>NC_137467.1:106361188-107036687 GCF_964235325.1 Thermobia domestica
GTCAGGCGGCAAAGATCCTGTAAGATGAACGAGAATACAAGGGATTACTCACAACAGAAATTCCCATAAATTAGTGAATAAAATTTGGGCATAAGTAAGCTGCATTAAAATATTTCCTCTTCGTAATACGTACATAATTCCGTGGAAGATAATTCCGAGCGCAGAAGCAATGAAACTCGACGAAACACAAGCTGTTGCGCGTGTTGGATAATAATACAAAAAAAAAAAAAAAAAAGTTTCAAATCAGCAATTTATTGTTTTGTACAAAGTAGGATAACTGTGAAATACTCAGAGATATCTTATACAGTATTTATGCAATGTAGGATGTGTACCGAGGCAGTTGTGAAGAATAAAAGTTCACAGTCTGATATTGTCGACCGTTGGCCGCATTGCAAAGATGATATCGGCGAAGCAAATTTTTCGCGTGCGGTCAAATACACCTGAAATTTCAGTGATGACTGTCGCAGATATATTAACTCGAGCAACAAGTTCTTCGGCTGTTGTGGCTGGTCTTCCATACAAAAGGCGTTTCATACCCCTCTCCCAAATAAAAGAGAAAGAAAGAAAGAAATCAAGGGGCGTGAGGTAGGATAAATGAGGTGGACATACACAGGTCCTTCTCTCCTAATCTAACGATCTGAGAATATTACATTTAGGTAATTCTGCATATTCCTGTCAAAATGTGCAGGTGCATTATCATACTGAAATCACATCTGCTGTCTTATATTCAAGGGCAAATATTCCAATAATTTCGGGAGAAAATTATGCAAAAATACAAGATATATACTCCCACACAGGTGGACCGGTAATAAACAAGGTCCTACTATAAAATTATCCACCATACCGCACCACACGCTCACAGTAAATCTCTGCTGCTGATCGTTCCTTAGAGTTGAATGTGGCTTTTACAATCTACAGCCTACACATGCCTACTGCTAGTTTTAGGATGGTCTCTAATCATTCTCAGTACGCTGTCTTCAGTACACTGCTCACATGGTGTTATTTCCTCCGATTTCACGTACGGGAAATTGAGAAGACATGTCTCTCGAAGGCGAATATGGAGGTGTGGAAAAAATACAGGGAAAGTTACTCTCCTTTGAGAGCGACGGTCATGATGTAAACGCCTCTCCTCTTGCCACTCCACAAATGAGATGCATATCTGCAAGCTCGTGGACAGGATAATCTGCCATCGCGGAGGCACGTACAGCTTAACACAATCAACTTTACATAAACACCAACGTCTACACTTTTACATGACCGCGAATACCCGGACACAATTGTCTACCGTTGAACGCAACACTTCCTATCCTGTTATACAGCGTAACTCCAACGGTTATACGGCAACTGTTATAACAGCGTAATTCCACACGTAACTTCAACGAGGTTTCTTCTAGAAAATTTCTACAGCAGTGACAAAATCAAAATGTTAGTAGGCCACACTAGGATGCTATTTTGATATATTTATAACAGCAATATAGTTTTCCGTAGCTCAGGGATAGGGGGAGGTTTGCCAACTCCAAGGGTTGGGAAAAGCCACTCGAAAGTATTCGTGAAAGAAGATTCGCCTAAAAGAAAAATCAAATATAGAGCGCATTTATGCAACGTGTACATCTCGTGTTTCGTCCATTTTTATTGCTTTTGCACACAGAAGTATCATGTTCCACGGAATTACATATTACGATGAGGTCATGTTCCACGGAATTACATATTACGAGGAGGAAACCCTTTGATTCTGCTTACTTTTGCCCGAAATATATGTACGCAACTTTTGGGAATCCGTGTGTCATGTAGAGAATCCCTTGTACACTCGTTCATCACATATGATCTTTGCATTCTTGGATACTACATGTTATGTTTCTTTACATGCCGCCTAAAGCGTCTGTGTTATGCACAGTTGTTTTAAACGTAATCTGGATCAAAGTTTCTTTCTTTTCTTTCTTTCTTTCTTTCTTTTTTTTTCATTTTCATAGACCCATTACTTGGACAGGAAACAATTTATTCATCATCAGTCACAATTAGCCTGGAAGATACAACTGCGATACGTTCAAGACTTCGTTTAATTTAAATTATTCTTTATTCTGTACTGCGACAAAATAGATCAATCGCACATGTGTATATCTCTGTCTTTCGAATCCTAAGTGTTCTTCTAACTTGAACGATGCACTATTATTTTTGATTGTTGAAATGTTGTACTTGATTGTTGTTCATTTCCCTCATTCAACGTTTGATAAAATACTCAAAGGAATACTCCAGTTTCTTTGCGAGTCACCCTTGCACTGCCACTGTACTATATTCGATTATACATACACTAATGGAATCTACGACTAAAAATAATGGATATTTTATTTTACCCGACATCAATCCGACGTTTCGTTCTTGAGTTACGACTGTTTTTATATTTTTTTCGACAAATTTTCGGGTGATCATGGCGCCGAAGAGAGGCAGTTTTACACCCAGGTTGGTGCATACTTTTAATTTTATCTCAGTGTCAGGAATCATCTCTCGACATTTGTTACATTAAGTTACGCCCTGTGTATATACGAGAGCCATTTTATGTATTAAAACCACCGAATTTGTTTAGTAACATAAATAGCTAAACTGTGAAAACGTCTTTACTAGAGAAACACTTGCTAGTTCTTGTAATAGTTTTTGTCAAACAAAATGAAGCTAAATATACACCAATAAATCAATATAGCTAACTTTTAGAATTACAATAAGAACTGATTATTTGAACACTGCTCTAAAACACATAGGAACAATCAAATTTGTAAATAAAGAGCTTTAAAAAACTTGAATTGTTTAAGTTGCTATATCTATTACCTTAGCTTCTAAAAGTTTTAGTAATAAATGAGTAGCAGCACGAAAAACTCCTATATTATCTTATCAAATAGACCTACATGTTAATTGCATTACTGGCTTTATACATATTAAGTTACGCCCTGTGTATATACGAGAGCCATTTTATGTATTAAAACCACCGAATTTGTTTAGTAACATAAATAGCTAAACTGTGAAAACGTCTTTACTAGAGAAACACTTGCTAGTTCTTGTAATAGTATTTGTCTAACAAAATGAAACCAATAAATCAATATAGCTAACTTTTAGAAATACAATAAGCACTGATTATTTGAACACTGCTCTAAAACACATAGGAACAATCAAATTTGTAAATAAAGAGCTTTAAAAAACTTGAATTGTTTAAGCTGCTATATCTATTACCTTAGCTTCTGAAAGTTTTAGTAATAAATGAGTAGCAGCACGAAAAACTCCTATATTATCTTATCAAATAGACCTACATGTTAATTGCATTACTGGCTTTATACATAATTTTTGAAAAGTGATTGTACTCTGTATCTGCTCTCTGCCAATAGCAACTGTATGAATGTATAATACATAATTAATATACACAAGAATTGTACAAAAAAAAAAAAAAAAAAAAAAAACAGCCTTTTATAAGGGCGCACGATACCCTTCAGAGGTTCCTTACCGACAGCTATTAAACGAAGTTAGTATACACAACTGGTATACAGAAGAAAAACTAAAACCACTTCTCTGTAATGCTATGTTTCGCAGAGCGCTCCTGTGCAAAGGGCGCACTGTACCCTTAAAGGGTTTTTTATCAACAGCCGCAGTATGTATTTATCGTACAGAACTGTGCTGTACGGAAGAATAAATAGAACCGTTTATCTTTGATGAGGTTTCGCGAGGGCGCTCTGTACCCTTCACGGGTTCTTTACCAACAGTAACAGTATGTATTCGTTGTACAGAACCTGTGCCATACAGAAGAATAAATAAAAGCGTTTATCCTTGGTGTGTTTTCGAAAGGGCACTTTATGTAAAGATCGCACTGTACTTGTAACGGGTTCTTTACGAATAACAACTGATAAGAATTTATTGTTAAAAAAAAAAAAAAAAACTTATACCGTTATTTAAAATGTGATATTTCGGAGGGCGCACGGGACATGTCCCGGTGGGCCAGCACGGTCTGGGTGGAGGAAATTTTTCGAGCCAAGTTTTTGAGCTTCTCCCAACGCAACACTTCTGGCTTAGGTTATGACCCAAACGTTTTGGACCTTATATTTACCGGAAACTATTATGGTGATGTTATAGAAACCAACTGTTTTAAAATGTTTCCACAAATATACCATTTTAAATAGAATGGCATTTTTACCAATGTTATTTTTTGGAACAGTTGTAAATATCAAATTTTTCCAAATTTTTTATATTGATGTCTATTTAAAATATCTACGTAAACGGGTATGACACTTATCTAAACACTTCCTCGAATTACTTTGGATGTACATTGTTCCGTCGGTCCCACTTGCGTTATCACTGTTGTAAGAGCCTCTAAAGCTGGATTTTTTTTTTTTTTTTTGGTTGTGATACTGTGACGTTTCAGTTTGTAATACTGCTATGACAGTGATACTGCCAAAACAAATTGTGACCATGGTTATCATAATCTTTCACGTTTTCTGCAACCTTTATGTAAGTTATTGTTTCTTATTTGTGTAGTAAAAATACATATAGAAATGTGCTATTGCCAGAACGAATACGTATCGATTGAAAAATAATGGAGAAAGAGGCTGTATTCAGCGATTTATTTATTTATTTTTTTTTTAATGGTTAGTAAGTTTATTATGACTTTTGGAACGAAATATTTGTGTATCGTGTTGGCAACCCTGATCACGAAACGAAAGAATAATACCGGTTCTGAATACCGCATGTAGGGGACAATACATTCGTATTCATCCTTGAAAATGTGTTTTTATGTGTGTATAGACGTGTGTGAGTGTCAGTTCAACAGAGAACAATAAGTGTATGTTTAAAAATGTATTGTTATTTTGAGAGAATGGTGAATGTTAAACGGTATCAACTTAAATAATCCATACGATACGCACCTTTTACTGAAGCTGCTGTTGTATTGATCGTGTAAGAGGGATCAAGCTAGCAGCTCCATCTCTGGCTTGATCAATGCTTCAGGTTCGTATTTGGTTGACATAAGTAAGCTAACCGATTAAATAGCTGATTATAGTCTGATTATAGTGTGTATGTTTAAAGACTAAACCGTACCTTATATAATTCCCAGTGCGTTGTACTTGAGGTCACGCTAATTGTAGACTACTCATTAAAGCATTTACACATTCAAGTTTTAGAGTGAAATTATTATAGAGCAAATTACCTACATTTATATTGCTTCTTGTTAAAGTGATTGAAATCGTGAAATATACCCGCTCTTGAATATTGGGTCCAGAGTTCTACAAGCGGAAGTGACGTCGGTTAGGCGACGAAGCTGGCTTTGTTCCCCACCACAAAGTCGCTACTTCCGTCTTTGAGAAATCCAGTGTTTTAACTTTCAAAGCATTCATTAAATTCTATTGTGAAGTACAAATATTACAGAGAAAATAAAAGATAATTTGTCTTCTCATATATACAAACACACGAAGTTCCAGATAATTCAATCTGTTCATGAAATGAAAAACTGTTGCTAGTACTACTGAATTTATTTCTTTCATTTCAATTTCTCAATAGATCTGTAAAAAAATCATTCGGTTGATTATCCACTAATATACAAGCTTATTAACATTCATGTTTGCTTTGAAACGAATACAAGTAACTAGTAAATGGCAAAAAGTACACTAACTTCATTTCTCGTGTATTTTCAAAATCATTTCTTTTATCGAAACAAGATAATATTTTCATGAGAATTGAAATTCAAGTACCTATTCGATTACGATCGCTTCTAAAGCAAACAAGTACCATTCATCTTTAGCACCAAGGCATTGGCATACTGATTAATGTAAATTATGGTTACTACTCGTCTCAGCTGTTTAGAAAATGTCTCGACTTTTATGTTTAATGATGGAGCTGGTAATTTTCGGAAATTTGTTATGTTCATCACACAAACTTCCTTATATATTTACTAATTGCGGAGTCGGATATATTTTGCCTATATCTATAGATTACTTATTATCATGACAAATTATTTAAAGATCGTAACATCGGGATCCAGGTTACTGTGAGTAAACAGTAGACTGCAGTACAACCACAGCAGTGCACTATATGAAAGATCTTGAAAACACTGTCACCCATTGAGATGATTTTGGATAGCACGTCCCAGATTATTCAGTGTTTGCCAATACCATCCACTGCCTTACCGTGCCGTAGAAAACCAGCGCCCGGGGCGAGAGTATACGACCAACAGATCACCATGGTTAGAACGAATCGTAAGAAAATTATCAAAAATAAACCCTGCTGTTCCTTGATTTTGAGCACTTTTTATTACTTTTCCTTCCATTATATATACTGTATATATATATATTTCCTTCCAAATTTGCCCCTCCCTTACTTCGGCGCCCAGGGCCATTGTCCCACTAGCTCCCCCGGGCTCAGCAATGATGCCATCTACTATCTGCTGTAGTTGGTCGCTCTGGTTCTAAGAATTCCACAAGAATTAATAAATACATATTTAAAACGAATTCTGAACTGGGTGTATACTAAAAAACGCAATTGAAGAAAGTAATTATAATCACGAATGCAATTGTGTTTTTTAGTTTAATATTGGTCCACGTGACACTGCTACTTATTTTATAGTTCAATTCAAATACTCGTTTCTCGCACGGAAGGAATAGATCTATAAGCACCTAACAAATGGCACGGTTTTATTGCTATAAACACCTGATAATCAGAAGACAGACTATAACAGAACGTAAGATTATTTTTATTTCCTTTTCTGTAAAAGAGTGTAAAATTTTCGAACTTCACTGCACCATTTCCTTCCCATTTTCTGATCTTCTGTTAGGTCCATCGTATATTTGTCTAACACTTAATAATAATCGTAACTTTTATCAAGGTGAGCTTCACTCTTATACAATGTGACGTGAAAAAAAGATAAGTTTTATGAAACCAAACTAATTTTTCTTGGTATATGTATGTATTCTCGGTATATATTTCACCTCACTTGCGAAACAGTGGGAAGATAACGGAGCAAAGTAAAAAAAAAAAAAAAAAAAGCAGAAAATTTTCTCTGTCTACTATTAACGTGGACTCCGAACCACGACTGTTGCAGTCCAATGAATTTGGGTGTAAACCATTTGGGGAGGATTGAACAACTCCCTTGGACATTACGCTTACTTAACCTCATAGGGCATGTGCATGTACGTGGCAGAACTCACTTTCGGAAAATCGAAAATGGGACATTCCATGTCAAATCAACAAGTCATCAGACTTTACCATCTCAGATTTTTGTAAAAATTGGTGCACAGCTTATTAATGGGAGATGAAAAAATCTAAAATAATACCCCTCTCCTTCTGAAAGTGTCCCCATACAGAGTGTTCAAAAATTTCAAAAAGGCAATTTTTTGTTACAGCGATTACTCTAATTGTCATAAAATGGTTAATATGTGCACTAGAGACATGCAAGAAACACCATTGGGAAGCTTAATAATTGCTCTATAAGTTGTACTACATTAAGAAAACCTGTACAATAAAAAATAACGCTTCAAAAATTCAAATTAATATTTGAATTTCGAACAGAAATGTCCCTCTGAATTTGTTCAAAATTGTCCAGATTGTAGTCTCATATATGCACTAAAACACAACAAAATTGTATTTTGGGCACTGAATGGCATCCGATTCAAAATTCAACATAAACCAAACATTGCAAGATATTCACCATGTGTATATCTGGGTTCAGATCGATAACCAAATTCAAGCCGCCAGAAAGGCACGTAGACAGGAATTCGCAATAGCGGGGGTCCGTGACGAAATATTGAGGTTATCATACTAGGGGCTGGGTAATTCTAAACTATTTTACTGGTAAAAATATTTTGGTTCGTTTAGGCAGGATTCTGTAATGGGGAAGGGGGGGGGGGCGTGACATGAAATATTATGGTTACCCAGAAAAGGCTCGATCAATCTAAACTATTTTACTGATAACGTACCCATATTGGTTTGTTAGGACAATAAAATGAGGATATGTTAGTAAGTATTTTAGTGAACTATGAAGAAATCTCGAGTAAAAGAATATAAAAAAAATTGAAAAAGATATAGGTTTCCGAGTCTTTCGAACTCGGTTCTTCTTGTCTTTTCTTCTTCTTTTTCTTGTCTTCGTTTAATGCCGTTAAGGATAGCAACGAGATCTCTTTCAGGAATGAAAACATCCTGCCGCGAAGTGGATTAGTGTTGCCGCGAAATTCAAAATTTCTTTAACAAGTGTCACTGGAATCTATGTTGCCAGGCTCATATTATTGGGGATTATTGGTGTTTCTTAAGTTCTACCTGAGAGTCTATCTGATCGCCATTTGTAGTCCACAGGATTAGTATGGAGCTAGATGGAATTAAGAATGCTCCGTTGAAATAATATCCATTTTAAACTTGACCCCCCCTGTTTCCCTCACATAAAGCTCCTCATAAGAAAGAGTAACCAAACGCTTGCTGTAGCTTTATATTTTTAACGCTGATTCTTCTATTTCTCTTTTCTTTTTGTTTCATCTTTTTATATTCTTTTCATTTCTGGTCTCGAAAGGGGTCCGGACCCTCGGACCCACCCGTTGACCACGTGCCTGCGGCATACATTATTTTCGCATTCTTTGAATTGCATCAACACGTGTAGAAAAATAGTTTTATTTTTTCTTCCGTAACTAATAGTTTATTGTTTTATCTTTGTATGAGTAATTTGTGGTAGATTGGTAAATTATGAAACTCGTATGGCAGAGACACGGGTTCGAATACCGTCGTGGCAGCGCTGTAACTTAGATTTTTTCTGGGGATTGGGCAAGAATTAACACGCATATTTGTGTCCTAGAAAAAGTTGTTTTCCTAATTCTTCGGCCTCCTCTTTCCACACTTCTCTTACTCTTTATGGGCCCCCGAAGCCTGTGGGCCCGCCCGCACAGCAAGTTCTACGGGGTCGTTAGTTATGCCTCTGGGCCGTTCCATACACGACAAATTAATTAAGGGGACAACATTCACAAATCTGACAATAATATACGAATATATATTATTTCTAGGGCCCCTAATAGTAAGCATTTTTTACTGAAATGGGCCTAAGACTCATTTTTGTTTTATTTACCTTGTGTGTGCTGTTCTGTTTATGTAATGTAGTGAACCTGTTTGATGCTTCACTTCTAATTTCATGTTCGTATCGCATATGGAGTAAGACAATTTTGTCGTAAAATGGGCCCCCCTCGAACGGCGGGAGCTTCCCTGGGGGGCAGTGGTCTCCTGCCCCCACAAGTTACGGCCCTGCGTGGTGGCTATTATTTTTTCTTACTTGGAAGGTATTGTTTGCGTAATTGATTTTGTAATTCTGTTATTCCTTTATTATTATTATTATTATTATTATTATTATTATTATTATTATTATTATTATTATTATTATTATTAATGCAACGTCGAGACTTGGCTACATATTTTATATTTTATGAATTTTCTGATTGGATTTCAAGTCTTTTGTTGAATAATCAACACACTCCACTTTAGAGGTTTGGGGGAAGGAAATATTATGCTGTTGCTTTTTATTTGTTTACTTGCACGCTACACCAAGCCTGGACACTACATTTCACCTTTCTATATCTACGGGAAGTACCCTAAAGGTTTTAATGATCATAAGAGAGTAAGTGAATAAGTGCTGAGGTCAATGAACTTTGCGTATTAACAACATTTAAAATATCAGGTTTGTCAGAAAAGTCATGGCGTATTTCGGTAAAATATGACAAATGGTGATTTCTGGATATACTAGAGTTATTCCAATCATGCAATAGTTATGTCATGAATAGCTAAGATCTTGAGCGTTTTGTAGATTAATATTGTTCTTTGTTTAGTTTGGTTTTACAGATTTGATCAGAGATGACGTGGGTCAATGAAAATTTTACCCACGACCCACTGACTCACCACCCACCGTGACCCATTCTGACCCACCACCCACCATGAACCACTGACCCACCGAAACACATTGTCATCAAATCTGACACATGATCCATGGCCTCTTCTCTACCGACTAAAGAGTTTACACTTGTAATAAAAGCAGGTTGTCAAATTCTAACTAATCGGAGTTTGAATTTCTACGGTCAATCGCTCAAGCACCGGTCTGTTGCCATAACGATTAATCTGACCTTTACGATATAAAATGGTAAATTTGTTTGTCATTGACAAAATTACGATGAATTTCAATTAAATTATCGTGGTCTAATTATTTCCTTGTTGAATTGTCGATACTTTTCAGTGGAAAAACGGATGGAATTTGAAAGTCTCAAATCAAGGTAAATAGACCAACATACAGAAGCTTACATTACAAATTTTATGTCTATTTTTCTCACAACTTTATGGGTTGATTGCCCTGTGCTCTAAGCGCTCCATAAAATAAACAAGTTTCAGCAATTATTATAAAGCGCATGGTAAGCATAAATGGATATATGATGCGAAACACTGAATTTTTGGTTGAGTTGATTTTGAGTTTAACGTCCGTTTCAGCAGCGAGGCCATATGACACGTGGACCTACCCAATGCCGTAAACGTCGCCAACACCTAGTGGCCCACTTGCGGGTAAACGTCGATCGTCATTATATCGACGAGTCGAAGGATTGCCGTTAGTGTCCCACTGCCGGCAGGGTTTCGTCGAGTCGAAACAGATATCTCGAGTCAGAGTGTTGAAGTTACCACCGCTTAGCAGCGAGGACATCGTTTTGGTCCGCGCTCCTTCGATTCGTCGCGGAGAATCGGGGAGGTACCAACACGAACTATCGCCAGTCATGTGTTTGCGGTTATCATTATATATTATTTTTTCCTGACGAATTGTTCCTAAAGTGAGCTCCGGGAGTCAAGAATAACCTCTGCCTCAACATCATGAAGTGAAAAATCTTGAGATAAGTGCGATAATTGTATGGATTTAGATAGCAACTACCGTCGATCATTAGAAAGTGAGTATGGGAGAACTCTGAAATAAAGTAAATAGAACGCGTCCTTTTGTTATAAAATTACATGGCGAAAGCATTTTATCTTATACCTAAAAGTTATTGTCTCATATACAAGGTTAAAGGGGCACAGTGATTGACCAAATTAAAAACATCTCAACGATTTATCCCTTTACAAGAGACGTTTCCTTCATCGCCTCCGTGAAAAATCGGAAGAACACCACCCAGTAATCATAAGATTGGTCGTTCGACCCCGCTCCGGGGTACTTTTTTGGTGTTTTTTTAACTCACCTTAATGTAAACAAATCACACATATAGGTGATTTAAAATATTTTGGGGGAGTAATTTTGTGGTTCATTGGCGTTTTGTCGCGTCTCTGCTCCTGGTGGTATAATTTTCAAAACGGAATAGGGGCCACCGCGATCGTCGCTGCGGAGCCGCCAATTTTTGGTGAGATGTCGCTAGTTGCCCATCGGTGGCCACCGACGCTTACGGCAAGTGGTACGGATTAACGTGAATCCAAACCACATGAGCTCCCGCCGGAAATAGAACCGGCAGGATCTATATTTCTTCTTTCTCAACTTCTTTCTCAAATAATATCGATCGTTTTCGATTATTTTTAATCATGGTCTCGCTTAACCTGACAGGCATAATCGTGGGACATTAAAAGCAAATAATTTATTTCATTTCCAAACAGTTAACCGAAGCCAAAGCGAACCGAAAAACAGTTTTATTTTCTATTATTCATTAACGTGTTCTCACAAAAATATATAGAGAAAACAAATGGTACATTGTAATTCCATTCAAAAGTGACGCAGCAGATTCATAATACCTTAACCTAAAACGAAAGCATTACATATATTTCCGAACTTTCCCAAAATTGGTATGGATATTCTAAAAAGCGGCAATATAATGTCTGTTTTCAAAGAAAACTGAATCAAATACAGTTTCTGAAATAAACCGAAAAATTCTGTTTCAACCTTAAACAGAACGGGAAGTAGTTAACTGGGTTTTGGATCACGTCTCGTAGGTAGACTTCGTTTGATGTTTATATTATCTCGTGAAATCAACTGCCATTATGTAGTTTAAATTTGGAGAAAAACACCCTATAGTCCCCTATTTCCGACCATATATATGGATGTATATATAGTTTGTTCTATAGTTCGTGTAATTTTCTACAGCACTGGAAGAAGATAAAATTTACGCAGTATTAATGTAAAATTTGGCACTCTTATTGAGAAATATCTGCATTTTTAAAATTTTAACAATAATTGAGAAACTTATTGTTTAGCCGCTGTGTTGGGGACGTAACCACAAAAGTTCATTTTGGTTATGGGAGATTCAATGTTAATTTTTGATAATGTTTTCTGCAATGTTTATGGGTGAGGATTTTGGGGCACATCAGTATTATTTGTTACAATACGCAATAACACTCATCCAAAATGATAGTAGTTATCTCAAATACTATTTTTGGTAAGGCTCCTCTTTTGGGTAGCAAAGGGACGTAAAAAGGTCTTGGATTGAGTGTCACAAAAATCCCTAATTCTATATTGGGAATGCCAGTAAGCGTCAGCTTAATCACAAAAATCACAGAATTAATGCTTCGATTCTCTTTGTATGTGCCAGTGATTGGTATTTCTCCACTGCCCCTTCTAAAAATGTACATAAATATTTGACATTAATACCCTTAGCAGGGACATAGGGGAAGAAAGTTTTTCTGTCAATTAATATGAACATTGGTGTTCTTGTAGTAAGAAAGGTATCGGTGTTTGAAATCTGGATTGTTGTTTTAGTAAGGCAGGGCCTTAACCCTTTGGGGATCCTGGCTTTTTGGGCTATTTTTTAGACTTTCAGTCAAGCAGCTACTGTATCGTCACTATTTATCCTAGGATCACGGTTCATACCTCATTCTCTTCAGAATAGAGCTGGCTTTTAAATGATACCATTTGCGTGCTCATACCATATACCAGAAGCGGGAAAAAAATGTCAAAGTGAAAATTTCGGAGGAAAAAATTTTTTTCTCGAACTTTGGCCCCCCCTGGACCCCCCCTGTGTGATCGTAGCCATCTAAAAAAATCTGAGAAATAGTACTTAGTATACTGAATGTGCGGGCCAAATTTCAAGTTTCTATCTTGAATAGTAAGGGCGGGAGAATTTTTATCAAAAATTCCCACAGTGCCCCAAAGTACCATAAAACACTATGATCTCAGGGGAAAAAAATCCTGAGACATCCCTAATTACCCTAGGACTATAATCCGCCAATCATTCTCTTTAGAATAGAACTGTCTTTCAGGCGGTACCATTCATATGTCTCCATCATGTATCTAAGGCGGGAAATTCCTGACAAAAGGGATTTTGGGGGGCAAAATTTTCCTTTTTTCAACTTTTGCCACTCTGGACCCCCCCTGTTTTTACGCAGAAATCGGAAAAAAACTTCTGGTAAATACTACTCGGTGGACTGAATGTTTGTGCAAAATTTCAATCTTCTACGTGAAAAAATAGGCCTGCCAGAGAAAATTTCCCTACTTTGCCCCACTTTTACCCTATACAGAAGTATATTTGGATAAAAATTCACTGAGACGGCCCTAATTACCCTAGAATAATAATTCGACCGCCGTTCTCTTCAGAATGGAACGTCCTTTCAGACGGTATGACTCACGTGGTCCTGTCATGTTTTTTTTGGCGGGAAAATGACGAAAAACGGGATTTTTGGGGTAAAAAATCCCTATTTTTACCCCTTTGCCCCTCTGGTTCCCCCCCTGTTTTAGCACTGACATCGGAACAAAATTCTGGTAAATAGTACTCGGTGGACTGAATGTTTGTGCAAAATTTCAACCTTCTACGTTCAAAAATAAGCCCGCCAAAAAATATATATACCGACAATGCCCCATATTTCCCTATATAGAAGTAAATTTTTCAAAAAATCCCTGAGACGGCCCTAATTACCCTAGAATAATAATTCGACCGTCATTCTCTTCAGAATAGAACGGTCTTTCAGACGGTATGACTCACGTGGTCCTATCTTGTATGTGAGGCGGGAAAATGACGAGAAACGGGATTTTGGGGGTTAAAAAATCCCTATTTTTACCCCTTTTCCCCTCTGGTTCCCCCCTGTTTTGGCACTGACATCGGAACAAAAACTCTGGTAAATACTACTCGGTGGACTGAATGTTTGTGCAAAATTTCAATCTTCTACGTAGAAAAATAAGCCCGCCAAAAAATATTGAACATAGGCTTAGAAAATGAGAAAATAAATTTTTGACTTATGACGTCATCACCTCCTATGTCTGGACGCAGGACGGTCTGAAACCATACGTAATGTCTTCTACAAGGCCTCTGGACTTGGAAAACAAAAACAAACCGGACAAAAAAGCTCAAATAGAAGAGAAATAACGCAATGTACCATGAAAAGTGCATATGGTACAAATTGTACCATAGGATCCCCAAAGGGTTAAGGAGGGCAGGAGGCATAGCATATGATGTTGAATCTTTGTAAAAACTCCATTTTTTTTCGGAAATTAGAGCGACTGCTAGATTTATCAAAAGTGTTACAGAATTAATGCTGGGATGCTCCTTGTATGTACCAGTTGTCACCTACACATATTGCAATATATCCACTAAATGACTTATACAGAGAATTGTACAGAGTGTAGAGATGATCACCCCAGATACGCTGGAGATGTTCACAATGGCTATAGTAAATCACATTATTTGTCTTGCTCGTTCACGAGAACATGCTTAATAAAAATAAGTTTATATTGTCTGTTCTACACTGAAGTTAATTATATTTTTAAACATTTAGTGATGATAGAGCCACAAAGTGTTGTTTTCAAAAAGGAATAATTTTGAAGAAATGTTTCTTATTCTTCGCAAGGCATTTGTTTCTACTACAACCGTGTGTTCATGGTATACGATTTATTGACATCTTTACGTGCACAGTACATATGAGTAGGTTATTACCTCGAAAGTGAGATTGTACAGTTATTGTGTAAGAAGTATGGAAAAGTTATCCTCCTTTTACGAATAAAGAAAACAATATTGAAATATAAAGCAAACCCACTAAACTTGTAACTTTTACATTGTTACTTTTCAAGGTACGAGAGTTGGAAATTAAATAGTAGCAACACTGCTGTGGAGACACTATGCAATGAAATGTACTAGTGGCGCTGATAGCGCACGTTGTTGACATACCTACCTAACCTCCGAGGAAATAGACTCGCCCGTTCCACGTCACCGGCAGGCACACAAGCGAGGGAAGCACAGTCATTTTAAGCGAGCGGTCTAACGTAAAGGTATCACTATGTTTTCGAAACAGGAACAACGGAGTTGGATCAAGATTGAATGTGGCAGAGGTCGTACAGCACGACAGTGTCATCAAGGGCTTCAAGAGGCGTGTGGGGAATCGGAATTGCCGTAAAGAACAGTGGCACGGTGGGTAAAAGCCTTCAACGAAGGTCGGCAAACTGTGGCAGACATGCATCGGGCAGGTCGTCCTAGCGTCTCTGAAGAAGAAGTGTAAGCTGTTGCCGCGTTAGTGGACAGTGATCGACGCCTGACGATTCGTGAGCTCGCCCACGAAACCGGATAAGCGCATACGACTGCTTCGCATCCTGAAGGAACGCCTGGGCATGCGCAAAATTGCATCACGATGAGTTCCGCATGAGTTGACGGAAATGCAGAAATTGATGTGTTACGACGCTGTTCAGACGCACTTGGAGCGCTATGAGCGCGAAGGCGAGGTTTTTTTACGCCGTATAGTAACACTGGATGAGACATAGGCCAGATCTTACGAGCCAACACTGAAACGCCAATCCAACGAATGGCGTCATTATGGGTCGCCGCAAAAGTTGAAGTGCGTCAGAGCCCCAGTATGGTGAAAGTTATGGTGATTCTCGTGTACGACTGTAATGGTGTTATCCTAACGCAATACGTTCCTCCAGGGCAGACCGTCAATGCCCTAATCCGGTTTCGTGGGCAAGCCCACGAATCGTCAGGCGTCGATCACTGTCCACTAACGCGGCAACAGCTTGCACTTCTTCTTCAGAGGCGCTAGGACGACCTGCCCGATGCAGGTCTGCCACAGTTTGCCGACCTTCGTTGAAGGCTTTTACCCACCGTGCCATTGTTCTGTACGGCAATGCCGATTCCCCACATGCCTCTTGAAGCCCTTGATAACACTGTCGTGCTGTACGACCTCTGCCACATTCAATCTTGATCCAACTCCGTTGTTCCTGTTTCGAAAACATAGTGACACTTTTACGTTAGACCGCTCGCTCACAAGTGACTGTGCTTCCCTCGCTTGTGCGCCTGACGTTGACGTAGGACGGGCGAGTCTATTTGGAGGGTAGGTAGGTATGTCAACAACGTGCGCTTTCAGCGCCACTAGTACGTTTCGTTGCATAGTGTCTCCACAGCAGTGTTGCCACTATTTATTTATTTATTTATTTATTTAAAGAAGAAAATTAATATATTGGATGTATCCAATATATTAAAGAATATACATAAAAATACATAAACATATTAAATTATAAAATAACAATATACAAAATATTAATGAAATAAAATAAAAGAATAAGAAAAATAACTGCTACCGAAATTAACAAGTAAATTTTATACTTATAAGTGCTATTACTTCTCTAAAGGAAATCGGACTTCCTGATTCCCTTTATTGGTAGAGTTTAACGTACCCGGTATTCAGAGATGACAGGACTTCGGACTTCCAGAAGTCATGTCTATCTCACAGTGTCGGGTAACTTAATTCAATGCACTTATTTCAATATTGCGAATTTTTTTTGTATTTTTTATGCAAAGAATAAAAAAGAAAATGGCTCACATAAGCAAATGCTTGTGTGTGAGCCTGATTCTCGTGTTTTATTTATTTTCTTATCGTAACATATGAGGTTTATTCTTACTTTTAACTAAAAATAGTTTTTCTAAACACTTTTTAATTCTTTTAACCATTGTAAAATTAACCTTTTATATGTTTTGAAATTACTTTCTTCTTTGATTCGGAGTGGGAGTTCATTATAGATCTTCGATGCTCTGTAATATGTTTGGTGTTGAGTTATAGATTTAGTCGTTGCTCTAATTTCTAAATTTTTGTTTGCCACATTTCTGGTTATATACGCATGTTTTATTACTTCCCATTTGTTTCTGTTCTTTTTAACATATATTAATACCTTCTGCAAATATAATTTTGAAAGTGGTAATACTGAGAATTTGTCATAGATTCTATCTAGTCTACTCTCAAGTCCCTTTTTTAAACATATTCTTACAATATTATTTTGCTGAACAATCAGAGGTTTTAAATGAGTAGGGTAAGCAGCTCCCCAAATTAATATACCATATGTAAGTATACTATTTACAAGAGCATAATATACAGTTCATAATATTTTTATGCTTACAATGTTTCGTAATTGAACAAATTTATATAATAATTTTCTTAGTATCGTGGCGATATGTGTAATATGAGAAGACCATTTTAGATGCTTGTCAATAAATATACCTGAGTATTTTACTTTATTTTCACTAATAAGAGGACTACAGTTACATTTTTCAATATTTTGACAATGATGCAATTTAAGTGACATGTTTTCTGGCTGTCCTGTTAAAGTTGGTGAAAACGTTATATACCTGGTTTTTTCAGCGTTTAATACTAACTGATTATTACCAAGCCATTGTTTTACTTTCTTCATTTCTGCTTCAGTTTTTTTAAATACATCTGTCCATGTTTTACCAGTAAATATAAGTGAGGTGTCATCAGCAAATGATTGTATATGCCCGTCCATTTTTAAATTACACAAATCATTTATATAAATTAAAAATAATATTGGGCCTAATACAGTTCCTTGAGGGACTCCTTGTTTTACATATAAATAATTGCTTTGAAAATTGCCTATTTGGACGGCCTGTTTTCTGTCTTTCAAATAACTGTTAAACCAAGATAGCGATATACCCCTTATTCCACATCTTTCTAGTTTATTTAAGAGAATTTTGTGTGATATTGTGTCGAATGCTTTAGCTAGGTCTAGGAAAACTGCAATTACTTTTTCAGCTTTATCAACATTTTTACAAACAATCTCTGTTAAATTGTATACTGCATCTGATGTACTTTTACCTTTTTGAAATCCATATTGATTTGAAGAAAAGAATTTATTTTGTTCAAGAAAATTAACTAATCTTCTCTTCATACATTTTTCTAACAGTTTAGCACAGTTACTGAGGATTGATATAGGTCTATAGTTATTAGGATCAGCCTTTGAGCCTTTTTATATAGGTTTTATTACAGCAGTCTTAAAATCATCAGGAAATACACCTGTTTCTAAGTATTCCAACCCTCGTATTTTGTGGTTTCTGCGATATTTTCCATTGTAATTTTATGTTCTATTTTGAGCTGGTTTTTCTTAAGTGTGCAAAAAATACGTGGTGCCTTGCGTGTGTCATCTTGTGCTATAACAAGAGTCCCAATTGATATTTAACAAATGCAAATTCTTTGATTATATTCCAGTGATACCATAACAACTAAACTATATGCATAATATGTTACAGTGATATAAGATAATTATTTACAGTTGATTTCAGATTTTTAAAAAATCACAATTTTTTTCTGCAATAATGATAAAATACAAAAGATATCTACCTTGTTCCCGTATATCCGTGCTAAGGATATTTATCGTGCCTTTTTAATATGACTTTTGCAAAGGGAAACGTATCTCCATATGCACATGCAATTTGCATCAGAATATTAACTCTCTGACACTTGTAATAAATCTGACGCTCATTTTCATTTCTAGAAATATTAGCAATTTTATTTTAAAAAATCACCACCTTCACCGTGTTCCCCTAAGGCGGCGCGTTACCAAAATAATATTCCAAATTAGAAAATCTCATACTTTCGTAGTAGGACAACATCAAATTTCACAGTAATTGAGCCAAAAGATAGCTTCTTTCGTTAAGTTCCTGCTAAGAATATTTATGGTAAGTTATTCATGTGATTTTTAGAAGATAGGCTGTTGCCTTACATTAGTCACTAGCACATCCAAGGAGCATCGGAGTATTAATTCTGTGACATTTGTGATTAATCTGGCACTCACCCTTATTTTCAAAATAAAATTTGGAGTTTTTATAAAGATTCAACATCAAATGTTATGTCCCTTGTGCTTCCCAAGGCGCTGCCTTATTTTAACAGCAATCCAGATTTCAAAAAGGTATACCTTTTATATTACATGAACGCCAATTGTCACATTAATTGACCAAAAAAGTTTCTTCGCGTATGTCTCGGCTAAGGATTTTTATGCCAAATCTTTATGTGAATTTTGGGCGGGGACTGTAGATCCATACCAGTCACTGACACGTGCAAAAAAGGCTGGAATATTAATTCTGTGAAATTTACGATTAATGTGACGCTCAATGACATTTCCAGAATAAAATTTGGATTTCATATAAAGATTCACAATCAATTCTTCAGCCCCTTTTCTCCCCTAAGGAGGTGCGTCATCAAAATAACATCCTATATTAAATTGCTCATACCCTTCTACTACAATAACACCGAATTTCATATCAATTGATTCAAAAAAAATACCTTGTTCTGATAGTTCCTAACAACGATATCTATGGTGATTTTTTTAATGTGAGTTTTAGAAGTTGCACTGCAGTCCGAATATCAGTGACTCGCACACTCGCACACGCAAGGAAAATCGGAGCATCAATTCTGTGATTTTTGAGATTAAGCTGATGCTTACAGGCGTTCCCAAAATACAATTTGGAATTTTGGTGATATTCCACCCACCACCGTTTTACGCCCCTTGCTACTCAAAAGTGGAGCCTTACCAAAAATAATGTTTGAGATGATTATTCTATCATTTTGGAGGAGTGCTATTGCATTTTGTAACATTTAATACAGATGTACTCCAAAACCCTTACCCATAATCATTGGACAAAACATCTTCAGAAATTAGCATTAAATCTCCCGTAAAGAAAATGAAGTTTCGTGCTTACGTCCCCAACACACCGGCTAAACAATGAGTTTCTCTCATTTACTGTTACAATTTTAAAAATTCATACATTTTTCAATAAGAATGCCAAATTTCACATTAATATCGTCAAAATTTTATCTTTTTCCAGTGCTGTAGAAAATTACATGAATTGTGGAACAGGCTATACATATATGCATACATATAGATAGATAGACATAGATATAGATATAAATATAAATGGTCGGAAAGGGGGGACTATAGGGTGTTTATCTCCAAATTTAAACTACATAATGTCAGTTGATTTCACGAGATAATATAAACATCAACTGAAGTCTTCCTACGAGACGCGTCCCAAAACCCGGTTAACTACTTTCCGTTCCGTTTAAGGCTAGAACAGAATATGTTGGTTCATTTCAGAAACCGAACTGTATTTCACTCAGTTTTCTTTGAAAACAGACATTATATTGCCGCTTTTTAGAATATCCATAGATATTTTGGGAAAGTTCGGAAATATATGTAATGCTTTCGTTTTAGGTTAAGGTATTATGCATCTGCTTCGTCACTTTTGAATGGAATTACAATGTACCATTTTTTTCTCTCTATATTTTTGTGAGAACACGTTAATGAATAATAGAAAATAAAACTGTTTTTCGGTTCGCTTTGGCTTCGGTTAACTGTTTGGAAATGAAATAAATTATTTGCTTTTAATGTCCCACGATTATGCCTGTCAGGTTAAGCGACACCATGATTAAAACAAGTTAGTTATAAAGGACGAATTGATGGAATGAGAAAGTGGGAAGAAAAAAGAGTACGTGAGTGTCCCGAGAAAACCCACGAGCACGAAAGGGTCCACCTCAAGCTTACTTGCCTTGGAAATAATCCAGATACCCCACCCATCAGATAGTTCAATAGTCGGGGTCCCGAGTTGGATTCCAGGTGGGAGAGTCTTTGAAATTTTAAATGTTCTCGATGTCTGTGTTCGTGTCCCTGTCGTTCAAAATTGATGGAACTATGAAACGAATCTAATCTAGTAGAAAATAGAGACAAGTTACGAAGATATTTTCGATGAATTAGAAAAACAAAAAATAGTGGTCAGTAGCGCCAGGTTTTAGTTAAGGATTCGAGTGACTCTCAAGACTACTTTGTCCTTCATGTCCTTGCGTGTTTGTGTGTCTTCTTTTCTTTTCTAATTTAAATTTGTATTCTGTGCACTCTAGTATTTTACCATGATCGAAATTGGAGTGTTTAGTTATTATTGTAATTTGCAATTTGCTAATCACACGAGTGTTTTTCCCCTTTTACTTCACAGAGCGTTTTAGAGTAGTGGCATGAGCATTCGTTTCGAAATAAAAGGTTCCTGAGTTCGGTTCCCGCGTAGGAAATTAGAGAAATTTTTATCATTCACAATATTAATATTTCTGGTGTATAATAACATGAAAAATATTCCATTTCTCTTGGTCCTAGAGTTGAAACGTCTTTCTTCGTAGGGCAAATACTGACAACATGACGACTCATATCTAAAACCTTGATTCGTACACTGTCACAACGCAACATCTTTAGCAAACAATACATGAGTACAAAAGGTTCATTCTTAAAGCCTAGGCCTTAGACAATAATACTTCCGAAGTATCTCTTATAAGGCAGTTCACCCATGGACAGTGTAAAGAAACAATTGCTTTTCCTTTTTCCTATAGTTTTCAGTGTTTATTTCAGACATTTTCACCCCGGGGGAGATGTTTATTTCTCGTGGGTGAGGGTAGTTTTTCTGTATTTCTGGAAGAAAGCAGCATATTTAATAATTCCATTCACATGTACATTTACTATTGATACTAATTGCGGATAAATATTCAGTGTAAGATTATATTTTTAAGAAAGCAGTCGTTCAATTTTTATCTAAAACATTAAATATTATAAAGACTGATAAAAGCTATCGTGGACTAAACTTTAATTCCTATTTACAGTAGTTATTTTTGTTATTATTTCCTATTTACAGTAGTTACTGTTTGTTACTAATGAAGAAGTTTGGTAAAAGAGGATTTACAATAACTTAAATGTTTTAATTGTCCTAAAAGAATCATACATAAGAATATTTTAACAAAAAGTTATCATTTCTTCTCACACTTCTGATTCTTGGCTTCTTCGCAGCATACACATCAATAAATTTCTTCAGTAGGGTCCAGTGCCCGAGTGGCGACGTTGGCTATTTTCAATCACCGAGAGCCCGAGGGGCCCTCCAGGGATCGTAAGGCGCAAGACCTATAGACCTTGGTTGAATTTTTGCGATCGCAAATGCTTTCTAGATTGCTCCTACCATAAAGGTTGCGGAAGCTTAAGTTTGTCTTTCCGAAAGAAGTTTTCATGAGCCCACATTGATCCTATCAGTGTGAGATAGTAAAACTTCATACTTAGCTAAGAGCCCTTCAGTCCGTAACGTTAGGTTTATACATATCAACTTGGCCAGTCTGAAACCGGTAGGATCAGTGCCGTGCCGTGGAAAATCATCGCTTGGAGTGGGAGCATACGACCGCATCCCCATACATATTAATGAGGTCAACAGACCAGTCGCGAAGCGCCACCATGATTGACGCGAAGGGTAAGAAAATTTTGAAAAGTAAACCCTGTTTTCCTTGATTTTCAACACTTTTTATTACTTTTCTTCTTCCATTATATATGTGTGCAGATGCATTTTCCTAACATGAGTAACATTTTTCCGCTTTTTTCCTTTCCTTCTTTCTTTCTTTTTTCCTCCCGAATTTTGCGCCCCTTATTCGGTGCCCGGGGTAATCGCCCTGCTTGTGCCCTCCACATGGCACGGCACCGAGTAGGATCTTCGCCACCTTCAATAGCGATATTGCAATTACATACTACTATTCTATTGATAAAATCTATATAAATCTCAAACCCAAGGGGACAACTGTTCCTCCTTGATCCCTCTAAATGACGCCCTCTGAATCTCAACCTGTGACTGACTACAATTTAAGTAAAGAAAGGTGTGTTTACTTTAACAGTCTTAAAAAACATTTACGTCCGTAACTTCTGATGTGAGAAGTAGAATTTGGGTTGCTGATTTTCAAATAAGGCAAGAACTGTTCATTTTTAAGAACTGAAGTCTGCTGACATCAGAGATCATATGGAATGATCGAAGGATCTTCCGTATCTCAATATGTACTAGTGCTATCTACTAATATATAACATAGGGCGAGAGTATCCTACCTACTAAAATACATACCTTTATTTAACGGCTGGCAATTTCATGTATTGCCAAACTCGCTCATAGCGTTATTGACTATTTGGTATTCTATCTTAGATGTTACATGTTTTATATTTATATTTACATGCTTTATATTTATATAGAATGGGTCTGAGTCATTGATATGTGTATTGAGAGATTGGATTTCGTCTGCACCTGCACGGAAAGGAAAGCAAATAATTGGGAGAAGTAATTTCTACATTTTGTGATTGAAATTTTGAGTTTCTCTGGGAGTGGGAATGGATTTTCTTTTGGGGGGAGATTCACCCCCGACCTAACCCCTGAATTCATCCCTGCTTTCACTATGCTTATTTGCACTTATTTCAGTCTAATTTCACCCATCCAAGTGTTACTGATTATTCTAGATATTTTAAACCGAGAAGTCTAATAAGTATTTCTTTTGATCTAAATGTAAACAAACATGCAATATGGGCAGTGAATACCAATTTTAATATCAAATCATTATATTTGGGATTTGCACATGTAAAAAGTATTACTCTCTTAAATATTTCATCATATTTTCATGGTAACAAAATAAATAGAGTATCTTCGACAGAGTTTCGAACTCGCGATCTTCAAATTTTACAAGTTCTTTACGGATATAGAGCGGCTTCACACGCTTGCCTACTGGCCTCATATTTCTGATATCTGATATTTACTTGTAGCTGATATCTATATAAGGAACAGAGAAAAAATGCAATTCCCTCTGTATAAATCCGGGAATTGTCGGATCTAGGCTTAATTCTTTTGGACTAATTGTCTGAACAAAATTCCAAGTTTATGTGAACAGGAGTGTACCACTGAAACAGAGCGAAAATATCCTCGATCTTGTCGGAATAGGACGTAATATTGAGGTCTCAAATCTTCAATAATAATAATAATAATAATAATAATAATAATAATAATAATAATAATAATAATAATAATAATAATAATAATAATAATGAACCAACAATGAGCAACTAGTGCCATTTGGTCTAATATTGGCGGAATCGCAGCGACTCTAACCGGTGGCCGCACTTCCGTTTTGAAAATTATACCAGCAATGTCCCACCAGCGGCAGAGAGGCGACGGAACACCAATGAATCACAAGTTATTCCCTAAAATACGTTAAATCGACAATACGCGTGATTTGTATACATTAAGGCGAGTCTAATAAAAAAGCACTTTTAAAAAAAGTTAAAAATATTGTTCTCCATGATCGGCGCGAACCAAGAAACTTGTAATTACTAGTCGCGTTTTCTTCCGACATCGCCACAGAGGCGTTGAAGAAAACACTGCTTGTACAGTGATAAATCGTTGAAGTCCTTTTAATTTGGCTAATCAGAGTGCTCCTTTAACCGTGTATGTTGCACAAAAATCGTTTGGGATCAGATAAAATGCATTAGCATTGTAATTTTATAACAAAAATGACATACATGTCTTTTCTTCATTTCATAATTCTCCTATATTCACTTTCTAATGATCGACGAAGTTGCCACCTAAATTCATAGAAGTATATCCACTCATCTCAAGATTTTTCACTTCATGATGCAGAGGCAGAGGTTAGTATTGACATCCGGAGCTCACTTTAGAAACAATTCGTCATGAAAAAATAACATACCTGTGTTTGCTGTGTAAAAGGTGTTAAGTCCAAAATGTTCTAAACACTTGAACTTAAAAAGGAAACTTTTTATAATACTTTGTGCGTAAATATGTATGCAGAGATTTAAAACTCTGCTACCCAAATTTTAAACGAAACCGTTCCACTGACATTTCGTTTAGAAAGTATTCTACTGTACATTTTACGGAATATAAGTGTATTAAAAATAACTGAATATGAATTAATAGTAAGGTACAAAACAAACTAACTTTTGGGAAATGCAGTAGTAATTATAAAAGCTTTGCTACAAAAACACCTACACAGACGATAATGCAATGAGCTCAGAAATACAGAATAACAAAATGGCGTATAAGATTCAGTCTACAGAGCAATTGTTACTTAAAGAATGAACATACACTATTCCGAGAATCGAGATAAGAAATCAGTGGCGTATTCAGGGGGTGCCTATGGGGCTCAAGCCCCCCCGAAATAATTTCACTATTATTTTTCCGCATTACACGTACAACACGACTCGAGCTTGAGAACCAGTAAGGAGTCGTGTTGTACGTGTAATGCGGAAAACATAATACCCGTGAAACTTACGATACTTTCGTTCTATAAGTTCTCGAAGGCTTGAGCCGATTGAGGACCACCTGAATACGCCACTAGATTTTTCTTGTCTCGATTTTTTTGTTTTGTTTTAGTAAGGAGATAAGAAATTCCTCATGTCGTGGGCAACATTAAACAAAACCGCAATATTCTTGTCGAGTGTTACGTTTCTGCTTGTAATTTTATGACCTGATCAATAATAAGCTCCTAGCTTGAAATCGTCTACGAGGTTATAATAATAATAATAATAATAATAATAATAATAATAATAATAATAATAATAATAATAATAAATAATCCTGAAGATTTGATAGTTGTAGTAATGAAACGTCCGACTATTCAAATATCGGAGATAATTTAACGTGATTCATCGCCGATCAATCGCCACTAAATACTCTAAAGTAAAAAAAATACTTGCCTTCAATTCATCGACTCGAGGATCTTCAGATTACTGTCCGAGTGCTTTGACAACTGAACCGCGATCAATACGCGATAAAAGATTTGTCGTTAGTGTGTTCACGTTAGGTTTCTTTGCCTCCTCTTACAAAATTCTACGTAATTTTTATTCTTTTCAAAACGTCTTTCGTATTTATTTTAAGGTGATATGTCGAAAACCTTTGGTATAGTTTATATTAATAACTTGAGTTGTTGTTATAACTTTGGTTCTCAATTTTGTTTCTTCTCCACACCCAACTATAAATATGACACATTAAATGCTCATATTCGGCATTTGGTTTCAAGGGAGTGGCCATTACATGGTCAAGGACTTATGTCCGCCACTAGACTAACGTTTGCTCGACGTAGTATTGAAGCACAAGGACCACGTGGTCAGCTCCAAATGGAAATGATTGAAGAGTTGCCTGTTTTTGTTTTCTTATGTTTTTTTAACAAGCATTACGAGTTTCACTACGAAAGTTTTGAGATACGCATTGTTGTGGCACAGTATTTGAATTCCAACAATTGCGTTCGGTAGTGGTATCCAGAGAGAAGAAGAGAAGCAAGTTTCAACTCGCCTCGCGTATCGGCGTGGCTGTATCGCCTTCACTTGTTTGTTGATGTGAGCAGTATTCGGCTGTCTAGAATGGAGCTCGAAAGGGAACATTTTCGGGCAATGATCCTTTACGATTTCAAAAGTGGTTTGAACGAGACACAAAGCCTTGACCGTTTGCAAGGGCATTTGCGGGCCTTGCTCCTTCCCGTGCTACAATTTCTCGGTGGTTTAGTGAATTCAGAAGAGGCCGGACATCGCTTAAACATGAAGAGACAGCTGGACGTCCGGAAACAGCTGTGTCAGATGAAAACATTGCCGCTGTGGAACAAATGATTCGAGAAAATCCTCGAAAAACTTTCAAGGACATTGAATCTATAGTGAACATTGGATCGCCAACAGTAACAAAAATTCTTAATGATCATTTTCGGCTCAGGAAGGTTTCATCTCGTTGGGTGCCTCACACTTTGAGTGAACATCAGAAGCGCATGCGTCTGGAATGGTGTGAAGAAATGCTTGCAAGATTTGATGGAGGCAATTCTCGACGCGTCTCTGACATTGTTACTGGTGATGAGACTTGGATCTATCAATTTGACCCTGAAAATAAACGCCAGTCTACAGTTTGGATCTTTGCAGACGAAAATCCACCCACGAAAGTGAAGCGACCGCAAAGTGTGGTGAAGAAAATGGTCACAACTTTCTTCTCCAAATCTGGCCATGTTGCAACTGTTCCACATGAAGAACAAAGGATTGTTACTGCTCAGTGGTACACACTGTTTGCCTAACAAAAGTGTTCCAGAAGCTACGGGAACAGGTCCAAGAACTGGATTATGTGGGATCCTGCTTCAGCATGACAACGCGTCCGCACACACGACCAACATCACAATTCAGTTTTTAGAATCTACGGAGGTCAAACTTATGACTCATCCGCCGTATAGCCCTGACCTGGCCCCGTGTGATTTTTTCTGTTCCCCAGGATCAAAGATCGCATGCGTGGGAAGAGATTTTGCAGCCCTGAAGAAGCTGTAGTGGCTTACGAGAATGAACTTCCAACACTTGAAGAAAAAGACTGGCAACACTGCTTCCAAACTGTTTTTCGAGGATGCAAAAGTGTGTACAGTGTGATGGTGAATACTTTGAGAAAATGTAAGTGTTAAATTGATTTTAAGTATGTAAGTTATTTCACATCTGAAAACTTTCGTATTGACCCTCGTATAAAAGATAATCATATACCTGGTGCGGCGAAAATTCGAACCCAAGGCACATAATGACTATGTCAATGGGAAGTACATAGCCACTCACCCAAGAATACACAACAGAAGCTCTTGTATCAAATATAATAACTGGGATTAGTTGTAATACTTTTGTTGTGTTAACGTTAAGGGCTAAGCTATGAAGATTTGTTCTAATTTTTTTTATCTTCTTACAGCTTGTTCTGTGAACTGAAACACTAAAATAAATGTAAATATCTATTCTATTCTTTATCTAGTAATAAATATCTATTTGGCACTTGAATAACTTTGCTAAACATGCCTAAATTAGGAAGTGGATGGGTAGTGCATGGACTGATTGTTCATTACATCGATTCCAAGAAGGGATAAACAATATAGACCCGCGCCAAAAATCATTTTGACAGATAGTAATGTATCATTTTAGCACACAAGACGCCCTTTTAGATTTCAGCGTAATTAATTGAATACCTACAAGACACAGGTTTCGACGGCAGAAAAGAAATATTGTGTCACACTCAAGATTTCTTTAAAACGGTTGTCCTCACAAAGGTATGGCTACTTAAGCCTTCGTTCCGCAAACCGATAGTTTCTATTTTTATTTCTTTTTTTAAAAAATCAAACTTTTGTTTCCGTTCTTTCTCTCACCGATCATCATTTCATGACACAACTCTCAAGTTAAGAGACATCGGCAGTAGTGAAAGAAGATCAGAGGTGTTATAGGCACTAGGTTAGAAATCGTAGGATCGGGAGTTCAAATCTACTGTAAGACAATTTAACACTTTTAAATTTTGTTTGTTCTTGCAAGGTGTGAGATGACTTCTCTTTACTCAAAGTTCTCCATCTAGAGATGAGATGCAAGAATTATGCACAAGCTAAACGAGAGTGGAGATATTCCCAATTGAAATATTATCGGAAACATTCATCGAAATTCTTATTTGTTTGTTTTAGTTCATTTTTGTTTATTTTTCTTTACGAAATTAGAGTTCTGGATTACTTAGAATATAGCAAGGGATAGTGAATGATATGGCGTATTACAAGAAAGAACGCGTATTCTTTTGATATCGTATATGCTTCTAATAAAAGTATGCTTGTATTATTAATTAGGGATTAAATTACATAACTCATATTATGTGCACAAAAAGTATGACTATTTGTCATATGTGGAACATATTAAACGTTTTCTACCGATGCAATGGTTTTTGCACATTAAACTGTCACACACTGCATATCCTTTTTTTTTTTTACTTTCTTAAATTGTCTTCCTTTCTTCTTTTTCGTTTTTTTTTGTTTCATTTTCTGCGCACCCCGGAAACCAGTAATATAACTTCAGAAAATATTCTTGTTAGCTTTCATGTGTAAATTAATAATAATAATAATAATAATAATAATAATAATAATAATAATAATAATAATAATAATAATAATAATAATAATAATAATAATAATTAAAAAATAAAAACTACGATAGCTTTGCTGATAAAAAATTCTCGCAAAACAAAGATGGAAGTTAAAACAACTCGACCTGATGGTTTTTTTATTAAGTTTCAGTAGAAATATTAAAACTGGTAACTAACAAAAGTGAAGGTAACGTTGAGAAGTATACTGTAAAAGATTTAGACATTTTACAAAATACTGTAACCTGTTTTATGTCTTTGCAATAAGGTAACAAAATAAAATAAATGTTTGACCAACATTGATTTTTCCTTGGTACGTCTAAGGTTAAATAAGACCTCTTTGTGACTTTCTCATAATAACAATCTCTCTATAGATACTAAACGGCGTGTTCTACCTGATTTTTTTTTTCATCGCAGAGGCATGGATATTTTTGTATTTTTTGCTGTTTGCTACACTGACATATTTCGAACAAACTAATGCACTTGTAGAACGCCTTATGTAGTTCTCAACCAGCGAACTTCAAAAGTATTATTGGTTGTCTAACGTTGCAGAATGTGAAAAATGGGTGTGAATGCACTTTTGCTTTACATACGTTAACCTATCCATGTTAAATTGTAGTTTGAGTATATAAGGTCACTATGTTAAAGAAAAATCTGTTGTGCACAATTTAATCAAATTTATGTTACAAGTTTCAAAATCTGGTTACGGTGTATATATATCGTGTGCTAAATCGAGTCTGGAGATTCCAAATTCAAATGGAGATATTTCAAACACGTAATCTTAGCGTAGGGCGACCTGGATAATTCGAAGATGCATATTCTTATCATTATTATTGATTTTACTTGACTTGACTTTTGACAATGTTCTATTCATATATACCTTACGCGCTATACATCGTTTATAAGCTTCATTATGTCTTTGCAATAAGGTTTCAGTTAGCTATCCCCTTATTACAGTTTCTGAGATACGTAGACTACATTTTTTCATTGATTTGCGATTTACTTTACTGTCCATGTTTCGTGATTTATTTTACTATGTTCCATCCATTTTAGGACAATTTCATTTCTGAATGCAAAATGTACATAATTTCTTCTATATTTGAACTGATTTTCAGCCATTTCCCTCATTTGGTTTTTGAGATGACTGAAGAAATTATTTGTTTTTCATTGATTTACCATTCACATTAATGTTAATAGTCCAGTCAATAAAGACAAAAAATAGGCTTTTGTCGGGACTAATTAGTAACAAGCTGGAACTTTGCCAGTTATTACATCATAAGTCCCTCAAAAGTCCACAACCCTCCCCCTCCTTCTCTCCCCCAGGCCCAAAATACGCAAATTTGCATACCTACATTAAAATGTCAATAACTTGATTAAGTCACCTCGTATCAACATGATTTTTTAAAGTTAGGTTCCTCACATTACGTTCTTTAAATTATGTCCTTATGTGTTTTTAGCTAAAGTAAGTATATATGGCGCTATTGAAATAAATTGCTGAAAAAGTAGATCTTTCAATATAATGTTCAACTTTTTTCTTGTTATTATTACTAAAAACATGATAACGCTACAACAAAATGTTTGAAATAAAACTTTTAGCTTCTTTCATTACCTTTAGAATGATATGCGTATTAATAGGTTTATAGGATGGGAACGATGTCCAGATAGTTCTTACCAAATGACTGCAGGCGCCGGAAAGCCATCTTACCGGGCCGGCTAGGCGCGTGCCATAATCCGACTTTGACACTTTCTACCTTGATGCGTCAGTTTCAGTGGGAAATTTATGAAGCTTGTATGTGCTAGGTGATTTGGTGCAGTACAAGTAAGAAGTAGGCCTATTAATGAGTATGTAGTAGGTTCTTTTTTCTGCAAGGCCTTTGGTTTATAATTAGAAATGTAGAATACTATGCCTTATGCTCATAAGTAATTTAGATTTTTATGTTTGAAAAATCTACATATAAATTTATGTTAGACTTAATTGTAAAATAACAGTTTTCTAGTGCAAGGCAAGCATTGAAAGGTTAAATCACTAGATGATTATTCACAGTCAATTAAAAAATAGTATAAAACAAATATGCCTGGATAAAAAACCCAAATGTGTTTTATTTCAAACACTAAACTTCAATTTAAAATGCATACCTCTCTATAAGTTTTGTAATTATACAATATTTAATAATTTTCAAGCTGTCAAAATTACTATTTCTTTTTGTCAATATCACTTACCGTAATTAATAACAGAAAGTAGAAAGTAATGTTCCTAATTTTGAACTTAAATTCCCATATCATTTTGATTAAGGAAACTTAACTCAGTATACTACATTGACAAGAGTGTGATCACTTCATATTGTTCCAGGCTACCTGAGCAACATTAATGATATAAAGAAAAAAAATTGATTTAATTTGTGTAATTTGTGGAAATGAACTTAACGTAGACATTGTAGTTGTAAAAATGGTGTGCATTCTATTCGTGAAGCTAGTGTACAAACAAAAGGCGATGTGCACGAAAAGTTACAGAGAAAGTGTATTGAGAAAGTGCAAATTTTAAGCATACGATTACTTCAGAGGGAAAAAATTCTTATTCCAGAAACTCTTGACATTTTAATATCACAAGTGAATCCTAGAAGGCTGAAAGTAAGTGCGTTGTTATAAATCACGCTGTGCTATTTGCTATGACCTAAATCGTTTCTGTCACCCATGTAGACAAACCTTGCTCTAAATCGATTATACAGTTGAAAAAACTTTATAAATATATTTCATCAATGGGAGTGTTAACATCTTACCGTGAATCCACAATCTACCTAACATCGATCATTAACGCTATCTTCCCAACTATTCATTCGGATGGATTGTCCACAGATCACATAGCCTAACGGCAAGATTGGTAACTACATGGAAAAACAAGCGTATCAAGTTCGTCGCGCTTGCGGCGACATCTACTCTCGCTGGCAGGATAATGTAACTACTCGCCAGCAGTGTAACTATCCACTTAAAGAATTCACCAATATCAGCAGTAGATCCATAGGTATAAACTAGTTACCAAGATTAGCAGTGTGTCTATACAGCACCTTGACGTAGTTTATAAATAATATTTGCCATTAAATTCAAAATGCAAATATGATGTCCTTCTAGTAGTCCTAATTTCCTATCTTTATTCATCCGATTATTTTAATCGAAAGTCATATTAATAAGAGTTGAAATGTGGTTATTGTGTACAATATTCGTATAATTTTATCTATTTAGAAATTGGAGACATTCTTTTTTCACTCTACACTGAGAAAAAAAAATGTAGGTGGCATACTTAAAAACGTAGGTTACATTCGTAATTCCTGTAGTTTCTGGACTTAACGTACAACCGTATATAACATCCTGCAGCAAACGTATAGCTGAAGAAGTATGTATTATACAAACTGTCTGCATAAGTGCAATGACGTCATTCGTATGACGTAATCTTCAATAACAAGTATATACGGAGGTGATATCTAGCTTTGTGACGTCAAGATCGTATGTAGCATGTGGGTTAATAATGACGACACACACTGACTATCAGGACGGAGCATAATTTCAAGAAGTATGCAATATACGTTCTGTACGTGTGTTTCTTGCGTTCAACCCCGAGACAGCGTCTATATTGTACTTGTGCCCCGTACGTACGACTAGATACAGTATACGTATTGTACGTATGTATTATACAGATTTTCCTTATGTCGCACACAGCTTGTCCCGATACAGCATACAGAATATCCGTATGCACCATACAGAGTGCACATATGTAGGTTACAGACTGTCTGCATGCAGCATATAGATTATACGTATGTCGCGTACAGGTTGGCCATATGTAATGTATGGATTGGATGTATGTAGCTTATCGATTGTCCATATGAAATATACGGATTTTACCTGTATCGCATACGTATTGCCCTTGTTGTAATATATGGATTGGACATATTCAGGATCTAGATTGTACGTATAGTGCACCATTATTGAAGTGCTGCAACATACTGAGAAATGCATGATACATTCTTACTGTAATGTTGTCACATATTGTTTTTCTCTGTATGGAAACAAAAATAGCTTAAAATATGGTTGATCTCCATTGTGCCAATAATAATAAAATTAACAATGCTACACTTTTCAAATCTTAGTTTAGAGCAGTGAAACTGTCCAAAGAAATGTATTTACCTGCAGGGTGTCCTGTAAGTTTGGGCTTCCTGCTAATTCGTTGGAAAGCTACTGCAAAGCCAAGTGTTGAAAAGTGACACAAGCGTTAATTTTAAAATTATGGGCACAAAGAAGGTTAACCATATGTTAAACTATTTTCGTTTTCATACAGAGTAAATCAATATGTGATATATTACTGTAAGAATTTATCATATGGTTTGCAGTTAGTTGCAGCACTTCAATAATAATGCAAAATGCACAGTCATATACAATCCTATATTCAAACTCAAACAAGATTTACGTACAATCATTTATTAAGCTGTTATCATCCATTGCTTGTACGATATAAAGATTATTTTACCTCACTCTTTTCCTTAATAGTACCAGTATCTTCTTCTAAAGTGCGGTTGTTACCACAAGAGGCCTGAATAGAATTTTCCAGAAATAACTTCTGTGTACATTTTAATTAACAGGTATGTTTTTTTTAATGTCGCAATAATTAAAAGTATGCTGACAGCGTGTTCGCTCACAAGATGATTCCTACTCAGTACTCGCCATTAAAAATGCAACACCAAGAAGGAGACTGGGTAGCTGCACCAAAGTTCCCAGGCAGATACCTAATAGTAAGTGGAGAATATTCTTAAACGTCCGCTGTATTCGCTGTGTGACAACGTGGTGACAGCGGAGGCGTTGTGCAGCCATCGACTAAACATATTTATTCTTCCCTGCTCTAGACATTCTGCAAAATTTGGACTTTCCTGGATGCATCCTTCTTAGTGCAACATTTTAAGCAACGAGCAGTTTAACAGTCTCATACATTGCTTAAAGAAAGAGCAATGATTCTCAGAATTACTCAGAAGATATATATACACAATAATTTAAAACGGTTATTTCAAACTTTGCAATTCAAAGCACGAAAAGAACTATACATAAAGGAACACTGATTTTAGCCAAATAGTAATTAGTAAACTCAATCACACTCAGTACCATTAGTTGCTTGGTGTTATCCGTAAGTCAGAGATCACGGTATCTCATTTCGTGTAGATTTTTGCATTTGTTTAACGCTAAAAATGTATTTTATCGCTAATTGAACCCAGTACCATATATATACCGACAGGACCTACCTTAGTCACAAGGTGACATGAGTGATACACTAAACTATTCGATTAACACCTGCGGCCTTGTCAACAGTAGATAAAGTTACAAAGTGATCAAGTAAATACGGAACATAGTTCATACAAAGTATAGCGATGTATGAAGTCTCCGTTTCATATGACTTGGATAAAGGATACATCTGAAATAGCAACAAAGAAATATATAATGTTTTCTCTGGATAATTTGGATTAGTCCAGAATTCGAAGACGTATACTTTGGTAAGTCCAACTTTTTTTTCTTTCTTTCTTCGGATTCCCAATAAAACAACACCTTCGCTAGACATGTTCAGTATACACATTGCCTTACATACAGAACAATACATTAGTTATTAATGCATGTCTGAAATAATAGTGCTTCGTATAGAATTTTACTTCATCCAATCGTAATAGCACAAAGATAAAAAATATTGCGAGGGATAATGTTCTTATTACAGAGAAAAAGAGTTGAAATGACTTAACACTAACAAACATTTTCTTTAAACAGAGATAATATTTTATTCTAATTTATGGGAGAAAGAAACAATTTGTAGTACAGTATCTTTATTAGGGTTATATATTCGTACAAAAGAATGTAAATACAATTGGGTCTGTCTTCAGAAAGGACGTACTTTTAGCCACAACCTACACTGCTTCTTTTCACTGTCTTCCAAGCAGAATCCTGGTTTTGTTTTGATGCACGAAATACCTGAAACAAAAATCAGAAAATATTTAAAATATTAAATTCAGTGTGCTTAACTTGGTTGTACTTAACAATAGAAAGTATCTTAACATTTTTGAGATTAAATGGACAAAATCTATTCGGTCAGGTATGGACTTTTGGGTTGCACGTAGAAAAACTAAAGTGTTTATTGATGCTGAACAACTCAAAATGTATTACTATTCAAAAGTAAGTGGGTACCCCAATGGTGTTTGGGGTACCATGGGGTACCTAATGTCTGTATATTTTAGATATGGGAAATGTATGTCTCTAAAATGTAAGGAACTGACATTTGTTTACCTAAAACCTCAACTCGGTAAGCCTTACCAGGGAACTGTACAAATGGGGCACTCGAGTTGCCGGACGAGGTGCATCACATGTGAAAGAGGATGTAAAAAGATGTCCATATGCAAAATTGTAGCGGCTGAGGGCAACATGGACGAGCGTGAGAGGCGGAAGAAGCGGGGTCTACAGTGGGACTTAATAACACAGAAATATGCAGAATCACACGTTTCGCTCCCGAATGGTGAAAGAAATGCATGTCAAATGTATAGGAAGTGGAACATGAGAAGAGGTGCTATACTGTGCGGGATATGGACATCGTGGGCGCCATCTTGAAAGTAGCCATCTTGAATTAGAATTCAAAATGTTAAAAGAAAAGTGGGGCATGTGGTATATCAATTAAGACTGAAATTTTACCAGAAATTCATTGGTGTGGATCCTGCTATTGTAACTGCCTTGTGAATTAGAAAAAACGAGCAGGTAAGAAAGAGCACAGAGATGGGCAAACAAATGTCACATACCCATGATATAAACCTTAAGAACAAAAAAATCCAAAGGTAATTAGGTTGAGGCTGATGACAGTTTCTTATTCGTATGTATTGTTTGTTGTATTACAAGCCTACAATGATGGAATTTTGGCAAGTAGGGGTTTGAACACTGGACAACACAAAGAATGTCGGAATAAGCGACTGATATTATAATGCTGTGATTTATAGACTTAATCGGTTAATATTGTAACATATTGTAATATAAAATATTGTAAATGTGGCTTTTGTTACATTACATTTCAATTTCAATTTCAATGTAGATCATTATAAACTTTGTGGCTAGATGCAAACTAGTTCTGCGTAAGAAAAAGAAGTTACAAACGATAGGGGTCGGACCAGGTAGTACAGAGCCATCGACAACATTCTGTGCTAGCAGAGAGAGACTGCGCGAGCGATATGAATAACTGACGTGCGTTAGCAACAAGTAGACGAAAATGTAGACAAGAAAGTGACTAGTGCGAAGTTTAATGTGACCTAGGTCGTTCACCTCCTGGTAAATAGGTGTTATAAATTGACGTTTTGTGTTGTAGTGCTTGAAGTGTAGAAGGTATTTGGGTCCTGTTCGTGAACATGAATCCCCAAGCAGTGGTAGCGTTATTAGTTCGTGAGTTTGTGACGTCCGATGATAATCCCCGTCGAGAAGATCGTAATGCTTTTGAACGCATCAGACGCTTATTAGGAAATAACGATACGGTACTCGAAGAATACCAAACGTTAGTTATAGACGAGTGTCTAGCAGATGAGAATGAGATTGACAGTGAGAGTAGTGACAGTGACCATCGCGAAGAATCTTGTGTAGCGAATGCGTCAACTCATTCTCCAAAAGATAGCAGTTGTGAGTAGAGTAGTAGTTCTCCACCAAAACAACCTGCGAAATGTACGAAGGAACAGTTAAAGAAAGCCTATAATTACTGGATTGAGACAGAAAAAACATCCGGTAAAAGAACAAAAGCATCGTCTGTATTTTCACGGTACAAATTTCTACAGGGGAGTCTGAAGCCCCTTTGCACTTTTGAACGCAACCTCAAAATAGCGTCCATCAGCAAAATAAACGACGAGGTGCTATTACGTTTTAAACGAACGCGGGCCATGAATGGAATAATTCACGATCGGGCAATTCGAATGTGGGCGATGAATGTAAAGAAAGGCATTGATCCAACTGACACTCTTAACTTCAAGGCATCGTCTTCCTGGGTAGCAAAATTTAAAAAGCGTAACAATATTGTGTCACGCAAAATTACGCACGCAGTGTCAAATCTGCCAAAATTGAGCAAGAATTACAGAGAACTGCAGACGTGTTTGTCGAGGAAACAAAGGCTATAATCGTGGAAGAAAACCTCAATTTAGGCCAAGTGGTTAACATAGATCAAAGTCGATTTGATAAGGAACTGCATTCAGGCAGAACACTGGCAACTAAAGGCGTCAAACGGGTGTATTCTAGCATTGGATCACCGACAACAGTTACGCACTCTTATATGATAATGTCGATTATAGTGATGGATGATAAACTGTTATCACCATTATTTCTAATATCTGCTGAACCTACAGGTAAATTCCCCGCGAATATGCGAGACACTCCTTCAAATATCAAGGCATTTGCTCGAAAAACTGCAAATACGAGCAAGAATGATCTGAAGTTATTTCTTCAAGACGTATTTTGGCCAACTGTGACGGAAAATCGCCTTTTGCTGCTTGTTGTTCGTGGTCTTGTAACAAAGATGCGCAATTGATACATTCTACTGTTCCAGATAATGTTGTCCTTCACAAACAACTCATAGCCCCCAAATGCACTAAACTTATTCAACCTCTAGACGTTGGATTCTTTCGCACTTACAAGCAGTATGTGCGATTTATCACTGACGCCGCATTGAACATTGATGGGTTTCATATCTGGCATCGAGACATCTTCATCCGTCTCCAAGCTTTCACTGATTTTCAATTTCGTGCTTCCCGGTTCATTAATTTGATTAAGCATACCTTCTACGTAGCTGGATATCTTGAAGAACATCCGGGAAAATTCCAAACTCCAATGACCTTTTGTTTTGATTCTGACATAGCAGCAGATTGTTAGGAAGATCAGTGTACTAATCCCAGCTTTGTCAGGTGTGCACACTGCGAAAATGTCTTTTGGTTCCAGCACATTCTTATCGATACCCTCCACATCAACTGTGTTTCATAGACTGGTACGGTATCTTTTTGCGCCTATATTTACTTGTAATTGCCTATGTTATGATTCATGGTATTGCATTTCAAACGACTCACGGTGTAATGAAACGTGTTTTAAACAAGTACGTATATTGTTCACACACAGACAGCAATCTTTATCTCCTGTAACATTCCCAGTGAATTGCATGTGAACACAGTTTTTGTACTCTTCTTATAGAGGTGCATCCAGTGACTACATTCTGCGAATGGTTTAGATAATATGGTTTTCCACACGATCACTGTCATATGCGTGCAGTATATATTTTTGTCATGTATTCTTTGCTGAATAATTGACTTGTACCTTAACAGGACTCAAACGAAACATTGGTTATGTTGCCTATGTTCATATATCCCCTTCAAACGTTGTTGCATGTTCGTATTTCTCAACTTACAATAAAGAAACTATAAAATTATTCACACCAATGCATTTCTGGTAAAATTTCAGTCTTAATTGATATACCACATGCCCCACTTTTCTTTTAACATTTTGAATTCTAATTCAAGATGGCTACTTTCAAGATGGCGCCCATGATGTCCATATCCCCCACAGTATAGCACCTCTTCTCATGTTCCACTTCCTATACATTTGACAAGCATTTCTTTCACCATTCGGGAGCGAAACGTGTGATTCTGCATATTTCTGTGTTATTAAGTCCCACTGTAGGCCCCACTTCTTCCGCCTCTCACCCTCGTCCATGTTGCCCTCAGCCGCTACAATTTTGCATATGGACATCTTTTTACATCCTCTTTCACATGTGATGTACCTCGTCCGGCAACTCGAGTGCCCCATTTGTACAGTTCCCTGGTTAGGGATATTGAGATATGGGAAAATAAAGAGCGTCACCATAGAAGTGTGGGGTTTGCGTACTAGGTGGTGCAGTTTCGGAAACGTAATTACGAGGGCTTACAACACCTCAAAAGTAGTTTCAATTAAATACACTACACACGCCCTCATGGGGGTTTTCGGGTACCATGATATTCGCAGAACTCTCATTTCTAAATATTCTAAAATATGTCTTAATAACGTTTTAAAGAACGTTAGAGGTGTGTTTTTACCGAAACCGCAAGTCGGTACGCCTAACAGTTACCGAAATTTGGTGAAATAAAAAGCGACACCATAGGTACGTGGAGCTTGCATATTAGACAGTACAATTTAGAAATTTAATTAAAATATGACTATCAAGATATTGTCAAATAAAGGGAGGATCCATATAGTTATGGGGTTTTCGTGTTAGGTGGTAAAATTTCCGAAACCGGTCATGGAAAGTTAATAAGCATCAGTAGCAATTTCATCTTAAAATAATTAGGTATTTCCATGGAGTTTAAGAACATCATGGGGTCTACCAAGATTAAATTTTAAAAGCTTTGTAAAATATATTTTGACATTTGTAAAGAGTATTAGAAATATGCATTTACCTAAAACTTCCAGCTAGTACATCTAGCAGCTACAGAGACAATAAAAGTGTATTAGATCTTGAAATTTCAGAAAACAATTATTGATCCTAACAAAATTTAAATAAGATGGTACTTATATGGGTTAAGTGAGTACCTGACTCGTCATTACAATTTCGATCGAAAGATTAATTCAGCTCTAAATTTTCTTTGGACAATCCCAAGCGTTCATCGGGCTCTGAAATAAAGTGAACATTTTTTTGTCAATATCTAATATAGCAAGCGAGATATAAGGAATTATGCATTTTATGACGTCGTAAAATAGAGACCCACGTGGAATTGTACTTTTGAGTATTTGCTGTAAGAAGAAGAAATTTCAGAAAACAACCGTATATACCTTAATAGACAATTAAATGGGCGGGGGCACGGGGGCTTAGTGGTAGAGTGCTTACTTCTTGTGTATTGGGTTCTTGGTTCGATCCACGGTCAAGTCAGTTTGTAGTGAACATCGTATTCGTGGGTTTTCTCGGGGTACTCTCTCTCCTTCCACCTTTGCATTCCATCAATTCTGTCAACAACATTCACTTGCTTTAATCATAATCTCCCTGAGACTAAAATGCGTAATCGTGGGTCGCTACACTGAAATATTTCCTTTTATTTAATTTTAAAATTAAATAGGGAGATAAGTATGATCGTATCTCTACGGGTTAAGTGAATACTCCAATAGTTTCTGCAAAAAAGATTAGTTAAATACCTTACCACTAAGCTACTGTGTCCCCGCCCACTGAATTGTCTATTAAGGTATATACAGTAGTTTTCTTAATTTTTTTTATAGGAAAGACCCAAAAGTACAAATCCGTAAAGATCTCTATTTTTACGTCATAAAATATATAATTCCTTATATCTTGGTTACTATCTTCGATATTGACAGCGAATTTTCATTCTTTTGCACAGCTCGATGAACCCTTGGAATTGCCTGAAGAAAACCTAGGACTGAACTAATCTTTCGATCGAAATTGTACTGAGGTACTCATTTAACCCATAGAAGTACCATCTTATTTAATTTTGTTGCCACCAATAATTGTTTCCGAAATTTCAAGATCTCGTACGCTTTTATTTCACAGTGTTTCTCCAGATGTTAGATGTACTAGCTGGAAGTTTTGGGTAAACACATATTTCAAATACTGTTAACAAATGTCAGATTATATTTTCAAAAGCTTTTAAAATTTAATTTTGGTAGACTCCATGATGTTCTAACACTCCATGAAGATATCTAATTACTTTAAGATGAAATTGCTACTGGTGTTTATTAACTTTCCATGACCGATTTCGGAAATTTTAGCATCTAACACATCTAACACGAAAACCCCTTAACTGTGTTGGTCCTCCCTTTATTTGACAACATCTTGATAGCCGTTAGTCATATTTAATTCAATTTCCGAATTGTAGCGTCAAGTATGCCAGCCCCACATACCTATAGTTTATTTTCCCATACCTCGGTATCCATAAGGCTTACCGAGTTGCTGTTTTCAGTAAAAAAAATATCAGTTCTTTACATTTTAGAGACATGTATTTCCATATATCTAAAACGCAGAAATGAAGTACCGCATTGGAATCACATTGGAGTACTCACTTACTTTTGCATAGCAGGGTAAAAACGCCAGTGGTTCTCACTTTAAGGTTGAAAACACTATTTTGTCTCTTCTCTGAGCATCGTGAATCTGTCGGAGCTGTACCATAGTTGGAAAGACTCACTGATCCTTCCTATAATGACCATGTAGTTAGAATTAAAAAAAGGAGTAGCCGTTGGAGGAAAAACAATATTTTAAAATCCTTGCACCAGTAGTCGTCACCTTAAAATCAAAATGTTCCAGTAGTAGTCAGTATTTTTTACCAGTGTTCGTCACTCAAATAACTTGACATAATTTATTCAAAAACGCACTGTGTTTCAGTTTAGGGTTAAGAATACAATATAAAGTAGTAAGCTTAATAACTTTGCATCACTTTTAGCACTCAACAAATAAAATAAAAACGTTTTTACATACGTTTTAAAGCAATTTCAGAGAGAAAAATGTTAACTGAATTCAAAAGTTAACTGTATATCACTTCCACGTTAAGAGTACAATATTAAATATTATGTTTAATAACTATACGTCACTTTAAACTATCAAGAATGAAAATAAACGTTTGTACATACATTTTAAAAACAATCTGAGAAACAAAATAAGTTAACTGAATTCAAAATTTAATTATACATCACCTTAAGCTTGAGAATACACTATAAATACAGAGATTAATAAAAAATGAAATCTTTAAGTTTAACGTCCCACGGTTATGCCGGTTAGGCTAAAGGAGACGGTGATAATGAGAAATGAGTGAAATGGTGGAATGAAGAAAGTGGCAGGAAACGGGAGAACCCCGAGAAAACCCACGAGCACGGTGTTTGTCCACTACAAAGTCCACACGGCGCGAGTTGGGATCGAACCAGGGACCCCAAGCACCGGAGGTAACAATCTACCACTGAGCCACCGCGCCCCCCTGAGATTAATAACAATGCATTACTGAAGAATGAAAACAAAAATGTTTAGCTACCTATATTGTATTTACATGTTACCGGTATTTCTCATTAACTTTTTTTTTTTGATACCTCATTATCAAGTGTAGGGATGCGCAAGAGAAAAGATTTGAGATTGTCTCCTCTCGAAAAGGTGCCGCGAAAGGTATGTCTCGTCTCGAAAACTGGATCCGTTTCTATTGGAAGAGCTCTATCTCGTCTCGTATTTCGTAACAAAAATTCTGTCTCGTCTTGTCTCGTGCGCATCCCTATAATCAGGTCCATAGCCAAAAACTTCATTTCGGAGGGGGTTCGATAGGGCTTTGGGATATCCGAATTTAGATATAGATAATCGATATCGACAAACTATCGAAACTTGTTCGAAATATCGAAAAATACAGCAATATCGAAATATAAACAATATCAAAAATCGAAAATATAGAAATATGAAAGAGATCAAAAATATGGATATATCGATCAAAAATGGATATATGATCTTGGAATACGATTTGGTGGAATAATAAGGGAGAAAAATAATCATTGATTAAATATTAAATTGAAAAGAAATAAGAGCCTGACGCTCAAATACTTATCTACCCGGCACCCATCTTGATCCCCATAAAATATCATGAAGTGCTTGATTGATTCTAAACCCAATAATAGTAATAGTAATTTAACAATAAACACAGAATATATAATTTACGCACCTTGAAATGTAGAAATTAATGATTGTAATCCCCAGCTTTCCAATAGACGTTTGATTTCTCCAAATGAAGATTCGGATATCTTGTTTCTTCTCAAGCAATAATGGGTTACAATAATCAGTTGCAGTCCAAAGCCAAATCACTAAGTTAAGCATGAAAATAAAGAATTCATTAGTTAGATGCATACAAAATCCTACGCATGTAAATCCGAATCTACTTGTATTAAATTGTAAATTTAAACAAACTAAATTATACTACTTTGGAAAGCGTCTCCAAATATAATGTTTTCATTCTAAAGTGAAGGAATTTTTAAAATCGGATGACCCGTTTGCGCTGTACACTCTCTATGCGCCCAATGTGAAATGAAAATGCAACATTGCCATTTACCTGGACCCACAACATAAGTGAGTGAAGTTACTGTCTTTTACGCTAACATGTTGATGGCCAGCCCCCGTTTCAAATAATAACTTCATTCACTTATGTTTTGGATCCAGGTAAATGACAACGTTGCATTTTCATTTAAAATTGGGTGCATAAAGAGTATACAGCACAAACATCTCGTCCGATTTTTTTTAAAAAGTGTTCACTTTAGATTGAAAACGTCATATTTCGAGATGTTTTTCCTCTTACATTTTGTTGTAACTCTGATAATAACAGAGTTACCCTATATCAGGGAACGTTTGAGACATCCTGTATACATCATAAGAAGTTCATTTCTAAATTCTACACGGATGTAGTTTCATTGAATGTGAGGTGGGTGATACACATTAGGCCTTTTGGGAGTACGTCACACGGACGACCGTAATTTTGTGTTCAAAATTTTTATGAACTGATGGGATATGTGATACATATGGCCACGGGCTAGAATTTTCTCAGTATGTCAAATATGCAATCAGATTTCATGCAGCTTAATTCTGTGAAAAGCTATTGCCAATTGAACGTTACATTTACCTCTTTCTTGCAGATGTTGAACCATGCCGTTAGCACGTGAGGAATGGATCGAAATAATCAAACTGTGGGGCGGGAGGAGTATATGTGCAGTGGTTGCCGATTGCAGAGTCATCTACAATGTGACTCTGTGTCACATGTTTCAGTGTCACAGTAATTAACTAAATTTGAAAAGACGGGCACATTCGTGAACATACATCGTAGCGGTTCAAACTCGCGGAACCTTTTTCCTTCCCCATTTTGAACCAGTACATGAAAATGCCATTTTCTCCATATTTGCCTGCGCCGATTTTGAAAATTCCTTTACTAATCGATTTCTCTCGTCGAGTACTACAAGAATCAGTTAAAATCTCGCGGGCCCTTTTTTTCTTCCCCATTTTGAACTGATACATGAAAATGCGATTTTCTTCATGCTTGCCTGCGCCGATTTTGACAATTCTTCACTAGTCGATTTCTCTCGTCGAGTATTACAAGAATCAGTTAAAATTTCGCGGTTCTTTTTCATTCCCCATTTTGAACCGGAACATAAAAATGAGGTTTTCTCCATGTTTGCCTGCGCCGATTTTGAACATTCCTTCACTAGTCGATTTCTCTCGTCGAGTACTACAAGAATAAGTTAAAATCTCGCGGGCCCTCTTTTTTTCCCCATTTTGAAGTGATACATGAAAATGCGATTTTCTTCATGCTTGCCTGCGCCGATTTTGACAATTCTTCACTAGTCGATTTCTCTCGTCGAGTACTACAAGAATCAGTTAAAATCTCGCGGGCCCTTTTTTCTTCCCCATTTTGAAGTGATACATGAAAATGCGATTTTCTTCATGCTTGCCTGCGCCGATTTTGACAATTCTTCACTAGTCGATTTCTCTCGTCGAGTATTACAAGAATCAGTTAAAATCTCGCGGTTCTTTTTCATTCCCTATTTTGAACTGGTACATGAAAATGCAATTTTCCTCATGCTTGCCTGCGCCGATTTTGACAATTCTTCACTAGTCGATTTCTCTCGTCGAGTACTACAAGAATCTGTTAAAATATTGCGGTCCTTTTTTCTTCCCCATTTTGAACTGGTACATGAAAATGCGATTTTCTTCATGCTTGCCTGCGCCGATTTTGACAATTTCTTCACTAGTTGATTTCTCTCGTCGAGTACTACAAGAATCAGTTAAAATCTCGCGGGCCCTTTTTTCTTCCCCATTTTGAACTGGTACATGAAAATGCGATTTTCTTCATGCTTGCCTGCGCCGATTTTGACAATTCTTCACTAGTCAGTTTCTCTCGTCGAGTACTACAAGAATCAGTTAAAATCTCGCGGTTCTTTTTCATTCCCATTTTGAACCGGAACATAAAAATGAAATTTTCTCCATGTTTGCATGCGCCGATTTTCAACATTCCTTCACTAGTCGATTTCTCTCGTCGAGTACTACAAGAATCAGTTAAAATCTCGCGGGCCCTTTTTTCTTCCCCATTTTGAACTGGTACATGAAAATGCGATTTTCTTCATGCTTGTCTGAGCCGATTTTGACAATTCTTCACTAGTCGATTTCTCTCGTCGAGTACTACAAGAATCAGCTAAATCTCGCGGGCCCTTTTTTCTTCCCCATTTTGAAGTGATACATGAAAATGCGATTTTCTTCATGCTTGCCTGCGGCGATTTTGACAATTCTTCACTAGTCGATTTCTCTCGTCGAGTACTACAAGAATCAGTTAAAATCTTGCGGTCCTTTTTCTTCCCCATTTTCAACTGGTACATGAAAATGCGATTTTCTTCATGCTTGCCTGCGCCGATTTTGACAATTCCTTCACTAGTCTATTTCCCTCGTCGAGTACTACAAGAATCAGTTAAAATCTCGCGGGCCCTTTTTTCTTCCCCATTTTGAACTGGTACATGAAAATGCGATTTTCTTCATGCTTGCCTGCGCCGATTTTGACCACTCTTCACTAGTCGATTTCTCTCGTCGAGTACTACAAGAATCAGTTAAAATCTCGCGGGCCCTTTTTTCTTCCCCATTTTGAACTGGTACATGAAAATGCGATTTTCTTCATGCTTGCCTGCGCCGATTTTGACAATTCCTTCACTAGTCGATTTCTCTCGTCGAGTACTACAAGAATCAGTTAAAATCTCGCGGGCCCTTTTTCTTCCCCATTTTGAACTGGTACATGAAAATGCGATTTTCTTCATGCTTGCCTGCGCCGATTTTGACAATTTCTTCACTAGTCGATTTCTCTCGTCGAGTACTACAAGAATCAGTTAAAATCTCGCGGGCCCTTTTTTCTTCCCCATTTTGAAGTGATACATGAAAATGCGATTTTCTTCATGCTTGCCTGCGCCGATTTTGACAATTCTTCACTAGTCGATTTCTCTCGTCGAGTATTACAAGAATCAGTTAAAATCTCGCGGTTCTTTTTCATTCCCCATTTTGAACCGGAACATAAAAATAAGATTTTCTCCATGTTTGCCTGCGCCGATTTTGAACATTCCTTCACTAGTCGATTTCTCTCGTCGAGTACTACAAGAATCAGCTAAATCTTGCGGTCCTTTTTTCTTCCCCATTTTGAACTGGTACATGAAAATGCGATTTTCTTCATGCTTGCCTGCGCCGATTTTGACAATTCTTCACTAGTCGATTTCTCTCGTCGAGTACTACAAGAATCAGCTAAATCTCGCGGGCCCTCTTTTCTTCCCCATTTTGAAGTGATACATGAAAATGCGATTTTCTTCATGCTTGCCTGCGCCGATTTTGACAATTCTTCACTAGTCGATTTCTCTCGTCGAGTACTACAAGAATCAGTTAAAATCTTGCGGTCCTTTTTTCTTCCCCATTTTGAACTGGTACATGAAAATGCGATTTTCTTCATGCTTGCCTGCGCCGATTTTGACAATTCCTTCACTAGTCGATTTCTCTCGTCGAGTACTACAAGAATCAGTTAAAATCTCGCGGGCCCTCTTTTCTTCCCCATTTTGTACTGGTACATAAAAATGCGATTTTCTTCATGCTTGCCTGCGCCGATTTTGACAATTCTTCACTAGTCGATTTCTCTCGTCGAGTACTACAAGAATCAGTTAAAATCTCGCGGGCCCTTTTTTCTTCTTCATTTTGAAGTGATACATGAAAATGCGATTTTCTTCATGCTTGCCTGCGCCGATTTTGACAATTCTTCACTAGTCGATCTCTCTCGTCGAGTATTACAAGAATCAGTTAAAATCTCGCGGTTCTTTTTCATTCCCCATTTTGAACCGGAACATGAAAATGAGATTTTCTCTATGTTTGCCTGCGCCGATTTTGAAAATTCCTTCACTAATCGATTTCTCTCGACGAGTACTACAAGAATCAGTTAAAATCTCGCGGGCCCTTTATTCTTCCCCATTTTGGACCGGTACATGAAAATGCGATTTTTTTCATGCTTGCCTGCGCCGATTTTGAAAATTCCTTCACTAGTCGATTTCCCTCAACGAGTACTACAAGAATCAGTTAAAGTCTCGCCGTCGTCTTTTCTTCCCCATTTTGAACCGGTACATGAAAATATGATTTTCTGCATGTTTACCTGCGCCGATTTTGAAAATTCTTTCAGTAATTTATTTCTGTCGTCGAGTACTATAAGAATCAGTTAAAATCTCGCGGGCCCTTTTTTCTTTCCCAAGCCAATATTTTTGTATATTTTGAATGTATTCAAGTATGGAACAAAAGTATTATATAATTCCCTTAGTAGGCTTCTCAACTTAATATTTTTCAACTTAAATTTTATTTATTTTAATTATTTATTTTCTTGTGACTCAATATTTAATTGCAATCGTTCATTGGGTAGAAGGGTGGCCATTCTCAAATATATAAATATAGTATTCTTAAAATTTATGTGTTCTCGTACTATTAGTTTTTTCCACTAGACCTGGAAATTGCAAAATTAATACCTGAAAAACCTGGAAAATTCAGGGAAATTGAGTTCCATATTTATCTATGAACACTGCTATTTACAATTTTTTTCGAATAGGGAGAACTGTACAAAAGGGTGTTTTGGGAATGGTATAACAATAGGTTTCTGGGAGTGTTGTTCGAAATGAAATCTTTAAGTTTTACGTCCCACTATTATACTGGCTAGGCTAAAGATAACGGGGTGTTGTTCGGTGGGGGTCAATGTTGCCAATTTTGGGTAAAGTCGCTAAGTAAGGGGAATTCGACCTCAACGATAGCGTAGGTTGACCATAAAATTTTCAGTTAAAAACGGGACAGGTTCTTGCAACCCTAGACTTTTAGATGTACCTTTGTTCTTATCAGTGCCTTGATATGAGATTTCCTCCTCTCTCTCTTTGTTACAGAGCGGGTACTTATCAAAAAGGAAAGACACGTTGAAATTTGTTCAACACACAACCAACTGCTAAACCCTCTGCTGCCTTTCGAGCAGTACTGCGAACTATAGAGTATGTTTAATATAGGGAATTTCAGTTCAATTTTTGCCTCTTTGTTATTATTAATTATTAATACTTTTAATAGGAATAAAGGTACTGGGTTTGTTATTTACTTCTTTCATTTACATAAAACGGGACGAATACTAGTTTTTTCCATCTACTGACGGGACGGCCGGAACACGCCCCTAAAACGGGACTGTCCCGGTCAAAACGGGACGTATGGTCGCCCTACGATAGCGACAAAAAATATTTTTTCCGATTGGAGACTTTTTTTGGGTGATTTTTAAATGACGATTTACCTACTTACACATTTAGCGACTTTTTGCTGCAAACAAAATGTTCATCTGTAGAGAAGCATTATTAGTTCAAAACAGTTTTTACGTTCTTTTTTTCTGTTTGTTTGTTTTAATCAGCGCAACTGATGAAGAGTTTGGAAATACAGCGTACTCACTGCCCCACAATCCTGCATTGTTATGTTACCCTTGCCCTCTAACGAAGAACAACTACAAACTTGATGTCCTTTAGTTCGCAGAGTTTCCGTTGAGAGAGACACGTAATACATCATTACCGATAGCAACAAGATTAGCTATAGATGCGTGAATAAAGGCGAAGAAGATGTTTGTTATATTTGCCCTTTGGGGTCTTTTAATTATTCTGCCATTTTTTCTTTTACAAAAAAAAATGCTTAACGTAAGTACTGTAGTGTTAATTATTTCGGAACTATTTTGACCACAATATGAACAAAAGTACCCGAAACAACCTGAAATGATCCCTGAATTAAAGGATTGGTTGCGCCCGGTTTACAAAGATGTGAGTAGAACCAGCGGCGCAAATCTGTCTTCAACATTGGGGGGGGGGGAGGTAAGACCGTTACCATACTTTTTTTTGCGATGTCCGAAATACTTATGAAGTTGAAAAACAATGTTGTGGAGGATCAGAGTTGTCTTCAGCGTTGGGAGGCTGCAGATTTGAGGCTTATTCTGGGGGACATCTATTTTATCTCACGTACCTTTGTAGCAATCGGACAAAAATAATCAAATTTCTCCCAAAAAACACATTTCAAATCGGATTATTGGGGAGAAGTCCCCCTCAGTTCCAGGATTGGAGGGGACATGTATCCGTCATCCCCCCCCCCGGATTTGCGCCAGTGAGTAGAACATATTGTTTAGTTTACATCTACAACTTTAAAACAATGCTTATAGACAATGAATTTCTCGATTATTTTTTATAGCGACTTTTCAACCAAAATTGGAGTCGTCACCTCTCGTTTCGCAAACTTATTGCCAACATTTTGGAAACTGGTTGCGAAGAGAGCTACAATGGATGAGTCGAGTTATTTCGTCGCTTCCGCTGTGAACCTAAGTACAAGATTCCAAAGAGATTAAGAAAAAATGAAATGAAACCTTTGAATGGTGGAATAGTGGAATGAAGAAAGTGGAAGGAAACGGGAGAACCCCGAGGAAACCCACGCACACGGTGTTTGTCCATCACAAAGTTCATTTGACGGGGGCTGGGATCGAACCCGGGACCCCAAGTATCGGAGGTGAACGCTCTACCACTGAGCCACCGCAGCTCTTAAGAGATTAAGAGTCACAAACATAGTCACTTTCAATTTTGTAATATATATAGGTCTATATATTGCATCACTGACTGATAACTAAAATCCTTGGATTGTATATATAAAAGTCGCCCCCTGCCCGTAAAAAGCTTCATTCGAACTCGGAATCGAACAATTGCATCTGTCAAACAGTGCTGAGTTGATTTTAACGTTCCTTTCAGCAGCAAGGCTGTATGAGACGTGGAACTACAGATTAACGTGGGATCCGAACCACATAAGCTCCGGCCGGGAATCGAAAAAATGAAATGAAATCTTTGAGTTTTATGTCCCACGGTTATGCCGGTTAGGCTAATGGAGACGGTGATGAGTAATGAATTAAATGGTGGAATGAAGAAAGTGGGAGGAAACGGGAGAACCCCGAGAAAACCCACGCGCACGGTGTTTGTCCACCACAAGGTTCACTTGGCGGGGCTGGGATCGAACCCGGGACCCCAAGCACCAGAGGTGAACCTTCTACCACTGAGCCAACGCGGCCCCCAGCCGGGAATCGAACCCGGGTATCCCACGCCAAAGGCGTGTTCACTAACCACTTAGCCACGAGAGAGCTCATCTGTAAGGCAGTGTAAGCAAACAAAAAAACGCACACTGGATGTTTGCGCAACTGAGGATCAAAACATTCTCAATGGAGTATGAGAAATAGTTAACGTCAATCAAAGTGTGCTTTTGCTTATTCATTACTTCGTTAATACTTAATTCCTTCTAGAAATAGTGAAACTATACTATGAAGAAACACTAATAAACTAATAACAATTACGTTGTATTTCTTACCACACCACGAAAGTAATATACCATTTTTACCACCCATAGAATTTGAACCTAGTACTATACTGCATTAGTCACGCCGTAACGAAAGCTGAAATTCAAACACCTGGCACTCGTAGCTGTTGAAGCTGTGTTGTAGCTACCTGTATATCACGCGGCCTGCGTTGGTACTCCTCAACATAAGTACCTCACAGCCCAAAGCCAGGAAACATCACAGACAGAAGACAGGAGCACAAGCAGTGCCTGACACTTCACGAACTCAAACCCGCCAAGACTCAACTCAACATGACCTTCAATTACGTTCTAGAAACCAAACCAATGCTAAGGCACAAACTTACCAACTTCCTATATGAAAACACAAGAAAAAAAATCTAACTTTTTTGGTTCCAAAGTGATGACATAACAATAATACTAAAAAGGTTTTAATTTTCAGTAACCCAAACATTAATTAACTAGGGAACATAACAAAGCAAAAATAAATAAAAATAAAAATAAATTAAATTAAAAAATAAAAATCTGACAAGTAAACTCTCCCTGACTACTTTTTTTTTAAATTTCAGTGAGGCTGTAAAATATGTCAATATCTTCGTAAAATATATATATTTCAATGTAAACAAGTTCTTTAAACAAAAGAAAGCTTTGTAGTAGAGCGCTTACCTCTAACGCGTTAGGTCACTGGTTCGATTCCTGCTCCCAACAAATAGGCTTTTGGTGAACACTGTAGGTGTGGTTATTCTTAACACTTTCCAGTTTCCTTACATTTTCTTGATTCCACCATTATCATGTATCTCATCGTCACCTTCTCTCTTACATTGATGTACAATCATGGGGCGTTAAAGTAAAAGAAAAAAAAATCTTGCAAATATCCTAGTAAAAATGAGTTTTCTAGACTACACAAGTGGCCCCGCGTAGGGTAGTCGCTAGCGCTCTCGCCTTCGGTGCGAACGGTCCCGGGTTCGATCCCGGGGGAGAACTCGGTCGAAAAAGTATCAAAAGATTTTAAGTCCAGCCATCCTGAATGAGGTTTCCTTGGGTTTTCCTCATTCACAGCAGGCAAATGCCGGAGTGGTACCTAACATATAGGTCCCAGGCCGTTTTCTTCCTTCCCCAATCCTTTCTTCCCTTCCTTTCCCCGGATAGTGTACTCACCGAGGAAAGTCATTCCTCATATGTGACGGAATAACAAGGCCATTGATGTCGAAAACCCAGAAATCTAAATCCTAAATCTTCACTACACAAGGAAATTTTCGCGCTGAAAACGGTTTATTAGCAATTATGTTAAGCAGTCCTGTAGTAAATCTGCACCAAGTAATAAATCGTCACATATAAAACGGAATGAATAAACACATAACATTCATTTTGCTACCTTGAAACGTAAAATGTTTCAAAACATTAATATTCAAAGATTTCTCAAAATTCAGATACACCCATTCCATTCTCCTCAATCATTAACGAGTTACAATAGTATGAATTGTCATAAACTACATTACTTAGTACTATATTAAAGCAAGTTACACTAAAAGAATATATAATTAATGGAATATTTAACTAAAACAATAGTTAACTATTGTACTTACCCAGGCTTTTCTTTCCTTTCTCTCTTCTTTTCCGTTGTAAACAACCTCGTTTCGCAAGCAAAAGACGGTAGTTCAATGACGTCAGCCATGGCGAAAGAAAGAGTGTCTATAGGCGGTCAGGATCTCACACACAGATGGACGTATATAATATATAGCTGACGTGTGAAACATACGTATACGTATGTAATATACAGACGATTGTTAGATGTCAGATATCCTGCAGCAGCATAATGTAACATCTAAGCGGGTAAAAGGCAATACCTGTGTAGCATATGGATAAAGTACGCTCCGTACAAATTTCCTTAGTAAACATAACGAATCCTTGTATTTGTACAATATACCGCTGTCCGGATAATGGATTTTTCTCAGTGTATGCTTTAAGTACGAATTCAATAACATTCAAAGAGAAAAAAATGCTAGACTTGTCTGGCAATCGAATCTTTCCTCTACTCTGATAATGCCGGTGAGCTATCATAGAATTCCAGTTCCTCCCCCATTGGCTCTGTGCTGTCCTGAACATTGAATTAGGGTTAGTCTGGACAGTATACCGATACAGTAAGCTATAGACCGGAATACGACCTCTTGTACTCTCACATTTTAATTATTCTAATTTTATTGATTTCGCACCTACAAAAGATACAGTGAAAGATAAATCAAACCTTTTCCCCCAATTTCTTAATAAATAAAGTTATATATATATAACTCTATTTATGCCCGACAATTATGACAAATTTTAATATTTATTTACTGATTTTTTAAAATTACAATATTTTTTTTATTAAATATACATCTTGACCTTTATACCTATTTTAAAAGATATACAAGATAAACAGCAAATTTTGAATAGTTAGTTATAAAAGAAAAACTTCTTCTAATAATTTTCCAGGAGGTAATGCATCTAAAATGGAAGCCACATTTCCTCGCTGAACTGCTATGCTGATACGTTGTATCAGGAAAGTAGTAGCTCGCTTGTCACCAGTAACGTGTGCTATACGTTGGCCTACTTCTTTAATGAAATTGAGCCCTTCGAGGCCCCAAATGCCGCTCGATTCAATGGCTATGGCCACGAACATGTATCTATTGAGCAGATCTTTATATTTTCTTCTTTTCTCGCATTCTCTGCGGGCTGCAATAGCTCGTTCTCGAGATGAAGAAAGAGTGAGATTGGATGACGCGAAAGTGTCAGAGCAGCTGAAATCCCAGAGAAGAATCCTTCCCCTCTTCCATGGTACCAGCGTCATGCCATCTGGTCTTTTGCCATCAGATCTGTTACACCCCATAGGTTCACGAACAGATGGAACTTCCGCCGATGTGAGTGCTCTCCAGATAATGTCATTCACGTTCGAATGCCTTACATGTCTTCCGGAACTACTTATACAAGACCGTGTAGACCATTCTGCTTGACTGATGCACCACATTTAGAGCAGTTGTGTGATTCACAGATGTCTACTCCTAGGCGAAGTGCAACTGCAATACGAAAACTTTCGTTTGGAAGATGCAGTCCTAGGGTGTGTGAAGGTGTAGCCAAGCACCTGAAATTGCTGATGAGGAGGCGAGAAGTCTAGCCGTATCCTCTTGACTGTCTGGTTCTTGTAATAACACTGATTGATGTAATTTGATGATTGGTTTGTCCCAAATTGATTGCGAACTTCTGCCCGTTATTTCAGGAGAGCTTAAACCAACTAGGTTAGACCAGTCAGATATGCAGTCTTGGACATCAGATTCTATGTGAGGCTCATTCAGTTGGTTGAGGAGTATCTCAATGGTATGCCGGGAGCCATAGAACGACGCTAAAAATGAAGGATACGCCAAATCGACAGCCCGACAAATACCAAGACCTCCAGAATCAACTGGAAGGGAGGCCTGTATCCATGCGTTGCTATTTAGGTTACAGTTGAGTAACGATTCCAGTCCACATTTCAGAACGGTGTCACGCCAAGAAGTAGAGCAGCGTAAAAAATAGATTATTCTTGGAATGGAGAACGACGCACGAAGGAGATAAAAAGCTGAATGTGCGGAGACTAGGGCCGGACGTGACAAGAAAAAAACTAACTTTTTAGTTTTCTCGACTAACAAATTACGTGTTGCCTCAGGTCAAAGGGCTGCACCAAGTAGAAAGGCTGACGAGGTTGTGATAAGTTGTATTCCCGGTGCTGAATTTTTAAATTGTGAATATAATACTTCTATTTGATCTTGCGAAATTCCTAAAAATCCTACTTCACACTTCATAAAATTTAAGTGTAGTCCGATTTCTGCTGCCATAGTTCGAATATTGTGTAGTTCACTTATAACTGTGTCAGGATCTCCTGCTAGAGCAGCGTTTCCCAACCGGTGTGCCGCGGCACAGTGGTGTGCCGCGAATGGGTCGCTGGTGTGCCGCGAGGAAATCGGAACAAAATTATTAATTCTATAGCAATCAAATTGCAAGACATACAGAAAAAGGTATATTTGTATTCCAAATTACTACTATGAATCTAAAATTTAAAGTTTCATACTGTGTTACTTTTCTGTAGAACATTTTTCTGTACATTTCTAATTTTGAAAAAAAAAGTATTTGTTATCATTGTTATGACCATTATTGCTTCTTTATTGTTGCAGACTATTTCGTAACTTGAAATTTTAAAATATTATTCAATCCTTCCGGCAAAGTAAACATGCATACGAATTACCTATATTTGTGTTTTAAAAGTAAAAGAGATTCGTTTGTTCGTTCGTTATTTAGTGATCCTCCTTCTTAATGAAAGGTTGGATACAGTTTTCGAAAAAAAAGTGTATTTTTAACAACTTGAGCCCTATATCTGATTGTAATTGTTTTCTATTTTTAAATTAAAATGAAAAATAAGCATAATGATTTACCACGGGGAAAAAACAGTGGTCTAGCTTTCTTCTCTGTGAGAAGGATGTCAGTAATCAGAAAAAAATACTACAGTATTTTATATTTTCTAATAATAATAATAATAATAATAATAATAATAATAATAATAATAATAATAATAATAATAATAATAATAATAATAATAATATGTGTGCCGCGAGAATTCAAGTTACCCTGAAGTGTGCTGCAAGTTGAAAAAGGTTGGGAAACGCTGTGCTAGAGTGCCATCATCTAAGTACCAGATATTTAATTCAGTGTTAATCCTAGACACTATGGACTGAATTGTCATGGCGAACAAAGCGGGACCTAGAGGATCGCCTTGTTGTACTCCACGTTGCGAGAGTATAATCTTATCACCTAGAAATAGGTTACTTGGTTGCGCATAACATTGATATACATAGTGATAAATCGATGGAAAATTAGTTTTAACTGTGAGTAGCATAGCGTCTCGGTTCAGTTCATTAAAAGCGTTACGAAAGTCTAATTTCAGAAAAGCCTTTTGTTGTGAATAGGGAGTAGAAAAGTAAATGCGAGCTGCATGTGCTGCGGCTTCGGCTCCATTGGGAACGCATACTCCCAATTGGTGAGGGTAAAGGAAACTTACAACGGATTCTTTAATTCTGGAACATATAACTTTTGCTGATATTCTTCTCCAAATGTTCCCCACTGCAATTGGTCGAATTCCACCGCTCTTCTTATTAAGCGCAATAAGTGATGCTCCAAAAATAGATTGGTCTTATTTCCTGAGGTATATTACCTGAAAGGATTAAATGAAGTAATTCTAGAATAATCATAGTTAATCTTTCTTTTGAATCTGACTCATGATGTAAAAGTAGATCCTTAAGAATCGAGGGACGGAGACCATCAATATTTCCAGCTGATCCAGATGGGAAGGATTTTACAGCGTATCGTAATTCAGAAACTGAAACTCTTGGTATATTAGGGTGATCTTTAGGAGGGTCTGGTAATGAAAAGGTGTCTGAATGTGAAGGATGCTTCTCCTTAAGTGCTTCTAAAACAGATGCATTAGGTGTGGCGATGATATCTTCAGAAATTAGTAATCTGACTGCACCTCTTATGTCTCCATCGTTAAGTTTGTTTTCGACTCTTTTGGTGTTAAAGGATGTTGAGTCAGAAGAATGTTGAGATTTGCGTTTGTATTTTTTGGAATAATCATGGGGTAACGGATCTTGGTGAGAATCATCCCATTCGCAAAACCGTTGCGCACGCAATATATATATATATATATATATATATATATATATATATATATATATATATATATATATATATATACACGCAATAAACACAATTAAAATATAATACTAACACGCTTTCGATCGGAATCATATACTAAAGCTAAAAATTTCCAAATTAAGGCTGCTAGAAGGTAATTATAGCTATTTAACTTCAATTAATATTAGGTAACTATTAATACTATAGTTCTAAATATATACATTTATTAAAATTTCATTTAAAATTCTCTTATATCTTGTTTGAGTGCATTGTATTGCTCTTCTTACGGAAAATACAGGTGTCTTTACCAGCGGCGCAAATCTGTTTTCAATATTGGGTGGATGGGGCGGGAAAGACCGTTCCCATATTTTTTTCTAAGCGATGTTCAAAATATTTATGAAGTTGAAAAACAATGCTGTGGAGGATCAGGGGAGCAGAGTTGTTTTCAACATTGGGAGGCCGGCAGATTTGAGGCTTATTCTAGGGGGACATCAATTTAATTGCACTTTCCTTTGTGGCAATCGGACACAAATCATCACATTTCTCACCGAAAAACACATTTCAAATCAGATTATTGGGGGACAGTTCCCCTCAGTTTTAAGATTGGAGGGGACATGTCCCCCTCATTACCCCGGGATTTGCGCCAGTGGTCTTTACATTCTCAGCTCGCAGGACTGTTTATTTACTTTAAATTTCTCTGTTTTCTTAAAAAGTAATCGTAGTAGATTTTTTCTTATCCTCTTTCCCTAAGTGAGAAATCAATAAATTTCCTAACAAAGCTTCAATAAATTTCCTAATAAATTTCCTTGGTAAAGCATGTTAATTGTGTTGAAAACCTTACCGGGAAGCACGATGGTAAAGCATGGGTCTCTGGTTCGATTCCAGTTCGCGCCAAGTTAACTTTGTGGTGGACAAACACCGCGTGCATGAATGTTCTCAGGGTTCTCCCGTTTCCTCACCATTATCACCCATCTCATCATGATTGCATGCATTGGCGGACAGTGGATGATTAAAAAAAACTTACCTGAATTTCAGTCTCATCTAACACAGTCACTCCTTCCTTGCTGTTCCATAACTAAAAGGTTGACATTTCTGCCAGAATAAATTAAGATAACATTCAACTTGCGAAAATCTACATAGATGTGATAATTACTTTTGCGTTGCGTTGGAATCCGCAAATTTTGTGAACATTATTACGCAATGAAGGTCCTGAGCCCGTAGTGATGCGGAAAACCCCCAAAATTTAAAAAAAAAAAAAAAGATTGGAAGGAAATTTTCATATTCATCCCAAACACTTTTCTTTTTTACATGATAAATATATGTGCTTGGTATCATTTAAAGTTTGTTTCATTCTGAAAAGAATTATCTATTAACCATGATACTTGGATGTGTAGAACTGTGTTTGGAAGCTTATTTTATATGTGTGTGTCCCACTTTTCCTTATTTATGTATGAAATTCGGTATTGTCAAGTAGGATTGACAAATATTTTCCGTCCTAACTATTCTAGATATTGCAATAAAACTTGGAACATACATTACATATAGACCATAGTGTTTTGCAAAGTAGATTATATTCAGATACCCGTAGCTAGGGTTGCTCCAAAGGGCACTAAATTTTTAAAAAAGGGATTTTTCGAAGGAAAAGTTCTCTATTTTACCTCGAATTTCCCTTCCCTTGTACATCATGCAAACATGAATATGATACCATTTGAAAGCATGTTTTATTCTGAAGAGAATGACGTGTAAACAATGATATTTGGATGAATAGTACTGAAGTAGAAGGTACTTAACTGAAAGTCAACATTTTCTTCAAAAACACAAGAGGCTAAAAGGTTAAGTGGGGTAGAGAGAAAAGCAAGAGGGGGAGGTGTTGGACTTTTCAGAAAATACTCCTTATATTGTGGTCTAACGTTCCTGAAAAATTCTGCTTCTTACTAATTAGTTTGTTACTAACCTTTATTGACTGGACTATAATGCTTCGTGCTTTTCTGACTATGTTCCACCCATTTGAGGACAATTTGCTTTACTGAATATAGAATATATATAATCTCTTCTACGTTTCAGTTGAATTTCTGCCATCTCCCTCTTTTAGGTTTTGAGATAAGAGGAGGACTTTTTGTTTTTAATTGATTTCCCATTGGCTTCTTTTTCATGTATTTTCCATTAACATTAATATTATTGTTTCGTGCTTTCATTTGACCTATGTTCCATCCAGTTTAGGACAATTTGCTTTTGAAATATAGTTCTACATAGCAGTGGCGGCCGGTGGATCGTGGCTTCGGGTGTTGCAGTACGAACGATCGGAGACAGAAGATATACAGTGGACTCATTGACTAATCAGCATAACTTTAGATGCAAATGCTATATGACATGTGAAATTAAATAAAATTCTGTTTTTAAAGAATAAAAAATGCAAAACATTTAATCCAATTAATCACCTTATTTAATTAGTAAGTTCATTCTTCTCTCTTTGATTGGAACAAATCTACGTAATACATGCTGGTTGAACTCTAGTATTCTTATTGTCAGGTCTTTTTCGATGGAAAGCATAACCAATGGTGATAACCTTTCTTGGTACATTTAATTTCTTGAAAGTGTCAATTCTTTTTGATGTGAAAAAAAAACTTTTCTTCTTTTACTGACGCCATAGGTACAGTTAATATTAATTGCAGAAGCTTTGTAGATTCACTAAATATATTTTCTAGATTATTGTGAACAATTCATTCTAGCAAACTCAGTCCCTGACAGTGATCAGAATTCCTCTTCAGTGTAAACTGAAGAGAGTTCGTACCAGAGATTAGTGTTATAAAAATATGTACATCGAACACGCTTTATTCACAGTTTATCTAGGAAAATTTAAAATAAATTGTGGAAATATATCTAGTGCATACAACATTACTGCCATAAGATATATTGTAAATTTAAACCGTTTTTTTTTTTTTCGAACACACTCCTGAACTGCACTTCGCTTGTATTGTCTAAGCCTTAATTGTAAGTTTTTCCTCAGTTGAAAGCTGGGCATTTTTTTTTTTTTTTTTGTAAGCTATTTACAGAAGTCATGGTATGCAATTCATTCAGAATTTGTACGTTATGTACAGAATTAAAGCACACACAATAAAATTAAATCTAATAACTAATAACCAAAACAGCTGATACAAAAGAGATACTGGTATATGAATTGCGAATGTCACATATTCATACATAGGGCTGTCAACTGGCCAGCTTTTCATTGGCCTGGCAGGAAGAATTGCTGTTATTTTGATTAAAGCCGGTGACTGGTATAAACTTCTCACCAGCCTCTTTATGACCTTTTTTTTTTTTTAAATTTGTATCTAGTTCGAAGTGTAGATATTGAAAAGTAGCTGTCATTCTGTGAACTCGAAACTGTTATCTTTCACCATCTATCAACGATTAATATATTTTGTTCACTTGTTTAGAAAATTTTAGAGAGATGACAAGGACTGTATCAGGGAAAATTTGAAATTTACTTTCAAGGAATTTTATACATTTATTAAGAGTGGAAAAGGACTTCTTAAAGCAATTTCCTATAGTTGAAGTAGAGACTATATGTTTAAAGAGTGAATTTCATTTTCCAAATCCAAAATTGTCACGTAAAGATTATTATACTTTTGTTCATCTGTTTCGATAATTTTAAAGAAATGGCAGTTACTGGTAAATACAATAAATTGATCAATGCCGATTGATCAATTTTAGTTTCTCATTTATAGCACAATGTATCTATTAAGCTTATTAGTGAATGTTCTAAAGACATACAGAATATACGTGTTAATGCACTTTTGTTCATGATAGTACATTTCTTTCCATGGATAGATCCGAACATAGATACTTCACGCTGAGACCAATATAATAGAGAATTTTGAGGTTATTTTACAGAGTTGGCAACCCTATTCATATATCAACACACACACACACACACACGTGGGCGTAAAAGAAAAAAAACTACATTCCAAATCATCCGTCTTGGTTGTTACGCAATGCACGATGAACACAATATACTTCCACATGAGGGGAAACAATGTTTATCAACGTCATACGTTCTGGAAAGCAACCTTGAAACCCGCCAAATGTAGGAACAACATGTTAGGTGGGAGGGGTCCAAAATGTTTGAGGAAGGTCCAATACGTCTAGGCCTACGTAATAACGAACCTGTCTTATACTGTACCCGAAAAGATAAGTAATTCTTAATTACTGTCACTTATATTTTTAGAAAAAATGATAGAACGATTAATTCTATAAGAAAAGAAAGAGTACATGATGAGGCGTAAAATAAAATATTTAGCTTACATCAATCATTTCTCTGTTAAACAAGTATAGTTCGTTAAGAAAGTCTACAAATGCTAGTCGAGTTTCGAAATTTTGGGGACCCCCCTCGTGGCTACGCCTCTGAGCATTGCTAACTAGTCCCAAATTCAATGTGGCGTTCCCCACCATTCAGTTTTATCAAGAGTAAAAAATATACTTCTTTTATTAAAAAAAACATGTATATACTAAAATACTATCCACAGGGGGGGGGGATTCTGCATATTGACTTATTAATATTTGGTTCACAAATTACTGTAGAAGAACCCTTCATTATCTATATAAGCTAAGAAATAACTTGTAAATGCGGATTTACTTTCATTTCATTTCTGCTCTACTACATATTTTTTTCTTATTTTGTAATTCTGCTACCACCTTTTTAATTGTCATTATATCAATTTGCTTCAGTATAAGTACCATAATTAAAAATATGAATGCATAAAAACAAATTCCATTTGTTACTTACTAGTGAAATAAAATTCAGAAAGCTTATTTAGCGCGAAAAGCCTTCTCATTCACTGTAAACCGTGCTGTGTTGCAGAAGCGCTGCAACGACCAGACCCTTTAACTTCTGAGATAGGGGAAAGGAGACTTAACATTTGCTCCAATTCCCGCGCTGAAGGAATCTGGTCGTTGCATGCTCGCTGCAACACAATATAAATTAGAGACTCTGTGACGGATTATTTTTCGCTTTTTTAAAACGGATTAACGAAATGGACAGTTACAGAAGTAAAAAAATATGTTATTTAAAGTATATATGTGAGTATTAAAAAGTATTTTTTCTGTTCTTTACTACTATTGCTAATAATATTTTTTTCTTGAAATACTTTGGTCGTTGCGCAACGCTGCAACACTAACATTAGCCGCCACTGCTACATAGTCTCTACTAGATTTGAGCTCAATTTCAGCCATCTCCCCAAAGTCTGTTCACATCATTGGAACCGGATATGTCCATTCCATAACTGTTCTCCAAATGGATTTGTATACAACCAAAGGTAGTTTTGTCAAGTTTAACAAAAAGCCTCTTGAAAACAGCTCGTACACACAATGATCGCTTTTGGTTGTTGCAATGGTCTGTGCAAGCAGCATAACAACAAAAGGCTTTTCTCTTATTTGTTAAAAAAGAAAAAAAGAAAGAAAAAGCTTGACAAGGTGAGTGTAGGGGGGCGCCGAATTTTTCTTCGCCTGGGATGCCGAAATCTCTAGCTACGGCTTTGTACATATTAACAGAAATGCGGAACCTCTTTTCTTTTACAGGGTACCTCTCCTTAAAAGGAATATTGTTCACCTATCTGGACAATGGCAGAAAATATAAACCTATACCGCTAAATTCAATTCTAAACTTCTTGCTTGCAATAGTACGTTTCAGAGTATCTCGCGCACATGCGATGACAAAACATGAACTGTTACGAAAACTAAATATTCAGCTACCTGACACTCATCATATAATCAGTGATATCAAATATCTTCATAAACTCACTCAGTACTCTGAGAATTGTATTTCTGAATTCCGTTCAGACAAACACGTAACACATATTTTTTTCATACAGTAAAGCCTAAACTTTAAATCAGGGGCGTCATTTCAGACTTCGCTTGGGGGGGGGGGAGGGCAAGACCTCTACCGACATAAGACTTTCACGTTTTGTACTAGTATATTAGTAGACAATCGATTAAAGTATATGTATTCCTCAAACGGTTGGGGGGGGGGCAATTGCCCCCTCCTGCCCTCCCTAAATGACGCCCCTGCTTTAAATATTTCAACGTTCTTTGTTCTACAAGCTTCGTAAGTTATACAACGAAATATCACATATATATATATATATATATATATATATATATATATATATATATATATATATTATATGTAGATCAATTTAAAATTCTGAAGCTGTATGTAACTCTGCACTGTGACGTCATTTTAGTAGATAAATTCCGCTGTTGTCAACCTTTCTTTCATGTTATTGTTTTATTATTATTATTATTGCATTATGCTATTGTCCAATATATGTGTTAATATTGCAATGTAAACTGGCGTTCAGCTGAAACTGGAATTATGTTGGTAAATAAATAAATAATAAATAATAAAGATCTTTTTGTCGTCCTGTTTTGAATTGGCAGGAAAATTCGTTTGGATTTCTGAATCTCTAATAGCCGTTAAGTGTTTGTAACCTCATTCGAAAAGTTCTGTTAAACGCTATCGTAACAGTTGTCAGGTCAGACTGCATATTGAAAAAAAAAAAGAAAATAACTTGCTATAGTTATAGCAGTTCTGTGTAGCCAATTTACGGTTGAAGGTGGATTAAGCGAAACTCTATTATTATTATTATTATTATTATTATTATTATTATTATTATTATTATTATTATTATTATTATTATTATTATTATTATTATTATTATTATTATGAGTAGTAGTAGTAAAAATAATAGTAGTAATACCAGTAGAAGTATTTATCGCACGTCACTGTTTCCAGAAAGGTGAAAACGCCAGAAATAGTTTCCGTAAAACGTAAAACCATTCCGCACACTGTAACAGATTGACGTGTGGCTGGATATTTCTAAAGTAGTTGATAGCAATCAAAACAAGATATTGAAAATATTGAACTATTACTGGAAACGGAATACATCGTCAAAAGTTCACATTAAAAGAAGTTGTCACTCTTTCTAAAAAAAATAAGCACATGGTCACAAACAGAACAGTGTCAATTCGCCACATTGGAAACAGTAACATCCTCAAAATTGTACGTCACTCTTTCTAGCGGTCTCGTTGACAAAAGAAACGGTAACTCCGTCAGTGATATCGTGAAAAGAAATAGACGCATCACAACAACCGGAAACAATCATCCAAACGGTCATTCAAACGACTATTCCTAAAGAAACGCCAAAGGAGACCTCAAGTTAATTGGCCACTTCATCAGAAATGCGAAAGATTTTCAAAATATCCAACTTATTCATTTGAAGGACGCATCGCCTCCTTATTTTAAGAGTGACCTAACTCAAAATTCCTAACTTTTCAGGGGAAGCATTTCAAAGTCTTGAAACATTGAAAATGACTTGGCGCAAGAACGACCCAAGTGCTCTCTAACGCCCAGTTTTGGAAACACGTCTGTGAAATTTTTACCAGAGATAGACTTCAAGACTAGCTTTCATTTTCTGACCATAAGTCAATAAGGGCGATTTTTAAGTTATGTCACTCTTGAAATAAACAGCGACATGTATTAGCTGTATACAATTTGAATTCAGATAAGATAAACATAAACACTTCTTGATCATTTCTACTTAAACGCAATTAAAACACTCCGTTCTTAAAATATTTGTGACGTGCGATGAAAAATAGTAACGCTTAATAATATTCTTTACAAGAGATCGAAAAACAAAAGAAATTGAGGTACACCAATTTCTTAATGTCTGTTTCTATCTATAGTGAGATTAGAAATATGCTTGTTCTGTACTGCGAGATTATCCGAAAAAGTCACTTACCGTCATGGGCGGCGATTAGGGGGGGGGGGCAAGAGGGGCAATTTCCCCCCACTTTTTTGAAGTAACCACTTAACTCTTTTAAATTATATCATCTATTTTTCGGTGATAGGCTAGAATCTTCATTATTCAATTTTAAAAAGTACCAAAAAACTTTTTACTTCTGTTATTTTTTTTCCCTCAAGCCTGGAGGCATTGTAGAACACGTTACATATGCGTTCACGCTTTTCTGTGTCGAGACGTAGAGTGTGATGACGTTATAACTTTAAAAAAAATTTGTTGTGATTTTTTTTATTACTTTTTGCAGGGCTCACTTTTGCACCTAGAAGATTGAAATTTTGCACTCACATTCAGTGCACTCCTTAATATTTTCCAGATTCCTTTCAGTTTCTCCGATAGAACAGAGGGGTCCAGAGGGGCAAAAAGGTAAAAAAAAAAAAAAAAGGAGGTAAAAAATATTTTAATGAAGATCCCTTTTTTCGCGATTTTCCCTCCTCAGATACATGATGGAGACATGTGAACGGCACCGTTTGAAAGGCAGTTCTGTTCTAAAAAGAATGATGTACGAACCATGATCCTAGTATAAATAGGGATGTCTCAGGGAATTTTTACCTGAGATCCTTTTTTATACTGGAATCTGGAGTATTGTAGAGATATTGTTTTTGCAGGCTTACTTTTGCACCTAGAAGATTGAAATTTTGCACACACATTTAGTACACCCCTTAGTATTTTTCAGATTTGTTTCAGATCTATGCGTTAAAACAGAGGGGCAAAAAAGTACAAAGAAGAAATATTTTTTAAACAAATAATCCATTTTTTCATGATTTTCCCACCTCAGGTACTCCCATGCGCAAAAAAAAATTGCGCGTATACTGTAACTGAAGATTTTTCGTATTTATTCCATTTTCCTTACGTTTATAGGTAAAATGCAGTTATTAGTATGTGGAGATAATAGAAAGCAATCCATCTAAGGAGATATTTCCAAAAAATATAATAAAATAATAAAAATATAAGCAAAAGACAAAATTATGCTCGGTTTTGTGTATACTGGCAACGATGATTTCTAGGGATTTTTTCAGTAGCAGAGCATGATTGCGGAGGGAATTCAGTAGGGGAGTCGAGGAGTTGGATCAAGGATCAAGGATAGTGGACTAAAATGTTGCATTTATTGGTTAAAACCTAGTGTGTAGATTGCCTGCGAAATATAAATTAGCTTCTGTAACTAAGATGTCGTACGAAAATATAGAATTAAACAGAAAAACTCTTATCTTAAGGTTCGAAGCGATACGGACCATGGTTATGAAGATTATGTCTTAAAAAAAAAAAAAAAAAAAAGAGCCAACACCACGTAACCTCAGTGGTTAGGCGGATAGAGTGGCGGACTTGTAGTTATTTCATTATTTTGACACCACATCGAATCCCATCCCTTTTTTTTTTTTTTTTTTTTACAAAACATTATAGGAAGTGTATAATTTTGATGTTAATAAGAACCGAAACAATATAATAAGGAGATAATTTATTGATAGTATCCTTTAATCGACGTATTTATTCTGTATTAGAATACGTGTACTATTGGAAACAGTAATTGTTTTCAGTTTATAGTCTTGTATGTTACTTCCCGTTCTTGAACAGCAGACAACTCACTTCGGGTTTGTGTGTCTGGAACAGGAAAAAGAACATACGCGAACTTGACAGCCTATCCAGTCTTACCCCTTGTTACATCGACCTGATGTTAAATTATCGTTTATGTGTGTGTGTGCTTGTGGTTTTTGCTTTTTAGAGTATTGACTTTCTCTATCTCTCTCTCTCTCTTTTTTTTTCATATCCACAAGTGCAAGAATGCTTTCGTTGAACGTAACTAAATTATACAGATCTATGTATGCGGAACACGAATATTTCCAAAAGATAGCATGAATATGAACGATAATCATACCATATTTCTACATTATATAGTAGCGTGAAAAACTGATATTAAAATGATATAACAAACAGGCATAAGCTTTTTTTCTAGCATGGCAACACATTAAACGTAACTCGTTAAATTTTGGGAATTACAAATTATCACCTTACGTGTCGTTGTATTCCTATTCTTTTTCACGTTCAAGCGACGAAAGAAGAAATTGTAGTAATAGTGATAAAAATCGAATTCGAGATTTCAATGAATTCAAGTTTCACGTCCCCACATATCGAAAAAGTTATTTTGATGTCTGTCCATCTGTTCGTTTGTCGGTTCGTCACGCTTTTACATGCATTCAAATAGAGGCCATACTGTTCGACGTATCTGGACCGAATTCTAGACGAATTTTTTATAACACTTTATCGTTTCGAATTCTATATCCTCCGACACCTAAAAATAAGGGTAGTTTACTGATGAATGAAAATTTAAAATAATTAAATTGTTTCAAAAACAGCTGTAAAGATTTTGCTTATTTTTTTTACAAGTATAGTATGAATCATTGCTCTGAAAAAAAAAATACATAAGGTGTAATTTACTGTATGGGATGCGTTTTTTCGAACAATTTTCTCAATCACATTTCATAAATAATTGTATCATTAATAACCTAACAATATGACACAACTCGTTCGTCCTGTAAACATTCAGAAGGAGTAGTTTACTCTTCTCCGACGATTTTCCCATTAACGCCTGACGCAATTTTGTTCATATTTCATAAATAAATGTTACATAAATAACCTAACGATATGGTATAATTCCATCATCCTAAAAAGCTAGAAGTGGTATATTACTTTTCGGAGCAAGTAATTACCCTACGATTACCCTACGATTTTGTCGAGAATGACTCTGGCAATTTTGTTCGTATTTCATAAATAGCATAACTCGTTTGCCCTGAAAAGATACACAAGGGATATTTTATTTTTCGGGATGACTTTTTTGACGATTTCGCAGAAAGTACTCAGACGCTTTTGCTCATAGTTCACATACAATTATTTCCCTAATAATTCTAATATATGGCGTATGTTATTTCTAACAGAAATATGACCAATGGGTACTTTACTTTTGGACATAAGTTGCTTTGAACAAAGTTTTCCAAAACACATTATTTTATTCGCATTTCCGAAATAAATGTTTCAGTAACAGCTGCCGCCTAACACGAGTCAGTTTAAGAAATTCGAGCGAGAAAAATCAGTGCGTTTTATCCGTACCCATTCTTAAATATGGGGGGCGCGGTGGCTCAGTGGTAGCCGGTGGGTGTAGCCGAGGTAGCCGAGGTGTAGCCGAACGGTCTGAGGCGTTAGGCTGATGATCGTAAGGTGAAGCCCATTGGGGGTTCGAGTCCCTCTGAAGAGCAAGGGTGGAATTTTAACTGTCCTCGATGTTTCTGTGTTCGTGTCCCTGTCGTGTCCAGTAGTCCTGAGAAGTGGTTAAAATAGAAAAAAATAGGCACGAAGTTTAAAAAAAGTGGTAGAGTGTTCACCTCTGGTGCTTGGGGTCCCGGGTTCGATCCCGGCCCCCGCCAAGCGAACTTTGTGGTGGACAAACACCGTGCTCGTGGGTTTTCTCGGGGTTCTCCCACTTTCTTCATTCCTCCATTTCACGCATCTCTCATTATCACCGTCTCCTTTAGCCTAATCGGCATAATCGTGGGACGTAAAACTCAAAGATTTCATTTCATTTTCATTCTTAAATATATTTTTAAATGTTACACCTAATCACAATTTTCCTAACAAAATCGAAACTTCTATTTAAATGTACTCCCATGCGCAAAAAAAATTTGCGCGTATACTGTAACTCAAGATTTTTCGCATTTATTCCATTTTCCTTACGTTTATGGGTAAAATTCAGTTATTAGTATGTGGAGATAATAGAACGCAATCCATCTAAGGAGATATTTCCAAAATATATAATAAAATAATAAAAATATAAGCAAAAAACAAAATTATGCTCGGTTTTGTGTATACTGGCAACGATGATTTCTAGGGATTTTTTCAGTAGCAGATCACAATTGCGGAGGGAATTCAGTAGGGGAATCGAGAAGTTGGATTAAGGAACTGATAGTGGACTAAAATGTTGCATTTATTGGTTAAAACCTAGTGTGTAGATTGCCTGCCAAATATAAATTAGCTTCTGTAACTAAGATGTCGTACGAAAATATAGAATTAAACAGAAAAACTCTTATCTTAAGGTTCGAAGCGATACGCACCATGGTTATGAAGATTATTTCTTTAAAAAAAGGAGCCAACACAACGTAGCCTCCGTGGCTAGGTGGGTAGAGTGGCGGAGTCGTAGTTATTTTATTATTTTGACACCACATCGAATCCCATCCCATCCCATCCCATTTCTTTCTCTTTTCTTTCTTTCTTTCTTTTTCTTTTTTTTTTACAAAACATTATAATTTTCATGTTAATAAGAACCGAAGCAGTATAATAAGGACAACTTACTGATATTTTGCTGTAATGACGTATTTATCCAGGATTAGAGAACTATTGTTTTCTGTTCATGTTGTTGTATAGTTTCTCTCATCCTGTTTTCTTGGGGAAAAAACAATTTTGTCTCCAACGAAGTGTGAAGGATATATACGGACATAAAAAGACATCTTAGTACCAAACGTGATTTATCGTGATGAAGTGGACTAGTTTGCCATTAATAAAAAGAAAAAAATTGAAGTTGGCTTTTCTTTGTTTTAGCTAAAAAAATTTTTTTTTTCTTTATAAGACTATACTTTATGAGGCAAGGTGTGTGATCATACAAACAAATTTAGCTAGGGAGTGAAAGATAATTGTTTATACAAAAATTTTACAGGTTTAGGTGCGTGAAACACCAATATACCATGGTCTCGCTTATCCGACCATCCTTTGTTCCACATACCATATGATCTGATATATCATTGCAAATAGCACCAATCGGCAAGAAGATCTGCAAGTTGTGGTCTTAATCTATTTTTCATGCTCTGGAGTCTATCGCCTAGCGCGCCCTCTACACCTTGACTCATACGTCTATCATTCAGTGCAGACACGTATCCAGGTTTTCTATTTGGAGGGGGCCCAACACGAATCCTCGTAAGCACGTAATTCTAATGTTTTTAAATATCAATAATAATAATAATAATAATAATAATAATAATAATAATAATAATAATAATAATAATAATAATAATGCAACAGTTCTGTACCTCTCTTAAACTTTTTCCTACTTTTCATTTATAAACCGGGAAACTGCATTATAGCACAAACAAAATGAAACATTTTCGAGAGAAATGTAACTAAAGAAAACTGTCTGCTACGTATATCACATAACAAAAATAGCAAGAAGACATGGAGTGTATCGTTCTAATATATTAAAGTTAAAAACAGAACGGAAACGAAATGTTAATCCTATTTAAAACTGTTCTTTAATTCCACCTGATGAGTGGCGTATTTACAATTTTGTTTCGGGAGGGGTTTTGCTAACTTTCAGGGGGGGCTTTGCCTGGAAATGTGAAAATTCTGCAAGATATTTCATTTACTTTACTATACTAAGTAAGATTTCGTGGGGGGCTTAAGCCCGGAAGCCACCCCCCTAAATACGCCACTGCACCTGGTATAATGGCATTATGGTATGTTCTTAGAATTATAAGAAGACAACAGCACATTGCCCAAAGTTTGGACACTGACTACTAGTAAACTGATATAAAAGAACCTCAAAAGGGTAAAGGCAAGTTTATTAAAAAGTGCTTGAGTTTCGGAGAGAGACAGCTCTCAGGCTCTCACGCTGGATACGTCCCTGATTCAGTGCAGTGCAGTTATTTGTTATAAAACATTATTATTAGATGCGTAATATGTAAAATTATATCATAAGTTTTAATTTTAATAGGTCTTTTCTTAACACATCCATATTATCCAGCGTTCTGCCTGCCTGTTTATGTCGGATAAGCGAAACTCTACTGTATTTCCAAAGCTAGCATATACATGAACTAGAATTGTATCGCCCTAGAACAGACAATAGTCTGAAATGCTTATATTAAAAGGCTGGAATAAAAAAAGCGTAAGTACTGATTTGGAAGCGTGAGAACAAATTAAAAACAATTGAATATATTTCCTAGGTATCAGATTATCATCTTATTATGTCGATGTGTATTCTTTTTTAAACATAGTTTTAAAAGTTATACCATTCGCAATATTCCTGAGGAAATCGAAAGAAAAACTCCTTGTGCCTCTTACGGCAAAGCGGCTTAAGTGCATGGTCCGAAACCGATTCCCACGTTAAGGTATAGATAAAGTTCCCGTACTTCAAAAATGCAAATCCGGGACGCTACTAAATTACGAGAATCTTTGAAATGCTTAAAACTGAAAGAAGTGTTGAATACTAATTTACTTTCCTCCATTAGATAGAGTTGTTCAAGTATTACGTTATCACATTTTTATTCATTTCACTAGATCTTCCAAGGACGCCAATTTCTCTTTAAATTTGGGGGGAAGGGCATTCAAATGTAGAAGATATATATATGAGAATTTTAAGACAAATTACACTCAAATAATGCCAAATATTGTATATTCATAAATACAAGGGAGGCCTACATGAGCTTTGAGCGGGCCCGGCCCCCCAGGATCGGCGCCCTTGCCTTCTTTCTAGTTAAGCAAACGTAAGCAGATGATTTACTCCCTCCCCCTGGTAAGCAAAATTGTTTTTTTTTTCCTCAAGTTCTGTTGTGTTTCGTGAAATAACAGCAGGAATTTCCTGATTACTTAACCATCTAAATGAATGTTTTCACTTAGAGCCATCCCGTCGATTCGCGTTGCCTAGGACTAAAATAAATTAAGGGTCAATAATGAAGATGAGACTTCAATATCAAACATGAAGAGACATGTGGATCGGAGATATGTTTTTGTTCCAACTTTGATTTTTTCAAATCCATGATGGGAAATTATATTATGAGTACAATTTTTGAAATTAATAGTATACAATCGTAAAAATATCTTACAAAACGATGGTTTATTGCAAAATACTTTGACTCAAAGAATAAATTACAAGTAATAAACTTGTTACTTTTCCTGAAGAGTCTAAGTCTTGAATGACACGGAAGCTGTCGAGCGTAGTGCTTGGAACGATTGCCTCACTAGCTCTACCTTCCCGTGGCGCAGCCTTGATTAGACTTGATCCTAAACGGATTATTCAGAAGTCGAAGTCGGAAGATGTTTCCCATTTTTCCAAAACACTCTTGGTCGATTACAATCTGCCTCACTCGTGAGGGGAAAAGCCCATGCCGTAAGCGTCGGTGGACCACCGATAGGCAACTAGTGACATGTCCCCAAAAATTGGCGGTCCCGCAGCCAAAAATTGGTCCCACTTCCGTTTTGAAAATTATACCACCACCGGCAGAGAAGCGACGGAACGCCAACGAACCACAAAATTATTCTCCTAAAATACGTTAAATCGCCTATATGCGTAATTTCTTTGCATCAAGATGAGTCTAAAAACATTTTTAAAAAAATAAAACGAAAGTTCCCTGAGCTGGGCGTGAACCATCAACCTTAGGGTTGCTAATTGCGTGTTCTTCGGAATTCGTCACGGAGGCGATTATGAAGACACAGCTTGTAGAGTGATAAATCGTTGAAGTCTTTTTAATATTTCTAATCAGAGTGCTTCTTTAACCGTGTATATTTGAAGACAACTGTTCGGAATCAAATCAAATGCACTCGTCATGTAATTTTATAACAAAATGGCAAGCGTCTATTTACTTTTTTCATAGTTCTCCCATATTCACTTGCTAGTGATCGGCGACAGTTGCCAACTAAATTCATACAATTATACGCACCCACCTCAAGATTTTTCACTTCATGATGTAAAGGCAGGAGTTACTCTTGACCCCCGGAGCTCAAATATTGTCCTTATAATAACAATTCGTCAGTTAAAAATAATATATAATAATAACCGCATGCACATGACTGGCGATAGTTCATGTTGGTCCCTTTACGATTCTCCGTGACAAATCAAACGAGCGCGGACCAAAATGAAGTCCTCGTTCTTACGTTGTGGTAACTTCAATACCCCCGATTCTAGATATCTGCTTCGACTCGACGAATCCCTGCCACTAGTGGCACGCTAGCGGCAATCCTTCGACGCGTCGCTATATCGACAATCGCCAATTACCGGCAAGTGAGCCACTAGAAGTTGGCGACGTTTACGGCATGGGGAAGCTAATAAACAAACAAACAAAAAATACTAATAATAAATCTAAAGCCTTATAAAAAAGTTTTCTGAAAAGTTACATCTACCAAAATCATTTGTTGGTATTCCAGAATTGTGAATTCACCTTTATTCATAATTTACTTCTATCGTAGTTTTGATATGAGAATGATATGTCTGAAACTAACACAGGTCATTAATACTTTTTTTTTGCTTTACTCAGATTTAGCAGTTTCACTTAACAGTCAGTCAATTTGGATCTGTGATATCAGAGTTTTAGAGCTTTCCTTAATTTTTTCATTTCTAAAAAAGTTTGCAACTAACACCATTAACGTATCTCTTTCGATATTTCCACATGTAATGGCTTCGTCACTCCCAGTATATTTCAAACAATAAAATATTTACGGTCTCTTACTCCATTAATCCGAACTACATTTTATATCCAACAACTCTGTGCATTTTCCCTTAAATCTCCAAACTTTCTACTAGGTTAAAACTCAGTATTTTTTATTTTCTTCCTTTCTTGCTAAAACGAAAGTGTTCTTTAGACAACCTGGAATGATGACTCTATACTACATTATGTTGCATAGGGCATTTTATGTAGCATATCAGTTGACAGTTGGACACTTTCTTTTTATATTGAAAGCAACAGGGATTAAGTCCTTTTATACTTATATGATAAGTAAACACATTCTTTTTGATTCGTGGAATTGTGCCAATGCACTAAGTCCAGAGAGTTTTTAATTTAAGATAATAATAATAATAATAATAATAATAATAGTTCTTATTATTTTTATTATTATTATTATTATTATTATTATTATTATTATTATTTTATTATTGACTTAGGTTTTCCTGAATATTAAGCAATATTTCACAAAAAGCTGGTATTTTTAAACAAATGTGTTCGATATCAAGTTTTCATAAAAGTAGTCACTCTCTCCTATAAATAATTTCAGAGGGGCCGCGGTGGCTCAGTGATAAAGCGTTCACCTTTGGTGCATTGGATCCTTGGTTCGACCCCAGGGAATTTTGTGGTGGAGAAACACCATGTGCATGGGTTTTCTCGGAGTTCTTCCGTTTTCTCCCACTTTTTTCATTCCACCATTGCACTCATTTCTCATCATCACCGTGTCCTTTAGCCTAGCCGGTATAACCGTGGGTTGTAAAACTTAAAGATTTGATTTCAAATAATTCCAACCCAAACAGTTGCAGGAAGTATGTCATTTCTAATAAAACAAAACACTCTATAAAATTCTGAGTATTATTATTTTTTATATATACAATCCTAGCGGACCTGATTTCTAAATCGAAGGGTAAGAAGACTAAATTCACTCTCTTATTATTATAAATTCATTTCAATTGAAGCAGTTAAAATAGTTGGGAAAAATTAGAAAGCCATACCCTATATTCCAGTGTGCCACAACCGGATAACGTGGCACACTGGCGTGCCCAGCAAAATGAACAGTGTGACGCAAACTTTTACCTATTATTTACAAGAATATTTGTCGAGTTTATTTTATTTATTATTATGAACGATTTTTCCACGGATCAGCTCTCTGTATACAATTAAACAAGCAAGTATCACATTGAGGGAATGAGTGTAATTATTTACTTTAATAGTAATAGAAATGTATATATATATATATATATATATATATATATATATATATATATATATATTGTATTTTCTACCGGGAATAACTGCATCCGGTCTAGAAAGCTGGGACTAACAACAAAGGAACCCGATGTGCTAAACACACACCACCTACGCACTTCAATACACCAACGAAGGTGCAGACTATTCATGAATTAAAGTCTCTCACCCAATGTATTCTCCTAACATGTCTCCCAGCAATTACAACATTTTTTGGTATCTCAATCACTTCCTAGTAGGATAGCTTTACCTAGAGACTACTGATTAACCTGGTATTGGATGTTTCACTTTGTTACCTTTGGAGTTGACAGTCATCGGTTGGACAATCCCACACGCAAATATCTAATATTAACAACGTTTCTTCTATAATTTCGTAATATTGTGTTATTTCTTTGTATTATTTATTAGGTTGGTTAGGCTTGTTTCAACACTTTTCTCTTTGCACCTACTTATTACCTATACCTTAACGTTGGATAAAAATACACTAGCTCTCACCGGGAATCAAATCCAGAACCAATGGACTTGAACCATTTGGCAACAACAAGGCACATTTAAATAGAAGTTTCGATTTTGTTAGGAAAATTGTGATTAGGTGTAACATTTAAAAATATATTTAATTATGGGTACGGATGAAACGCACTGAATTTTCCCGCTCGAATTTCTTAAACTGACTCGTGTTAGGCTGCAGCTATTACTGAAACATTTATTTGGGAAATGCGAATAAAATAATGTGTTTTTGGAAAACTTTGTTCGAAGCAACTTATGTGCAAAAGTAAAGTACCCATTGGTCATATTTCTGTTAGAAATAACTTATGCCATATATTAGAATTATTAAGGAAATAATTGTATGTGAACTATGAGCAAAAGCGTCCGAGTACTTTCTGAGAAATCGTCAAAAAAGTCATCCCCAAGAATAAAATACCCCTTGTGTATCTTTTCAGGACAAACGAGTTATGCTATTTATGAAATACGAACAAAATTGCCTGAGTCGTTCTCCACAAAATCGTAGGGTAAATCTTACTCCGAAAAGTATTATACCACTTCTAGCTTTTTAGGATGATGGAATTATGCCGTATCGTTAGGTTATTTATGTGACATTTATTTGTGAAATATGAACAAAATTGGCTCAGGCGCTAATGGGAAAATCGTCGAAGAGTAGGCTAAACTACCCTTCTGAATGTTTACAAGACGAACGAGTTGCGTCATATTGTTAGGTTATTAATGATACATTTATTTATAAAATGTGATTGAGAAAATTGTTCGAGAAAACGGATCCCATACAGTAAATTACACCTTACGTATTTTTTCAGAGCAATGATTCAAACTATATTTGTAAAAAAATAAGCAAAATATTTACAGCTATTTTTGAAACAATTTAATTATTGTAAATTTTCATCCTTCAGTAAACTACCCTTATTTTTATGTGTCGGAGAATATAGAATTCGAAACGATAAAGTTTTATAAAAACTTCATGTCTAGACTTAGGTCCAGATACGTCGAACAGTATGGCCTCTATTTGAATGCATGTAAAAGCATGACGAACCGACAAACGAACAGATGGACAGACATCAAAATCACTTTTTCGATATGTGGGGGCGTGAAACTTGAATTCATTGAAATCTCGAATTCGATTTTTATCACTATTACTACAATTTCTTCTTTCGTCGCTTGAACGTGAAAAAGAATAGGAATACAACGACACGTAAGGTGATAATTTGTAATTCCCAAAATTTAATGAGTTACGTTTAATATGTTGCCATGCTAGAAAAAAAAAGCTTATGCCTGTTTGTTATATCATTTTAATATCAGTTTTTCACGCTACTATATAATGTAGAAATATGGTATGATTATCGTTCATATTCATTCTATATTTGGAAATATTCGTGTTCCGTATACATAGATCTGTATAATTTAGTTACGTTCAACGAAAGCATTCTTGCACTTGTGGATATGAAAAAAAAAGAGAGAGAGTCAATACTCTAAAAAGCAAAAAACAAGCACACACACACACACACACACACACACACACACACACACACACACACACACACACACACACACACACACATAAACGATCATTTAACATCAGGTCGATGTAACAAGGGATAAGACTGGACAGACTTTCAAGGTCGCGTATGTTCTTCCTGACACACAAACCCGAAGTGAGTTGTCCGCTGTTCAAGAACGGGAAGTAACATGCAAGACTATAAACTGAAAACAATAACTGTTTCCAATAGTACACGTATTCTAATACTGAATAAATACGTCGATTAAAGGATACTACCAAGAAATTATTTCCTTATTATATTGTTTCGGTTCTTATTAACATCAAAATTATACACTTCCTATAATGTTTTGTAAAAAAAAAAAAATGGGATGGGATGGGATGGGATTCGATGTGGTGTCAAAATAATAAAATAACTACGACTCCGCCACTCTATCCACCTAGCCACGGAGGCTACGTTGTTTTGGCTCTTTTTTTAAAGAAATAATCTTGATAACCATGGTCCGTATCGCTTCGAACCTTAAGATAAGAGTTTTTCTGTTTAATTCTATATTTTCGTACGACATCTTAGTTACAGAAGCTAATTTATATTTGGCAGGCAATCTACACACTAGGTTTTAACCAATAAATGCAACATTTTAGTCCACTATCAGTTCCTTGATCCAACTTCTCGATTCCCCTACTGAATTCCCTCCGCAATTGTGATCTGCTACTGAAAAAATCCCTAGAAATCATCGTTGCCAGTATACACAAAACCGTGCATAATTTTGTTTTTTGCTTATATTTTTATTATTTTATTATATTTTTTGGAAATATCTCCTTAGATGAATTGCTTTCTATTATCTCCACATACTAATAACTGAATTTTACCCATAAACGTAAGGAAAATGGAATAAATGCGAAAAATCTTGAGTTACAGTATACGCGCAATTTTTTTTTGCGCATGGGAGTACCTTGTTGTGGCCAAATGGTTCAAGTGCATTGGTTCTGGATTTGATTCCTGGTGAGAGCTAGTGTATTTTTATCCAACGTTAAGGTATAGGTAATAAGTAGGTGCAAAGAGAAAGGTGTTGAAACAAGCCTAACCAACCTAATAAATAATACAAAGAAATAATACAATATTACGAAATTATAAAAGAAACGTTGTTAATATTAGATATTTGCGTGTGAGATATCCAAACGATGACTGTCAACTCCAAAGGTAACAAAGTGAAACATCCAATACCAGGTTAATCAGTGGTCTCTAGGTAAAGCTATCCTACTAGGAAGTGATTGAGATACCAAAAAATGTTGTAATCGCTGAGAGACATGTTAGGAGCATACATTGGGTGAGAGACTTTAACTCATCAATAGTCTGCACCTTTTGTTGGTGTATTGAAGTGCGTAGGTGGTGTGTCTTTAGCACATCGGGTTCCTTTGTTGTTAGTCGCAGCTTTCTAGACCGGATGCAGTTATTCCCGGTAGAAAATACAAGAAAATATACATTTCTATTAAATAATTACATTCATTCCCTCAATGTGACACTTGTTTGTTTAACTGTATACAGACAGCTGATCCGTGGAAGAATCGTTCATAATAATAAATAAAATAAACTCGACAAATATTCTTGTAAATAATAGGTAAAAGTTTGCGTCACACTGTTCATTTTGCTGGGCACGCCAGTGTGCCACGTTATCCGGTTGTGGCACACTGGAATATAGGATATGGCTTTCTAATTTTTCCCAACTATTTTAACTGCTTCAATTGAAATGAATTTATAATAATAAGAGAGTGAATTTAATATTCTTACCCTTCGATTTAGAAATAAGGTCCGCTAGAATTGTATATATAAAAAATAATAATACTCAAAATTTTATAGAGTAGTTTGTTTTATTCGGAATGACATACTTCCTGCAACTGTTTGGGTTGGAATTATTTGAAATCAAATCTTTAAGTTTTACAACCCACGGTTATACCGGCTAGGCTAAAGGACACGGTGATGAGAAATGAATGCAATGGTGGAATGAAAAAAGTGGGAGAAAACGGAAGAACCCCGAGAAAACCCATGCACATGGTGTTTCTCCACCACAAAATTCCCTTGGTGCGAGATGGGGTCGAACCAAGGATCCCATGCACCAAAGGTGAACGCTTTATCACTGAGCTACCACGGCCCCTCTGAAATTATTTATATTAGAGAGTGACTACTTTATGAAAAGTTGATATCAAACACACTTGTTTAAAAATACCAGCTTTTTGAGAAATATTGCTTAATATTCAGAAAAACCTGTCAATAAAATAATAATAATAATAATAATAATAATAATAATAATAATAATAATAATAATAATAATAATAATAATAATATTGATAATAACTATTATTATTATTATTATTATTATTATTATTATTATTATTATTATTATTATTATTATTATTAATTAGCTTAAATTAAAAACTCTCTGGACCTAGTGCATTGGCACAATTCCACGAATTAAAAAGAATGTGTTTACTTCTCATGTAAGTACCGTCTCCTTTAGCCTAACCGGCATAACTGTGGGACGTAAAACTTACAGATTTCATTTCTCATGTAAGTGTAGAAGGACTTAATCCCTGTTGCTTTCAATATACGAAGAAAGTGTCCAACTTTCAAATGATATGCTACATAAAATGTCCTATGCAACATAATGTAGTATAGAGTCATCATTTCAGGTTGCCTAAAGAACACTTTCGTTTTAGCAAGAAAGGAAGAAAATAGAAAATACTGAGTTTTAACCTAATAGAAAGTTTGCAGATTTAAGGGAAAATGCACAGAGTTGTTGGATATAAAATGTAGTTCGGATTAATGGAGTAAGACACCTTAAATAGTTTATTGTTTGAAATATACTGGGAGTGACGAAGCCATTACATATGGAAATATCGAAAGAGATACGTTAATGGTGTTAGTTGCAAACTGTTTTAGAAATGAAAAATTTAAGGAAATCTCTAAAACTCTGATATCACATATCCAAGTTGACTGACTGTTAAGTAAAACTGTTAAATCTGAGTAAAAGCAAAAAAAAAAAAAAAAAAGTATTAATGACCTGTGCTACAGTTTCAGACATATCATTCTCATATCAAAACTACGTTAGAAATAAATTATGAATAAAGGTGAATTCACAGTTCTGGAATACCAACAACTGATTTTGCTAGATGTAAATTTTCGGAAAATTTTTTTTATAAGGCGATTTATTTTTTTGTTTGTTTATTAGCTTCTCCATGCCGTAAACGTCGCCAACTCCTAGTGGCCCACTTGCCGGTAAATGGCGATTGTCGATATAGCGACGCGTCGAAGGATTGCCGCTAGTGTGTCACTAGTGGTAGGGTTTCGTCGAGTCAAAGCAGATATCTAGAATCGAGGGTATCGGGAAGAAAATATTTGCAACCCATCGCATTGACAGCAGAGGAAGATATCGAACTAACGGACAACGAAGAAGTTGAAACAATAATTAAGAAACTAAAAACTAAAAAAGCTTCAGGATTGGATGGTATAGTAAATGAGATCTACAAAAATAAAAAGGATATTTGGACTCCATATCTAACAAAATTGTTCAACACCCTACTTAAGAAGCAGATATTTCCCTCGTTGTGGAAAGAATCGAAATTGCTAATTTTGTTAAAAAGTCAGGATGAAGATTTAACAGAAGTGAGTTCTTACCGTCCAATCTGCCTTTTGAGAAACATCTCAAAATTATTAGAAAGGCTAATAGCAAATAGAATTCGACGAAAGCATAGAAATATCGAATATGATAGTTTACAATATGGTTTCAGAAAGGGCAAATCTACGGAAGATGCCTTAAATGCATTTGTGTATCAAGTTAAGGAAAGTAGCATGGAAAGAAAATATGCACTGGCCCTGTTTTTTGACATAGAGGGAGCGTTTGATAACTTATGGACACCATCTCTCATTGAAAGGTTAAAAGAGCTAAATTTATCACAATATTTAGTAAATATAGTTAGGGATTACTTCTTGAATAGACAGATCATCATCCATGAAAACCTGGGAAATATCAAAATTACTGCACAAAAGGGATGTCCACAAGGATCGATCTTAGGACCATTGATGTGGGATTTGGAATACCAGCCGTGTTTAGAAAGACTAAACCAATTAGAGAAAACTGAACGAGTAATTGCTTTTGCTGATGATTTGGCTGTAATAATCTCAGCAAACTCTAGGATAGAATTGGAAAGAAAATCAGCACGAATTATAAACGAATTACTTGATTGGTGTGGAAAGTCTAAGCTAAAAATCTCTGAGAGGAAAACGAAATACATGATTTTTGGAAGTAAATTATTAAGAGGACCAATAATTAAAATAGGCAACAGTAAGATCGAGAGGGTATCAGTATTTAAATATTTAGGGATTATGATAGACGATAAACTGAATTTTGGAGAGCATATTAGTTATGTTACTCAAAAGGGTCATAAAGTAACTAATAAACTCATTTCATTGGCTCAAACAAATTATAGGCTACCAAGAAAATTAATTAAGACTTATCAGGAGGTAATCCTAAGCGCCTCGATGAACTATGCTTCCAGCGTATGGGCACATTGATTATTAGAGAATAACTCCTTAAAAGCAAAAATAAATCGCCCACAAAGAAACCTTTTAATTCGGCTCATTGGTGCCTTCAGCACGACACCGCACAGCGCGTTGTGTATTTTGATGGGTTTCAAACCAATGTATTTAACAGTAATCCAGAGAGCGGCAACATATTGGTATAAAAAAGGAAATTTAAATAAGACGAAAGAACTTTTAGGGACCAAAGCACAAAAACTCGATGAAATAGAAAGACAAATTCAACAAAAATGGATACAGGACTGGCAAGTAGACAAAACATCAAGAAGATTATTCACGTTTATTCCAGACGTTGGAACGCGACTCAAATGGGATTACTTCAATCCCAACAAAGGACTAATTCATTTCCTAACAGGACATGGTCCCTTTCCAACCCATCTTTATAGAATCAACAAAAAAGAACATGATAGCTGTGAATGTGGAGAACAAGGGACACCTGAACACAGTGTTCTGTGGTGCCCGTTCCTGGAGGAGTACTTGCAAATTCGTGACCAAATTAGACAGAAAGATATAAAAGCTATCTTGGAAGATGAAGAGGATTATAGAATCCTGGCACATGTAGCAGAGGAATACTCAGAACTATGCAGAAAACATTTTACAGAGAAAACACAAAATAAATGAACATAAAATATGGAAAACAGAATGAGTGAGGATTCCTCCCTCCTGGACCGAAGGAAACTTCTGGAAGCGCTGGATCTCCGCGCCCCAGGAAGGAGGTTGAGTGATGGTGTGTGAGTGCCTAGAGCATTCTCGGTCTTTGACTGGTAAGGAACTCCGGATGCTCTGGGAGCGTATGTGTGATGCGATGGTGACGGAATGAGTGTTAAATCTAGAGCCGTGGGAATAAATATACACTAATATGTAATAGAAACAATTATATAAAAATATCCCAATTTTGACATGAAGACTCGGAAATAGAGCATCATCTCGAAGCCGCTTCGCGATTCGGTTACGATAGCGTGCGACTTTCGGTCCGTGGGTACGCGGCGGCGGGATACAACTGACCAGGGCCCGCACTAAGTGCTCCGAGTGTGTCCTGGGCCTCATGTCGATACTCACGGTCCGTTTCTGATGTGTAGGATGAACCGAGATCAATGAATAATACAGCTACATCAACAAATACAGCCATAATCAAAATTTTTAAAAAATCAGTGAACCAACTTTATCGATATGTCACTTAAATGCATTATAGAAAAGTGGTGTGTTAGTGAAGTGATGTGTAGTGTAGTGTTTAGTGAAGTGATGTGTATTTAGTGATTATTAACCACACAGGGGAAACCGTGACACAGGAGAGGAACGCACATACAGGTGAAAATCATTTAGGTGAGAAACCAAGATTAGGAAGAGTATCAGCAGTCAGCAGTAAGCAGACACCGAAGTTATCAGAGTGTGATAACAGGAATTTGTCGTGTTATTTAATAAACTCTTAAAATCAATAAGACGAAAATAGAAAATGTATGTTTTGGAAATATTAAACAATTGTCAACTTACTATATATGACAATTTAGGTAGTAGCTAGATAGCAATCAAATTTGTTACGTAATACGATAATAAAATTAGGTAGGAATTAGATAGTAATTTAATTCTTGTTTAGTTAGTTAATATTGATTAGATAGCTTAAGTCCTTTTGTTTTTCTTTTCGTTTTTCTTTTTGTTTTTAAAATTTTGTTTTGTTTTATTTGTTCATTGTTGTTGGATGTTGAGTGTTGTGGTCTCGTCCTTCCCACCGTTTTCCTTGTTCCCTGTCTTCTTTCCAATTATTGCAAATAAAGGATGTTGAAAAAGGCTAAGAAAAACAAAATGCGATGATGATAGCCCGTTTCGGTTAAAGTCTTCAGATGCCGAAACTGAAGAGGCAGATCTGAGCATTAAAAAAAAAAAAAATCGAGGGTATTGAAGTTACCACCACGTAAGAACGAGGACTTCATTTTGGTCCGCGCTCGTTTGATTTGTCACGGAGAATCGTAAAGGGGCCAACATGAACTATCACCAGTCATGTGCATGCGGTTATTATTATATATTATTTTTCGCTGACGAATTGTTATTATAAGGAGAATACTTGAACTCCGGGGGTCAAGAGTAACTCCTGCCTTTACATCATGAAGTGAAAAATCTTGAGATGGGTGCGTATAATTGTATGAATTTAGTTGGCAACTGTCGCCGATCACTAGCAAGTGAATATGGGAGAACTATGAAAAAAGTAAATAGACGCTTGCCATTTTGTTATAAAATTACATGACGAGTGCATTTGATCTGATTCCAACAAGTTATCTTCAAATATACACGGTTAAAGGAGCACCCTGATTAGAAATATTAAAAAGACTTCAACGATTTATCACTCTACAAGCTGTGTCTTCATAGTCGCTTCCGTGGCGAGTTCGGAAGATTACGCAACTAGTAATCCTAAAGTTGATGGTTCACGCCCAGCTCACGGCACTTTTGTTTTATTTTTTAAAAAATGTTTTTAGACACCTTGATGCAAAGAAATTACGCATATAGGCGATTTAACGTATTTTAGGGGAATAATTTTGTGGTTCGTTGGCGTCCCGTCGCTTCTCTGCCGGTGGTGGTATAATTTTCAAAACGGAAGTGTTACCAATTTTTGGCTGCGGGACCGCCAATTTTTGGGGACATGTCACTAGTTGCCTATCGGTGGTCCACCGACGCTTACGGCATGGGATTTTCCCCTCACGAGTGAGGCAGATTGTAATCGACCAAGAGTGTTTTGGAAAAATGGGAAACATCTTCCGACTTCGACTTCTGAATAATCCGTTTAGGATCATGTCGAATCAAGGCTGCGCCACGGGAAGGTAGAACAAGTGAGGCAATCGTTCCAAGCACTACGCTCGAGAGTTTCCGTCTCATTCAAGACTTAGACTCTTCAGGAAAAGTAACAAGTTTATTACTTGTAATTCATTCTTTGAGTCAAAGTATTTTACAATAAACCATCGTTTTGTAAGATATTTTTACGATTGCATACTATTAATTTCGAAAATTGTACTCATAATATAATTTCCCATCATGGATTTGAAAAAATCAAAGTTGGAACAAAGAAAGATCTTCGATCCACATGTCTCTTGATGTTTGATATGGAAGTCTCATCTTCATTATTGACCCTTAATTTATTTTAGTGCTAGGCAACGCGAATCGACGGGATGGATCTAAGTGAAAACATTCATTTAGATGGTTAAGTAATCAGGAAATTCCTGCTGTTATTTCATGAAACACAACAGATCTTGAGGAAAAAAAAAAAAAAAACAATTTTGCTTACCAGGGGGAGGGAGTAAATCATCTGCATACGTTTTCTTAACTAGGAAGAAGGCAAGGGCGCCGATCCTGGGGGGCCGGGCCCGCCCAAAGCTCATGTAGGCCACCTTTGTATTTATGAATATACAATATTTGGCATAATTTGAGTGTAATTTGTCTTAAAATCCTCATATATATATATATATATATATATATATATATATATATATATATATATATATATCTTCTGCATTTGAATGCCCCCCCCCCCAAATTTACAGAGAAATTGGCGTCCTTGGAAGGTCTAGTGAAATGAATAAAAATGTGATAACGTAATACTTGAATAACTCTATCTAATGGAGGAAAGTAAATTAGTATTCAACACTTCTTTCAATTTTAAGTATTTCAAAGATTCTCGTAATTTAGTAGCGTCCCGGATTTGCATTTTTGAAGTACGGGAACTTTATCTATACCTTAACGTGGGAATCGGTTTCGGACCATGCACTTAAGCCGCTTTGCCATAGAGGCACATAGGAGTTTTTCTTCCGATTTCCTTAGGAATATTGCGAATGGTATGACTTAAAACTATGTTTAAAAAAGAATACACATCGACACAATAAGATGATAATCTGATACCTAGGAAATATATTCAATTGTTTTTAATTTGTTCTCACGCTACCAAAACAGTACTTACGCTTTTTTTTATTCCAGCCTTTTAATATAAGCATTTCACACTATTGTCTGTTCTAGGATGATACAATTCTAGTTCATGTATATGCTAGCTTTGGAAATACAGTAGAGTTTCGCTTATCCGACATAAACAGGCAGGAAGAACGCTGGATAATATGGATGTGTTAAGAAAAGACCTATTAAAAGTAAAACTTATGATATAATTTTACATATTACGCATCTAATAATAATGTTTTATAACAAATAACTGCACTGCATTGAATCAGGGACGTATCCAGCGTGAGAGCCTGAGAGCTGTCACTCTCCGAAACTCAAGCACTTTTTAATAAACTTTTTTTTTATACCCTTTTTAGGTTCTTTTATATCAGTTTACTAGTAAGCAGTGTCCAAACTTTGGGCAATGTGCTGTTGTCTTGTTATAATTCTAAGAACATACCATAATGCCATTATACCAGGTGGAATTAAAGAACAGTTTTAAATAGGATTAACATTTCTTTTCCGTTCTGTTTTTAACTTTAATATATTAGAACGATACACTCAATGTCTTCTTGCTATTTTTGTTATGCGATATACGTAGCAGACAGTTTTCTTTAGTTACATTTTTCTCGAAAATATGTTTCATTTTGTTTGTGCTATAATGCAGTTTACAAAGTAAATGTAAAGTAAATGCGGTTTATAAATGAAAAGTAGGAAAAAGTTTAAGAGGAGTACAGAACTGTTGCATTATTATTATTATTATTATTATTATTATTATTATTATTATTATTATTATTATTATTATTATTATTATTATTATTGATATTTTTAAAACATTAGAATTACGTGCTTACGAGGAGGTAATTCTACGTAATTAGAATCATACGTGTTGGGCTCACTCCGAATAGAAAACCTGGATACGTGTCTGCACTGAATGATAGACGTATGAGTCAAGGTGTAGAGGGCGCGCTAGGCGATAGACTCCAGAGCATGAAAAATAGATTAAGACCACAACTTGCAGATCTTCTTGCCGATTGGTGCTATTTGCAATGATATATCGGATCATACGGTATGTGGAACAAAGGATGGTCGGATAAGCGAGACCATGGTGTATTGGTGTTTCACGCACCTAAACCTGTAAAATGTTTGTATAAACAATTATCTTTCACTCCCTAGCTAAATTTGTTTGTATGATCACACACCTTGCCTCATAAAGTATAGTCTTATAAAGAAAAAAAAATATTTTTTTTTAGGCAAAACCTAAAGAAAAGCCAACTTCAATAATTTAGTTTTTTTTTTAAATAATAATGGCAAACTAGTCCATTTCATCACGATAAATCACTTTTGGTACTAAGATGTCTTTTTCTGTCCGTATATATCCTTCACACTTTGTTGGAGACAAAATTGTTCTTTCCCCAAGAAAACAGGATGAGAGAAGCTATACAACAGCATGAACCGAAAACAATAGCTATTAACAATAGTTCTCTAATCCTTGATAAATACGTCATTACAGCAAAATATCAGTAAGTTGTCCTTATTATATTGCTTCGGTTCTTATTAACATGAAAATTATAATGTTTTGTAAAAAAAAAAAAAAAGGAATGGGATGGGATGGGATTCGATGTGGTGTCAAAATAATGAAATAACTACAGGTCCGCCACTCTATCCACCTAACCACTGAGGTTACGTGGTGTTGGCTCTTTTTTTTTTTTTTTTTTTTTTTTTAAAGATATAATCTTCATAACCATGGTCCGTATCGCTTCGAACCTTAAGATAAGAGTTTTTCTGTTTAATTCTATATTTTCGTACGACATCTTAGTTACAGAAGCTAATTTATATTTCGCAGGCAATCTACAGACTAGGTTTTAACCAATAAATGCAACATTTTAGTCCACTATCCTTGATCCTTGATCCAACTCCTCGACTCCCCTACTGAATTCCCTCCGCAATCATGCTCTGCTACTGAAAAAATCCCTAGAAATCATCGTTGCCAGTATACACAAAACCGAGCATAATTTTGTTTTTTGCTTATATTTTTATTATTTTATTATATTTTTTGGAAATATCTCCTTAGATGGATTGCTTTCTATTATCTCCACATACTAATAACTGAATTTTACCTATAAACGTAAGGAAAATGGAATAAATACGAAAAATCTTCAGTTACAGTATACGCGCAATTTTTTTTGCGCATGGGAGTACATGATGGAGACATGTGAGTGGTACCGTTTGAAAGTATGTTCTATTCTGAAGGGAATGAGACACTAACCATGATCCTAGGATAAATAGGAATGATGCTTTAGCTGATTGACTGACATTCAATAATTTACCTTTAAAAAGCCATAATTTAAAATGGTTAATGTGTATAATTTCATTTGGAAATGTAAAGTTTTTTTCATATATTACTGGTTCATAGAAAAAAATGGTACCATATAATATTTGTCGTTGCGTAAGTGTGTATTGGTTATTTGTCTTCTCGTGGAGTTAAGACAGATACAGGAATTGCGTTTTAATTGCAATTGAAAAAAATTAATATTTCAATTGCGTCGTAGCATATGCTTGTAGTATTTACTGTCTTTCATTTTCTGAGAATAATACATTTATTGCCAAGTGTGGAATTAAAAACGTAAGTTGTTCATTAATCCCCAGTTTCAATATAACTTCTACTAAACAAGCCTCATTATTCATTAGTATGATTAATAATATCCTTTCTATTTATTTGTTTTACAAATATGTTATTAAATAATCTTATCACACAATTTTCCAGACAGAATTTTAAGACGTTCATGAGCAAGGAATCAAGGGTTAGTAGAAAAATACCTATGTGCGTTGCTCTTGTCAATTTACTTAAATTAATATGAAACACGATATACGGTATTTAAACTGAAAAAGGTAGTATCCTATTAGTTATACAACCTTTCGTCAAACAAGTGTTAGAAACAACCAGGAACACTAACATTGATATACACATATTCAGATCATATCTTGCCCCCCCTCTTTTAACGTCCAATCGCCGCCACTGCTTACCGTAATAATCACTTGCGTTCGATCTTCAGGCTTGCATCTCACACAATTTCTTTGGGTGTCTTCCCACTCTGCCTAATTCCCACTTTGCCTAACAGTTTATCAGCTGTCAATCACAGATAATAATCACATCCGCCATTTTAGGTGAAATGCCAATTCCCATTTGGCCTAATTCCCATTACGCCTAAAGATTTGATCAGTAAAGAAATACTCCCTATATAGAAGATCTGCCAGGGTTTTCATGCTTGTAAATAAATGATAGAAACTTACAAACAACATCCACATTTATTTCAACTAAATATAACATATAAAATATTTCAAATATACAAAACATAACTTACATCAAAGAAATCACTAAAATCATATTAACAATTTACCATAATAAAGAACTAACTTTGCTAAAAAAAAAAAAAAAAAAAGAAAAAAGACTGTCATTTCAAATAACTATAACAAAAGATATTTCAAATATAAAATATTGTGACTATAGAGTGTGAATACACATACAGTCGTCTGGCAGCAGGCATAACATTAGTTAGCCTTTGTCAGAAGCACAACATCACAATTTACAACATATTAGTTTCACTTCTACGCGGTGAGCACGTCTGAATCACACATCACACATATGTACATAATAGCATGTAGTGTCTATATAAGAAAATAAGGAAATTTCTTCGTTTCGTAATCTCTCTTTAAACACATTGATTCTATCCACTTACTTTTCCACTTTCGTTTTTGCTGCACCTCACGATTCCTAATCTCCAACTACCGCATCGTCTTCTCACTTTCCATCCGTTCCGACTGCATTTGGTGAATAAACGTAAATATATTCCGATGGTGTCTGGAGAATCGATTGTCCATTTGGAATCCCAACCTTCGACTTCATTTGTAGTTTTTTTCTGGGTTACTGCCAAAGTGATTCCAGATGATCCTTTAAAAAAAATATCGTTCCTTCATTTTTAGTAGGCTATAAAATGTAAGCGAGTATTAGTCCAGTCAAATTACATCAAAAACGGGCCAAACCTAAACATTTAGAGTAAAATGTTGGGACCTTCAGGAATTTGTTCGTGATCTCTTCCTCGTTAGCCTCCAGAAAATTAAAAAAATCCAGTTGCGGGTTTTCCGCCATTTTGAATAAATTAGTCTGCCATCTTGGATTTCTCACATGTACTTAGTTTATGCCACATAACTTCTAAACTAATTAACGTAGAAGGATCATTCTTTCTTTATTACACTTCTAATGTTATAGGCAATGTAACAAGTTATCATCACTTTTCTCCGAGTAACCATTTTTCCATAATTTTAGGATAAATTAAAAAATTGGAATCTGTATTAGGGGACATATTCTTTTCATTCCATCCTACAACTTAAAGGAGTAGAAATATGAAAAAAGGTTCAAATAAAAGTTGTTGAAATTTCACAAGCTTTAAAACGATGTATATATTATCACTATATACAATGTCGGAGATACAAAATGAAGCTTCAAACGTCATCGGACTGCGCACAATTTCTGTAGAAACATATGAATAAATCATTTAACATGAAGAAAAAAAAGATTTAGTGATTTGAGACGGCTTTTCCAAGGATGTTATGAAATAGAGGATCTGCCCATACAACAAAACCGTGAAGCCATATGTCACAGCTTCGCCACACCTACTCTGCCCACTCCGAGCCACTAAAATCGCAATGTTTCTAGCCAACGAACATAGCGGAAACGAGAGTAGCCAATCAGACGTGCCAGCTCAGACGAGACTCGGTTGTTTTTTGGCTTCATTCAGTTCATATGATGAAGATACGTATGGGCAGATCCCCTATTTTATAACATCCTTGGGCTTTTCATTGCAATTGCCGATAAGTATCAACAAGTTTGGAAGTCCGGCTAGTTTAATAGATAGTTCGTAAACAGTGGCGTCGCCAGAGGGTGCGCAAGAGCTCTGAAAGTAGACTTTCCCACTATTTTTCTGTATGTAGGCCTATGGGTCCATTGAAATTAGTGTTCGAGTTAAACGTTTCAAAAAGAAGATGAAATCTATTGAAATATTTTTTACCGATGTTGTTATCGAGCAAAAAATCCAATTGCAGGTCTTCCGCCTTTTTGAATGAATAGCCCTAGTTCAGTGCAATTACGACAAAAATTGATCAAACTTAAAGATTTTTTTTTAAGAAATGATTAAACCTGTTAGAATATGTTATATGTGTTGATATTATACTAAAACAGTCCCAAAACTCTAGTGGTTGGTTTTCCATAATTTTTGCTGCCAATTATATGAGCAATATGTGAGGTTTATCATAAAACGCTATGGTAAATAATGTATTGTATTTGATGGTGATGATGGTGGACCTAGCGTAAAGGATATAAAACACTGGACATAACAAAGAAACCATGAATACGCGTAATCGTTGAGGATAACATCCACGTTGTTCGTTTATCTAAACAGGAATTTCTTTCTAACAAAAAAAAAACAAATTCGAATTGATATTACGTCTGACGAGAAATCTCCAGGATTCTGGTTGCACCGTACATTAATCACCTGGTGATGCATGCACATTAGTTGTGTTAATCGCAATAAATCTTGCAAAATCTGGCTCGTCAGTGATAGTGGAAGAAGATTCAGATATTTTGATTCTGATAGTAGTACTCGCAACAGCTCAGACTTACATCTTTATTCCTGGCTCGGAGCCACAACATTAAATATACAGCAGTACCAAACTTGAAAGAGCATTGGTATGTATTGTGAACTGCATTTTATTTCTGCATGCCTTCACTGGTTGTGATACAACTTCTGCTCCATACAATAAAGAGAAGAAAGTTGCGCACAAAATACTGGGAAAAAATGAAGAAACTGCATCAAGAAATGGATGTTTTCAACAATCCAACATCATCTGCTGATAATGTGGCAGGTGGTTGAGAAAAATTGTTCTTAGCGTTATATAGATGTGCAGAGAAAGAAAATCTATATTGTACAAGATTCTGCATGTACAAAAAGATTGTATCCAAACAATGCATTGGCGACACTTTCAACTTAGCAGTACTATCTCCAACAACAGCTCCTGCAAATCAGCATAGCCTCCATGTGTTCTATCAAGTTCAGCAGTGGAAAAATCGAGAGATGACTCCAACTGAATGGGGCTGGAGAATTTGTGGTGATTGCCCTCTTTCTGTAACAACATTTGAACAACCTGTTCCAGAAGATTTGTTAAAGTTTATAGCATGCAACTGCCAGGCAAACTGCGGAAACAGTTGTGGGTGCAAAAGAAGATAGATAGATTGAACATCATTTTGTGGACAGAGTTCTGGAATCGGATGTGGTAATAGCACTACTTTAATTGAAGATGTTGATGAAGGAAGTGTTGATGAAGCTGTCACAACATGATGAAGCTGTGAGAAGGAAGTTAACGAAAACTGTGGACATTCAATTGCAAAACGCCATCGAGAGAAGTAAGTCTCAAAGTACTGGTATATTTAGAACTTTTGTTTCAGTTCATTTATCATGGCAAGACTTTTTACGGTGCCATATGCACTGATCAGCAGTTGAATTAGAGACAGCGGGACAGTTGCAGAAACCGCCCTGAAGATGCTCCACTAGTGCATGTGAATGAAATGCATCCCGAGGGTACTGCTTCTGTATACTCCCTATCTCGGTATCTGTGTCAGTACAGTGTGTGATGGGCAGGACGAAGGACCTGAGTGCACTTGACCGTGGTAAAATCGTAGGGGCCAAACGACTGTATGGCTCGATTTCGGAAGTGGCTGCGGCACTCGGATATTGAAAGGCAACTGTGTCAAGGGTGTATCGTGAGCACCTGGCTTCCGGTAAAACCGCACACAGGGGCCAAACGACTGTATGGCTCGATTTCGGAAGTGGCTGCGGCACTCGGATATTGAAAGGCAACTGTGTCAAGGGTGTATCGTGAGCACCTGGCTTCCGGTAAAACCGCACACACACGGGCAAACTGCCGCGGTCAGGGGCGTGTCAACGACAGGGGGTAAACACCGAGGGGCCCGCATTGTAACAGCAGATAGACGGGCTACAGTGCGTCAAATCGTGGAGAGGTTCAATGCAAGATAACAATGCCGTGTCACCAGCCCCACAATTCGCAATCATCTGCACGAAATTGGATACAGAAACCATCGACTCTCGCGAGTATCCCTTCTAATAGCACAACACAGGAAACAGCTTCTAGCCTGCCTCTGAATCGTATAAATGTGGGAAAAGGTTGCCTGGAAAGTTTCACATTGATACATGCCGATGAACCGATCAGGGTGCGTCGCCAATCGCAAGAGGAAATTCACCCATCGTGATAGCAGGGAACTGTGCAGACCGGTAGTGGTGGTATTCTCATCTGGGGCATGTTTACGTGGACTGAAATGGATCCCCTAACACGTGTAACACAGTCCCTCACAGGTAAACGCTACCACGATATTCTGGACGACCATGTCATGCCATTTGCTCGGTTGCTACGTCCAGCTGGTGGGCTCGTCTTGCGGCGGGACAACGCGCCAGTCCGCCGCTCTAGGATGGCAGCAAACCGGTTTGATGAGCACTCCTCTGATCTGGCAACATGGTCATCAGACCTCAATCCGATCCAACACATCTGGGACGCCATGGAACGACGCCTTCGGCTGTGGACTCTCTTACAACTAATCTTCAAGCTCTGTGAGAGACTTTGCAGTAGATATGGATTGAAATTCCACACCAAAACTTCAGACGCCTCGTGGAGTCCATGATGTGTCGGGTAGCCTCCGTTATCAAAGCGAAAGGTGGTGTTACACGCTATTAGGTAGGTGTCTACAGTTCAACTGGTGATCAGTCTATATTGTTTTCCTTTTTATACTACAATACTTTTAAGTTTAGCAGTTTAATAGATTCGCAGAGGAGTATGAGCGCAATTATAAAAGCTAGTATGTAGAGTGAAATACTGAAAATCATGAAACAGGATATGATGGTATTTACTGTAATTCGGATACAAAATGCATCTCAAATAATTCCGATAAGTATATTTTTATTCATTTTTAATAATTAATAATTTGTTTAAATCACCACTTTTATTTTTTCCTAAATTTATATTTCAAGCACTAATAGATAAAACTTTAAAGTACACTGAATTTTGGTAACGCCAACGCGGAGAAAGTGATAAGTTATTATATAACCTATAATATTAGAATTGTAATAAAGAAACAATGACAATACGTTTATTGGCGTAGGAGCCCTAAGGCAAAAACTACGTGGTGGGGAAAATTTCTAGATGTCGTACTGCTTATTTAAAATGGCGGGAAACCAGCAACTAGCGTTTTGGGACTGTTTTAGTATGAAATGAAATGAAATCTTTAAGTTTAACGTCCCACGGTTATGACGGTTAGGCTAAAGGAGACGGTGATGATGAGGAATGAATGAAATGCTGGAATGAAGAATGTAGAAGGAAACGGGAGAATCCCGAGAAAACCCACGAACACGGTGTTTGTCCCCCACAAAGTCCACACGGCGAGAGGTGGGATTGAACCAGAAACCCCAAGCACCGGAGGTGAACGCTCTGTTTTAGTATAATATCAATACATATAACATATATAATCTTTTTTTTAAAAAAAAATCTTTTAATATGATCGATTTTTGTGGTAATTGCACTGAACTAGGACTATTTATTCAAAAAGCCGCAAAACCTGCAACTGGATTTTTTTGCAGGATAACGACATCAGAAAAACATATTTCAATAGATTTCATCTTCTTTTTAAAACGTTTATCTCAAACACTAATTTCAATGGACACATAGGTCTACATACAGAAAAATAGTGGGAAAGTCTACTTTCAGGGTTCTTACGCACCCTCTGATGACGACACTGTTTACGAACTATTTATTAAACTAGCCGGACTTTCAAACTTGTTGATACTTATCGGCAATCGCAATGAAAAGCCGTCTCAAATCACTAAATCTTTTTTTCTTCATCTTAAATGATTCATTCATATGTTTCTACAGAAATTGTGCGCAGTCCGATGACGTTTGAAGCTTCATTTTGCATCTCTGACATTGTATATAGCGATAATATATACATCGTTTTAAAGCTTGTGAAATTTCAACAACTTTTATTTGAACCTTTTTTCATATTTCTATTCTGTTAAGTTGTATGATGCAATGAAAAGAATATGTCCCTCTAATATAGATTCCAATTTTTTAATTTATCCTAAAATTATGGAAAAATGGTTACTCGGAGAAAAGTGATGATAACTTGTTACATTGCCTATAATATTAGAAATGTAGTTAAGAAAGAATGATCCTTCTACGTTAATTAGTTTAGAAGTTATGTGGCATAAACCAAATACATGTGAGAAATCCAAGATGGCAGACTAATTTATTCAAAATGGCGGAAAACCTGCAACTGTATTTTTTTATTTTCTAGTGGCTAACGACGAAGAGATCACGAACGAATTCCTGAAGGTCCCATCTTTTTATTCTAAATGTCTACCTCAAACCTGATTTTGACTGCACTAGCCCGAGACAGTCGCTAGTGAAAGCGGCATTGAACCTCCTGGTTCCATAGGCCATAGAGTTAGTTAGTTAGTTGGTAATTATGCATCTCTGACTATGGCATTCGGAACTTGGTTTCTTAATCTTCTCTACGCTACAGTGTACATAAAATAATGTTAATACTTTAAATTTATGAGCAGGGAGGGGGAAATTAGCCCTCATGTTTCCCCGTTCCAGAAACGCCCTTGTCTAGCAGTTGTCCTATAAAACTGTAACCCATACCACAACATTTCACGTGTTTTTTGTTTCATTTATTTCGGACTCTTGGTTACAAGCATACTACATTTGATGAGCTAAAATAAATCTTTTTGAAAATGAACTTGGATCCCTTGTGCTTTGAACACCCCATATCTAAAAATATTAATAAAAAAAAACTGTTAGAGCTAAATTTATCCTGCAACCCTACTTTGCTCGAAACGCATAAAATTAGTTTGTTTGATTTTATTGAGTACAGTTTTGTATCAGTTGCAAGGCTATATGAGACAGGGTTTATTGTTTAAACTGTTATCCGAATCATTCATTTTGAAATTTTACGTCGGATCGCAGTCAAAATGTATACAACAAATTCCAAACTTCTCGGGCCTCTACCCTCAAAATTTAGTGTTAAAAGATCAAAAATGGCGCCTGTAGCGTGGTACATACATACAGACGAATAAATAGGGACATACGCATGGGGTGGGTACTGGGGTCCGGACCCCCCCCCCCCGAAATCCCGACTTTATTATAAATGTAGTCTACTTTTAGGGGTAATTTTAGAAATGTTCATATAATTTAGCCTCAAATTGTATTTGGACCCCCCGAAACGCTTTAGACCCCTCCCGAAATAAATTCCTGCGTACATCCGTGCGAATAAATGTAGATGAAGTCGTTCCAGGAGCCTCACTAACGTTGGGCAATGAAATGACAATAACTATCACGCTTTGTTTTCTGAATACAACAAAAAAAAACTCGTTTCCAAGATAATTCTTTTATTTATTTTTTAAATATCATTTCTACAAGTAGTCCAACCTTCGACTACGACACTTTCTTGCAGGTTAATTGATAAGCATTTAAACAATATAATAAACTCTAAAAACAAGGGACATCTGTTTAAAATAAGCTTTAACCCTTTTAAATTATGATGGCACAACACCTGTGCCATGGCGTCTACCTTCGGAATTTGCTTTATAAGTCTCTAGTAAAGTTTTTTAGACCGGGTTTTTTGCATTCATTCAAATATGGAAGCATCATAGAACATATTTTATGGGCATTTTGCAGCCTCGCGTGCTCTGTCTGGGGTCTGTGACATCACAAACATGGACGATGGGTCTTAAAAGAGGGTATATTTGGGAAGGTTTTTCAACAAATCCCTGACACTGGTTTCGTTATGAGACAGGCTTTTGAAATGTACCACTCAAATTTCCCTATCGTGTACCAGAAGCGGAAAAGTCTCGTCCAAAATGAAAAAGGGATTTTTTAAAGAAAAAATTCCCTTTTCCCCATTTTATTTTCACAGGTACACATTAGCGAAATTTGAGTGGTACCATTTGAAAGGCTGCCTTACGCTGAAGAAAATGAGGTATGACTCATGAAGATACGTACCTCGTTCTCTTTGGCATGAACCAGTCTTTCAAACGGAACCACTCGCATGTCTCTAGCATGTACCATAGTGGAGAAAATTCGCAAAAAAGGAAATTTTTGTCAAAAAATCCCTTTTTCCCCGAACAGCACAACTGCAGCCACATCAGTACGATCAACCGTTAGACGATTAAGGGAAATGAAGGACCAATAACGACTTGTATAATATCGTGCTAAATAAAATCGAATTGTTTAAAAAAAAAGTGGTAGAGTCAGTGGCGGAGCCAGGGGAGGGCCAAGGGGGGCCAGGCCCCCTTGCTCAAATTCTTGGCCCCCCTAGTGGCCCCCCAAAACAGAGTGATACTGCTATAGGTTGACAAACGGAGTCGCTACAAGTCGCCACAACTGAAACTGCTACCGAAACAGCAGAGTTACCAACTGCAGAATACCGTATGTTGCAGTAGTCTGCGTTCCGAGTAAAAAGCTTCAGGCAGCTCTCTTGTTTGTTGTACAGCAAGATCTAATTCATCGAAATCTGTATCGCATATGCAACCTCTCCTGTCCATCATCTCACCATCTGAATGTTCATTTTAACTTCTGTCCCTTATCTTCTTTGTTTCCAACAAAGAATCAGAAAGAAAGCAAAATCAGTCAGCATTCTCATTTACTTGAATGTTGAAAGTCATCTAGATGCTTGCTTACAAATAGCATACACTACAGTAAAACATGACATTTGCGTTGAACGAAAGGTCTTCGTACACTACTTACTATAATTCGTATACTAAGTAATTAATTTCCATTGATTATGGCGACAGAACAAATGCATAGCATTCATTAAATAATTTGGTATTGTTATTATTATTTTCAAAGAATCTTAATATCGAGCCGTCTTGTTTAATATACAGTAAAAGAATAGAACAAAAGTTTTTATCAGGTCCTATTTCTGCAATAATCATTCTCTCTGTTGTTCGTATCCAGATCGCTTGAGAAAAATAAGATACTGAATACTACCTACACCTAGTACTTGCTACCGATAATGATTCTCCCTCTCGACTACCTTCTGGATTTGTCTCTAGTATGTATTTTTTTCCTAACGCTCTTAGCCGTTGGCAACTCTGTAGAAACCTTCTGCTATGACATAACTAGCGATACTAGCGAATTTCAAGGAAAAGGATGTCAGCGTTTGGTGGACCTATATTACTAACTAAAGCCTGGGGAAATGTAGTAAAAATCAGTGATTTTTTAAAATAAATCGTTCAGAACTACTTTGTTTTAAACGATTTTAACTGTACCCTAATCTCAAAAATACTACTTCTAGAGAAATTCTGAAGCTTATCAATGCCAGTGCTACAATCTCCTGATTACTAACCATCAGGTAAGACACCGAGATGATACAACTTGTTCGCGGCAGTAATGCTATTTTGTGTAAAAGTGGTAGTTAGTCCTTGACCAGATTGTTTCATCCCGTTTTCTAATGTTTAGTAATTAGAGAGATATGAGGAGTTTGTGAGACTGGTCCACAGATATTCCATACAGTGAATTCAGTCAGTGAATACCCAATTTTATCGCGGATTTATATTTGTTCTTTGTCAAAATATGAATTTCTAAGAAAATTAAGCATTCAGCATTTCTGAGAAAATTACATTGTAGGAATTACGCAGAACAGTAAATCAGTGGTGACGAATTTTTAACAGGATATTCTAACTAATGGCCCTCCTTTAAAATCTAGTATCGACTACAGGATAATAGCGTTAAGTTGCTTCAACTACATTTGGATTCATTTTAAGGCTTTGAAACATTCGAAGCTCAGAGGATAGAAATGAGGGAAATGATTCTATAGGGCAATAAAAATTTCCCTACTGACGCCGAGGAAGAATTTTGGTGAACTCCTCAATCGAAATATTTACCCACGAGGGATCAATCACATCATCTTCTGAATCTTAAGTTGATGTTCTACTGCTGAGATTTGGCCATTCGGTATGACTGTGAAGTGTTTATATATTAGAATTCACATCAAATTCTTAAAGCTTGTGAAGGTAAACAAACGAAAGAAAGAAAAATGCCACGTATGCTTCTTTTGGTGTAAGGAGTCCCAATTGAAATGTCTGTTCTAACACCCTTTGATATTACGAAAAGAAAAACACATTTCCTCTTTTTGCTTCAAATAGTGCTTACTTTATAACTTTCATGAAGTAAAAGCAAATTCATTACTTAGTTTTAGATGCGGTATTATTATGCGGCATTAAACCAAAGCTGAAACATGTGATATTTATTTACTTCCATCATTCCATCCGGCAAATTAGTGTGACCTACACAAGTGGGAATTTTTCGGGTTGATAAAATTTGAGATGACTGCTGCCATACTACAACATTGAGATTCGCATGCAGATATGTCAGAAGGTTTGATTCTTGTAGACTAACTAGTTCAAAAGCAGTCGAAGATGAAGTCTGGAGAATATGACTCTCAACGAACAACATTCGAACAAATTTATCAAGAATGTTTGGAAACATGCAAAGAAAATGGTCTTGAAATTCCAGAGCCGGAAAGAGATAAGCTATAAGGGTTCCTCGTGAAAACGAATTAGACATTTGCCTTCAAAATATCACAAATTCAATTTGGATGAATCTCTTGGAGGCAGAAAACGAATTTTCTAAAAAATAATGTACTAAGAGCCATTTTTCTGCCTACTGTTGATAAGGCAATCACTGAGACGGAAAAACGCTTTGGATCACGTAGCAAAATCATTAGATCAATCACCGCTCCACATCCAAAAACTGAAAATTTCCTAAATTACAACATTGTCGAACCTATGGACCAGCATTATGGAAGTGATCTGGAAATATTCCAATGTGAACACAAAATCCCCCCAAAACAATTAAGTTGTATGAAGACGAGAAAAACCCAAAGTTGATTTCTTGATGAATTTAGATCGTTAGATCTTGATGAAGTTGTTGATAAGTTTGCTGCTGCCCACAAGAATAGAAAGATCCTCTTTTAAGTAGAGGCATGAACCTATAAGTTATTTCCTTTACCTGTAAAAGTGTATTTCTCTGTTTCCACTTAAATCAACAAGCCACACTTATTTTAAACGCCATTATTAAATAACTACCTACTTATATTAGAAATCAATTGTATTAATGTACCCTAGTTGTTTGAGGTAGTAAATTCTTACATTTTCACTGTAAAAGAGTAAAATCATGAACAACAAAGATGAAAACATTCACACACACACACACACACACACACACACACACACACACACACATATATATATATATATATATATATATATATATATTAATGTGAATACAATTTTTCATTCATTGGAGATGGCCCCCTCAAAATTTTCTTGGGCCCTTCATTGGCCCCTCCTGGAAAAAATTCTAGCTACGCTACTGGGTAGTGTCCAACTCCGGTGCTTAAGATCCCTGGTTCGATCCCAGCTCGCGCCATGTGGACTTTGTGGTGGACAAACCGTGCTCGTGGATTTTCTCAGGGTTCCCCGTTATCTCCCACTTTCTTCATTCCACCATTCCATTCATTTCTCATAACCACCGTCTTCTTTAGCCTAACCGGCATAACCGTTGGACGTAAATTCAAAGATTTCATTTCATTTTTCCTAACCGGCATAACGTGGGACGTAAAACTTAAAGATTTCATTTCATTTCTTTTCTTTTCTTTCTTTCTTTCTTTTTTTTTTTGTTATATGCTAGGTTGTAGTTCTAAACAATAGTATTTTCTAATTTTGTACGCTTGAACACAATCTTTTTGTCTCTAGTGCTACAGTAACTTTTGTGTTTGGCACTTGCATTGTTTTCTACAGCGAGTCTTCAATCAGTCTTTTCCCCTAGAAGCGGAATTATCTAAAACTGCTGAAACACAACTTCAGTTATTTTTAATTTGAAGCTCATATGTCAAATTTTATCTTCCTAATTTGAGATACTGCATTCTTGGAAAAAGGATTCGAACCCTCTTTAATCTCCCTTAGAATACTTATTTTAGAAACATCCTTTCTTACCATTTGTTTTCATCGCAAGAAAGTTTCGTGTCCATTTAATGTTTCTAGCTATAATAGTATGGACTTTATGTTGATAAGTGAATTACTTATATATGACTAGCAGCGTTCACCCCGCTTCGCTGCGGTCACCCCGGAACGCAATAAACTTTGTTACTTAGATAATTTTTACTTTTTCGCTTTCAAGTGATTTATAGCGCCTGTCAGTTATGTTAACCCGCCGAGTCACAGGGTCATGCGGGTTGCATATAAATACGTTTATTTTTATACCTATGATGAACTAATAACAAAGGATTTGTACGTATGGACACCTGAATGGTCAATTATCTCAAGACACTGGTAATTGAAAATTAAAGTGATATGATAAAAACCATCTAGGGTCCACATCCTAACAACCCCCCAAAAATGAAAGAAATCGGTTCAGCCGTATTAGCGTGATGAGCGGACAAAGGATTTTTTTTACGTATTGACACCTGATTGGTCAATTATCTCAAGACACTGGTAATTGAAAATTAAAGTGATATGATAAAAACCATCTAGGGTCCAAATCCTAACAACCCCCCAAAAATGAAAGAAATCGGTTCAGCCGTATTAGCGTGATGAGCGGACAAAGGATTTTGTGCGTTCTCTTTTATATATATAGATAGTATAGATCTGATAGGAGGAAATTCTAAACATCCTTAGCTAACTAACTCTATGGCTTATGGAACCAGGAGGTTCAATGCCGCTTTCACAAAAGCTCTCCACTGACTTCTATCCTTAGCCAACTGGATCCAGTTTCTACTTTGTATTCCTATCTCTGCGAGATCCATCTTAATATTGTCCTTCCATCTGCGCCTAGGTCTTTCTAATGGTCGTTTTCCGATTGGTCTTCCAGTCAACACTTTGATAGCGTTTCTACTTTCTTCCATTCTAGCTACATGACCTGCCCACCTAAGCCTTCTAGACTTGATGACCCTAACAATGTTTGGTAAACCGTACAAATTATGTAGTTCCTCGTTATGAAGTTTCTGCCATTACCCATTCCCGCTCCTCTTGGGTCCGAATATTTGTCTCAGGATCTTGTTCTCAAATACTTTCTGTCTATATTCTTCTTTCAGAGTAAGCGACCATGTTTCGCAACCATACAGAACAACAGGCATGATTATCGCTTTATATATTTTAAGCTTCAAATTCCTCGACATAATTCGCGACGACAAGAGATTTTAAACTGAATAATAAGATGAATTCCTTGCTTTAAGTCGACATTTAATTCCTTCGTGAATATGATTTTCGTCTGTTAATATTGATCCTAGATATTTGAAAGTACCCACTTTATTAAATGTATTATTTAATATTTTAACGCATCTATAATTTGTTGTATTGAATACAAAGTAGAAACTGGATGCAGTTAGCTAAGGATAGAAGTCAGTGGAGAGCTTTTGTGAACGCGGCATTGAACCTCCGGGTTCCATAGGCCATGGAGTTAGTTAGTTAGTTATAATTTGTTGTATTACGGTCCTGACGTAGTTTCATGTATTTTTTTCACTCATGTTAAAATGTCTTATTTAATATATTAATATTCAATATTATACCAAGAAATTTACATAGGAATGTCATCATGTCATTTATTTGTTGACATTTTGTATTATAATAATCTATTTTTTAAAAAACATAAAAATTAATTGTATCACAGAAAGAGTTTTAGAGTACAGGTGAAAGACTTTTAGTACATTTAGATGGGAAATATAAAACCCCAATGCCACAATGATATTATGAAGATACAGAGCAAGAAGTTACAGATATGAAAAATATAAGCTATTTATGCATTATGATCTTATGAATCCGTTAAATAATAAATATTCTATACATCAAATATTTTTCAAGAATGAGCCGCTAAAATGAATTATTTTTGAAAATTTATATGGGAAAATTTATATTTAATTAAGATAAAAGATTTCTTCTAACTTGTGTGAAGGGAAGGAGCTTAAGATACTAATCGCATTGCCTCTTTGTATAGCTAAGCTAATGCGTTGTACTAAAAATTGTTGGCTTCTGGCGTCGCCTGATTTAGTAATCAAATTGGAACCCAGTTCTTTCAAAATATTGTGAGTTCTTTGCTGAAAACCCCCATAGTTTCAGTTACAAAAGCAACGAAAAGATGCTCTTCTTTCAGTTTAGAATATTTGGAGTGTTTTCTCTTGCAGGCCACTTCAGCTGCACTACCTGCTTCGTTTTGTGTTGATGGCAAATAAGATGGTGCAAAGGTATCAACGCATGTGACATTTCATATCAACCGTTGACCCATTTTCCATGGAGTTAGGGTAATTCCATCTGGCCGCTTTCCATCTTCTCGAAACATTCCTGGTGGTTCCAAAATGCTTAGAAAATCAATGCTCGCCAGTGTTCGTTTTATTATGTTGTTCAATTCACCATGGCGTACTAATCTTCCTCCACTTTTAGTACAACTTAGTGCTTGTAACCCCTTTTCATCCATTCTGCTTTGACATGTACAAGTAAATGTATGGCAGATATTTACCCCCAGACGCAAAGCTACACATATTTGAAAAACTGTTATCTAAAAAGTTCCAATTGTTTTAGAGGGCGTGGCTTGCAACCAAGCACCGGTCTCTTTTTTCTGTAAAGCGTTCATACGCACAGTGTCAATTATACTTTCAGGAATTACTTCATTATCTATTACTTCCTGTAATAATATTGCATCCCAACTTTTTTGTAATTCTTTTGTCTCAGGAATTTTACTGTTGTAGATCCCGTTCCAAATTTCCAAAGCCTCATCCATGTGATGTATATCCACGTTGTCAACTGAACTATTTAAAATATTGGAGACAAGTGGACGCACCCCATGACAAGAGAAAAGGAAGGCTGGTAGGCTCAAGTCCGATGCTTTCCGTATGTTTAGACCTCCTAGGCGGACTGGAAGGCTTTTTGTCCATTGGGTTTTGTTTAGGGAATAGTTGATGATTAGCTGTAATGCCTTTTTCAAATAATTATCTATCTGTAAAACTTTAGATGGTCTTTTCCATGTTGGGACAGTTCTTAAAAAGTACGTTAGCTTTGGAATGCCGAAGAAATTTTTGAGAAGAAAATAAGCTATGTGATTTGTTAAATTTTTTAGTCTCTCAGTTATTACTTTGAAACTATTCGTATGTTTCTCGAAATGGAGATCATATCCTTCTTCGTGGAGCGGAGACCCTAATAACGATAATTAAACTGGTTGTAAAATATGTATGCCTGGCAACAGCTCTTTAAATTGGGTTTCTACGTCTGTGTCTATTTTACCCGATGTGTAATAGAGTTCACATTTCGATGGATTCACCTCTAGCCCAATTTTCTTAGATTCTGCAATTAAATGTTTCATGTCCTTTCGGCGATCCTCCTAGGGTTCCATCATCCAGATAAAAGGCGTTCAATTCAGAACAAAGCGCTTGGACTATCGAATGAATAGCCAAACTAAACAACATTGGACCTGCAGGATCTCCCTGTTGACATCCTACTTGCGATGAGATAGTTCTTTCTCCATAAAATAATATTGATGGATAAGCATAGCTTTGTTAAAAAAAGGGATACAAATGTGGCATAAAAGATTTAACTTCTTTTAGCATTGAATCTCTTTCCACCGAATTAAAGGCATTTTGTAATCAATTTTTAAGATTACTTTGTTTGCATTTTCATTTCTCTTTATGTATGTCCGTGTGGCATGCATAATAGCTTCATTATCTTTTTTAGTTGCAAACCCCAGTTGGTGTGCTTGTAAGTATTGAGAGCATTGGTTGTAAACGAACGAAACAGCTATCTTGGATGCTAATCGTCGAAAAACACATCCAACTGCTATAGGTCTGATTCCGCCATCCTTTTTCGTAAAGCACACAAATTGGCTCCAAAAATGTATTGCCACACGTATTGATTTAGTTTCCATTTAGAATTGTGATAACCAATTTCGTGATTTCGCTTAGTAAAACAGACGCTGATGCTCCTGTAGATTTAGAAATTAAGTCTTTCAGGTGTTGAGGGGATAAGCCATCGATTCCAGAAGCGGAGCTACTCTTAAAATTATGGATTACTTTTGATACCATATCTTCATTTACAAGGAGAGAAGATGTCAAGCACTCTGGTTGCTCCGGCATTTCTAAAACTCTGGAAGGAGACGGATGTTTGTTTCGTAGACTAGCAAAAGTTTCCTCACTCGAAGGAGCCCAAGAATCGTCAGATATCAGTAATCTTAAGGCACCTCTTGTATCAAAATCAGCGAGTTTGGCTGTAATCAGTTTAGATAAGTCGGGTTTGATCTTCTTACTTGAAGTTGCAGGACATTCTACTACAGAAGACTCTCTTAGATTTTGTTTAATTATGTTAGTGACTGAGGATGTTGTTCGGTTTCTGGGGATTCGTTGATTATGAAAAGCAAATCTAAACAATTTCTTCCAAGAAGTTAAATCATTTTTGTTGGCACAATCACAAATGATAGAAGAAAGTTTGTCTGCTACAGCACCTCGCATGCCTCTTGGAATCCTTTTTATTACCCATATATTTGATTTTAATTTAGCCAACTCGTGCGTAAAGTATATCGTAATTAAGTGTTTTTCCTGTGTAGCGTGTTTTCTAGTCTTGTGTATGTTATATCCTTTCTTTGTAGGAAATTTTTTTATCGCATTGAGAACAATAAATTTCATTTTCGGATAATAGATTTATTTTCCAGTCTCATTGTTTTTATTTTTAAATTCTGGCTGAAATGTAGAACATATAGTCTGCGAGAAAACTTCATGAACTTTGTGGCACGGAGTTTTGTGTTTTATTTCAGTATATAGAATTCAAGTGAGTACACTGGAAATATCGATGAAATTTACTAAGAAGTAAGAAGAAGAAAATGTATTTAGTTTTCTCTGCATTTACTTCTAAACCCATGTCCCTGCAAGCGTTTGATAAGATCTCTGCATTTCTTTCTATTGTTCTCCTGTCACCCCTATTAAATTTACATCAACAGTATATGCCATAACCTGGTGAATACCGTTCAACCCTAGGCCCTGGTTGCTATCTTTGATTTTCTTTATAGCGTATTCCAGGCCAAAGTTGAATAATAATAGCGACAACGCATCTCTTTGTTTCAGGCCATTTTCGACGTGAAAGCTAGTGGACAAAACTTTTCCTACCCGGACTTTACTTTGGGATTCATTTAAACATATCTTAATTAATCTAATTAGCTTTCTCGGTATTCCAAGTTCTGTAAAAACGTTATATAATGTTCCTATCCTAACCGAGTCGTAAGCCTTTCTAAAATCAATAAATAGTTGATGTACCGGGATATTGTATCCCCACTTCTTTTCGAGTATTTGGCGAATGGTAAATATTTGGTTGGTAGTTGATCGATTTCGTGTAAATCCGCACTGATAATCAATAATTTCATCCGCGTATGGGGTAAGTCTTGCTAATAGAATATTTGAAAGGATTTTATAGGAAACATCCTGAGCACATAATAATTATGAATTTTCCAAATGTGAAAATTAGTCCAATAATGATCAGTGGTATAGCCAGAAATATATCATGGAACGTGCTAAGAATGTTAATTGCTATAAAGAAGAAATGCCATTACACACATATACACATATACTAAACATTATGTGGCATTTCTGGCTGAAATGTAGAACATATAGTCGGCGAGAAAAAACATGAACTTTGTGACACGGAGATTTGTGTTTTATTTCAGTATATAGAGCTCAAGTGAGTACACTGAAATATCGATGAAATTTACTAAGAAGCAGTAAACTAAACTTCCAGACGCTGCAGCCATAAAAAACTAGAACCAGCCAAATGGCTAGCGTTCAACTGGGTACTAGGTAGCAGCACATCGTTTTCCAGAGCCAGTATTTCTTGATTTTGGTTTGGAGTTCATTACTTCTTAATTCAGGTAACTTAACGATTGCCTCATGATGCTGGGTCAATACCAGAAAATTTTAGTGCACTCAGCGAGAATTGAACCACAGACCTTGCACACCGAGATCGCACATGCTAACAATGCGGCTAAACCGGAGCTAAATAATAATCATAATATAAATACAATTTCAACCATTCTATATTCTCTATTTGTAGAATTCTGTATTTGTACCGCAAGTGGTAAATTTTGATGCGTATGGGAAAGAAAAAGAGTTGTAAAAGATTAAGAAAACAATATATAACTATAAGAATACAGTATATAACACTCAAATCTTGTTAGGGTTTAGAATAGAGCTTATGGGAAGTAAGTTTTTTCCTTAAACATCCCTATAAATCTTGTTTTCCATAAAAAATTATTAATGTAAGAATCGTAACATGTTTATACAGAGAGTCACAAATGGAACATACTACATGAAAGTATAAACAATTTCGATATCGTTGTATTAAAGGAGGAAAGACTTGAGCCAAGTCAGCCCCTCGCTTACGTCATTGATACTGAGTAATCATTAACTCTTTTTTACTCTTACTTATCTAACCGGATGCACACGACTGCTATTTTATTAGCCTACTATGCTATTGAGAGTGATATTGTTTTTTCTTCGATTTTTCTCTACTTTACTTTCGAGCGACGATAGGTGAGAAGGAAGTTCGGTGATCGTGAGAAATATCAATTTCGAGATTTGAATATTAAAAAAAAAAAAAACTAACAAGGGAAGTTGTCCAACTCCTCGACAAGGATCGCATTGAAACATACACAAGTGGAAGGACACGTTGAAAGATGGAAACATGTTTACTCCGAAGATTCTCAACGTCGCCGAACAGCAAGTATAATGATCGTTCTCCAGAGCCCCTGAAAGTTATGTACTCTGGTAATACATGACCTGGATGGGGTATGAATCTGATACACTGGAGCTTGTTTTCTCACGAAAACAAATGCTGCAAACTCAAGATCATAACAGTCGGTGTGATTGTGATCTCTGGTACGTCTTTGATGCGAATCGATGTCAAATGGAACACGATACACGATCGTAAGTTCCAAACGAACGTGTTTACCCGATGAACAAAAGGAACATTATGATGATTACTATTATTATTATTATTAGTAGTAGTAGTAATCGTGGAATAATTAGTATTATTAATATTAGTAGTATGATGAGTAATAATAATAATAATAATAATAATAATAATAATAATAATAATAATAATAATAATAAGACTACAACAAATGTATTGTTTGTCCCGTTCAGTAACGAAGACTTCAGCTCGTCTTGATTGTCCTCTTGCACTGCTATGAAGGGTGTAACATCCAGAAACAACCATACCCCCGCCGGGACCTTGGAATCGCTGACTTGACGCCTCAACGCACACGATCATCAGGGCGGCAGAACGAATATATTTTGACCCCGATTATGCCACTTCTGGCTGGACGTGATCTCTCGAAATCCAACCGGAAATGACAAATTGGGATCGAATTATATTCTTCGTCGTGTCTCTCCGATCAGGCTTCCAAATATGGAATCCATTTTCCAATCTCACTTCCGGTTCCGGAGATTAACAGGGGGTACAGTTGACCATTTCCGGTTGGAAGTGACCACTCGGATGTTGGATCAACCTATTCTTTATGGCCTGGAGACCCAGAACATGTGAATCCGGGTTCCCTGCGCACACTTCTAGTCCGAGATTTCCAACCTGGAAGTGAGATCAATCTGCATATATTCGTACTCATAATGGCCTGCCAACTCCTATGGTTTGGCCAGTTCTTCGACCTCTTTCTTCCGCTCAGAAATTACTACCGGTTACATCCAACGAAGTAATAGATAGCTCTCTGGACCCACCTACATTTGACTAAAAACCCCATTATCAATCACTAGCTTCTTCTTCTTCTTATTATTATTATTATTATTGTCTTCATCTTCGTCTTTTAGCCATGTGGGTTGGGCGCCAAGCCAGCGATTCCAAGCTCCCGACTTCGAATCCCGGCTGGAGTATGGTTGTTTCTGGATGGTACACCCTTCATAGCAGTACTAAAGGACAATAAAGACGGGCCGAAGTCTTTCTTTACTGAACGGACCCAACAGTACATTTGTTGTAGTCTTCTTCTTCTCATTATTATTATTATTATTACTCATCACACTACTAATATTAATAATACTAATCATCTACTGCTACTACTACAACTATTAATATTAATATTAATAATAATAATAATAATAATAATAATAACTAGCTAACCTACATGTCCTGCGCAAGCACAGACGCTAATGTTGTCTGAATGAGTAAATATGACACAAAATTTAAAACATTTATGTATGTTGAAAATTTGATCGAGATCGGTTGGGTGGTTCAAGAGTTAAGTTCTATTTATTTTTATATATTAATCTCCCCTTCCCCCCCTTTCCTACGTTCTACAGTCAAAGTGAAAATATGTTTAAAAAATCCAGGCTCCAACGTCATCTACGTTGAAAATTTGATCGAGATTGGTAAGGTGGTTCAAGAGCTATTAAGTTTTATTTATTTTTATATCTCTCTCCCCGCCCCTACTCATTCCCTAAGTTCTACCGTCAAAGGGATAAGTTATAAACTACCCCTGGTCCGAACCTTATCTGTGTTGACTGATCGAGAATGGTTGGGTGGTTCAAGAGTTATTAAGTTTCACTCATTTTCATATATTTACCCTCGTCCCCTCCCCTCCCCAAGTTCTACCATCAAAATGTAATAACAAAAAACCTTCGAACTTCATCTAAGTTGAAAATTTGATTGAGATCGATCGGGTGGTTCAAGAGTTATTAACTCACGAACATGGTTACTTTTATTTTTATATTTATTGATTTTTATATATCTCTCCCTCCTCCCCATTCCCTACGTTGTTCCGTCAAAGGGAAATGGTAAATCCATCCCACGCACGAACGTCATCTATGTTGAAAATTTGATTAAGATTGGTGTTTGGTTCAAGAGTTATTAAGTTTTATTTATCTTTTGTAATTCCCCTTCCTCCCCCTCCCCAGACCAACTACATCTACTATAATGGGAGTTTGGGAGGTCGGAACACATTTTACTATTAATCCTAGTATGTTGCTGTTCAGGACGTCAGATATAAGGGTGCCGGGTTCGTTCATTATCTGTTCCAGTGACGGAAAGCCGGATATAATGGGAGGCGGATTCTATACTTGCTTGTTCCAGTTCGAGAAGACCAACTAATAATACTATCGGGATCCGAACCTTGGATCTCTTTAAAAATCTTCTTTATAACATCATTCAATTGCACAAATTAATGAATTATAGTGGGAAACTGGTAACAAAACAAATGACCTCACTCCCACGGTCCTGGGATTCGGGCGTTACACATACCAGAAGCATATGCCGTATGCCCACCGTCGCTGTTGCGTCAACCCAAAGGTATACGCCTTACTACCTGTAAAAGAATGCAAGGTGGGACAGGTATGTGTGGTTAACACCAGACGAGTAGTGGGAGACGAAAGTAAACGTTTGTAGCTCACTGCTTAAAAATACCTTACCTTGTGACATACTACTTTAGACTGCATACGTTTTGAAACTTTAGCATCCTTGATTCACTATGAAAGGAAATGTAAAATTACACTCTTTAATCTTATTGGATTTTACTCTCTACGAATTTTAAAAAGAAAAGAAATATATCGTAAGACATTTATATTTTGATTTATCATCACTGACACTGAAATATTTACATGTAAGCACTTTTGATTTATCATCATAATTTTCTTTTCTTATTCGGTGGCCCAATTATTTACAAGACGATACCGTTAGCGCGCACGATATTTGCGATCGGCGGACGTAATGATGTGAACAGCGATAAATGTTTATAAGGAAGATTTCATTTCCACTGCTGACTGAAGATGACTTTGTTAGATGATTTCATTTCTGGAATGCATGAAACCTCGATGAGGAGTTTCTTCATTCATTTCAAATGCAAAGATGTTCATTACAATGATACGATAAAAGACATTATTGATTTCACAATATCACAACTGTTAAGTATACGAATTTGGCGTTGCACTGTTAGAAAGAGTATTCAATTGAATTGACTAATTTCACATGAGAGCAAGACTGCTCAACCTTTTGCTTTACGGAGCTCTGGATATGCTCTGGCGCGTCTCTTCCCGCGTCACATAGTTGCCAGTTAAACAGCGTAAGAATACACTAGCAGACTAAAATATAGTTCGTAGAAAACATTAAGTTTTTGCTTCTTTATTTTACTAATAATGTATAATGGATAATCCATAGGTTAGTAAAAATCACTATAAAGACACTGATAATTTCAATAAATCATGAAATTACTGATTACAACTAAATTTTACATTGTCACGTAAAATCTGTCATCATCACATGAATTTTGCTGCGTGGGCGTTCAGCACAAGGGTAGCAAAATATTTTACCTTGTTTGGACTGACGGGAGAAGCAGGGCTGTCTGGAAAAGTGAGGCACCTTTTGGGTGACAAATTCCTGAGCATTGTTCTCCTCCAAATGTTAACTGGTTGCGTTTCATTTCTAAGAATCGGAGTTGAGGAAATACGAGGGTTGATTTAAAAGTTCATGCCAATCCATCTCGTTATACTACGTCAAAAATTAGATCGAGATCGGTCGGGTGGTTACAGAGATTAAGTCACAAACATAGTCACTTACAATTTGGATCTGCAGTTTCTTGTACACAGACACCGCTATTAATATATAGATAATAATAATAATAATAATAATAATAATAATAATAATAATAATAATAATAATAATAATAATAATAATAATAATAGGAACCCATTTTTGCGTTGTAGTTTCAGTGTGTTCCTTTTCTTCAGTGGGTAAACGTGTTCATTTGGAACTTACCATTGCGTATCGCGTTCCATTTGACATCGACTCGCATCAATGACGTACCAGAGATCACAATCACCAACTACTGTTATCATCTTGAGTTTTCAACATTTGTCTTCGTGAGAAAACAAGCTCCAGTGTACCAGATTCATCCCATCCAGGACATGTATGACCAGAATACATAACTTTCAAGAGCTAACTGGGGAACGATCATAATACTTCCTGTTCGACGACGTTGCGAATCGTCGGTTTCCATCTTTTAATATGTCCTTCCATTTGTGCACGTTTCAATGCGATACTCGTCAAGGAGTTGGATAGCTTCCCTTGTAAGACGATTTTGTTTATTTGTCATTAAAAACTCTATAATGTTGCGCAAACCACTTGTCATGAAAATGTTTAAAAGGATAGATTCATTTTTATTATTAATATAATTTACTATGTCCTCAAATATGATTCATACGATTTTGTGGACATTTAATTAGTAAATGTCCCATAAATAGCGGTAACATATGATAGTCATTTGTTTTAAAAACGTCCACAAACGGTAGTTTATTGGGTATTCTTCTGACCAAGTTTTCCGAAAACGTAATTTTTTCGTATTTCATACGTGTTTCTGTAATACTGCTGATAACAGAATTTAGTTTAAGAAATTAGAGCAAGATAGTTCGTTGAAGGGATCCGTACCTTTTATTTACACACATAAAGACGAACGAAAAAATACTTTTTGTCTTGGTGTCACCAATCACCTTTTAAACGTTCTCAGTGTTGTTTTGAAACACCCTGTATATATTTTATTTTGTTCGAGAGATGTGGGAGTTAACATTACCTTTGATACTCTGGCTAGATTATAATGTCATACATACATTGTCTTGAACTGAAATGGGTACAGGTAATCCCAAGGGGGGCTCCTCGGAGCCACAGTCCTATTTTAAGCTATTTATAAACTAATTTTTGATATCACTGTGACAATTGTCCCAAAACCTTAACTAACAGATAGCTGAGAAGTAAGAACTGGCTGTTAAAATTGTGTTAGAATTTATTGTAACAAAGTCTACCATGTGGCTCTTGGAGCCCCCTTGAAATTTCTAGGGTTAATAGTTACTATGTATAGGATTTCGATTATGATTATATCAAGTGTAAATTAGAATGTGAATTTCTAACAATCAATGTAGATCTGTATGGTAAAATAAAAGAATATTCTAATCCTTTGCACTCTATATTATGAATATAAAGATTTTATTTTTCTTATATACTTTCAATCGATAATTTTTATTTGCAGATGGGATGTCGTCGTCTGTGGAATTTAAGTCTTCTCAGTGTGATCATTCTCACACTTTGCAACATTCTTCTCACATTCCGCCTCCTCCAGTTCTCGGATTGTTCCCGTTCATCAATGCCAAACGCGCCTTCAAGCGGTACAGATGAATCAACGTCCCACACTCACTTGTTTCCATCTTTTCGTACAGTAGAGAAAGGTAATGGTCCTCGAACACATGAAATAACTACCGTTGTCAAGACGTCTCCTGCTGGTCTAAAAAACAATTTTAACGAAACATTTCATATTAATATCAGGTTAGGACGTTGGGATCAAAGACGATTATACAAATTATTTGACTTTGCTATTGTAGGGAATGAATTTGTTGAACTTTCTGAACATTATAGTGTGTGTTTAGCCACTCAAAGCTCCCTTGATCGTTTATTTTCATTAGTACAAGTCGCACATCAGTGGACTGGTCCTATTTCAGCTTCAGTATTTCTTCCAGCGGAAGAATACCACCTGGGTAAAACATATGTGGAATTTTTGAGGCGCTGTTACCATTACGTATATAACCGTGTAAGCTTCCATTTTGCTTATCCGGTTGATCATTCTCCAGAAAATCTTCCAGGTCAGTATGTCTCCGTATTAGTATGTTAACTTTTTGTTTATACAAAAACGAAGGTTTTATTACCTGTAAAATTGATTATATATAAAATTGTAAGTAAAATATGACGTTTATTGCAAAGTTGATCATGAAAATAAGCAGCAAGTTGGTGAAATGAAAAGCTTAAATTTACTTTTAGATCGCAGAAGATAGCATAGCAGAGCAAGATTTATGTTGCATGAGGCACTAAGTTATTGAGGGTAACGGTGCTCTTTATATGCCCAGTTGTCTTTCATTAGTGACAAATTTTCGATATATTTTGTGTTGAATGTATCTAAAGCCTACGTATTCTATCAAAGTAATTTTTGAAGTGAAATACAATTAAGAAGAAGTATATTAATAGTGAAATTATTTAGCTTTAACTTAACATAATTACCGTCTCTTCCCATAAATATAGTCCAGGCATTCAACTATGATCCAACGCATCTTGAGTCAAATAGTCACCCGTGCGTCGTACTTGCTTCGTTCGTTCATGGCGCTGACCATCGTAAATGACAAGCAACAGATGTGGCTACCAGGCAAGATAGTGTTCGTTGTCACGTGATTTCCAGTTGCATGGGAAGCGTTGAGTAGTGATTTTTGGAAAAGTAGTTTGTTGTGGAAACCCCCAGAAACTAAGGTACAGCGTGAAGACCCAGTGATCATGAGGCAAGTTAAAATTATATTTTTTAGGAATTCGCAATTGTGGTAAGTAGAATTATAAGGAAAGTGCAAAAATCAAGGTAAAAATTTGCGTATAGTAGGCTCGGAAACAAAAGTTGCTAAATTTAATCCCAACTATGTACTACTAGTTGCTTGGACCATAGTTGGGAATGACATGCGGTTTTATATAAGTATATGAATACAACATGGACCATAGATGTATCCATTTCTTGGTCTCTATATTGTCAGTAACAGGAATGTTACACATTTCTTGACATATGAGCCTATTATGCAGAAAGCAGCGTTAAATCTTTCCAAAACAGAGCACCAGTACCGTTTGCAATGCAAATCAACATGACACTCATAAACCTTTTATACCATGTCTTTACAGAAATATGGATAGAGATCAGAGGCGGAGCTATGGGGGGGGGCATAGTGGACATTGCCTCCCCCCAACTTTTTGACAAAAAATAAAAATGCCATCTATAAGATCCTTCAATTCTCATTTGTATTTACTGTGACAATACCTAACTCCGCCAGGAGTCAATTCCTAACTCCGCCAATGATAGCGATACACCAGAATCAGGAAAGAGAAAAGACGAAAAGTAGAAGGGAGGCCATATTGCCATACTTGTCTCAATCAATGGATGCTTGTTTAAAAGCGATTCAAGAGAAAATAATGACACACCGACAAGCTTCAGCATTTAACAAAATATTGTACCTCGTAGCTCTATAATATTAACTTTAAATACTAGAATATATAACAATATTTCCGCCAATAAGTTTTTATAATGCCTTGTGATCTGAAATTTGTGTTTGGACTATATTTGGGAACTTAGAACATAACTATGTACCACCGTATTTTATTTTATAAAAATGTATTATGAAGGAAAAATTAACGACTCTACATTTATTTAATAAATGAAGTTCTAGACAAGTCAAAGCCAAAATTTCATTTCCCTACGTTGAAAGCTAATAGAATTACAGAGTAATTTATGCAAAATCAGGACCATATTTATGGGAAACGACGTTATATATTTATAACAATAATTCAAACACATCGACACGTAGCAAAAACAAGAATTCCATTAGAAACACAATTTACAAATACTAATACCCATGACCTAGTCTAGAAACATATTATAACATGAAATAATAATATATGAAAAATTGGTGTTTTTTATCAATGTGAAATTGTATATTTCATCTTTAATATATGGCATAGCCAGTGATGCTAGTTAGCCGGTTCGCACCGGTTCGCTAGAACCGGTTGTTAAAATATTTCGAGTTCACAGAACCGTTTGCTATACCCAGGCATAAACGCACACATGCATGACTTAACCAAGTGTGAAAGAAAGAAGCCAAACAAATTAATGAAAACACCGCTGTAATTTTCCTGCTCACTTGTATTGTTGTGAAGACAAAACAATTTCCAATTGTTTCAACTCAATGGGCACACGGGAATTTGAATGGGCAGATGTAAATTTGAATATGAATTCCGGGATTTTGTCCACGATACTGCGATCTGTGAGTGTAATGAATGTGATAATCTAATAATCTAATACGTTTTTAAAATTGTATTACTATTTATATGTCAGTAAACACATAAATTTCCAACGTGAACATCTTGTCCGAAAAAATCTTAGCTCGAGCGGGGATCGACCCCTAGACTTCCGTGATATGAAGCTAAGACAATCTCTACACTATTCTATTCGGTGAGGTATCACGTTCTCTTACAAGTTAATGTTCTTTAAACAACGAATCATTATGAAAGATGTACTCACAATATACTTCCGAATTTCAACTCTGGAAGTCAACATATAATATAATTCACACAATTATAACTCAGTACAAGCATGCACGCCCAAAATAATAATAATAAGGTATCAGGATACAAGGGAATGAGATTTTGTATTTATTTATTTTCATTAAGAAAGGGAAATAAAACATTCATTTTCATGTTATTTTCGCCTTAATGTATGCATAAATTTCATAAGAAATAAGGATGGGTGTTTCATGTGGTGGGCCAACACAGAGCAACACATCCCCTTTCAAGCCATACAAAGAGGGCGAAAGAGGTCTGTAATTGTAATGTCATTCACTATCTTCAAACCTGGAATTTTCTAAATTGCGTTCTTAATGCCCTTCTCCTCTGCAATCAATTTCAGATATAACCTCTAACTAATTGTTGTATGTTTATCAATTTCTGACATTGTTGACAACCTACAACGGGTGGAATCGATAAATAGATACTATCCAACGTTCTAGACACTTAATTCCGTCCAGTACGCAGACATTTCATCGAAATGGTCGGTCTTCTGATGCAACGTTTTACCAACATCCTATTTCTACAAGGATATTCAGACACTAATATCGTCTGGTATCTACCCAGTGCATGTGATAGAGTTAGTCCAGTCGGGCTACCCCATGCCTGTTATTTGCAATACACTTTCCCTGCAAAGCAGGGAGTCTAACGAAGGAAAATATCCAAGTGTAACTCTGACTTCGAGTCCAGATTATGGCCGTTGGATACCTTGTCCCAAAAGAACATAACATGAAAAGAGATACATCCTCGATCTCAACCATTGCGGAGATATAAGCGTGAAAATTTAGAAATTGAGCTCCATATTATACATTACAAAGTCAGATTTTTCGGAAACGGTCGGGTAAGGAAACTCAGCGAAAATGTGTGTTCCTGAGGCACTTGCAGGGTCCCAGGCGGGGTCCAACTGTAAATTTGCAAATTAAAAACCGGGGGTCAAGTGGCATATTGTATGAAAGCTATTGTTAAATAAAAGAAGATAGAACAGTCTTAAGTCTTTATGATAACCCTGTGTGAACTGGTGAAAATGTCAATACAACCTAGATCAGAAAATCTATGGCCACTCTTCTAAATCCGTTAAGTTGCGACAATAACAAACAGAAAAACACGTTTATAAGTGCAAGATATTAAAGTAAAGCAAATTGCTCTCTCACAGAGTCGCACACCATACCTTATCCAAGTATAAATGTGACTTCGAATGGCCAATGGACCATAAAATGATCATCACCATTGGATTTCGTGTCCTAGAAGAGAAAGGATACATTCTCAATCGCAACCATTGTGGAGGGTGAGAAGTTCAAAAGACAACGGGTTTTCATTGATTTTTACGATATTTCTTTTCATTTTCTCAAGCGCAATATATGTTTTCTTTATTGAAGTAACATTCTGTAAATATACCAACACGTATATGAGAAGTTGTATATATATTTTCTTTGGACATACTTTTGTTTACTTATATTTCATCCACACATTCTTCAAATATATTGCATATTGCTACAAATCAATATTGTATTGTCACAGAATATTTTGTGTGCCAATATTCTATGAAACTACCTTCTGGTACGTTCACTATGCTTTTGCTCGTATCCCACCCCACTTGGTTATCGTTTTCTTTCCCGAGTTTACACTTATCAAACAGATTTTCAAATTTATATTTTAACGAAATATTATTCTTGACCACTCCCTATAGCCCTAGAAAAGCACCCTCCGATATCTTTTATTTCTGCACCATTATTCCAACCCCACTTCTCTCCAAGTTGCCTCACAGTTTCAAGGTCACTCCTTTTCGTCTTCACCATTATGTTTCTCGTTCAGCATATCTAACGAAATAAATTTCACGGTGCAATCTTCGAATTTGGGGTCCCGATTCACGAAGCATATACCTTTGCCTTTTGACCTTCTCACCCTCCACGACAGTTGCGATTGACAATGTATCCCTTCTCTTCTAGGGTACGAAATACAATAGTCATGGTCATTCTACGGTCCATTGGTCATTCGAAGTCACACTTATACTTGAATAAGGTCCGCTGTGCGACCCTGTGAAAGAGCGATTGCTATTCTTCAATACCTTGCACTTTTAAACGTGTTTTTCTGTTTTGTAATTGTCTTAACGGATTTAGAAGAGTGGTCATAGATTTTCTGATCTAGGTTATATTGACAATTTCACCAGTTGTCTCTATACACAGGGTTATCATAGAGACTTAAGATTTGTTCTATCTTCTTTTATTTAACAATAGCTTTCATACAATATGCTACTTGACCCCCGGTTTAATCTCCAAATTTTCAGTTGGACCCAACCTGGGACACTGCGAGTGCCTCGGGAACACAACTTTTTTATTCAGAATGTGCTGGGATCCACACATTAATTTGATATGTATTCGCTGAGTTTCCTTACCCGACCGTTTCCGAAAAATCTGACCCGGAATCTGACTTTGTAATGTATAATATGGAGCTCAATTTCTAACTTTTCATGCTTATATCTCCGCAACGGTTGAGATCGAGGATGTATCCTTTTTCGTGTTATGTTCTTTTGGGACAAGGTATCCAACGGCCATAATCTGGACTCGAAGTCAGAGTTGCACTTGGATAGGCTCCCTCGTAAGTTCTTTTTCGTTTAACGATGGTTCATAGGGATAAGTGGGTGTTTCTTTATTTCTTTATGTCCGGGTTAATCGACCTGATATGTACGGAGGGGTGCAGAGAGAAGCCTTCTCTACAATGGGCATGCAAAGGGGAGATAGAGAGAGAAAGATAGCATAGCCTGTATGCACAACGTGGATCGGTGAGCAGGCAGGAATACAGCTCTCTCATTGGCTGACCGCTGGGGACCAAAGCACACACACCCGTCTTCCCATTCTTTCAGGGGGCAAATGACAACAAACAATCTTCAGTCATACAGCAAGCTGATTGCGTTCAGGGTGAGAAGTGCAAAGCAACTGTTCCTTTATATATGTGTAAGTAAGTAAGAATAGTAGAAGAACAAAATTTTATCTCAAGATTATCCTTTTCCCTACCATAAACTCGCCAAATTGCGGTAGTCGAAATTTCTTTTTACCTATTTGAAAATTTATATTGATTTCTACGACACGAGTAATTACTCCAAAGATAACGGGTATAAGATACCTCAGATCAATAAGAAAATACTTGGTAAGATGAAAGATGAACTTAAAAGAAACAATCATAGAAGAATTTGTTGGTTTAGGATCAAAAATGTATTCAATCAAGTTCGGAAATATAAATGTTGTAAAAAAGCAAAAGGAGTTAAGAAAAATGTTATAAGTAAAGAACTTTCATTTAACGATTATAAACACTGTTTATTTAGTCAGAAAGAACATTATAAAAAGGTGAATTTAATCAGAAGTTATAAGCACGATTTGTACAGTATAGAAGTAAATAAGTTAGCTTTAAGTTGTGTAGATGATAAGAGATGGATTATATTCCGTGTCATGGGGACATTATAAGATAGAAGACTTGTAGATATAGTTATAAGTTTTTAGATGTAAGTTTTTATGATTTTCAATGTTATAAAAGCCTATGCGCAAAGCACCCTACTCAATCTCACTTTAGAACTGTAGTTGCACTAACCTTCTGTGTTAAATAATATTTGCCAAAGTACTGAGAGGGGGAAAAGTGTGCTCGTGTTCACTTTATTTGCACTAACCTTCTGTGTTAAATAATATTTGCCGCAGTACTAAATTGTATTTGCACTAAATTGTATTTGCACTAACCTTCTGTGATAATAATATTTGCCGAAGTACTGGGAGCGGGAAAGGTGGGCTAGAAGTAACCAACCTATATTACTCATTTGATATTGTATAATGTAGCAATCGAGGCGAATATCTGTGCAGTAGTTTGTTAGAGGAAAGTTACATAGTTATATTACAAGTTGCATCACAAAAACTATCTCAGAGAGAATTTCAACCCAGGTAGACTGGATGCTCTTGTGTGAAGCTAATGTTAGTTCTTCTTCAATATGATAGAAGAACTAACCATACCCAGACTGTAGTGTCCCATAACATCTGCAAAATGTAACTGAACATCGGAGATGCTACGAAGTTGTTGAGTATTTGGCCCCTTCACTCAAAATGTCACTTCATTAATCCTATAACTTGTTTATTTCAGCCTATTGCCCTTAGAAGGGTAGTATTTCTTCAATCAGTGGACAATAAAGCAATCTATCTTAACTTGTCCGTAGTCTGATCGAAAGTTTCTGTAGTAACTATTGTTTCCTTGGACAAAATCTAAATTACACCTTGGACAAAATGACAACCCCTAGAAAGCTGTATCCCTTTTTCATGCACATGTCACACATCCATACAAGGTCTCCTCTATTAAATGTTGCTGCTTTTTCCTTTTGTTGTACGACTTAGCAAAAGCAAAAACCGATTGTACAATTTGTTGTTCTGGAATATACTTGAGGTGGTGAAGTCGTTCCTGGTTTTCTTGGAACTGCCACTGGATTGTATAATGTAAAATCGAGGGGGATATCCATTCAGTGCTTAGTAAGGTAAAAGTCGCGTGTTCATATTACAAGTTGCATCACACAAAAACTATCTCAGAAGGAAGTTCAACCAGTTAGACTGGTTGCTCTTGTGTAAAGCTAATTTTAGTTCTTCAATATGGTGTATAGCTATTTCAACCAAACCCATACTCTAGTAACCCACAACATCTGCAAAATATAACTGAATGTCGAATGTGCTACAAACTTTTCTGAAGATTTGACTGGTTTAAGCCCAGCCACGGTTCCAGGGTACCAAAGAAAATAATACGTATTTCAAAATCACTTTTCATAAAGAAAAATGAAATCGAGGGAATAGAAGAGTCAGGCAAGGATTTCACTATTCACAAGGAAATTTCGGGAGAAAGCACTCGCCTGTAGAGAAACTAAGCACGCCATTTGATAGACCAATTCATGCTGATTACAACAAGCTACTGAAATTCTTATACGGGTTAGAACTTTTCGGAAGATTCAAAGTTAAATAAACGATTGCGCCTCCTAGAGACTTATCATTATTAGATATTCTCTCCCACGGCGAAAAGCCTGATGGTTCGAACTTCCTACTGCTTGATCACTGGGATGAATTCGGAGACAAATTCGTCGCATGAAAACCAGGGAAACGTAACTCAATTTCCGTAGGTTTACAGGCGAGAGGACAGAAATGTTATTTTCTTAGAAATATGTGTTTCTAATAAGATGGTAATTCAGCTACGCTACAACAGATGATCGACAAGGAGAACAGATGCGTTACGTACCATTTACACCAAGTGGCGCTTTCAAAATTATGTCCAAACATGAAGAAAACGGAAATTGCATTTTTGGAGTTACGTTCCTCTGGTTCTCATGCGACGAATTGTCCATTGCAAGTTGGATGACGGATGGCAAAGACGTAATGGTTGAGAATACACCAAAGAACTGCACACTATTTGTATAACCATTTGATGTGTTTGAGTTCGATCAATCAAAGATTATAGCAGGAGATTTGTACATAGTATGAACAGGCCCGTAAGTGGTATTCTATGCTCAAGCACAGGGTGGCAGAATTTAGGGGCGGCAAAATTTTGGATTTTTTAAAAAAAATTCACAATAAAGTAATATTTAAAACTAGCAACCGGCAGAGTCCCACGCCAGCGCGAAAAAATATATTAATGTGTTTAATTAGTAATTACAGTAGTTACTAATTAGCTAGCTTATCTGATTATTGAACATTATGCAAACTGATACTGTTAAACTTAGCGACCCCAAAAACCATGAATTCAACAAATACTTTGATAAGTTTTTTTTTTTTAAATTTAGGTGACCTAATAACATGAAAAAACGCAAACAGGAGAAAAACATTTTTTTGCAAATACTTTGGGAAGCTTTTTATTATAATTATTCAAGTAACTTAGAACATGAGAATAGACAATGCGTATACGAGAAAAAGTTTATTTGCTAATACTTTGGAAACAGCTTCTCATATTCGTTCGAATACCTTAAAAAGATATGAAACAATCCACACTGATTATATTTTTTATATATAAAGTTTTGTAAAATGCTTTCTACTAAATTCACTATAATCTTTAATTGTCTGATAGGTTCAAAATAAACACTGTCAAAAGCACTACCCAGTATTTTTAAATTCAATATTTTACTGTTACAATGATAAAAGCAACGGTGCTATTCAGGCGGATCGCACCGGTTCGCAGAACCGGTTGTTAAAATATTTCGAGTTCACAGAGCTGTTTGTTATACCCATACCTAGCAGTAAATTTTTCCAGTTATACCCAGGGCAGTAAATTTTTAGTTGAATTATCTTTGTTTCTAGAAATTCCTACAGCAGAGTTAAACATATGATCTCACATATGTCAAGAACGAGAACTGGGTACATAATAGTGTAGTGATAAGGGTTATTCCAAGCTGGTTTCCGACCTTCCTTTGGCATTAATGATCAACTAGTCAAATTATCCTCCCTGCTGGTCAATCATTTTAACAAACGCCTCCCGTCAGTACTAGTATCACTTGATATCGAAAAGGCTTTCGACACTGTTTGGCACGCTGGACTAATTTACACACTTACCTCCGTTCTGCCGTTTCCCTACGTGCGGATAACTTCACCATAGACGAGCTTATATTCAGATTAATAACACCAAATCCCCAACCTTTATACTTCGTGCTGGCGTTCCCCAAGGTTCCGTGCTTTCACCCCTCTTATATTTACTCTATGTCGCTGATATGCCTCAACCACCGCCTCCAGTCCATATGCTCCAATTTGCCGATGATACTGCGTATCTCGCACTTGGGTCTTCCGTTGACCAAATTAATCACATCCTTCAACGTGCGCTGGATAATCTTGTTGCCTGGAGCCTCAAATGGAAGCTTAAACTAAATCCAACGAAAACACAGATGGCCTTATTTGGCCTCAAGAGGAATAAGTTTTGCCCTACTCGCAATCCTGAGCGCCTCACGATTACGCTCTTGGACTCTCGTCTTCCGGTCCACAATTCCTTAACATATCTTGGGGTCACATTCGATACCCATCTCACATGGAACGCCCACCTTCGTACTTTGGAAGCCAACATTCGCCGTCGCATTAATCTCCTTCGACATCTCAAAGGCACTACGTGGGGTCTAAATGCTAAATTACTTCTCTACACCTATAAGGTCTTCGTCCGACCGGCACTGACACACGGCCATCTTGCCTGGCTATCAGCGACTACCAACTTTTATGCACGCCTCCAAATCCTCGAACGCCGTGCACTCCGCATAGCATATTCTCTACCGCAGCACACACCTACTGCCGAGGTCTACCGACGCACCACTATGCCTACACTTCTTCCTCATCTCCGACGCCTTCGCAGCCGCTACATCTTTCAGCGCATTTCAAATGCCCATCCTATACTTAACAAACTCTTGGACCAAACACCTACGGAACCCAGATACGCATACCCGCCTCTCGATCATCTACTGGCCATTTACGAACAGGACCATTCGCCTGAGACGCACAATCCACTTCGCCGTATCTATCACCACTACGGCCACATCCACAATCCATGATCCCGCACATGGATATCTCTTCAGTTTAGCTTCCACCGTCTGAACACGACCACATTCCCAATCTATGCACCACTCCCTGCTCATCCCTAATCGACTTACTTCTACGCCTCTCTATTAGATGACATATTTGCGTCCTAATCTTGCATAACAGCCTGAGAACCTTCTCATATAAATTCGTCCAACCTTTTCTTCTATCACTGGCCATAGAGGCGGCATAACCGTCTACGGCCCGCCCATCCACGGATGGGAATGAAAGACCTGTGAAAAAAAGGGTTATTCATATTTGAAACGGGTATACATACCATTATCAACAATTGTCGATCCATTGCTGAATTAAGGTCTTTCCAATACTTTTTTGACAACCATCTATCTTGGTTGATTCATTTTCAAGATATTCGCAGTGCTACATGATTTCATCACACCACCTTGTACGCTGTGTAGCTCTCTACTTGTCACTTGTGGTATCCAGTAAAAAAAAAAAATGCTCGTGTCTACCTTGTGGTTTGTTTCCTAAGAGAGTTATATCTATCTATCTATTTGTCTATATATATTCAGAACTGGTTGTTAAAAAGTTATAATAACCACTGGATAAGGGTAAATATTTAAGAAATTCAATCATACTTCAAGTGAAATTATGAAATATACAAATGACAGAACGATTGATCAGGAATAGAATGCATTTTCTTCGGATAGTAAATTAAAACCTACATGAATAAATTACTTGCCAGTATTGAAATAATGTACCTCCAATGGATGAGTGGTCAAACTCGTTGTCTTGTAATCAAGGGGTCGGGGTTCGATTCCCCGTGGGGACATAAGAGTTCGGATCCCAAGTTAAGCTGTAGGTCCCGTCCTTAGTACGTTATCATCACCCCATGGGAGGCAATGGCAAACTACCATGGGTTCACCTTGCCCAGGGACATTCGGGTCAAACGCCTTCGGGCAAAACACCACATCATAATCATCATTGAGGGAATTAGACCATTTAAAATTACGTTGTAACTTTTGTAACTTGTAACACCTAACTGCTACTCAACAGGAGCTGGTATGTTTCCAAAATCACGGCTTGTTTCCTTGTTTGAGACAAGTTTGGGTGGGGACGGCAAATTATTTAGAGCACGGGGGCGCACAATATATAAATACGGGCCTGAGTATGAAACATTTTCATCCGGACGTTATGATGTACCAACGAAACAATAAAATAAAGTTCGTATTCATGCTAATGAATCAGTTCCGATCACTGCCACACATTAGATTGTTTCAGTTTGCGTTCCACAAGGCAGGTTACCGAACAAATTATATACATTTGAATCACGTATTGAATTTGCTTTTCGCTTTGGTTATGCGAACTGTTCCCTTGACGGATTCAACGCAATTGCACATATAAAATTTTCATGGTGCATAGAACAGAAGAAACAGGGATCAATTTTCATCTTAACCCATCATTATTGTGAACAGTATAATGACTAATTTTAACTTACAAACCCGTTAGTTATTGCAAAAATTTCTTCTGTTACCTCCGATAGACTTCAATTCGTATGTCAATATTCTTTGCTAATACTTTGTGGTTTGTTTCCTAAGGGTTATATACACACACGTTATACACATACATATACGCATATACACATATACACATACACACATATGTGCACATATACACACGTTATGTGCGTTATAAACACACACGCAAATATAACGCGTTTAAATGTGCATATACTCATTTTTTCATATGTTCCAAGTTGAATCTCTCGAACAGTTCTCAACCACAATTTTATTTGCTTGTTGTAATCACTATGAATTGCTCCTTCAAATGGCATGCTTAGTTTCTCTGCAGGCGAGTGCTTTTCCCCGAACTTCCCTTGTCATGGTGGCATGAATGTGTATGTGTGTGTGTAATAATCCTAGAGGTTTTCCACTATGTTTCTTCAACACTTGGTAAATTATATATTCCTTGCATTTCTGAAATACAAATTTCTTCATGTTCAGAAAATACGGTATATTTCAAAATCACGATACCTTTCCGAAAATCGAGTATGATTTGAAGCGGTTTCCTCAGCGTGGCATTTCTCAAAACTCGATCTTGGACGGCTAATGGAATTGCTAACAGATAAACCTTACCAAAAGGTGTATTCACTCTCTAAGGAAAGAGTTTCAGATTACGATCTTTTCTCATAAACAGGATAATTATCTGATGTGCCCTCCCACAAAGAAAAGATTTTCCTAATTAGGGAAGGTCGCGGGTTGTTACTCTGACTTCATATCGATTCTATGCTCAATCGATTCGTTTTTACACATGAAACAATTACGCAAACGGAGAGATCCTCGATCGCAAGCGTATTCGAATTACGAGCATTAAAATTTCAAAACTGAACTGATTTTGCATATAGTTTGAAGTAACAGTCTTTTGAGATAGACGTTTCACTTTTGATATTGGGGGGTTTCGTTCGGTGCCCAGCACAGTGATGAGATCCAAACATATGCAGTTTTCAAGATAAGGGCGCTTAATGGAAAGAGGATGAAGTGTAATGGCGTCTTATAACGCAAACTTCCTGCTGTTTGGCACACGGACTCGATAAGCTAATAAAATGTAGTTGCTACCCCTATTCGACTATATTGTCATTCAAATGTCACTTTCCTGTCTGGCCACTTTCAAATTGAGCAATGATTTTTGTCTCCGCAACGCTTTGCAAGACGTGCGAAATTCAATGGAAAACTTCGTGTTATTCATAATTAATCTTGGATAATCTATATCATGAAATTCTTGCCTTCTGTAGGTAGAAGTCAAACGAATATTTTCTCAAAAGGATCTTTTCCAATGTATTGTTTCGTCTGGATGAGATGTCCAGCGAAACCTTTGCACTTTGCACACTACAACATACTATTATATGTGAAAAACAAAAATAAGTTTTTGTTAATTGAAGTTAAACCAAATAAATTGTCCACCACAGGCTGGCACTGGCAGTGAAAACTAGTACCAGTTTACAATAACGGCATTTCATTTCTAGTCAATCACGCGGAATTGGAGCTCCAAACAGATCGCGCAGCGTCAGAGCAGCCGACCAAGGAACTATCGTCAGCGGTACTCCGAACTCTGTCGGCCTTGCTTATGCATTGTGGAAGACGACATTTCAGTACGTCATCGCTTACCATTTTTCTAAAAAAAAGTTTTCAGCGCACTGAAGGATTTAGAGGCAGACAAGTAAATATTTTTGAAAAGCTAACAATTTTTCTTTTGCCCGTTTTTCGTAAGTGGAAAGAGATAATAAGATGTAATCTACCACAATGATAGATAATGTTATTCTACACCCGAAAATACGAATCGGAAGAATTTTTAGTGTTGCCATCCATAGAAATTACAGTGTGACCAGAATTTGAATTACTCAAAAATCTAGGTTAAGGCAGCGGCTACAAAAATGAACTCAACGGTAATTGATGATTTATCGTGTTGTCTTGGTTTCTTGTTAACTACTTTTTAAATAACATTTATATTTATTTTGTAATAACTTATGTAATTATTACAAACTAAATACAAATATTATTTATTTTGTAATAACTTATGTAATTATTACAAACTAAATACAAATATTATTTAAAAAGTAATTAACAAGGAACCAAGACAACATGATAAGTCATCAATTACCGTTGAGTTCATTTTTGTAGTCGCTGCCTTAACCTAGGTTGTTGGGCAATTCAAATTCTGGTCACACTGTAATTTCTATGGATGGCAACACTGAAAATTCTTCCGATTCGCATTTTCGGCTGTAGAATAACATTATTATTGTTGTGGCAAGTTACATTTTATTATCTCTTTTCACTTACGAAACACACGAGCACAAGAAAAATTGTTAGCTTCTGAAAAATATTTAGTAGTCTGCCCCCTTAAATTGCTGGGGTTTCGGCATCTGTGGATATTTAGCCCGTCACGTTTGAGGGATAACGTCCCTCGGCGAGCACACCATCCGGGGAAAGGGAAGGAAGAATGGATTGAGGAAGTGAGGAAGCGGTCTGGGACGTACTTCCCCGAAAGAATTTTAAATGTGAAATTGTATACAGTGCTGTGCCTTTTCTTCCCAAGAGAAGATAATTCTTCCGAAGACAACCGATGGAGAGACGCATTCCAAGAGCGCAAATTTATTGGAAAAGTTTCTGGTGGTATGTTGTCATCAATGTAATTTTGAAGAAATAAACCATAGTAATAACAAGCGATAGCGTGGTTTAGGGAAGAGTGAGACACGCTTGTTGAAGAAAGAAAGAAACAAAAAAAATATTCACAAAAGGTAGCATAACTACGGTTAAACACAGAAAGCTGAGATGATCAATGTGTTTCCAAACTTTCGTAAAATAAGTGATATGGGAATGCTTAGTGTATAAAGCAGAGCTGTAGTCGTAAAATTTTCAGAGCGTATACATTGTGTTGTGATCATCTATGATCATCATAAAAGACATAAAAAGCATTTTTAATGAACAATGCAAAACGCATGGGTTAATTAAATTAAAATATAAAGGATACATTACTGTTTTATAGTCCGAAAGCAGTTCATACTATGTTCTTGATGGCACTAATTACTTAAATCACATCCTTTATGTATAGTGGTACATAACAACATGCTAAATTTTAAGGAATGTCTGATTTTAGGTTTGGGCCTAAATGGCGGGGAAATGTTTTATTTCCGTCCAAAACCACTTAAGTCATATATATTTTCTCCAGAAAAAAAATCAGCTACTACTCAATGATTACATTCTAATATCATTATATCTTGTAAACATATAAAATAATAATAATTTTTATTTGACTATACTATGTGTATATTTACACTAAGATTAACATGATTTTTGTATGTTTTTAATGAATTGTTATTTTAGTTCTAAGATTTATATTTTAATTTTTTTTCAGTGTACTTTTATATTGATTATATTTTATTATTTCTTTGGACATTGTATATTTGAACACATCCAATTACATATTAAGTAAGCAATTAAACAAAATTCACAAAATTTTGGAGCAACAACAATGCTCGTACTCAGTAGGGATGACCACAAAGTTCCGGTTCCGGCGGAACCGGTTCCGCGAGGACCAGGTTCTTGGAGATCCGGTTTTCAGAACCGGTTCTGGGACTGGTTCCGGACTAGGATCCGAAAACCCGGTTCTAGAACCGGATGTTAGGAACCGGTTACAGACCTGGATCCGAAAACCCAGTTCAAGAACCCGATATTAGGAACCAGTTCCAGATATGAATCTGAAAACCCGGTTCCAGAACCGGATCTTCGGGACCGGTTCCAGACCTGGATCCGAAAAAGCGGCTCCGGAACCGGATCTTCTAGAACCGGATCCGTTCAGATCCGAAAACCGGTTCCACCAGGAACCGGTTCTAGCCATCTCTAGTACTCAGTAAAACAAAGAAGAAACATGATTTTGTTACCTATGAAGAATAAAACTTTTTTCTAGACATCCACAAAGTCTTTATCGGAAAGGCTCTTCAAAATTTTTGTATAGCAGTTCATTGGCAATTTCTGTGCTCTGCCTATTAAGTACCTCTTCATAGAAAGTTTGGTCGTCGTCACAGAGCTGCAATGGTGTATTTAGGGGGGATTCCGGGCCTAAGCCCCCCGGAAATTTTAATTACTATAGTAAAGTATATGAAATATCTTGCAGAATTTTCACATTTTCAAGGTAAACCCCGCCCCGAAAGTTAGCAAAGCGGCCCGAAACATAATCGTAAATACGCCACTGCTGAGCTCTATAAACTTTAAAAGTTTTTTTTTACGTCTTCTTTCTTTTCATCACTTGCAAAATTTACACTGGGAACAGTAGTTGCCTTTCTGAAGCGTGGGACTTTTGTAAGGCTCCTTTTTAGAACAGCTGAGTAAGAGTTTGAGCCTGCATAAGTATTTCTGTGCCCAATAGAGTTATATTCTTTGCAGAACCTAAGTACACGCACTTGTGATATTATTGTTTCCTGTAACCCTATAACCAACTCACGCGGTTTTAAAATTAGAGTTATCGTTGTTTTCCCCCGAAGTTTTTAATCAATTCTGTAAATCAGGTTTTCAGTCAAAATCAAGTGAAAAAATATTTCACTTGCTTATCCTTGGAATGCAAATGTCGGGTCCAAATAATCTAGATCCTCAGAAATATTGTAATATTTATTTATTTATTTATTTTGTATATTACTGTTATGCAAACGACTGAAATTCCATGATTTGTTCTTTCATTTTCCGAGATATTTCCTTTAAAGTTATAAGTTTTAGTTTTTAAAGTTACATTCCTTATTTTGGAAAGCAAAATATTGATAATAATCAGTGGCGTGGCGTGACACTTTCACAATTGTTACCGGTTGTTGATATTACAAGTATCTCTAGTTATTCAATATCAGAGAATCTAATGCTTTTTTTCTTTTAGCGTATCAATCATTTCAGACTATAGGCATTGGCAACGATTTTTTAGGGGGGGGGAGTCAAATGCCACTTCATTTACCTTGATCTTTTTGAAAAGTGTGGCTCTTCAGGTTCTTCCATTTTTTACTAAATATAATCGAAACCGTCTCTCAATAAACTTAGATATTCTTCAAAGTCATCTATTTTTTTCTGCAAAAACTTACATCATGAATTTCCTTCTATAAGATACTGAACAAGAAGATTTCTTATCTTGATCCTATACATAAAACAGTTCAAGTAAAAAATTGAAGTCAAAACTTTGAAGGGTTTGGTAGAATTTTGCTGCACGAACTCTAGTTTGAGAATCTCATTCGTCGATGTTTTCGCCATGGATTTAAAGAGTCCTAACAGTTTATCTTTAAAGCTATACAGCACATCATTTATCCTACATCTATAGTTCCACCTTATATTTGAGACTGTTGGGATATTTTTGTTGACTACACAGGGCGGTAACCAGCCCAAAAATGTAAGGGGGGGGCGATCCAACCTTTTCATAGTTCATCACCATATTACAGTTCATTTGCAAACCTACCGTGGAAATTTTAGGGGGGGGCAGCAAAAATTTAGGGGGACCCATTCCCGTAAACCCCCCTGGATACGGGCATGTGACTACATAGTCCAAAGCATTTGTTCTTTTTGAAGACTTCGAGAATAAAGAAGCAAGTCACGACATATTTTTAAAAAAAAACTTACACCCTTTTGTACAGTCAACGGACTTTTCTAACACTAAATTAAGCCTATGGGCATGACAATGAAAAAAAAAAACTTCTGTATATCTTTGTTTAACAAGAGGCTGCTGCTTCCTACCTCACCAACCATAACCGAAGGTCCATCGTATGTTTGAGAAACAAGTTTTCCGTATTGAAAACTACTCTGACTGTCAAACATAATTTGGGACAGTCAAACTACGGTATGATGAAGACGATTGCACAGTTCTTTTTCAACACATTAAACTGCATCAAAGTGCAAATTCAACTAGTAGGCTAGAGGCTAGAGGTGGAAATTTGCTGAATCGAAAGTATTCTATACTAAATTAAAAACAAAATATTTTCAACTTAATTAGCATAAATCCTAAATAATAATAAATATACGAATTAGAAGGAGTACCGGGAAACATCTTTACTTCACTCTAATTATCATTACTATGAAATTGTATACTGTTAAGACAATGAAATAACTTTACGAATACGGAAATCACAGCCAAGTTTCCATACTTGGATTAGGAAGCAAACGAAACAGTATAGTTGAATCACACTGCCAGCTCGATCCTATAGCGAGTGGAGAGCGAGTAGAGTAAACATGCTGATGATTTTCTAGATTCTCCTTGCTTTGACAGTGAAAGTTCCTATTTTTTCCTGTTCCACTCAGCCAAACGGTAACATAAGGGCCATTCTGAACATCCAAATATGAGCGCGCAAAAGGCTTCCGGCTGGCACGCTGAAAGGTGCTTCTGGAGTGAATGACCGCTATCGGGGTTCGCGTTACCTCTGAAATCTACGGTATCAACAACAGTATGTTCCTATTTGGCGCTGGCAAAGTAAATGCGGCATAGGCCGTCCGAACTTTTTTTTTTAAAAAAAAAAAGAAAGAAAAGGAAAATATGTAAACATCTCTCCATGTTGATGATGAAATTTAGAGACATATGAAAACAACGAAAAACTGCCGTATTTTTACCGTTACCGCCGGTAACAGCGGTAATATGCCCTACACGCCCCTGATAATAATGCTTTTGCGTTTCCTCTGTTGTGTCTCATTTTTTTCACCGCGCAAGAATCAAGACTTAGGCTTAAAGATGGTCGAAAAATGAAAATAGAGAAAGCGCATCCTGTTTGACAAGGCTTGTTATAAAATACAAGTAAAAAGATGTGTAGTTAGATAAGGTTGTCTCATTTCAGACAGCAACCAGTCTTGCCTTCCGCAACCCTTTCTTCTTCCGAACCATATGATCAGATTGTCAACTAACTTAACTTGGAATATATACACTCTCCACATTATTAAATGAACAATCTTTTCTCATTTCATAATTTGTTATCCTCCCCTACCAACTTTTTGAAGATCAGTGAGGAACAATGGTGTGAATGAATGAGGAGAGATTGTGTCTGCAACTTCACGAGCAGGAAAAGAAACACTGGTGATTCTCCAATACCTGAATTTGTGTTTATTTTTGTATTATTTCCAGCGTTGTCACATTTATTTTTAAAATATATTAATGAACTATAAGAGCTAGTTTAAAATTAAAAAATAAACATGTAGTATTGGGGCAGGTTAACATCTGGAGAAAGTTTGAACTGCAGAAGACAAATAGTTTTCATAATATTTTGGAAAGAAGTTCACCATGCTATTATATAGGGACTGATGATCTCACTGTCAGCTGAAAACGTTACACACGGCCTTAAGGATTCGAATTACTCTTAAGACCACTTTGTCCTACATGTTCTTGCTTGTTTGTAGGTCTTTTTTAAATTTAAATTTGAATTCTCTGGACTATAGTATTTTATCATGACCGAGATGAGTGTTTCATCGCTAATAAAATATTGGAATCCTAAACGTGTGCAATTTGCTACATAGACAAGTGTTTCTTTATTCTTACTTAACACAACAGTCTTAGGGTAATGGCTCGAGCATTCGTTTGGTAACTTAGATGCCCGCGGTAACTTAGATGCCCCAGTGAGGAAATAAAAAAAAATATCATTAACAATGCTGATATTTCTGACGTATATTACCATCACAAATAGTCAATTTCTCTCGTTCTTACAAGTTAGAGTTGAAACGACTTCCTTCACAGCGAAAATACTGACAACATGACGTAACATTCTACAATCTCGATTCGTACTCTCTGAAAGCTTTGCGTGTTCAGCAAACAATTCAAGAATACACAAACTATGAGTCATAAATGTGCCTGAAACGTTATTGTATCGTTGTGGAGTTGTTTCTAAGTTCTTCCACTCTTACTAGAAATAATAATATTAATTTCATTCGCCATTTCCAATACGTTCTGTTGAACCAAAATTTGTAAATAGGAACTATTCTTTTTTATATTTGTATGCATGTTTTGTTAAAATATCAATATAACGCATACACAATGCAAAGTCTTTTACCCAAAGAAAGGGCGTTACTATGTATCGTGATGAAGACAAATTCTACTTAATTTCTGTTAAGGCATCCGAAGGTTCGATTCTCGTATTGCCAGGAGCAGACACCTTCTTTTCCACTTTTTTCCCTCCAAAGTTAAGGCAATTCATCCTTATAGAGAGTGAAAAAAATTTCTTTTCATTTTCTTAATTTCAGTATGCTTATTTACATTTTAATAGGGCGTAATAATGAGGGCCCAAAATTTTAAGTAATAATAATAATAATAATAATAATAATAATAATAATAATAATAATAATAATAATAATAATATAGAATATAGAATATACATTCCGTAAGAGGACAGATTGTATTAAAATATTTGAATTCACCCCTAGCGTTAGGCAAATGTTACAAAATCGTCGGGATTCGAGAGAAGCGTCAGGATCATCAGGAAATACCCTCTGCATACGTCCCTGCAACTAGCTAAATGTTAAAAGGAATGTTTCCAGGCAAATTTCATGTAGAAAGTAGGGCTACTGAACTCACAAGAGCCCTAAGAAAATTTGCTTTTAAGTAGTGGTTATGCCGGCTAAGCTACAGAAGACATCGATGATGAGAGTTGTTCAGCACGTTTCTTGTTCAGCACAATGCCTACTACGCAGGGGCTGGGTGGAACAAAGTGAACCATTCAATTCACAAGACTTCAGTAATAATAATAACAATAATAATAATAATAATAATAATAATAATAATAATAATAATAATAATAATAATAATAATAATAATAATAATAATAATAATAGTGGTATTAAAAGTTTTAAACTCGCCCTAAAACTTGGCAAAACTTACTTAAAACTAGAGATTTCGGGGAAAGGGTTCTGTACCTTCAAGACACATCTCTGCAACTACCAAAATTTTAAACTAGAGCGTTCCACTAAAGTTTCATATAGAAAGTATTCTACTGTATGTTTTAAGGGAAATAACTGTAACAAAAATAACTGAATATCACGCAACAATAAGGCATATAATAAATTAATTTTTAGGATATGCAGAGGTAAATATAAAAGCTTTGCTACAAAAATACCTACATAGACCATAATTCAATGAGCTCTGAAATACAAAGTAACGAAATGCCTATGAGATTCAGTCTACATACCGATTGTTACTTAAAGAACGGACACATACTATTTCGAGAATCGAGACGAGACGAGACGAGAAATGTTTACGATACTTTTCGTCTCGTCTCCATTCTCATCTCCAAAGAGAGACGATAATTTGAGTTAGCCTTGTCCCGTCTCGAATGTAAAATGTTAATTCTCATGTTATTTTGTTTGGTTGGCAAACGAGATGAGAAATTCCTTTTCTTGCGGGCAACATTAAACAAAACCGAAATATTCTTTGCAAATGTCACGTTTCTGCTTGTAATGGTATGACCTGAGCGATAATTAGCTCCAGTGGCGGTCGGTGGATTGTGGTTTCGGGTGTTGAAGTACGAACGATCGGAGACAGAAGATATAACGTGGAGCCATTGACTAATCAGCATAACTTTAGATGCAAATGCTATGTGACATGTTTAATTAAATAAAATTCTGTTTTTAAAAAATAAAAATGCAGAACATTTAATCCGATTAATCACCTTATTTAATTAGTAAATTCATTCTTCTCTCTTTGATTGGAACAAATCTGCCTAATACATGCTGGTTGAACTCTAGTATTCTTATTGACAGGTCTTTTTCGATGGAAAGCATAACCAATGGTGATAACCTTTCTTGGGATATTCAATTTCTTGAAAGTGTCAATTCTTTTTGATGTGAAAAAAAAAACTTTTCTTCTTTTACTGACGCCATAGATACAGTTAATATTAATTTCAGAAGCTTTGTAGATTCACTAAATGTTTTTTCTAGACTATTCATTCTAGCAAACTCAGTCCCTGACAGTGATCCGAATTCCTCTTCAGTGTAGACTAAAGAGAGTTCGTAGCGGAGATTAATGTTATAAAAAAATGTACATTGAACACGCTTTATTCACAATTTATTTAGGAAAATTTAAAATAAATTGTGGAAATGTAACTAGTGCATTCAAACACTCTCCTGACTTGCACTTTGCTTGTTTTGTCTAAGCCTTAATTGTAAGTTTTTCCTCAGTTGAAAGCTGGGCAATTTTTTGTAAGTTATTTACAGAAGTCATGGTATGCAATTCATTCAAAATTTGTAGGTTATGTACAGAATTAAAGCACACACAATAAAATTAAATCTAATAACTAATAACCAAAACAGCTGATACAAAAGAGATACTGGTATGTGAATTGCGAATGTCACATATTCATGCATAGGGCTGTCAACTGGCCGGCTTTTCATTGGTCTGGCCGGAAAAAATTGCTGTTATTTTGATTAGAGCCGGTTAGGGGTACAAACTTCTCACCAGCCCCTTTATAACCGTTTTTTTTTCAAATTTTATCTAGTTCGAAGTACTGAAAAGTAACTGTCATTCTGTAAACTCAAAACTGTTACCTTTCACCATCTATCAATGATTAATATATTTTGTTCACCTGTTTAGAAAATTTTAGAGAGATGACAGGGACTGTATCAGGGAAAATTTGAAATTTACTTTCAAGGAATTTTATATATTTATTAAGAGTGGAAAAGGACTTCTTAAAGCAATTTCCTATAGTTGAAGTAGAGACTATATGTTTAAAGAGTGAATTTCATTTTCCACGTTCAAAATTGTCAAATAAAAATTATTATACTTTTGTTCATCTGTTTCGATAATTTAAAAGAAATGGTAGTTACTGGTAGATACAATAAATTGATCAATGCCGATTGATCAATTTCAGTTTCTCATTTATAGCACAATGTATCTATTAAGCTTATTAGTCATAAGGACATTATGTTCATTATGTTCTAAGTCATTATGTCATTATGTTCTAAGGACATACAGAATATATGTGTTAATGCACTTTTAGTCACGATAGTACATTTCCTTTCCATGGATAGGTCCGAACAGAGATACTTCACGCTGAGACCTATATCATAGAGAATTTTGAGGAAGTGCCGGGTTTTTTTATTTTACAGAGATGGCAATCCTATTCATATATCAACACACACACACACACACATGTGCTTAAAGAAATAAAAATTACATTCCAAATCATCCGTCGTGGTTATTACGCAATGCATGATGAACGCAATATACTTTCACATGAGGCGAAACAATGTTTATCAACGTTCTGGAAAGCAACCTTGAAACCCGCCAGATATAGGAACAACATGTTAGCTGGGAGGGGTCCAAAGTATTTGAGGAAGGTCCAATACGTCTACGTAATAACGAACCTGTATTATACTGTACCCGAAAAGATAAGCATGCCCCTTTGAAAAGGAAAAGAGTGCGTAGACTCCCCAATCCTTGGCTTAACGATGATATACTCGCGCTCATGGCTCTTCGAGACTCTGCCCACATACGTTACAGAGCGGCTTTAAAACAAAAATCAAACATCTCATTAATGCAGGAGGAATATAGAAAATTACGAAACCGTTGTAATCAAGAAGTTCGTAAGGCGAAAATAGAATTTGCTAGAAGTCTCCTGAGCCATACGACTCAACCACGAGAGCTATGGCAAAAACTGAAGGTCCTTGGTATTGGTGTCAAAGCCAAAATCGATAAACTTCCAGAACTTCATATAGACACCATAAATGAACAGCTATGCTATACACCAAATATCATGCCAGATAAAATCAATACTTTGAAGAGTATTAAAAAAAACGAGCCCTGTAAAAAAATATATTTAACCTTCACCTCGTCACTGCTGCGGAAGTTATGAAGGCAACAAACAAAATCAAATCACCTGCTTCAGGAGCTGACGACTTGCCAATCATTCTTATTAAAAAAATATTACCGTTCATTGTAGATGTCATTGTGCATATTTTTAATAGTTCCATCACAACCGGAGAATTTCCATCAATTTGGAAACTCTCCCACGTTCGCCCATTGCCTAAAACTAAAAATCCAACAAAAGCAGAAGATCTTCGCCCTATTAGTATACTCCCTGCACTCTCCAAAGCATTAGAGCATATAATACATGACCAATTAACTAAGTTCCTCGAGAAAAATAACATCTTAAATCCGTTTCAGTCAGGTTTCAGATCTCAGCACAGCACTTGCACTGCTCTAGTAAATATCACTGATGATATTCGTGCCGCTATGGATGAACGCCAAGTTACACTGTTATCCCTACTAGATTTTTCTAAAGCTTTCCAAACTATATACCATGACATACTGATTGCCAAACTGTCTTCCTTCTACAACTTCTCCCAGTCAACTTTATCTTGGTTTAGCTCCTATTTATCAAATAGAAAACAAAAAGTTGTCACTAATAACATATGTTCCAATACGAAACTTGTTCCATGTGGAGTCCCTCAGGGCAGCGTCCTAGGACCTCTTCTGTTTTCCCTATACATCAACGATTTACCTGAGCACATCATCCATTGTAAATATCACTTATATGCAGATGATATACAATGCTGTTTAACTACTAATCCCCTAAATTTAACCACCGCGATTGATTACTTAAACAGTGACATTGAAAGTATCTGCATATGGGCACGTAACAATGGACTGCAAGTAAACCCAACCAAATCAAAATATATCATGCTTGGTTCTCGTAAACTACTCTCCACAATCAATATTACAAGCCTACCGAATGTTCTTGTAAACAACGTAGCCATTCCTGTAACTGATAGCGTCAATAGCCTAGGACTCCAGATCGATAAATTCCTAAATTGGATAGACCATATTAATAGAGTATGCAAGAAAGCTTACGGTTCCCTTCATTCTCTTCAGCGTTTAAAAAACCTTCTTCCGGAATCCATTAAAGCGTCCCTGGTTTAGTCATTGGTAATCTCTCATTTAGATTATTGTGATGCAGCATATGTTGATTTAACCGAAGATCTGGCAAAACGTTTACAGCGCATTCAGAATGCCTGCGTTCGATTCATATTTAATAAAAAGCGCTTCGACCACATCTCCCATTGTTATCAGCAACTAGGATGGTGCAATCTAAGCACCCGCCGCCACATTCATTCTCTAACACTTTTATATAAAATAATTAATTGTAAAAAACCTACTTATCTATCCTCTAAATTTAAATTTCTCGACGATACTCATCCACTAAAAACCCGGTCTAAAGAAAATACAACACTCGCCGTTCAAACGCACAAATCTAATTTCTTTTCCAAATCTTTCACACTATTTGCCACCAAAGCTTGGAATGACACCCCTGAAGGTATCAGAAACTCTGGTTCAGTATTGACTTTTAAACGTCGGCTTAAAGAATATCTTTCTAATGAAGGTCTTTAGTAAGTTAAAAAAAAAAGTTACACACGAAACTACTCCTGGCGTTACCATGCAGTCGTTCGTTTGTTTTTTTCTCTCTTTCCATTTCTTCTTACACAATCACTTAAGTAGGTGCATCATTTTATCTATAGATAGTGAATCATAGGAATGTATTTTATGTTATATATAATCAAGATTGATATCTTTGTTTCTTCTTGTATAGTTTAACATGTTTTCGCATTGACTCTTGTTTGTTTTAGTGTTTATTTTATATGTAATAAGTTTCATTTCCATTTTTCATGATTTATTTTTGTATTGTTCTGTATGTCGGTAACTCTTTAACATACCAAACTGTATATCATTTTTATTCTCGTCATAAAAAAGAATGAGTTCTGACTGTAAAAGAAAAGTGTAAATGGTTAAACGGAAGAAAAGGTTATGCCTTAACTCCGCCATTTTAAATAATAAATAAATAAATAAATAAATAAATAAATAATAAGTAATTCTTAATTACTGTTAAGTATATTTTTTAGAAAATATGATAGAACGATTAATTCTATAAGAAAAGAAAGAGTACATGATGAGGCGTAAAATGAAATATTTAGCTTACGTCAATCATTTCTCTGTTAAGAAAGTCTACAAATTCTAGTCGAGTTTCGAAATTTTGTGGAGGTCCGGACCCTGTGGACCCCCTCGTGGCTACGCCTCTGAGCATTGCTAACTAGTCTCAAATTCAATGTGGCGTTCCCCACTATACAGTTTTATCAAGAGTATAAAATATACTTATTTTATAAAAGAAATATGTATATACTAAAATACTATCCACAGAGGGTGGGGGAGATTCTGCATATTGATTTATTAATATTTGATTCACAAATTAGTGTAGAAGAAGCCACCATTATCTATATATGCTAAGAATTAACTTGTAAACGCGGGTCTACTTTCATTTGTTTTCTGCTCTACTACATATTTTCTTTCTTATTTTGTAATTTTGCTATAACTTTTTTTAATTGTCATAATATTGATTTGTTTCAGTAAAAGTCCCGTAATTTAAAAATATGAATGCATAAAAACAAATTCCATTTATAAATTGCTAGTGAAATAAAATTCAGAAAGCTTATTTAGCGCAAAAACCTTCTCATTCACTGGAAACCGTGCTGTGTTGCAGAAACATTGCAACAACCAGACCCTTTTACTTCTGAGATAGGGGAAAGGAGACTTAACATTTGCTCCAATTACCGCGCTGAAGGAATCTGGTCGTTGTATGCTCGCTGCAACACAATATAAATTAGAGACTCTGTGATGAATTATTTTTCGCTTCTTAAAACGGATTAAAGAAACGGACAGTTACAGAAGTAAAAGAAATGTTATTTAAAGTATATATGGGAGTATTAGAAACTATTTTTCTGTTCTTTACTACTATTGCTAATAATATTGTTTCTTGAAATATTTTGGTCGTTGCGCAACCCTGCAACACTAACATTAGCCGCCACTGATTAGCTCCTAGCTTTTAACCTTCTACGAGATAAGAATAATATTTATTATTTTATTATTATTACTATTATTATTCCTGAAGATTTGATAGTTCAAGTATTGAAACTTCCGAGTATTCAAATATCTGAATATAATAAAACGTATGTCATCGCCGATCAATCGCCATCAAAAGTCCTAAAGTAAAAATAAAAAAATGTGCGACGTGGATTCGAACAAGCACCTTCACCACTGAACCGCGATCGCTATGCGGTAAACGATTCGTCTTTAGTCTGGTTACGTTAGATTTCTTTGCCTCGGCTTGCAAAGTTGTATGTTAAATTTCCTCGATTCAAAACATCTTTCATATTTCTTTTGTAAACAATATTCGGCAAACTTTATATTAATAACTTGAGTTGTTCTTAAACGTTTGGTTCACAATTTTTTTCTCCACACGAAGCTAGAGATAGACAGATTTAATTCTCATACTTTGCATTTGTTTCAAAACAGTCAGCATTACCTGGTCAAAGAATTATATCCGTCACGTTAGAGATTAACCAAGGGAAATTGATTTTCCGCAAACGGAAGTATCACTTTCCGGATTTCGGAAAATTATTGAATTAGGTAAAATTCCGGAATTCATAAAAATTCCGGAATTCGGAAAAAATCCGGAATTTAGAAAATTCCCAAATTCAGAAAAATACAGGAATTCGGAAAAACTACGAATTTCGGAATATTTACGAAATCAGAAATTTCTAAATTCCGGATTTTTGCGTATTCCGAATATTACCAAAATCGGATTTTTACAAATTCCGGAATTTTTCGAAATTGTGGAATTTGAGCGGTTTTACTTTCGGGACTCCTTAAAGTAAAAATTCCAGAATTGGCCATCCCTAGCATACACACAACATTTCAGAACACTAAACTAATAGCTGTCTACAAACAAAGAACTAATGCAAAGCATTTTGTATCCTGCAATACGTCATGTATTAAAATCCGACAGCAGTTTCAGTATCTAACCAGAAATTGCATGTATCTAGCTACGAGAAGCTGAGGTATGAAGAACTGTATTGTGTCTTATCTTTTTGTGTCTTATACAACCCTAAAAACCACTGAATATCTAAACGGCTTTCGTTAAATCCAAGTTGTATTACTCACAGTTACATCCATTTGTGTCTATATGATCGGGTTAGTAAAGGTTTCTATATGATAGGGTTAGTAAGTCTTTCTCTGCTTTCCCGTAAAGTTGTGATATCATACTCTGTGTCCTACACTAGGCTACAAAACGAATTATCAATTTAATGAAAGTTGTTGCATTACTACAGATCTGCTTCCGGTTCTGTCAACTCTGGTCGATCTCGCTGATGCGACATGTTTGCTTCCTATACCCCTTTCTTCGTTTACTGAACTTAACAGTAACTACTCTGAATTATATTAATGCGCACAGGGGCGTCATTTCAGACTTCGCTTGAGGGGGGCAAAAGCACCACGGACGTAAGACTTTTACATTTTGGACTAATATACTAGTAAACAATCGACTAAAGTATACATAAACTTCAAACTCTTGTAGGGGGGGGGGCAATTGCGCCTCCTGCCCTCTTAAGTGACGCCTCTGACTGCGCATGCCTCGTAGATAAATATTCCTGATGCCAATACTTTCCGTTTTTTCCAAGGAATGTTCTTTTTTCTTATTCCCAGCATAACCCTTTTATTACATTATATGAAAAGCATGCAGGTCTAACTCTTCCAGTAAAGAAGGAACATGTGATCATAGTATACAACCCACGGAAGTGATAGCTGTTAATACAGTGGTCGTAATCCCTAACGACACAGTGATTGGGTGGTGCCCTCCCCGCTGGTCTAGTTGCTAGCACGTGCGCCTTTGGTGTACGGGGACCCGGGTTCGATTCCCGGTGGGAAAGCCTTTGCCATTTTTAAGTGTCCTCGACGTTTCTGGGTTTGTGTCCCTGTCGTTATAAGTTATTAGAAAAAGCAAGTTAAATAAGTGAAGCAAGTTAAATTAGCAATAAGTAAGTTACTGAAACGCGTTCGGTGAGTCAGTTAAAAGAAAAAGTGAACAAAGATATGGCTTCTCCCGCCGTCCATGCTAGATGGTATTTATCTTGGCTTCATTTTTTATCCATTTGCTTTTCGCTACAGGTAGTCACTCTTTTCGTATTTTTCGTCGTCTTTCACAGTTAAAGTAACTGTCTATTCTTATTCTTTCTACAAGTGATGAATCTTCTCTTTTGGTGTCATGTCAAACATGCACACATAATGAAGAGACGCTGTTGATAATAATAATAATAATAATAATAATAATAATAATAATAATAATAACAATAATAATAATATGAAATATTACTACTTAACTCGTGTGTATATTTCGCAGAATATAATTTTATATTATCATGTGGAAAGAAGTAAGGGTGGCTGGCGCCCCCTCATATTTTTTTCGATGCGCCTTTTGGGTCCACGGTGCGCAACGTTGGTCCCATTCCACTATCACCTCCTGTTCTCTTGATATAAGTTAACGACATTTTGCCTAAGGAGGGCTCTGTCGTGACCCCATGACTCCCCATGATATTGCCTCTCCATTCTTTTTGCATTACAATTGCTTATTTTTCTAAGTATTATGACTGCATACTGTCCAACGTTGCTCCCATCACTCTACCCTTTTCCGTTCTCTCGATATAAATTGCTAATATTTTGATTGTAAAGGAGATATGGCGTTTCAATCATTATGTTTGATGAAAAATTGAGGAAGATATTGCTTTGCCAGAAATAACACCTATTATTACTACTACTACTATTATTATTATTATAATAATAATAATAATAATAATAATAATTATTATTATTATTATTATTATTATTATTATTATTATTATTATTATTATTATTATTATTAATTTACTTACCACTAATGTTGCCTACCACTATTTGCAATACAATTTGTTACGGAAAAGCAAATCAAATAACACTCATCACCATTCACGCTCCCGAACTCGAAATACATATTTTACATTTCTCTGCGTTAAGGAAAACTTTTATTATATTATTATTTCAAATAACACATTCCACAAGTTAGTTCACTTTCAATATGTAACTTCATATCATCACTAATAATCGTCTTGTTCCGATTCTAAAATATCCCCCCTGCAAAAAAAAAAGCCTGGCTATAGGGAAAGGGAGTGAACTTTCTTTACGTGATTAACTGGGTCCAGTATTTTCGTAAAAGAGGAGAGTCGCTGTTCACAAATATTTCAGTAAAAGAGAAAAAGTCACTCAAACATTGTGAATACTCATTTATGGGCGAAATTTGGTTCCATTGGAACTTTTTAAGAGTTTGAAGGGCCGCCATTTTGAACATTTTCATCTGATTATTCTGGTTAACGAACCCATTCAAGATATTTCAACAATTATTGATTGCGCCAAGTTTGGTCTCAATACGCTGAAAATTACGGTGGTAATGGCATTCACAAATAGCATTATATATATATATATATATATATATATATATATATATATATATATATATATATATATATATATATATATATGCAGATAGTTGGATAGACAGAGAGAGAGAAAAACGTGCCTCACACCCTTCTCCCTCCTCGCACCTGTGCTGCGTCAGAGCTAAACCGGGCCTCTTTGCAAAACGTATTGACCGCCCTAACTTAAACACAAGCCTCATAGTACTCAAGGTAGAAACGTCGTCGAGAGATTTAAGGTAGTGATTGTATTTTTAATAACCATGAGTATGGGTTCGAACCTCTCCACTTCCATGTTTTTTTAACTTTTTGCAGCTACGTCGGAGCGTTCAATTTTTATTCTTTACTAATTGCAAATGGCGTTTACATTCAAAATAAGAGGAGTTTTGATGGCATTTGTTCGGATATTCTTCTCTTTCGAAATGAAGACAGGAATGAAAGCAATACGCAAAGACAAAAAGTATTATCAATACTAAACATTACCAATAATAATTGCTACGAAAGACTAAATACGACCTCTTTTACCATCTCTTATGAGGTGTATGTATTATTGACAAAAAATTTAAGAAATCTCCTTGCAGGTGATTCGAACTTGTGTCTTTCGCATTTGTGAGCTAGCACCTTAACCACTACACCAAGATCATGGGTTGGTGATCGTTTAGTTTTCGGCGTATTTGTTGTATTTGTATTTAATTTTCCACTTCGACAATTTTTTACTGGTTTTTCTTCGCTTAGCAGCTGTTTCTGGCTTTCTGTTTTGGTGTCGTCCTTTATTTGCACTATGCACTATTCGTATTCACAACTTGTGCCCTTGTGCAAAGTCTTATTCAGATTAGACTTTTCTTCTTGCTCCTCAGTAAACATTTGATTGATTTAATTCTCATACTCTCCATGGATGGAGCGCAGGAGTTTTGATGGCATGCCAGACTCAAAAAATAGGTGTACATTTACTTTCCTGACAGACTATACATTTTTCTAACGTTAAATGTAGACGGCAAATAGGAACGCACACTTTTCTCCCTCGAATTTCTTAATATGCTCCACTACACTTTTTGTGATGAAAACACCAGTTTTTGTCAGTCTTGAATTACCGCGGTTTTCTTCTTGTTCCACTCCTTGACGTGACTGCTTAAAATTTCTCAAACCTTTCAGTCTGCCAACGGATATGCAGGCTACTGACAGAAAAGATTTTACAGAAACTGGAACTTCAACTGGAACCTGTGTCCGCTTGCACTTCAATTTGAGTAGAAGAAATGTTTTTTTTTTCATTCAATGGGACCTTCCATTCTAATTTGTCCTCTGTATATTTCGAACTAGTTCTCTAAAAGGTTCCAGAAATATCAGTTTAATCACCTTTGTTTCGGAGACATTGGACTGACAAAGAGTATCATACACGTATTCCTTGTCCTGTTAGTTTTGTCGTTAAGCATTTTCACCTTCAAGATAATGTCTGTCTATAAATGATCTTCACGAAGCTGTATTTGAAGGAACAGAACGTGAATGATCTGCTTCTTCCTCAGAGCCTGAGAAGACTTCTGAGAGGTCCGGAGCCGAAGCATTTCTGGTGGGAGAACAAGAGGAAACAACTTGGTTGGTGAAGTAACAGTTCTCACTACGGTAAGGGAGGCATTGACATTGCTGAAAAACATATGGAACGATTTCAAACCTTCGATTGAGTGCAAATACTTCCAGCTTTCGTTGAATATCAGCTTGCAGGCGTGAAACCTTCGTAACCTTCGTAACTATGATGCTGTGAACATCATTACTATATTAGCGCATAACGTAAAGGAATGTGTTATCAACTTGATATCCTTCGGAACGAACAGCTTTCCAAACTGACGTTTGCCAACACCGATTTCTCCCGCAACTGATTGTTTGTTGTGGTATGGTACAAAGTAAAACGAACTTGTGATCTCTGGGAACTTTTCGAAGAGCCACAAGTTTGACAACAAGTAACGATTTTTCCTTTGACATAAAGATAACTTGAAAACCAAGTCTTCACTACTTCATATATATAGGGATAATGTACTACTCTTCATACCCATCTCAATTTGGAAATAAATCTTAACGATATAAGAAAACGTTACTTGCAATTATACCCTCAATACATAATTTTGGATTTAAAAGAATTTTGTGAAAAATTGATTTCGATGTTAAAAATATGACCTCTTTGGTGTTAAAGGGAACTGTAAGCAGAATACTAAGTTTGTTTAGACATGCATAATTAGAAATAAAGATTATAGATACGCTCTTATTCCATGTTAGTAATTAAGAAAATACTAGTTTGAACCTGCGCTTTCTACATAGTGCATTATTCACATATGAACATGAATCTCCTTGTCATTGCTCACATCTGTTCATGTCCCTTTACAGACACAAGTGAAAGACGCCTTGATAAAAGTCGGCAAGGGGTGCCATAAAGGGGAGGTTATGTTCGATTATGTTTTCAATATCTCGCACCGTTTGAAAGATTTGAACCTACTTCCGGTTCGGGTTTCTAATTCATGTATGATCAGTATTTTATTTCTTCTTGCATGCAATATATAATAAGCAAATACATTACATACACAATTAGTTATACAATTAGCGTACGCGCATTTAGCGCGGGAGACCCGGGTTCGATTTCCAGCGGGAGCTCATGTGGTTTGGATTCCACGTTAATCAGTAGGTCCACGTCTGATATAGCCTCGCTACTGAAAAGATACGTTAAACTCAAAATCCACTAATCAACTCAACAATTAGTTATAATGTCAGTGATGTATGGTGTTTATTGGGGAATACACCCCAACAATAAAGAATAATCTTAGACTCGAGAAATGGTTATCCTTCATCTGTCATTATTATTTGCCCATGAAACAAAAGTCTGAGAGATATACAATCACTGTATACACCTATGTGGTTTTGGAATGTATAACTCGTATGATATGATGCTTGAGTTTTTAAAAAAATTCAACACTTCCAGTGTCCCTTTCAAAAAAGTAATAAAGAAATAGCGGCTTTTTTTTAAATATTCAATTAGATCATTCGCATATGAGCATGAATCTCCTTCTCATTCCTCACAATATCTGTACATATCGCTTTACAAAAGTTAAAGATGTGGTGGTAAAAATCGGCAAATCATACTATAAAGGGGGGATTTTTTCGATTATTTTTTCAATATCTTGGACCGTTTGTAAGATTTAAGACTACTTCCGGTTGAAGTTTCTAATTCATGTATGACAAGTGTATTCGTTATTCTTGCATGCAGTATGTAATAAGCAAATACATTACATACACAATTAATTATACTGTCAGTTATATATGCTGTTCATTGGGCAAAACATTCCAAAAATAAAGACTCGTCTTACACTGGAGAAATGATTATCCTTCCTTTTTCGTTATTTGGCCATGAAACAAACGCCTGAGACATATACAACCCCAATGTACAACTATGTGGTGTTGGAATGTATAATGCGTAGGATATGATGCTTTAGGTTTTCGTTTTTAATTTCAATACTTCCAGTATACCCATAAAAATGTAATGAAGAAATAATGGCCATGTTTATTTAAATATTCAATTAGAACTGAACAATCTACGCAAAATTTGCAATCGATCAGTAAAACGTCATCTTCCCAGAGCCTGTAATTTCCAAGATCTCATTGTCGAAAGAATTGTCCACAAACATATAAACGTCCACAAACATCTATCTATTAAAATGTTACAATACCAATTAAGAACGATATATTTTTAATGCTAGCCATAGGCTAGCAACCTCTAAGAGGGCTACACCCTCTTTTAGGGAAGGGAAGTGAGAGGATTACTAGAGGACTGAAGGATTGGTTGTTGGGCTATGGGCTGTATTATTTATTTATTAATCTTTATTATTCTTATCATCAGTTGGAGGAAAGGTCATTATGATCTTTGCGATCATAAACATACTGGAGGTTACACTGGAACATAAACAAGATACAGACATGAGCATAAAAAACAACATAGTATATAAGGCAGAAAGAGAGTAGAAAATATAGTCAATATAATGGGTGTGAGAAATCTAATACAAAGTTAAAGAGCAGAGAAACAAATCAGAAGACATGATGAAAATGAGGAATGAGGTGAAGTGCACTTGACGCCACAACACAATAGAGGGTTGTTAGAAAGACGCATGCAGTTATCTTCTGCCTAGGGGTGGCTCTAGGCTAATGGAGACGTGGTGAACCCTGTTAGAGAAATGGAATCACTGTGCATATGATGGGAAGATATGAGGAAGATGCACATGCAAACGGTAGTCTTCGAGGATCTGTAGATCGAGATGGTCTGGAGGGACTGTGTAGCAATATAATGTAAAGAGGAGATGAAGCGGAGTATTATGGTATCGTGCAGGCGAGGAGTGAAGTGCAAGGTGGTTCATAGTTTCAAACAGTAGAGGATGGTGATGTGTGTAGCGTTGGGTAATGAATTTTAAGCGAAGAGTTTCGAGATGGTAGCTGAGGATAGGGAATGATATTAAGGAATATAAATCACGGGTTGGGCTGGGGAGAGAAATGAGGAAGGCAATGCGAAAAGCATGTCTCTCTAAAATGGTAGTTTCGTGTAGTACGAGGGAGGGGCGAAAATCCATGCCGGAAAACCATATGTGAGAATGGGTCGGAGGAAAGCCTTGTAGGTGTTGAGAACAACGGATGCTTTGAGGCCCCAGGTGGTGCCGGTTAGTCTCTTCAGGAGGTTTAGACGGTTATAAGCTTTAGTTTTAACATGATGAAGATGCGGTTTCCATGTTAAATGATGGTCGAAAACGATACCTAAGTATGTAACGATTCGTGTGGGAATAATGGGCGTATTATGGACATGAAGTGACAGACGAGATGGATTCCGGTGGACTTTAGTTCGTTTACGTGGTGGTATGAATACAATAGCTTGAGTTTTTGTGGCGTTAATCTTGAGTTTCCATTTAGAACACCAGTGGGTGAAACGATCGATGGCTATCTGTAATGAAAGATTGATATCCTGAATAGTTTTGCCAAGAGCAAGAAAGGCTGTATCATCTGCATACTGAAACTGGTGGACGTCAGTAGGAAGAGGTGGAAGATCGGCAACATATAGGATGTATAATAATGGGGAAAGAGCAGAACCTTGAGGAACACCGCACATGAGGAAAATTGGATGTGATAGCTGTTCGTTAATGGCAATGTAAGTGATGCGACAGATGAGAAAATGATAAATGATGCGAATGTATGACAGCGGTAACGGAAATTTAATGAGTTTATAAATTAACCCAATATGCCAAACCTTGTCGAAGGCTTTTTCAAGATCAAAAAGGACAAGACATGATGGTAGGATGGAATTGTAATGATTTGTTATGAGTGTTGTTAGACGAAGTAGCTGATCATTAATAGAAAAGGAGGGGCGGAAACCAGCTTGATGACTTGGCAGTAATTGGCGGTCTAGTAAATATGGGTGGAGACGTTTCACAAGAATGCGCTCGAATATTTTGCTGAAAGTAGATGTTAATTGAATAGGTCGGTAAGAAGAAACAGCAGACGGTGGTTTACCTGGTTTGGGGAACATGAGAGTCTTGGAAACTTTCCAGTCTGTGGGGAAAAAACCTGTACGTAATATGAATGTATAAATGAGCGCCAGAATGGTGAGTAGTATAGCGGGGCTTTCCTTATTATGGCGATAGGTAATGGAGTCGAAACCTGGTGAGGTATTGCGTTTGTGCTGGACAACAGAGGTGATTTCCGATACTGTGATGGGACTGGTAAGAACATGATTGGGTAGTGGATGAGCGACATGAGGTTGGAGTGATGGACAGTTAAGGTCTACTTGATCTACTGGATGATTGGTGCCTATGTTATCTGATGCTGAGGGTGTGAATATAGTTTGGAGGTAATCAGCAAAGGCATTTGCTTTTTCGGTGTCGGAATGTAATGGCGTATCTTGTAGAAGAAGCGGATATGGGGTCTTGGTATGCTTGCCACAAAGAGAATTGAAGCGTTTCCAGTAGCGACTAGGATGAACAGTATCGGACAGGTGATTGCAAGTTTTCACCCACTGGCGTAATTTGTAAGCAGAAATATAGTTACGGACTGTGCGTTGAAGTTGGTGATGAAGTCTTAGGGCGTCGGGATTCCTGGTGCTTAGAAATTCGCGGTAAGCTTGTCGTGATCGACGAACAAAGGCTAGGTATTGGGGGGTAGTTTTGGACGATATGGAGTTGATTCTGATTGCGGAATATAGAGTGCAGATGCCTGTTGAATGGAAGTGGTTAAGTGAGTAACTAGATCTGTGAGTTCGTCCGGCGTAGTGGGAGATGTGGAATCAACTAAGGTGTTTGAGAGATAGGTACGATATTGAGTCCAGTCAGCTTTGTCATAGCGAAGTGAGATGCGTGGCGAAAATGAGGATTGAACAGTAGTCAGGCCTGAATGGTATATGAGCTTGATGGGTGCGTGATCACTGTCAATTAGGTCGAGGACATCAACAGTACAACGATTAATGATTGTGTTTGAGACTATTGCTATATCTGGAATGGTATTACTGATGGGGCGAGTACAGCGAGGGAGATTAAGAGAAGTTCCTGTGGTATGAACTGTGATGAAGTCAGTGAAAGAGGTTTGTTCAGCTGCTGAACGGCTATGAAAGTTTACATCAGCCAGGATAATAAAGTGTTTATAAGTATTGGAAATATGTGAGAAGAAGGCATGAGGTATAGGAAGGCCAGGGCGCACGTAGATAGTAGCAAGGGTGAGGGCGATGTTACGGAAATATAATGTGGTGATGATGTGTTCTGGGAGATGTAATAGAGGACAGTTATGAGACCGAAACGGGATTGTATGTCGGAAATCAATTGCAGCTCCACCATTGGCTCTGAGGGCTGGCATATGACTATCGTGACAGAGTAAAGTGAAACGAGAAAGGGAACAAGATGAAGTGGGTTTGAGAAAGGTTTCATTAAGTAGGAAAGCTGTGACTTGTTCTTCGAGTAAGAGTGTTTCGAACAGCACTTTGTTTTTAACAAGAGATCGGATGTTAAGAAACAAAAATACTATATCCATACTGGGTACGATTATACTGAGGTTTCGAGGCGAGTTCTGTGGAAGTGAACATAGTTATTAGAGTAAGTTGCGAACAAAGATACATGAAATGTAGATTTGGCAGCGGCAATAATTTGTTGAAGAACGTGTTGGCGTTGAAAAGGGTGGATGTTTTGCAAAGTAAGGGCAAGGAATTCTAGTAATTTACTAACTGTAACGGGGTCATCAACGGAATTATCGGTGGAAGCTCTGGTTTTCAGCGGAACAACAAATTCGGGATGTGACTCTTGAGCAGAAGGTTTGCCTTTGCACTTATAACTATAAGCTGGGTGCTGTTCGGTGCAAGTAGAACATTTCGGAGGCTGTGCCATGTTGGGACAAGAACGAGTTTGGTGAGAGCCAGAACAAAAGCCGCAAACTGGACAGGCAGATGTGTGATGTGAATTGTATTGTTGGCATTTTTCACACCGTAGTGGGAGAGGCACAGACGACCGGGAGGGCTCTACACGATGTTTACGTTTATAAATATATGCTCCATAAGAGAGCAGGTTGTCAATTGTGCTTTGAGAAGACGTAAGGACACGCATCATGTAGGTGGCACCAATATTGTTTCGTATGCGAACAACCTTTTGAACAGTATGCCCTTCGTACTGAAGTTCCTCTTGAGCCTCCTCTTCGGTATACGAGGGATCAACGCCACGAATAACCACGGAAAGAAGTGGAGGCCGTTTTGGGGGAGGCGCTTGTTTACGTTTAGCGGAGTTAAGTGAGGTAATGATAGCCTGCTTTCCAAAGATCTCAAATGAAGCTTTATTCCGAACTAGGATGGCGAAATTAGGGTCTGGAGATTTCAGTATCATGCCGTTTCGTGATTTTACGACTTGAGAAAGAGGAGCACTCGGTATATACTTGCGGAGTTGAATTGTTACGAATTTCTCATTACTGTACTTGGTGTCAAAATTTTGAAGCAGAAAAGAGTGAAGTATCGGGACAGACGGTGAAGAAGATGAAAGATGAGATGAGTTATTGATGTTGGTTGGCTGGGCTTCCATGTCTGAAGTATCTGAAGCCTTTTCTCGATATTGTCTCTTTGCCGGTTGGCGAGTCTGCTTAACAGAGTCAGCATAGAGTTGTTGACCGTGTGGAGATCTGGACCTCGTGGACACATTAGAAGTTGTAGAGGCAGTAGAACTGCCTGACTGCGTACGCTGTCTGTTGCTCAAATCCCTCTTCTTGGCCACTTTCGGAGCCGAAGCAGAGGGAACGGCAAACACAGGAGGAAGGCCTTGATGTCGTCCTTCTAACGAGGATCCAGTAGCAATAGGAGGATCAGACATAATGGAGAGCCGTGAGCCTAAATAATGATGCAGTAATGCGCGATGAATGAGATGAGCAAGGTGGGACAACCCGTTTGGATAGTTGTCCAGGTGGGGTAACTCCCCTGGCTCGATCTGTAGATCCGGCTGCCCTTGGCTAGATAAGTCTGACAGACGGTTCGTGAGAAAGAGACAGAAGGTGAGACCCAGGATAAGGAAAAGGAAGGTTTTTCCAAAATTCGTCACCATACAAGAAGCGACGCTTCAGAGCACAGCTCTGGAAAAGTATCTTAAGAACGACCGAGCTCCAACCTACAACTTTAGCTTTCAATCCTTTCATTTACAGTTATTTGTGATTTCACGTTTATAACAGACAAATATTTTTAAAAGGCGTACTTTAAATAAATTACTTAAAGAGGTATTTTCCCACAAAGTTTATCCTTTTAAATTATTGTTCAAAGCCTTTGCCTTTTAATAAGCCTTCTCGGAAATAGATGCAAATGAATTGTGCTGCCATCTTTGGAGTTCTTTTAAACTGGACGTTTATATGTTTGTGGCCAATCCGTTCGACAATGAGATCTCGGAAACTACAGGCTCTAGAAAGATAACGTTTTCACTGATCGATTGCAAACTTTGGGTAGATTGTCCAGTTCTAACTCAATATTTAAAAAAAACATGGCCGTTATTTATTTATTACTTTTTTACGGGTACACTGGAAGTGTTGAAATTAAAAAAGAAAAAACTAAAGCATCATATCCTACCTATTATACATTCCAACACCGTATAATTCCATATAGAGACTGCATATCTCTGAGGTGTTTGTTTCATGGCCAAATTATAATGAAAAACGATGGATAACCATTTCTCCATCTAAGTTGAATCTTTATTGTTTGAAGTGTTTTGCCCAATGAACACCTATATCACTGACATTATAGTTGATTGTATGTGTAATGTATTAGCTTATTTTAAAATGTATAAAACGATAATAATGCCTGTTGTTCTGTATGGTTGCGAAATATGGTCTCTTACTCGGAATGAGGAACATAGATTGAATGTATTTTGAACAAGATCCTGAGACGAATATTCGGACCCAAGAGAAACGGGAATAGGGAATGGGGGAATCTTCATAACAAGGAACTACATAATTTATACGGTTTATCCAACATTGTTAGGGTCATTAAATCTAGGAGGCTCAGGTCGGTAGGTCATGTAGCCAGGATGGAAGAAAGAACGAACGCTTTCAAAATCTTAACTGGAAGACCAGCCGGAAAACAACCATTAGGAAGATCTAGGTGCAGATGGGAGGACAATATTAAGATAAATTTCGCAGAAATAGAAATACAAAGTAGAAACTGGATCCCATTGGCGAAGGATAGAAATCAGTGGAGAGCTTTTGTGAACGCGGCATTGAACCTCGGGGTACCATAGGGTATAGAGTTACTTAGTTTATGTATTTGCTTATTGCATACTACATGCAAGAAGAAAGAAAACACAGATCATACATGAATTAAAAACCGCAACAGGAAGTAGACTCAAATCTTGCAAACGCTACGAGATATTGAAAAAGTAATCGAAAAAAATCTCCCCCTTACGGTATCTCTTGCCGATTTTTACCAAGACTTCTTTCACTTGTGTCTGTAAAGGGACATGTACAGATGTGAGGAATAACAAGAAGATTCATGCTCATATACGAATGAGCGCAGATTCAGCTATTATCTATATTAAAAGTACAAAACCAGAGGACAAACTGTGTCCTCACCTGCGAAAAATCCCGTGGATGTATTTTTTAAAATCAAGTCAGGAAAAGTACTGCGTACTGAATAGGTTGCTGCTTATGAAGATTCGTCTTCTAACTCGAATAATCCATCTTCCACCAGTTCCTTAAGGTTTCTGATCGTCTCATCACCATTTCATTTTGTCTGCAGTCTCGATAACGATTTCATGCTGATTATACTTTCATAAGTAGCTATCTATGATGTTCTCATTAGTATACATTAAGTTTACCTGACTTGAATTATTTTTTTAAAAAGATATAGCTGTTAAGAATCATTGAACTAACGAATTCATATCATTTTGTATTTCATTATGTCTTACAAATATAAACTTATGGAAACATAGACTTCACCATTGTATTTCTCGTAAATTCTAGCCCAATTTGATGTATTACATGGCCCCTTCCTATTAAAAAAAGTCGAGTGAGATACAAGATGGCCGACATCAAGATGGCGGCCATGATAAATATATCCTCAAATAGATGTCTACTTCTTCCCGGAGTCGGTTAACGTGTTTTCGTTTTTCATCCCTTCACCCGTTTTACAAATAAAATGAAATTTTCAAACTTGAAGCACATTGTTATGGCTTATTCTGATCAATCAGGTTTTTGGCTACTGCGGCCGTCTATAAGGACGGAAGCATTTTAAATTTTGCTTACGCTCGTTTCTTGATATTTCACACTTCTCTGCCAAGGTTAGTCAAGAAACTAGATTTCGACATTGATACATTTACTTGTAAAAGAAGAAAACTATGAAATACTGGTACACAACCTTCTTGAAGAAATGCGAGGCATAAGAGTGAAACATGTATTTTAAAATTCATTCATTGTCTGCAATTTCCATTTGAGTTATTTCTCTGAAAATTAGCTGCTATAAGCAATGAACAGGGTAAGCGTTTTCACCAGAACATCTTGCAGATGGAAAAACGTTATAAGGAGAAATGGGACCTGTCCATGATGAGAGATTACTGTTAGATCCTCCTGAAAGAGAACTTCACAACATAGAAACGGGAAGATGTTTCGAAACTCTTTACTGTGAATTATATTTCTGAATCAAGCTTATAAGTAAACATGCAGGCTATTCCGGGGATACACTGACAAACTTATCATATGTGCTCAGGATTTGAATAATAAATAAATAAAAATATCTGCGACTTTGGTCGGAAATGTTTAACTACTACTACTACTACTACTAATAATAATAATAATATTTAATAATAATAATAATAATAATAATAATAATAATAATAATGATAATAATAATAATATCAGCTCTTCGCAGTGGTAGGTTCAATAAAGTATGTCCACACATTTGAGCATTCATTATTATTATTAAACTAAGTGATACAGTGAAACCTCTCAAAACGGATATCAGTGGAACACGATTATTTGTCTGCAAATGAGAGGTGTTCCTAAAAGGAAGGGTTCTCTCTCATAACACCACACCACACATATTTATGGCATGGAAGAATAAGAAAGTTTGTCCTCTTATGAAGATGTCCACTGTTGACAGATGCCCGTTAAGAAAGGTTTCACTGTATTAGGAATTAACCTCCACTATTTTACCCAGTAATTACATGTGAATTGATTACATACGAATTATTGTAATTATTTGGAAAATTCTGCTATTATTTCAATTCATTACCCCCCAGCAAGTTTTAGTGGGTGATTTTTTCCAAAATATTAATTGGGAAAAAATCCCCTCGTTCCAGTACTGAAACCACATTTGTATAGTAGTTAATACTGTACATAGTTCCAATTTCATTATTTTAGTATTCTAACCCTGTTGTTAACGTTAATTGTTGTAATATTATTTGATCTCTTAATCTCCGTTCCTGCCCCTTCCTGGCTACATTATTGGCTCTGAATATCTTTCATAAGAAAATGATTCATTGATTTGGTTGTTTTCCAGAAATCCAGTTTTTCAATTTAAAAAATATTTTGTATATTTCTGTTTTGTAATTTTTAATATACCCTAATTTTAATAATCCCAGGGCTCATAAAGGGCAAGGTTCATAGTTGTAAATGGTTGAAAAGCAACCAAAATGGCCAAAGCACATGAAAAAGTGACCAACATATCATCATGCCCCTTTTTTTCCTTTGTCAATTTCTCCATCACCCGTCTCTTTGTTTGTCTCACCTTTGTTTCACCTTTACTTCTTCTTTTTGAACTTCCTCCTTTCTTAGGTTTTTAAAGTATGCGTTGTAGTTACGGTAAGCAATCTTAGCAGATGTAAGAAGCTTCTGAGTAAGTGGAACCAGTTCTGGACTACTTCCGAATTTCTTCATCCCAAACATTATATTTAACTTCGCATTAAAAGTTCTCATAAACGTGAAATATTCAATTCATCACCTACTCTTAAGAAGAACATACAAGAAGCATAATACAAGACGAACATGATGAACCACACAAACACATACAACGTTAAACAGAGCGCGAACTATTATGACAGAAAACTAAAAGATTATTATGATAGAAGAAAGAACAGACACAGAAGGGTTCTCAACCCCACCTTAAGAGCTTAAGCATCCACCAACCGTCCACTGTGCTTTAGAAAGAATAAAAGCTGAAGTGAGAATAAAGCTGACTGTTTCACATGTGGCAGCAAGTACTGATGCTTTCAGAAGAGTAATGAGTAACAAATTTCTGCCTTTTTCCATTTTTTTTAAGAAAACTATAATGCAAACCATAAATTACGCGAAAAAGTCACTTTACCTCTCAAAAAAGTAACTTTTAGTGACAATTTTCAAAAAAAGTAACTTTTAGTGACCAACTTCAAAAAAAGTAAATTTTAGTTATGAAGGTGACTCGCTATGAGCCCTGTTCCGCTCAATGAATTTACGTGAATAAAAATATACTTTACAAATATCAAGCTAGCGCCAAATGCGTTTCTGCATAACACTAGACTCAGTCTAAAATATATACAATTCTTACTTCGATGGATCTCTTCATTTCTAAAAACGTTTTGACTACACCCTTCTAACGTCCATCCGTTGATACACCACTTGAAGAGCAGGCTCGAAACCACCCACAGAGCTCTGGGGGCATTGAATATGTTGGGAGGGACCAAGCCATTAAATATCCTCTTACAACTATCTAAATTGTACATTTTGTATTGAGGTCTGGAGGGAACATGAAAAATTTAGGGAGGTCAAGGCCTCGCATAGCTCTCCTCTGGCTGCGAACCTGTTGCAGAGTAGCACTTACCAACTGAATCTGGTGTAGCCTTATTACTATTACTATACCTATACCTTATTATTACTATACCTTCCTTATTGAGAAGAAGGTAGGTGAATGACCGCTCAAGACGTTGCCACTTTCAGTCATCTGCATCTGTCCGTCAATCCCTTTTCTCAGAAACGACCGCGGAGCCCAGGAGGCACTGGCGGATCCAGGGGGGCGAATCGGGGCGATTGCCCCCCGTCCAGAACGGGAATCTTTCTTATTTTATATATAAATAAAACCCATCCCAAAGTGTGGAGCTCTTAAAAGTAGCTGCAAGTAGCAGTATTATAACTCACTGCCCTCGCCAGAAGTCCGTCTTGGATCCGCCCCTGCCAGGACGGTAGGTATGTGCGGTGTGTTTTGTCAATTGTTTCGGTCGAAACACCGCCCGATACAATGAAGTCATGTGGTTCTCGAAGCCGTACATGAGAACGAGGTGGCTTCGTATTTTGAAGTGACATAAATAAATATTGCCTTCTTTCCTAAACGCTAAAACTTTTTTAACTTGATGTAATAAATAACCTATATGATACTGATTGATACAATTAGATTTGGGGGAGTATTCCCTTTCCATCCAGGGGTGTGTGTAAAGAAATTTGGAGGGTGTAAGGGGGTGTTGGGGGAGTGTAGCTTACTCCCTGGTGTACATATACAATGTAAAATACTTTCAATCGTATACTCAAACACATTCGGATAGATTAAGCGGCTACATTAAGCAATAACTTACATAGTTAGTTTAATTATTGTTGCTAAGTTTATTGCTGTTATAACTATACTCGTATGTATGTTCAGAGTGGGAAAAAGCAAGTCATTGTCTCATTTTCAGATCTGTGTGCAATGTTGAACATCGTTTTATCCCCACATATCAATAACCTAATTCGCACACTGATTATTATTATGGTGTTGGTGTCACAAACCTCAGGTTTTCGGTCGCAGCAGATCAGGCGTAATGCGGTTTGAGAGCTTATAGTTGAAGTAAGTAGATATGCAAAACGTGTTGGGTAAAGCATTGTGCCGTATTTCGATAAAGACGCAAATGCTGTGCATTTCCGTGAAGAAATCTGTGTTCTTTATAAGAAAGATACAGTATCAAATTTGCAACAACCAAAAGATGATTCAGCCACATTTGTTCTGGAAATGTCGATGTTCAAAATCCTCTTCACGGTAGGCGACCAATCACAGCAACAGTGGATGATACTCTAGCAAAAGTCTAGCAAGACCGACTCGTGCCATCGAACAGTCATGACATCGTGAATGGCGTTAATATCCATTAACAAATAGTGTTAAACCATTAGAAGAGAGTTAGCTTTTCTTTTAAAAAAAATGTTTGAGTGCCACACGATCTGTGTCATCAGTAATGTCCGGATTTGTATGTAATTACATATTTTTCTTTCATATGTAGGTTCGTCAAATCCTTAAATGTTTGTGATTCACACCTGTAGGGTGCTTCAACTCAAGTTTCATATTACATATTTTTTTTTACATATTTTGACCAATATTACATATTTCTATGGTTTCTACATTTTTTTTAACATAAAACTGCCTTAAAATTTTGCGTTTACTCAAATTTTAATTTAAAATAAGAAAAATAAACTCTCCAACTGTGCAAGGTTTGCATCTAGATTCAATTTTGTCATGTCTATCTTTTCGTTTCTTTACCGAAGAGAAATATATATTTTTTAATTTGTCAAACCATGTTCCGCAGAATTTTCACCGACATTAGCAGCGCCCTTTATTCTCAACTCTAGAGGAAGACAGATCACGTGGCTAATAGGTGACTGGCCAGTAAATTCCTAAAATGAAATCTATTTGATTGTTATCGGACGGGAAAAAAGATGAAAGCAAATCCTGCAAAATTTTATGCTAGTATAGTCTAAAAGAACTCCAAAGGAACGCACGATTCATTTGCGTTGGTTTTGGAGAAGGCTTATTAAAATACAAAGGCTTTGAGCAATATTTTTAAATCGTTAACTTTATGAAAAAGATCTATTTAAATAATTTCTTTAAAGTATACACACTTAAAATGTTTTTCTGTGTGAAATGTGAAATCACATATAAACGTAAATGAAAGATTTGAAAGCCAAAGTTATAGGTTGGAGCTCAGGCGTTGCTAATATACTTAGCTGGTTTCCAGCTTTCTCACTAGAGGCATTCCTGTAGTGTCAAGTCTAGGCTGAGAATATTACGCGTTTGTGGACGCAAGCGTGACAGTTCTCAGTTTTGGGGCGAGAGAGTGAGAGAGATCAAGGGTTTCACCCGAGTGGAGGCTGCACTACCTTACTCATTAGTGTACTAATTTTTGGAAGCTTTTGCTTCATCACTTATCACATCATCTGTACTGCCTCAGACATTTGCTACACATACATACACAGCGTTCTAGAAATCATCTTGTCCGGCTACTATGGCCAGTGGACAACATCCTGGTCTTCCGGCTGCAGTTCCTACAGCTTCTACTGTCTCTACGAAGGTAGAGAAGCGCAAGAGTTACAAGGACGCTTTTGTAACTTCAGATCACGATCAAGGATTAGTGGGTAATCCTATTGACGGCGACCCAGCTTCTAATCCAAAATCTCCACCTCATAAAAAGCATCATGATGACAATATCAGCATCGCCAGTTCAGACGACATCTCTCGTCTTATGATTGTTGATGGCATTCAACAATTTCCTCAGAAACCACAGATAGAAACTCATAACTTTCTACTCCAGGATTATGATCCGAAATTCCGGAACACCTAACTTCTACTCCAGCCACTTCTCAAATATAGACCACGTTCTGAAATCACACAAATCATACAAACTCAAAATGGATATATCATTAAATCAATATATCATTACCTAACTTCGCAACAACAGTCAGAGACAAACATAGTTTTGAGATATTCGGAAAAACAGCAAAACTCACAAAACTGAACGACCGCCGTAAGAAACAAATGCCATCACTCAGACGAACTCCTATTCTATCCGTAGTCATCCGCGGTGTTGATCCGTCTTATAATGACGAAGGAATCGAAGAAGAACTACACCACGAGGGATACACCTTCAAAAATGCATTTGCATTAGAAATAATCAAGGACCTACATATATGGTCAGGGTGCTGACAGAGTCACATGAAACTATTGACGACCTGCTTGAACATGGAGCATTCATATACAAGCAAAGACATAGAGTGGAACCATCCAAAACATCGCCTCCTCTTCCTATACGCTGTGATCGATGACAGGAATATACTAATCCTACACCTAAATGTGTAAATCCGTTTAAATGTGGGTACTGTGGTGGCCCTCATCCTACCCGCTCTTGTCCAAATATGCAACGTCCACCAGAGTGCTCAAACTGTCATGAACGTCATCCAGCCTATAGCTATAAATGCAAAGCCAAACCTACTCCACAAGAAGCAAAACTTGAACTAGTAGTTCCCCCTTAGAATACATGACCCACAGAATCAAACTTCCGAACCCAGCACATCTGATCAACCAATAACTATTAAACAGCTTCTTGCTTTCATTACTCTTACTCTACAAAACATCCATCCGTTTGCACGTCCCTTAATTCTACAACACGTTCAGTATGCTGCCCAATCAGTCTTTCATCTTCAGTTCCAAGCGACTTACAATGGTCCAACTGCTTACTTTCCTACATTCCCATTTTCACAAATCTTCTAAATATCATCGCAGTATGGACATTATGGGTATTGTTTTTCTGTTTGCTAATATACGCTCTCTCTGCACCCACAAAATATTATTTGAACAACTGTTACTCGAGGAGAAAGTCAATGCTTTTCTCCTTAACGAAACACATCTGACTCCTAAAATGAAATGCAAAATAACAGGGTATACGATCATTCGCAAAGACAATACTTTACCAGCACGTCGGGCAAATGGCGGGGTAGCTGTTGGGTTTTCACCTCACATCCCATATCGTATCTCCACTCCAGCAATTCAGAACCTCCCAGAAAATCTAGTAATCAATCTTTACTATAAATCCGATTATATTACAGTGACAACTATCTATGTCCGCCCAGGGCATCCAATTCCTCTGTTATTTCTTCAATATATCTCAAACACTTTTCAGCGCTACATCATTCTAGCTTATATAAATTTTCATTGTCGTTCCAAAAGAGACCAAACTCATTTTTTGAATTTCATTCTCACCTATACGACGGGCACTTTTCATCACCTTCCTAAACCAACCAGACCTGAATCAAATACCACGCCTGATATCGCTATCACGTCTGCCTCTGTAACGCCACGCTCCACTATAGAGTCATCGATCCTTTCGGGAGCGACCATGTGCTCATAAAACTCAGTATCCAATGCCGTACCTTCGACATCTCGACGCACCCCCACCTCGCATGATTCCTCGACATGACAAAGCGGACTGGGAGAAATACCAAACATACCTCACCGAACATCTCGAAGGTCTAAATCTTCCTACAACAGAGTCAGAGTTATATGAATCATTAGAGACTATCACCAATGATATCAATCAAGCATCTGCACAATATATACCACAAGCTCAATATGCACCACACAAACCTAAACTTCCACCACAATATCTTGCCATGGCAAAACGATCACGGCAGTTCTTCCGTGAAAATACTCACACAGGAAATCGAGAGGCACTTAGACATCACCGAGCACTCCAGCTCACTGTTCACAAAGCCTTTAAATTAAGACAATGGATCAAAACTTGCAATTCTCTCTCCGAAACCTCTCATCCTACACGATATTGGAAACGGCTAAACGCTCTCTCTGGCAAATATACCAAAACTTCATACCCGCTCATCATCAATGACTCACCTTTAGACTCTGATCTGGGCAAAGCAAACGCCTTTGCCACTTACCTCCAAGATATCTTTACACCGCTCACTCCCGAACATCCAGTTCGCAATCACCCAGTGGATCACCTCGACTTTTCTTGACCTCATCTACAGCCAAACAGTACTCATCCGCTTAATACATCACGTCCTCTTACAAAGCCCATCAACCAAGAAGATATCAGCACAGCTATTGCACGAAAACGAAACACCGCCCCTGGCACTGATAACATCTCATATCGACATATAAAGGAAAGCCCATACGCAGTATTATACATTCTTTCTCTCATCTTTACATTCATCCTCCGCACCGGATATATATCATTACAGTGGAAAACTTCAGAGGTATTGATGTTTCTCAAACACAACAAACCCGCCGACTGTGTCTCCTCATATCGACCTATACAATTGACTCTGGCATTCGGCAAAATCTTGGATTCTACTACACGGTGTTCACACACATCTCTCCAGATATAATTTATTACCATCACATCAAGTAGGTTTTCGTCCAAATTTCAGTATTAATGATCAGTTATTCCGCCTTCTTAACTACATCACAAATCACTATAATACTTCCTGGCCATTTTGTTTAAGTCCCTTTGATCTTGAAAAAGGTTTTGACAAGGTTTGGCACCATGGCCTTGTATATAAACTTCTCAACTTCCGTCTTCCTCTTACTTACATCAGATTCATATATAATTTTCTGTTCTGTCGCCTAGCATACGCTACCATTAATCATACCTTCTCTCATTCAATATTTCTTCACTCTGGTGTACCGCAGGGATCGTCTCTTTCTCCACTATTGTATCTGCTCTATGTAGCTGACTTTCCAACTCTGCCCGATAATATACATGTTTTCCAATACGCAGATGACACTGCCTTTTTAGCGCTGGGCAAAACTATCCATCAACTAAATACTTCTATGCAATCCGCCATAGATTCATTTGTCCAATGGTGTAAAGTGTGGCGCATAAAGATCAACGCTCTCAAGACACAAAATATAGTTTTCCTACATCCTAAACAGCGCACAAAAGTACAGAGAAATCCCAAACTCCTTCATCTCACAGTCAGATACACGTCTTCCACTCAGCAAAACAGTAACATATTTAGGACTTGTCTTAGACACACATCTCACCTGGAAGGCTCATTTGCAGCACATCACCACCAAAGCTTACAATCGTCTTAATTTACTTAAACGTCTTACATGCACTACTTGGGGTCTCACTCCAACAGCTGTACTCAATACCTATAAAGTATTCCTACTTCCGCTCATCACATATGCTCATCTAGCCTGGATTGCCGCACCCCTCTCATTCTACAAAAAACTGAAGATATTGGAACGACATGCACTCCGCATTGCTTACAGAATCAAAGTACCCAGTCCGACATACGAACTATATCAACGCATGACCTTTCCACATATTCTTTTCCATCTTGAGTCTCTCTGTCTTAAGTACATCACTACTCGTCTTGAGGATCGCCACTCACTGCTCATCGATACGATGACAGCACACATCGACTTTCCACTTTGTGCCCATACTCTCCATACACCATTGGCGCTCCTTTTTGCACTCTATCACCACACTCTACCTCCAAATCACCACCATCTCCTCTTAGCCCCAGAATTGAAGACCGACGTCATCCCGCCCTTCATATGTCCATCATTCGCACAGCAACTCCTTTGTAACTACTCGGGGCTCCCACTGTCTTTTCATCAATGCTTGGAGCAGCCCCCAAGCGAGAAGAATAACATGCATCTGTACACTAACATAACCCTGTATGTTGTTTGCTGTGTATCGCACTTCATCACATCATGTTGATCACCTCCATCATCACTTCATGATTGTGATCCAAAGATCACAATGTCCCTTCCAAAATGAGAATAATAAATATATAAATAAATAAACCACAATGCAATCCACAATCTTCCGTCATTGTTTCACCATTTCCTTTCTCTTTATCCGTAATCATCCACATATCAGTATTCAAATATCTCATAGACCAACGTCTACTGTTCTTCTTATCAGTTCTCATACATCTACCTTCCCATAGAGGGCGTAACCCTCGCACGGGTGGCTACCGCGGCTAGCAAGGAAAAAAGCGTTGCTAACATTCATATTTAACCAGCTGGCGTAGTACAGTTTTCGTCACAAGTCTAGACTGTCTTGTTTGCGTACCTGTGGACGCACAGCGATCGGAATTCAGTTTCGGGCGACAGGTTACGAGAGATCGAGGGTTTCATGCAAGTGGAAGCCTGTTGAAGTACACTGTTATTGTGTTTTTTTTTGTTCATCATTTCTTATTTCGTTTCGCTACATTTGCTTCATACACTCCACCGTTAGCTGTGTAATCTTCCTCTTCGCTTATGGTATCTAGCCATGGATACCGGACAGGCTCCAGGACCTTCAGTTCCCCGTCTATCTACTATCTCTACGAAGATAGAAAAGCGGAAGCCTCGTAGGGAAAAGTGTAAAGCTGAAACAAACCCAGATCGATCTCGCTCACCTCTTAGCAGCCCAGTACTATTGTCAAGATTGCCACCATCTAAGAAACACCATACAGATGCCCACAGCATTTCTGGTTCAGACGATGGACGTATCATCATTGACGAGGATTTTCCTCCTCTACCTCCTTCAAAGCTACAACTAGAAGTTTACAGCTATCATCTTCTTCACTACGATCCTAAGTACCGGAATTCGAAACTGCTTCTTCAACAAATTCTGAAATACCGGTCACGTTCTGATATATCACAAATAGTAGAAACCAAGAAGGCTTCATCATCAAGTAATCATCAGCGAACTTTGCTACTACCATCCGACATAAACATAGCTTTGAAATCTTCGGAAAACACGCAAATCTCTCTCCACTCACTAGTAATAGGCAGAAACAACGTCCACCCCCAGGTCAACCACCTACCATGTAGGTAGTGGTCCGCGGCGTTGATCCGTCGATAACAGATGCAAAGATTGAAGACGAACTCCGAGAAGAAGCCTACTCCTTCAAGAAATGTATCCGTATTCGGAATAATCAGGGGCCTACTTACATGGTCCGGATCTTGACCACTTCGTAAGACACGATTAACGATCTTTTGGATAATGGCGTTTTCATCTTCAAAAGGCTAACCTTCACGATCACCAGCGCCACTTCCTCTTAGATGCGAAAGATGCCAGAAATACAACACGCACTCTACTGATCGCTGCACAAACCAATTCAAATGCGGCTACTTCACTGGGCCTCATCCAACTCGCACCTGCACCAACCTTCAATAAGTTCCTACTTGTAATACTTGCCAAGAAAGATCTCATCCAACTTAAAGTTATAAATGTAAATCTCGGCCTATTTCAGAAGAGTTTAAACCAGAACTAGTAGTACCATTATGTACTCACGACGCCCAGAATCAAACAGTGGATACACCACAGGAACCTAACCAATTTGTCACCCTACATCAATTATTAGCATTGATCACTTTGACACTTCAGAACGCCCAACCTTTTGCACGACGACTCATGCTACAGCATGTTCAACACGCAGCTCGCAACCTTTTCCATCTTGACTTCCATGCAACCTATAATGGCCCCTATGTCCACTGCCATGCAACTCGAATCACAACTGCAGTATAAATCTCTCTTAAACATGGTTTTTATCATGGCGCTCATATTCTTATTCCTCAACATCCGCTCACTTTGCACTCATAAAATTCTTTTTGATCAACTTCTACTGGAACAAAAATTCAATACTTTCATTCTCAATGAAACTCATCTCACACCCAAACTCACTTGCCGTCTTCCAGCCTATCATATCCTTCGCCACGATAGTACAATACTAGCTCGCCACGCCAATGGCGGCGTTGCCATAGGTTTCTCACCTCACATGCCTTACCGTCTTCATTCTGCCCTGCTCCAGAACATCTACCAGAACATCTCATTACTGCTCTTTATTATAAATCATTATTTGTAACAGAGCAACCATTTATGTCCATCCAGGTCACTAAACCCCACTTTCGTTCTTTCGCTACGTCTCTAACAACTTCCGCCATTACATAATCTTAGCAGACATTAACCTTCACAGCCGCTAAGATAGAGGTGAGACAACTTTCAGGAACTTTATTGCCACAATCACGACCGGTATAATTCATCCTTTACCTAAACCCACCCGTTCTGAATCCAATATCACTCCAGACATCGTCATAACGTCATCATCTCTATCACAACGCATTCACATCGATATCTTAGATTCGCTGGGAAGTGATCATGTCCCGCCACCTCCACGACTCGTACCCCGTTATGATAAGGCAGATTGGCCGTACTATCGCTTTTACTTAAAACACTCTCTTGAGAAATGTGCTCCTCCTAGTACGAAAGATGAATTATACTCTACCTTAGACCATATCACTAACCATATTCAAGTTGCCTCCGAGCAATTCATTCCCATTCTACCTATTCACCTTACAAACCTAAGCTACCCCCACAATATCTTACTCTCATTCAGCGTTCACGTCAGTTTTATAAAGAATACGTTCGATCTGGTAACCGTGAAGCTCTTCAACATCACAGAGCCCTCCATCGTACAGTCTCCAACTACATTAAAGCAAGTAAACTAAGACATTGAATCTAGGCTTGCAATTCTCTTGTCAGTGACACATCCCACCCTACAAAATATTGGAAGTGTTGTAACGCACTAACCGGAAAATACACAAAAACGTCATATCCACTCATTCATCATGATCAAGCACTCCACTCCGACAAAGATAAAGCTGACGTCTTCGCTACTTATTTACAAGATATCTTTACGCCATTATCATCTATACGTAATTTTCGCAATCATCCCACAGAGCACTTTAACTTGGAGTGCTCACCTGAAAAAGCTAACAGCTAAGGCTAACATTCGGTTAAATCTATTGCGTCGTGTCACAGGCACAACTTGGGTTCTAAAAGCTGAAGTGATACTTTATACCTATAAGGCGTTCCTCCGTCCCATCCCCACTTTTGGACACACCGCCTGGAGCAATACTTCTTCGTCATATTACGAAAAACTCTGCATAATGGAGCGACATGCTATTCGGCTGGTGTGCTTCCTTACCCTATATGGCTTACATATGAGTATATCGACTTTTCAAAAGTCACAAAACACCTCGCAGAACTAAGACTAAGATACATAACTTCACGTATACAAACAGATCATCCGTTATTCTTGGACATTTTGCAGACTGATGCTCTTACTGATTCTCCATTTCGGTAAAAACATTCACCTTTAAACATCTTAGATCTCTGTTTGTCTAAAATGCAGATCTGCCTGCTGATAAACGGCAAATATATGACATTTACCTCATTAATGATCATCTTCCTCATATTTTTCCATATTAGCACAGAAATCCTCACTATTAACAAGGGCTTTTTTTTGTCCTCATCAGTCCCGAGTCGCCCCGGGACAGAAGATTTAACACTGTATCTGTCTGGCTAATACAACTGTGTTTGTGTTGTCTTAGCACTTCATCTCATACCTCACCATCATTGCTCTAAATTCAATTACATTTGTTATAGATTTTGATTTCAATCATATGAATACCTCGTATATATATTTGACATATTCTAAATTTTGTTTATTGTTATTATTATTTATCAGTGCACCTAGTTTTGTATGCTCACTTTTCCTCATGTTTATGTAACTGCACTTTGACCATCTCACACTATTAACAATCAATGTAAATCAACCAACATCTATGCCAAAGATAGGGCGTAACCCTCTAATGGCAGGGAGTAGGAGTACCATCTTTCCCAATCATTAATTGATGAATAAAGAATTATCCAGTTAACTTTACCCTATTCCCATACTCCTAAAAAGAAGCTTGGTAACTGCTATTGGAGCATTTAGTAGATAGACTAGCTGAATCTGCGCTCTCTACATAGCGCATCATTTGCATATGAGCATAAATCTCCTTCTCATTCCTTACAACATCTGTACATGTCCCTCTACAGACACAAGTGAAAGACGTCTTGATTTTAAAAAATCGGCAAGGAGTGTCACAAAGGAAAGATTTTTTCGATTATTTTTTCTCAATATGTTTCAACGTTGGCAAAATTTAAGCGTACTTCCTGTTGAAGTTTCTAAGTCATGTACGGCGAGGGTTTTCTTTCTTCTTGCATGCAGTATTTTTATTTATTTATTTAGTCTTATTTTACATAACGAAGTTAAGGCTCTTGCCTTGTCTCCCATTTGACCATGCAATACAATAGTATCATAATTAGTAATACAATAAAAATAATAAAATATATAAAACACTCCCAATCAAACGTACACACACAGTATGTAATAAGCAAATACGTTACATACATAATTAATTATAATGTCAGTTATATATGGTCGTTCATTGGGCAAAACACTGCTAAAATAAAGATTCATCTTAGACTGGAGATGTGGTTATCCTTCGTTTTTCAGTATTGTTTGACCAGGAAACAAACGTCTGAGACATATTCAACCCGTATATACAACAATGTGGTGTTGGAATGTGTAATGCGTAGGATATGATGCTTTATTTTTTTTTTAAATTTCAACACTTCCAGTGTACCCGTAAAAATGTAAGAAAGAAATAATTGCCATGTTTTTTTAAAAATATTCAATTAGAACTGGACAATCTATGCAAAATTTGCAATCGATCAGTGTAAACGTCATCTTTCTAGAGCCATTGTCGAAAGGATTGACCACAAACATATAAACGTCCACAAACATATAGTTTAAAAGTACTCCAAAGTTGGCAGCACAATTCATTTGCATTGATTTTGGAGAAGGGTTATTAAAATATAAAGGCTTTGAACAATAGTTTTAAAACTTAAACTTTATAAAAAAGATATATTTAAATAATAATGTATTTAAAGTACACACACGTTTGAAATCCAAAGTCAAACATTTGAAATCCAAAGTCAGAGTTTGGAATTCAGTCGTTTTTATATTTGGAGGTTAAATATTAACTCTTCCAAAATACAAACCATAGTTTTCTTACCACGTCGACGCCGTTCACGAGTGCATCGAGACCCGAATCTACTTCGCCTTCAGGTTGATCTTACGCCTATTCCAGTTTCAAGTACTATTACATATCTCAGTGTCATTTTTGACACTCATCTTACCTGGACTCCACATTTCACCAAACTCATAGGTCAAGCGCAAAATCGACTTATTCTTCTCAAACGATTAGTGCGCACAACCTGCGGATTAAAGGCACATACCGTTCTCAATACATATAAAACCTTCATGCGGATTATATAAACCTATTGACATATAGCCTGGGCATCTGCGCCATTAAAATTCTATCAAAAACTTGCTATAGTAGAATGCCATGCTATACGCCTAGCCTACCGCATCCAACACGTTTACTTTATGAGATGATCGATTTTCCACCATTATTAACGCACCTCGAACAACTTCGTATACGTTACATCAGCAACCGTATGGCACAGCCCCATCCTATGATACTTGATATACTCCGCTACGACCGTGACAACGATGCACCACCAACTTTCATTGACATCCCTTTCCAACACTTCATGACATTATATAATTTACAGTTAGATGATGACATATTGGACCCCGAAATCTATACAATCTACCGACCGCATGATCTATCCATCATATGCACAGTAGCACCTATTAACAAGGGCCTCCTCCGTCTTCATTAGTTCCTGAATCGCCCCAGGAACAGAAGATAACTTCATTCGTCTGAACTAACATAACCTTGTGATGTGACGTCCAAAGCACTGCATTTCATCCATTCATTACATTTGTTCATTTTCTTACTGCAGCCCTCAACTCTCTTTTCCTCTCATAATTTGTGTTTATGTAATAACTTCCAATATTCACTTCTAGTCATTAATTAACCTATTACTGCTTGTGTTATATATATATATATATATATATATATATATATATATATATATATATATATATATATATATATAGGGTGTTTCAGATAAAACGTCCAGTGCTTATAAATCCGAAACGGCTGAGAATAAAAAGATGAAACAAAAACTGAGATAGGAAAATGTCATAGGCCGCATCACATGGTGTTGTTGTGGTGACCCACAGGGCCCTCCTTCAAGGGGGCCCAGGGGCCAACTTCAAATTTTCAAATAGGAACATGTATTGAATCATACCTCATTCAATAGTACTTGGAAAACGAAACAACTTTTGTAGGAAACAATTTTCGATTTGGGCCACCGTTTTTAAATGGCCGCAAAAAGTGAGTCCTATATCAGATAAAACGTCCAATGCTTATAAATCCGAAATGGCTGAGAATAAAAGATGAAACAAAAACTGAGATAGGAAAATGTCATTGGGCACATCACATGGTGTTGTTGTGGAGACCCCAAGGGCCCTCCTTTAAGGGGGCCCAGGGGCCAACTACAAATTTTCAAATAGGAACACGTATTGAATCATACCTCATTCAATAGTACTTGAAAAATGAAACAACTTTTGTAGGAAACAATTTTCGATCTAGGCCACCGTTTTGAAAATGGCCGCAAAAAGTGTCCTGTATCAGATAAAACATCCAGTGCTTATAGGCCAAAATCATAAACTTCTGAGAATAGAGGGATGAAACAAAAACTGAGATAGAAACGATGATAAAGCATATCAAGTAGTGTTGTTGTGGTGACCCTCAGGAAACTCCGTGAAGGGGGCCCAGGTGTCAACTCCAAACTGATAGAGGACTTTTTGCGGCCATTTTGAAAACGGTGCCCCAAATCGAAAATTGTTTCCTACAAAAGTTGTTTCGTATTTCAAGGACTATTGAATGAGGTATGATTCAAAACATGTTCCCATTTAAAAATTTGAAGTTGGCCCCCTTGAAGGAGGGCCCTGTGGGTCACCACGACAACACCATGTGATGCGGCCTATGACATTTTCCTATCTCAGTTTTTGTTTCATCTTTTTATTCTCAGCCGTTTCGGATTTATAAGCACTAGACGTTTTATCTGAAACACCCTGTATATATACCGGGTACGTCATTTATAATGTCAAACCTTGATGACGGAGAAACCAAAAGAGAGAAAGAAGAGAAACTTTCACGAAGCAACTATACAAAGGGGCACATTGGTAGACGTATTATTTGACATCACCGGATGAACAGTGTTGCCAACCCAATATAAAGTTATGATTTTTTAAATGGAACGACCTAAATTGTATCTCATAATTGAATTCAACACTAAAAAGGAAGACGAAAGATATGCCACTCGCAGGTCAGTGTTGCAAACTTCTCGAGAAATAACGTTAAATATATGTCACATTTAAACACCTATTGCACACACAGGGAGTGAGGTACACACTATTTTTGAACAATAATTTAAATATTGGCCAGAATGGTTTAAATTGACACCAAGTTTAGATGGGTCCGTTAAACAGTGTTGACATAGCAAAAAAGACAAAAGTCGAGTTTGGATATGGTGCACTAACTCGAAAAAGGCCATAAGTACATTACGGTTTAAAATTTATAGGACAATTTGGTATGTCATAAGAAGCATTCTTACGTTTATTTGAAGTCGATAAATCAAGTACTTACCGAGATGTTCGGAATTTTGTAAAAGCTGACAGCGTTACCAACTTCTACAACGCAAAATTCTCAGCTTTTACAGAATTCCGAATATCTCGTTAAGTACTTGACTTATTGACTTCAAATAAACGTGAGAATGCTTCTTATGATATACTGAATTGTCCTATGAATTTTAAACCGTAATGTACTTATGGCCTTTTTCCAGTTATTGCACCATATCCAAACTCACTTTTGTCTTTTCTGTTATGTCAACACTGTTTAACGGACCCATCTAAACTTGGTGTCAATTTAAAACGTTCTGGCCAATATTTAAATTATTGTTCAAAAATAGTGTGTACCTCACTCCCTGTGTGTGCAATAGGTGTTTAAATGTGACACATATTTAACGTTATTTCTCGAGAAGTTCGCAACACTGACCTGCGAGTGGCATATCTTTCGTCTTCCTTTTTAGTGTTGAATTCAATTATGAGATACAATTTAGGTCGTTCCATTTAAAAAATCATAACTTTATATTGGGTTGGCAACACTGTTCATCCGGTGATGTCAAATAATACGTCTACCAATGTGCCCCTTTGTATAGTTGCTTCGTGAAAGTTTCGCTTCTTTCTCTCTTTTGGTTTCTCCGTCATCAAGGTTTGACATTATAAATGACGCACCCGGTATATATACAGGGTGACCGCGTGACTATGTTACAAAATTTAAGGGATGATTCCTGACACGGAAACACGGAAAAAAGTTCAAATAAACTTTTGTCCAATGTACAAAATTTCGGAGCTACAAGGTGCCAAAAACGTGGGAAAATGACATTCAAAGCTCTATAGCTCGACTATGGTGAATGATAGAGCTAATGCGGCATGGTCACGTTAAAGACACCGAAGCTGCTGTATTCAAAAATGCTTAGGTCGAGATCGTACAATTCGTGCACAAGGGATTCCCCAAAGGAGCGTAGGGATTCCCGGATAATCTGTCAAGAAAGATGGGTCGAAAAGGATACGGATGAATCGCTGTCCCAACTGCTAGCAATAATGCGTCTGTACTAAGTCGATATCTCGCACAAGCAGGAAATGGCAAACAGTTTTATACGTGCCATGTGTGGTTGCATAACGCGCACTAAATAATAGTGGGAAACATGAAAGGAAAATGTGAATAATTTGGTACAAATGGTAAATACATGATATTACGCTGTCATGTCATTGAACAGACGCTTTTGATAAAAGGTAATAGTCATGAAACGTACTAAAATGTTGTAAAAGGATCACACTAACATTGTTTTCTTCCATGTATTGTTGTCATTGAAAACAAATAAACAAAACTGAGCGAAACAGCCATAATGCAAAAGAGGTTGTTTCCTAAAACAAAAGTGACAAGAATGGGAATAATGTCTTCAATCAACATTTTACAGCAGGATTGAATGCAGCCAAGAACATCATCAATTACCTGTAAACGAGACAAATCTCCCAATTATCCTACAATAGGTTATGGACATGGCGTCCCTCTACTTCAACACCGGCGTTACAGCGTCGCAGTAAGTTCTGACGCATCCGCTGTAACAACCTAGGATCTGTTCTTATAGTATCACAGGCAGCGAGTATTCGTGCTAATAGTTCTTCTGCCGTGTCTATAGGCGTTTCATAGACAAGTGTTTTGACATGACCCCACAAGAAAAAATCAAGTGGCGTCAATTTGGGGAACGTGCAGGCCAATTACAAGGACCGCCTCTTCCAATCCATTTGTCACGAAACGTTTGATTCAAATACTCTCGAGCACTAGCTGAAAAGTGGGCTGGGGCGCCATCATGTTGAAACCACATCCGTTGACGAACACTGAGAGGGACATCCTCTAATAACTCTGGAAGTATGTCTCGCAGGAATCTCGTATACACTGGTGCAATTAATCGTGGTGGTAGTAAATACGGACCTATTATTTGAACACTGATAATACCCGCCCACTTATTTATGGCGAATCGGTCTTGGTGGCCCCTTTCCACAATTGCATAAGGATTTTCGTCTGCCCATACCTGACTATTGTGACTATTAAATATCCCGTCTTTCGTAAAACAAGCTTCATCGATGAAAAGCACGTAGAAAGCAAACTGCGGATCAATTACCGAGCGTTGGAGAAACCACTCACAAAACCGAACGCGAGGTTGAAAGTCAGTTGGACGTAAGGCCTGAACCCTCTGCGGATGATAGGGATGTAACTGTAGCTCGTGTACTACTTTTCAACAGTATCTTGTGCTACTCCACTTTCACGTGCTACTTTCCGGGTACTTACTGTTGGATCTTGGGCGAAACGATCAAGCACTTGTTCTTCAAAGTCCGGAGTCCTTGTGGTTCTTCGTCTTCCTTGGTCGTAGTATTGAGGTTGTAAATTTCCCGTGCCTCGTAAACGTTGAAAAAGTCTTGCAAACATAGTATGGACTGGATGTCTTCTTTGTGGATACTTCAATCGATATAACTTCTAGCTTCAGCTTCTCGACTGTTGCCATTTGCTTGACCGTATACAAATATCTTGTCAGCAAGTTCTGCTATCGAATACTCCATTTGATCTCACATTCGAACAAGCAAACACAAGCTGCACTAAGGAACTCGTACGCTACGAACAAACCACATGACGAATGGCCTTCCACCTTCCACAACGCCTTCTAGTAGAGTTGTCTTATATTTTTCTTACTTTCGATTGTTTGCTACGACAGAAGGAAGAACAAATGCTAGTGATCGAACCTGCAAACTGTGGTGTACTTCAGGTGATAACACCGTCTGTGAAAACAAAATATCTTCCAAACGATAACAATATGACGACATGTTAAGCATTCTAGACAAAATCTCGGAATCAGTCCTGCAAAACATCGGAAGCAGCGACTAAAACAAACGTCCTGATAAACTGTTTTTCCTTGTTCTTTTTCAATGTTCGGGTAACGCACATTACGGCTAATGAAAAGAAACAGATATTTTAATGTTGTTCTCTGGCAGTGGTCAAATTAACATGGGATGGCGAAAAAATCACCCTCTCGTAAAAAGTATCCTCGGCTCGTATCATCAAATAAAATAAGATTTCTGCCTGGAAGAAAGCACCCATATCCCCCGGTTTTTCCCCTTAGTTTTACTTGCTTTCAATGACAAAACTACATGGAAGAAAACAATGTTAGTGTGATGTTTGTACAACATTTTAGTACGTTTCATGATTATTCTCTTTATTAAACGCGTCTATACGTACAATGAACAGGACAGTGTACTATCATGTATTTACCATTTGTACCAATTTATTCACATTTTCCTTTCATATTTCCCACTATTATTTAGTGCGCGTTATGCAACCACACATGGCACGTATAAAACTGTTCGCCATTTCCTGCTTGTGCGAGATATCGACTTAGTACAGACGCATTATTGCTAGCAGTTGGGACAGCTATTCATCCGTATCCTTTTCGACCCATCTTTCTTGACAGATTATCCGGGAATCCCTACGCTCCTTTGGGGAATCCCTTGTGCACGAATTGTACGATCTCGACCTAAGCATTTTTAAATACAGCAGCTTCGGTGTCTTTGACGTGACCATGCCGCATTAGCTCTATCATTCACCATAGTCGAGCTATAGAGCTTTGAATGTCATTTTCCCACGTTTTCGGCACCTTGTAGCTCCGAAATTATGTACGTTGGACAAAAGTTTATTTGAACTTTTTTTCTTGTTTCCGTGTCAGGAATCATCCCTTAAATTTTGTAACATAGTCACGCGGTCACCCTGTATATATTCTCCTGGAATCATTTCAATCCATGTATGTTTAATATAAATATGATGAGTAAAGAAATAATAAACCTGACAACCCTTAGACCACCTACATTTAAATAGAGATAATTGCTCTACATTACAGCACTTACCCGAAGAAAGGGCACAACCCTTTAAACGGGAGGACGAACAAAAAAAGTCGTTTTTATACATCGGACTCACTTAACCAAGAAGCCTAGCCTCTCTTTTCTTAGTTACTGTGCTAGCGAGGACCAAGGGTTGAAAATTGAATTTGTGAGAATAGCACACTTACGCACTTAGAGGATTGACTAAAGCTCTCACTTTCGGAGGGCAAGCTTGCTTTTTGAACATCATTTAATCATCTTTCATCTCGCTTCTATCTTCATTTGGGCTTCGGCCCTAGGGTCTATTCTCAACATGACGGACCTTGGTAACGCTTCCGGACCACCTTATCTCGAACAACAAATTCCTATTAATATCAGCCCGAACGGACGTCAGAAATGTCACCCCCGTATTGTTACTGGCACTAAGGGAAGCAGTAATGCACAAACAGGGGACAACATTGATACCAGGGACAGCTCACCTAAAGATCAACGAACTCGTTCTAGATCACCACACGGGCGTGACTCTACCTCTGATCCTCCAAAACGGCCACGCACTAGTAACGACGACAACCAGCAAACAAATAACCCATGGATAACAAACAAATAACAAATAACTCAAATACTAATGGATCAACTATCTCAAGAACCTCTACTTAAGACATCATCTATAACTTCCTACCAACCGATTTTGACACCAAATACGATTCGGTACGTATCAACGATTAGTACGTATCAACGATTCGTACTTTCAACGATTAGTCCAATTTGTTTCACGACCTGAGATCCGTGAAATTATTAAAACACATTTCACTTCGGAATGCACTAATATCATTAAATGTGGATATTGTTCTATGAAACATTCTACCAGGAAATGCCCTAATTAAAAGGCACCACCACAATGTAGTGCATGTCGTGAAAAGCATCCGACATACAGCTGCAAATGCAAAGCCAAACCACAACCTGAGCCTTCAAAACAGTGGCGGAGCCAGGGGAGGGCGAAGGGGGGCCAGGCCCCCTTGCTCAAATTCTTGGCCCCCCTAGTGGCCCCCCAAAACAGAGTGATACTGCTATAGGTTGACAAACGGAGTCGCTACAAGTCGCCACAAGTGAAACTGCTACCGAAACAGCAGAGTTACCAACTGCAGAATACCGTATGTTGCAGTAGTCTGCGTTCCGAGTAAAAAGCTTCAGGCAGCTCTCTTGTTTGTTGTACAGCAAGATCTAATTCATCGAAATCTGTATCGCATATGCAACCTCTCCTGTCCATCATCTCACCATCTGAATGTTCATTTTAACTTCTGTCCCTTATCTTCTTTGTTTCCAACAAAGAATCAGAAAGAAAGCAAAATCAGTCAGCATTCTCATTTACTTGAATGTTGAAAGTCATCTAGATGCTTGCTTACAAATAGCATACACTACAGTAAAACATGACATTTGCGTTGAACGAAAGGTCTTCGTACACTACTTATTATAATTCGTATACTAAGTAATTAATTTCCATTGATTATGGCGACAGAACAAATGCATAGTATTCATTAAATAATTTGGTATTATTATTATTATTTTCAAAGAATCTTAATATCGAGCCGTCTTGTTTAATATACAGTAAAAGAATAGAACAAAAGTTTTTATCAGGTTCTATTTCTGCAATAATCATTCTCTCTGTTGTTCGTATCCAGATCGCTTGAGAAAAATAAGATACTGAATACTACCTACACCTAGTACTTGCTACCGATAATGATTCTCCCTCTCGACTACCTTCTGGATTTGTCTCTAGTATGTATTTTTTTCCTAACGCTCTTAGCCGTTGGCAACTCTGTAGAAACCTTCTGCTATGACATAACTAGCGATACTAGCGAATTTCAAGGAAAAGGATGTCAGCGTTTGGTGGACCTATATTACTAACTAAAGCCTGGGGAAATGTAGTAAAAATCAGTGATCTTTTAAAATAAATCGTTCAGAACTACTTTGTTTTAAACGATTTTAACTGTACCCTAATCTCAAAAATACTACTTCTAGAGAAATTCTGAAGCTTATCAATGCCAGTGCTACAATCTCCTGATTACTAACCATCAGGTAAGACACCGAGATGATACAACTTGTTCGCGGCAGTAATGCTATTTTGTGTAAAAGTGGTAGTTAGTCCTTGACCAGGTTGTTTCATCCCGTTTTCTAATGTTTAGTAATTAGAGAGATATGAGGAGTTTGTGAGACTGGTCCACAGATATTCCATACAGTGAATTCAGTCAGTGAATACCCAATTTTATCGCGGATTTATATTTGTTCTTTGTCAAAATATGAATTTCTAAGAAAATTAAGCATTCAGCATTTCTGAGAAAATTACATTGTAGGAATTACGCAGAACAGTAAATCAGTGGTGACGAATTTTTAACAGGATACTCTAACTAATAGCCCTCCTTTAAAATCTAGTATCGACTACAGGATAATAGCGTTAAGTTGCTTCAACTACATTTGGATTCATTTTAAGGCTTTGAAACATTCGAAGCTCAGAGGATAGAAATGAGGGAAATGATTCTATAGGGCAATAAAAATTTCCCTACTGACGCCGAGGAAGAATTTTGGTGAACTCCTCAATCGAAATATTTACCCACGAGGGATCAATCACATCATCTTCTGAATCTTAAGTTGATGTTCTACTGCTGAGATTTGGCCATTCGGTATGACTGTGAAGTGTTTATATATTAGAATTCACATCAAATTCTTAAAGCTTGTGAAGGTAAACAAACGAAAGAAAGAAAAATGCCACGTATGCTTCTTTTGGTGTAAGGAGTCCCAATTGAAATGTCTGTTATAACACCCTTTGATATTACGAAAAGAAAAACACATTTCCTCTTTTTGCTTCAAATAGTGCTTACTTTATAACTTTCATGAAGTAAAAGCAAATTCATTACTTAGTTTTAGATGCGGTATTATTATGCGGCATTAAACCAAAGCTGAAACATGTGATATTTATTTACTTCCATCATTCCATCCGGCAAATTAGTGTGACCTACACAAGTGGGAATTTTTCGGGTTGATAAAATTTGAGATGACTGCTGCCATACTACAACATTGAGATTCGCATGCAGATATGTCAGAAGGTTTGATTCTTGTAGACTAACTAGTTCAAAAGCTGTCGAAGATGAAGTCTGGAGAATATGACTCTCAACGAACAACATTCGAACAAATTTATCAAGAATGTTTGGAAACATGCAAAGAAAATGGTCTTGAAATTCCAGAGCCGGAAAGAGATAAGCTATAGGGGTTCCTCGTGAAAACGAATTAGACATTTGCCTTCAAAATATCACAAATTCAATTTGGATGAATCTCTTGGAGGCAGAAAACGAATTTTCTAAAAAATAATGTACTAAGAGCCATTTTTCTGCCTACTGTTGATAAGGCAATCACTGAGACGGAAAAACGCTTTGGATCACGTAGCAAAATCATTAGATCAATCACCGCTCCACATCCAAAAACTGAAAATTTCCTAAATTACAACATTGTCGAACCTATGGACCAGCATTATGGAAGTGATCTGGAAATATTCCAATGTGAACACAAAATCCCCCCAAAACAATTAAGTTGTATGAAGACGAGAAAAACCCAAAGTTGATTTCTTGATGAATTTAGATCGTTAGATCTTGATGAAGTTGTTGATAAGTTTGCTGCTGCCCACAAGAATAGAAAGATCCTCTTTTAAGTAGAGGCATGAACCTATAAGTTATTTCCTTTACCTGTAAAAGTGTATTTCTGTTTCCACTTAAATCAACAAGCCACACTTATTTTAAACGCCATGATTAAATAACTACCTACTTATATTAGAAATCAATTGTATTAATGTACCCTAGTTGTTTGAGGTAGTAAATTCTTACATTTTCACTGTAAAAGAGTAAAATCATGAACAACAAAGATGAAAACATTCACACACACACACACACACACACACACACACACACACACATATATATATATATATATATATATATATATATATATATATATATATATATATATATATATATATATATATATATATTAATGTGAATACAATTTTTCATTCATTGGAGATGGCCCCCTCAAAATTTTCTTGGGCCCTTCATTGGCCCCTCCTGGAAAAAATTCTAGCTACGCTACTGCTTCAAAACCGGAACTGGTTGCTCCTCTTCGCTCCATTGATCCTCCGACTAAACCTGCCAACTCACTCCTTCATCCAGTTACTGTTGAAGACTTACTACGCTTTCTCACAATTACTTTACAAAATATCCATCCGTCTCTTCGGATCCACATACTTACTCAAATCATTCACGAAGCTAAGATACTGTTTACTATTCAGCTTCATGCCACCTATTCTGGGCCCACAGTATACTTTCAAATCCAACCCCTTGAACTTTATGTCTAATACGGCGAAATTCTTCTCTAATTTTTTCTGTGTACTTATTATGGCTTACACCTTACTTTTTTATGAACATCCACTTATTACTGACCCATAAAGTGCTTTTCACGCAATTACTACAAGAAGAACGAATATCAGCTTTCGCATTGAACGAAACATATCTAGTTCCTTACCTGAATTGCTGCATACCGAAATATACCATACTCCGTCACGATGACCCTGCAGGACCACGTCTTTATGGTGGCACGGCTATAGGTATCTCCAATCGCCTGCCATATCGATCCGTACGAGCATCTCATAATATTATTCTTCCTGAACATAACTATTATCTACTTTCGAGGCCGTACCGTCACCCTTGCTACAATCTATTTTCGTCCCTGAAAACAACTCAACTATGATTTCTTTCGCTTCATTGACTCCCACTCTAAGCATTACATCATTATGGCAGACATAAATTTCCATAGTCGTACCCAGCGAGACGAACAGCACTTTCTTGATTTTGTTCAAAATACCACTACCGGCAAATTTCATAGTCTACCTAAACCTACACGCCCAGCTAGTAACACTACTCCTGATGTTGTTATTACCTCATCTTCTCTGACTCAGTTTACCACCATTTCGATACTGGACTCTATAGGCAGTGATCATGTTCCTATTAAGATAGAGTTACGCTGCACAGCACAATCCTCACATCCATTGCCAGCCAAGAAAGTCTAATTTTGCAGTCAGGTTGATTGGGATCAATGCCGTTCAGCACTTGACGAAGCTATCATTCCGCTCACGGTGCCTAATTGACAACATAACCACTGGACTAACTGAAGCAGTTCAAAACGCGGCTGATCGATTCATTCCTACTACTACCGCACATCTTCATAAACCTACATTACCGCCACGATACCTTTCATTAATAACAGCGTCACTTAGAGCTTATCGAGAGTACCGATTAAGCGGCAATTTCGAAGCTCTTCGACTACAACGCCAGTGCCTACGCATAACACATAACTACATAGTTGCGTACAAGAAACGACAGTAGATACGTAATGCGATAGTCTGGCTACCCATGAATAGGTATTCAAAAGGTTTGGGTAACTTTTCCTCTTTTACTGAAATATTTGTGTGCAGGAACTTATCCTCTTTTATTGAAATATTGGACCCGATTAATCGCCTAAAAAACGTTCACACCCTTTCGCTATGATCAGGCTTTTTTTTTTTTTTTTTGCAGGAGAGGGGATATTTTCCTATCGGAACAAGATGATTGTTAGTGATGAAAGTGAAGTAACTTGTGAAACGTGTTATTTGAAAGGATAATATAATAAATGTGCTTTCCCCTAACAAAGAGAAATGTAAATCATGTATTTCGAGTTCGGGAGCGTGAATGGCGAAGAGTGTTATTTGATTTGCTTTTTAGTAACACATTGCATTGCAAATAAACGTAGGCACCATTAGTGGAAAATAAAACAATAATAATAATAATAATAATAAGAGCTGTTGTTTGTAAATGAAAATGAAATGAAATTTTTGAGTTTTACGTCCCACGATTATGCCGGTTAGGCTAAAGGAGACGGTGATGATGAGACAGATGAATGAAATGGTGGAATGAAGAAAGTGGGAAGAAATGGGAGAAGCCCGAAAAACCCACGCACACGGTGTTTGTCCACCACAAAGTTCACTTGGCGGGAACAGGGTTTGAACCCGAGACCCCTAGCACCAGAGGTGAACGCTCTATCACTAAAAGTGTTGTTTGTGGCAAGGCAATATCTTCCTCAATTCTTCTTCAAACGTAATGATTGTAACGCCATATCTCCGTTACAAACAAAAGATTAACAACTTATTTCGAGAGAACGGGGAATTGTATAGTGAAGGGAGCAACGTTGAACAGTATGCAGTCATATTACTCAGAAAAATAAGCGATTTCAATGCAAAATGAACGAAGAGTCATTGTCATGGGGAGTCATGGGGCCACGGCAGAGCCCTCTTTAGGTAAAATGTCGATAACATATATCAAGAAAACAGGATATGATAGTGGGATGGGACCAACGTTGGACACCGTGGACCCATAAGGCGCATCGAAAAAAATTAGGGTGGGCGCTAGCCAGCCTTAATTATTTACACATAATAATATAAAATTATATTGTCGAAATACACACACAAGTTAGCTAGTAATATTTCATATTATTATTATTATTATTATTATTATTATTATTATTATTACTAGCGTCTTTTCATTACGTGTGCATGTTTGACATGAAACAAAAGAGAAGATCCATCATTCGTGGAAAGAATAAGAATAGCAAGTTACTTTAACTGTGAAGGACGGCGAAAAATACGAAAAGAGTGACTACCTGTAGCGAAAAGAAACAATACTTTCTCTCAAATGGATAAAAAATCATGCCGAGATAGATTCGAACTCGCATGGACGGCGCGAAAAGCCAGTGCTTTGTCTACTTTTTTAAAAAACTGACTCACCGAACGTGTTTCAGTAACTTACTTATTTCTAATTTTACTTGCTTCACTCGTTTAACTTGCTTTTTCTAATAACTTATAACGAAGAAACACGAACACAGAAATATCGAGGACAGTTAAAAATCATAAATGCTCTCCCGCCGGGAATCGAACACGGGACACCATAAACCACGTGCTAGCCAATAGACCAGCGGAGAGGGCACCGCTCACTCCGTGTGTCGTTAGGGATTTCGAGCACTATATCGCCAGCTATCACTTCTGTGGGTTTTATACTATGATCACACGTTCCTTCTTTAGCGGAAGAGTTAAACCTACATTCTATGTAATACATGAGGTATTTAGACCTACATGCTCTTTATATAATGTAATAAAAGGGTCATGCTGAGAATAAGAAAAAGAACATTCCTTGGACAAAACGGAAACTATTGGCATCAGAAATATTTATCTACGAGGTATGCGCACTAGTATAATTCAGAATAGTTACTGTTAATTCAGTAAGAAAAGAAACGGGTATAAAAAAGCAAATATGTCGTGATCAACGAGATCGACCAGAGTTGACAGAGGCGGAAACAGATGTGTAGTAATACAACAACTTGGTTAAATTGATAATTCGTTCTGTATCATGTAGTAGATCGTATCACAACTTTACGGGAGAGCAGAGAAAGACTTACTATGCTATCATATAGTAAGCTATAGTAACACGATCATATAGACACAAGTGGATGTAACTGTGAGTACTACAACTTGGATTTAACGAAAGTCGTTTAGACATTCAGTGGTTTCAGGCTTGTATAAGATACAAAAATAAGACACAATTCAATTCTTCATACCTCAGCTTCTAGTAGCTAGACACATGCAATTTCTGGTTAGATACCGAAACTGCTGTCGGATTTTAATACATGACGTATTGCAGGATACAAAATGCTTTGCATTACTTGTTTGTTTGTAGACAGCTACTTGTTTAGTGTTCTGAAATGTTGTGTATAAACTAGGGATGGACAATTCCGGAATTATGACTCCCGAAAGTAAAACCGGACAAATTCCGGAATTCGGAAAATTCCAATTTGGAATAATTCTGGAATTCGGAAAATCCGGAATTTAGAAATTTCTGATTTTGTTAACATTCCGGAATTCGAAAAATTCCGAATTTTTCGTAATCCGGAGTTTTTCTCAATTCCGGAATTTTCTTTCCGAGTTCCGGAATTTTTCTGAATTCCGGAGTTTAAATGAATTCCATAATTCTCCGAAATCCGGAAAGTGAAAATTCCGGTTCCGAAAAATGAATTTATTTTGGTTAATATGATTCATGGCGGAAATAACTCTTTGACCAGGTAATGGCGACTGCTCTCAAAGAAATGGAGAGTACGAAAATTCAATGTCATATCTGTAGTTTCGTGTGGAGAAAAAACAAACTTGGGAACCAACGGTTTAAGAACAACTCAAGTTATTAATGTAAACTTTGCCGACATCATGAAAGAAATACGAAAGATATTTTGAATCGAAGAAATATAACATAAATATAATATAAGTTTTCAAGCGGGGCAAAGAAACCTAACGTAACCAGACTAAAGACGAATCGTTTACCGCGTAGCGATCGCGGTTCAGTGGCCAAGATGCTTGTGGGAATCCACGTCACATTTCTTTTACTTTAGGATTTTTGATGACGATTGATCGGCGATGACACACGTTTTATTATATTCAGATATTTGAATACTCGGATGTTTCAATACTTGAACCATCAAATCATCAGGAATAATAACAGTAATAATAATAAACTAATAATAATTATTATTATCTCGTATAAGATTAAAAGCCAGGAGCTAATTATCGCTCAGATCATACCGTTACAAGCAGAAACGTGACATTTGCAAAGAATATTTCGGTTTGGTTTAATGTTGCCCACGAGAAGAGGAATTTCTCATTTCGTTTCTAAAACAAACAAAATAACATGAGAATTAACATTTTACATTCGAGACGGGACAAGGCTAACTCAAAATTTTCGTCTCGCTTTGGAGATGAGCATCGAGATGAGACGAAATGTATCGTAAATATTTCCCGTCTTGTCTCGATTCCCCAAATAGTGTATGCCCATTCTTTAAGTAACAATTACTCTGTAGACTGAATCTCACAGGCTATTGCGTTACATTGTATTTCAGAGCTCATTGAATTATGGTCTGTGTAGGTAATTTTGTAGCAAAGCTTTTATATTTATCTCTGCATATCCTAAAAATTAGTATATTATATGCCTTACTGTTGCGTGATATTCAGTTATTTTTATTACAATTATTTTCCTTAAAACATACAGTAGAATACTTTCTGCAGGAAACTTCAGTGGAACGCTCTATTTCAAAATTTTGGTAGTTGCAGAGGTGTGTTTTGAAGGTACGGAACCCTTTCCCCGAAATCTCTAGTTTTAAGTAAGTTTTGCCAAATTTTAGGGCAAGTTTAGTGCTTTTAATGCCATTATTATTATTATTATTATTATTATTATTATTATTATTATTATTATTATTATTATTATATCAACACCGTGTATAATCTTTAAAAGATATGCGGTTTGAATCTGAATACTAAAAGCTAATTCACTGTCGATCTCGGTCGTCGAGAAGTCTTCAGGAGGCAACGACATCGGTCACGTTCTGGGTTTGAGTTCCGAAGGGGCAAGAGTTCGTGCTCGAGCCAAAAATTGTTAAAAGTTATAGGCTTCATGTTCAAAACATGTTCAAAAGAGCTGTGACCGGGTTTAGGCTTCTCAACGGATCCAGCGGCTCGGCTTATAGCTCATTCACTACCTAACCGAACCGAGAAGTGAGCCGAACCAACAGCTCACCCAACCGAGCCGATTTAAGCCATCGGCTTAGTTGAGGTGAGTCCAACCGTACCGATGTACTAGTTTCAACTCAGCTGGCTCGAACCGGTTCACATGAGCCGAGTAGGTGACCCATCCCAACCGAGAAAGCTCGAGCCATCGGGTCAATTGGGCCGAGCCGACGGCTCATCCCAACCGAGCCGACTCCAGCTGTTCGCTCAGTTGATAAGAGCCGGTTGATATCACTACATGTGTTGGTCTTCTGTTTGGGCTCAAGAATTCGACCGTGCAGGTCTCAGCCTTGATTGTAAGAACTACAGTGTGTAACTGCACCAAAATTTTGCTTAAAATATTTTTCGTATAAACGCAAATTCTGCGTTAGTGCATTATGTGACGTTCATCTGAATTTGTACACTTTGTGTGGTATATGTTTCTCATTGATCGTGCTGCCGCCTGGTGGTGCTAAAAGACAGGGTAGAAGAAAAGGAAAAGGAAAGAAATGAGATTGGAAACGCAATAGTTAGTTTTCGATGTAAGTGTGTGTGTGCAAACAATGACTTGACAAAAATTCTAGAACAAAGTCAAGCCTAGACCCCAATATACTTTGAAAATATATAGATATTAATATACTTTTTTAAGAAACATCGATATTCGCAAAACTGTATAAACAATCAGTAAAAATACTGTTGTTGATATGGATGTTTTGATGGTTTTTACGTAAGTCGTTGTCAAAGTAAATCAGCCCCAAGTAATATTTTATAACGACTAGGGGGCGTGATCGAGATTACGAGTGAAACAAAGGACTTCGCAAGGTGCACTTGAAGGTAATGGACTCATGATTACCGACTAAAGTGAAAATGTCTGAATAACATATTTTCTCCAACAGTAGCTGCAACATAATGCTGTTATTACGTCAGCCAGGAAAGACTGTTTCGTAAACTCTTAAAATTGGAAGAAAGAACAATTTCTACAAGAAGATTATTTCGGATTCGTAGTGTGTCTACTAAAATGTGATCACAATAACAGGCGCCACGACGAACTAAAACTGTTCTTGTGAACGATTTCAAAACGTATCTACGAACTTGCTACGTAATTGGGGCAATATATCCAAAATACTCAATATGTTACAGGTATGTTTAACTATTGAATAAATGGCACTCTAATGTTTAGATTTGTTTGTTTTCTCCTTTTCTAGATCGCATGACGAAGTAAGAATATGGTTGTTACGTCACTTGTAAGCAATGTATGAAAGTGGGTGATGTTCTCATCTATTTTTCATAACACGCCTTAGGTCTTCGCCCAGGTGATTCCGTCCGAATCTGGACCATTACGGTGAGGTGTGTCGCGCCTTCCTTAAACGATTGTCATGGGGACGAACTTTCTGAACCCACAAATAAAATAGTGCAATGCTATATTATTTGAGGGTGAAAAGTAGAGAGTTCTCTGCGGTGGCCGGTTGAGGATGGTGTGTACCGGGCAGCGCTATGCTGTACCGTAATAAGTATATACTTATATTGGTGGTTACGACATTTGAGGCTGTCTCGTAATAATAAAAAAAAACTCTTGTCCTCTGGTTATCTAGACGAGACGAGATACACTAAAATTGCACCACGAGATGCACTAAAATTACGAGACGAGATGAACCGCTGTCGTTAGCAACACTAAAAGTATTCAACATTACGGCTTACATTTCCCATGGCTTTTGCTTTCAAGTCTAATCAGGCCATTATTTCAAAACGAGTTAAAACGAGCTGAACGAGCGAGCGAGCCACTGTCAAACTCGACTCAACTCGAAACGCGACCTCGAAAACAGCGACTTGGCTCGGAACTCAACTCAAGAAAATTACCTTTGACTCGACTCGAATTGAACACGAGTCGAGTCGAATTTTAGCTCGACTCGTGCTCATCCCTATTCGTATTTGTATTTTCTGTTTCAACTTCAACAATTTCTACTCTTTTTTCTCCGTTTACCTGCTGTTTCTGGATTTCTCTGTCGGTGTCGTCCTTTATTTACACCATGCACTACTCTTATTCTTAGCTTGTGACCCGCTTCAATGTCTTATTCAGTTTAGGCTTTTCTCCTTACCTTGACTACACATGTGATTGATTTAATTCTCACTTTCCGCGCAGGACCGATGAATAATAATAATAATAATAATTATTATTATTATTATTATTATTATTATTATTATACTATTGAACTTGCACGGCGAAATTACAGTATAATACGATATCATATCTGTAATTTTACTCCATTGTATGTTATTTAGTTTATTAATGGGCACTAAATTGTCTCCAGATCATCGAATAAATTAACTTCGGCATACACTTTCGTGTAAATATCATTACAGGAACATTACCGGTTCGTTCCAAACATCAGGGCTGAACTTAGCAATATTTAGCTTATGATTGTGCATGAGAAGATAACGTAGGGGTGAAGTGCTTGACTTGTGAGTAATACAGCTAATCAATATAGCTTCAAATCCTTTTCACGTTATTTTATTTTCAAAGCAATAGTGAAGAATGAAAGAGTGACTTCTCATACTAAATGAGCAATCCTTAAGAAACTGGACGCAAACACTTGTATTATGATAGAGACGATTTACGCATGTTAATTGGGAAAGGGCAAGGAAATTACTAGGACATTCGGAACACTTCGTTCATCTCCAGTATGCAATTTTTAATTTATCGTTCTAAGGAAAAAATACTACACCATTTGTTATTCTTAAACTAACTTTGGTTAGCGCAATCGGTAGAATATGATGGTCTCTATAATAGGCACATTTTTGAAGAAGTTTGCGTATTGTAGAGACTCACATGTGTGAAATTCGAAATTTTCGTTTTATCGATCACCGCCCTCTGATTCATACCCCTGATTAGATATACTTGCTTCCTCATTTTCATTGTATCACTTCTCTAATAAATGTCAGTGGAATTTTTACGAAGTATTCACTTAACATCTCAAATGGGTAATACGCTCTCTTTTACCACCTCTCACGTGCTGTATGCATTATTAAAAAATTATTCTACCTGTAGTGGATTCGAACTTAGGTTCTTTGTACTTTCAATCTAGCGTCTTAGCTACTACATTCCTGCGTTCTAACCATCTAGAATATGAGAATTAAATCAATACAGAGAAAACGGAGAAACAGAAAGTAGAAATTGTCGAAGTGGGAACATAAAATACAAATGCGAACATATATTCCAACAACTAAATGTTTACCAAGCAACGATCTTCGTGTAGTGGTTAAGGCGCTAGATTACAAATACAAAGGACGGCGGTTCGAATTGCTCCAAGGAGTATATATTTTTTAGGTTTTAAAAATATTGCGTAGAGCACATGAGAGGTGGTGAAAGAGAACGTATTATCCGTTTAATACGTTAGGAGGAAAAGACTTTAAAATTTCAGTGAAATTTATTGGAGAAGTAAAACAATGAAAACGAGGAAGCTGGTATATTTAATCAGGGGTATGTATCAGAGGGTGGTAATCTCAAAAACTGCAAATTTTCCAGAATTTCGCACATTTGAGTCTTTACGATAGGCAAATTTCTTCATAAATGTGCCTATTGCAGAGAGCATCTTGCCAGAAATGCCGCAAAATTTCTATGCAATTTTGCCCTTTTGTCTATCATCACTTCTGAAACGGAAAGAGAAAGAGAAAGAGAGAGATGTTCCCGGAACTGAGAGTGAGGTGCTTTCATTCAAATCAACGAGTTGACAAATATACGGTTACACAATGAGAATGCGGAATACAAACAACTATAAAACATCAGAGTGATAATTTTAAGCATTATCACCTAAAGTTCCGGAACCGTGACCGACAGTGAAACATGATCCGATGTCGGACGTCGAGAAATAATTTGATAATGAAATGAAAACAGAACTTTAGAAAAGAAATTATTGCGATGCACTAGACTCAACATGATTGCCTGTTTCTTCTCCTCATGTTAAATTATCTCATTTTAGCGATGCGAGACGATCCTGTTTCTCGTCTCGTGGCTATCCCAGTGTCATCTTGTGTTTCAGAAACGAGACAATTTCTTATCTCGTCTCCTTTCCTCTAATTTTCTTTGGTAAACCTCATAATAATAGAAGTAAAATTGGAAGCCATGCGATTTCGAAATGTAACGAAGTTTACTAGTTAGAATTTATAATCGGACAAGAGAGGGCTATGGAATGCTTTCGAGACATTTAAAACGCGATGAGTCCAGATAAGGACATGTCACGTCTCGTGTCGGAAAACGAGACAAGACAGACGCTTTGTCTTGTCTCGTCTCGGATTTAACAAAGCCTATATTGTCTCTCCCATGCTGAATTAAAAACGTCTCACCAGAATTGAAGTGGGTTTTGCTTCAAGTGAGACATGTGGGTAAAGATATGTAAGTCGGTTAGTGGGTCGTGGGTCAACAGGATGCGACCCACTGCAATCCACCACCCACCGTGACCCACCATAACCTACAGACACACTACGACCCACCGACACACTCTGCTTAGTGCATTGTATATAACATCCTCTGAACAGTGCTGAATATGTCTATATTTTACTTTTAGGGTCTCTATTTTCTTTTTTTCTTTTTTTGGTATTTTTTTCTATTTACTCACCTGAGATGACTATATCTTACAAAGAAAAGCAGACTTTGTTAAATGAACTTTCGCGAGGTAGTAGTGCATATTTTAAGTGTTAATATTACAAACTGGGAGAGCGCAATAACCTGAAATAGTCTAGAATATGAGTCTTAAAGTTTCGACTCGCCGTATATATGATACGACGCCTAAATTTCCTAAGTGACGGTGTGGCAGAATGTGGAGCATTCACGATTCGCGCGTAAAGAATCGTGAGTTTGAGTCCCGCCTGAGTCAATTTGTTTTTGCTTTTACCAATAAAGTAGTCATTTATAACTACAAGTAAAATATTAATTCACCATATGTTTATAATGCATGAAACAATAGGAATTTTTAAATGAGTTGTAAAACTTTTCAGTGTTTCATGTGAACGAGATACAAATATAACCTATTTCGTAAAGTCGTTAAATGAAAAATTTCTTGACGATTCGTGTCTATATCTGTGGACAGAGTGCAAATTGCAAGGGGGATTATTCGGAAATCCCCTTTGGCTATAACATACATCCAGTATTCCCTAGCGGATTTCCCCCTCATCCCCCTTGCAATTCGCACACTGTCCACAGATATAGACACGACACTTCGGACACAACGACTGTGGTAACCGTAATACAGCTAGTGATATCAATATATTTATAAAATAGGTTATATTTTGTATCTAGTTCACATAAAACATTGAAAGGTTTTACAACTGATTTGAAAATTCCTATCGTTTAGAATATATGAACATATAGTGAATTAATATTTTGCTTGCAGTTATAAATGACTACTTTACTGGTAAAAAGCAAAAACAACTTGACTTGAGCGGGAATCGAACGCTGGACCCTTTACACGAGAGTCGTGAATACTCCACACTCTGCCACACCGCCACTTGATAATTTTAGGCGTCGTACCACATATACGGCGAGTCGAAACTTTGAGACGCTTTTACTAAGCTATTTCTATTTATTGCGCTCTCCCAGTTTAAATGTGCACTACTACCTCGCGAAAGATAGTTCATTTAACAAATTCTGTCTTGTCCATCTTAGATATACTGATCTCAGTTAAGTAAATATAAAGAAATGCAAAAGAAGAAGAAGAAGAAAATGGAGACCCTAAAAGTAAACTTTAAAAAAATTGACCACTTTTCAGAGGATGCTATATACAATACACTAGGCAGAGTGTGTCGGTGGGTCGTAGTTGGTATGTAGGTTATGGTGGGTTACAGCGGATGGTGGGTTGCAGTGAGTCACGTCTTGTTGACCCACAGCCCACGATCTACTTCATCCCTGGTGAGAGGCTTCCAATCCAGCATGGGCGAGACAATACAGGTTTTGTTAAATCTCAGACGAGACGAGACAAAGCGTCTGTCTCGTCTCGTTTTCCTAGACGAGACGTGACAGGTCCTTGTCTGGACTCGTCGCGTTTTAAATGTCTTGAAAGCATTCCATAGCACTCTCTTGTCCGATTATCAATTCTAACTTGTAAACTTCGTTACATTTCGAAACCGCATGGCTTCCAATTTTACTTCTATTATTATGAGGTTTACGAAAGAAAATTAGACGAAAGGAGACTAGATAACAATTTGTCTCGTTTCGGAAACACGAGATGACGAAACCAGTGGCGGATCTAGAAGGTGAAAAATGGGGGGCTGCCTGAATTTAGACTATGATAAGTATATCCTGACCTTACTATAAACTATGTTGTGTCTAGCGCATCATAACCGTTCCTTTTATAAAATTCTGTTTTCATCTCATTATCAAGTTATTTCTCGAAATCCAACCTCGGATCATCTTCCTTTCATTGACTATCATTGTTTCCTTCACTAACTTGTGTTCATAATTGTAATTTCTTTTTTTAAAAAATCATTTTATTTCCTACGGTTTTTATTTCGCGGTCAGTCTACGGTTTTCATTCTACCATTTAAGATATATTAGGTTATAATGGTGTTGTGAATGTTTGTTATGTGTCTAATTGTTTGAAACTAGTGTATATTTAGACAATCGATATTATGTGTGGTTAATTGAATTAATCTATTACTACTTAACTGTCTATGTATGGTATATCTATTTAACTGTCTATGTATGGTATATCTATAAGTGTAGTGTTCTACGTTTTCCTTCGTAGAACAAAGTTGATTGAAGGCCCTGGATTAAGTGTAATGGAACTGTATAATAGCGTAGACATGTAACTATGACGGGGAAATGGAAGTTAAAACTACAGCATGAAGTGTGGAAAGGCGGATCTTTCTTTTTTCTCTTGAAATGTCTGTAATGCATTGCTTATTCCGTTCACTGTATCGCTATCTGTCCTCGCTGCTTCCTTCAGGCGTTATTCAGCGTGCCTCGGTGGCTAGCCTCTGCATAGGAAAACTCACGACTGTAATATGCATGACTCACTGTGTAACGCAGTGTTGCAATAACTTCGCTTTGTCGTTAACAAATATAGTGCTTTTGCTGTCTTGAATATCAATAAAACTGGTTGTGGAAAAAAATAACTGAATACGAATCTGCTAAATGTCTACTTATATAGTTTAATATTGTAGTCTCAATATGGTCCCTCATCCCAAAACTTGTGATTGTTTTCACAGGACACATTTGGGGAGAGGGGAGTTGTGTAAGTCACAATATTTTGGCATTCGGGATATTAGTAATATGTTGTTCGGATCTTGGAACCTTAGGTGATAACGCTTGCAGTTATTACTTTGCTGTATTATGGATGTTTGTATTCGGCATTCTTATTATATAAGCGTCTATTTGTCATCTCGTTGATTTGAATGGAAGCAGCACACTCATTTCCGGAAATACAGCACACTCTCAGCAACTCTCTCTCTCTCTCTCTCTCTGCAATAGGCACATTTCTGAAGAAATTTGCTTATCGTAGAGACTCACATGGGCGAAATTCGGGAAAATTTTCATTTTTTCCGGTCACCACCCTCTGATACAACCCCTGATTAATATACTTGCTTCCTCATTTTCAATGTCTCACTTCTCTAATAAATTACACCGAAATTTTTAACTCGTTTTCACAACATATTGAACGGGTAATACGCTCTCTTTCACCACCTTTCATGTGCTGTATGCATTATTAAAAAATATACTACTTGGAGCAGATTCGAACCGCCGTTCTTTGGATTGGTAATCTAGCGTCTTAACCACTACACCAAGATCGTTGCTTGCTAAATGCTTAGCTGTTGGCATATTTGTTGTATTTGTATTTTATGTTCCCACTTCGACAATTTTTACTCTATTTTCTCCGTTTAGCAGCTGTTTCTGGCTTTCTCTTTCGGTGTCGCCCTTTATTTACATTATGCACTATTCGTATTCACAGCTTGTGCCCCTCTGCAATGTCTTATTCAGATCAGACTTTTCTTCTTGTCCCTCAGTAAACATTTGATTGATTTAATTCTCATACTCTCCATGGATGGAGGCAGGAATGCCAGACTCAAAAAACAGGTGTACATTTACTTTCCTGACAGATAATACATATATTATTGTTGTTCTTCTCACTTATATACTCGTTTACGGCACATGTCAATTTTTGTCATTGTTCATCTATAGTTCCTTAGATTTATATTACTGTTGATTGTATGTTTGAATTATTTAATATTTAATGAAGAAAGACAAATCACTTAGACCCACTACAATATTATGAAATCCAAAATGTTTATGCATCACTTCCCCGAAGAAAGGGCAAAACTTTTTAACCGGGTAAACGGCAAAAAAAAAAAAAAAAAAAAAAACGTTTTTATAACTTTTGTAGCATTTTAATAGATAGATATTTTTTTGAATTAAACCTTTTCTTAAGTCTACTGTAGAAAGAATGGAACCTGACCTATATAACCTTTATGTTAATATTATTATAAATATATAACTCCGAAGGAGACCTGAAAAATTTACTCGTTTCCGGCCAATTTATGTAAAATACTTATACGGGGTATCCACAAATTCGAGATTGGTTATAATTCAAACACTCATTTTGTTTAAGCTTTCACTTATACCACATGAATTGTAAGGAAGAAAGCGCATAAAAGCAAGATTTAATTCGGTTAATTAGAGTTTAGCGACCCCTTCAACGGCGAGGCTATATGAGACATGACCTATAGCTTAACGTTCAATACAAACCATACTCTTTTTAAGAGTATTTTACCCTATTGGAGACCACAATACTCTACACTATTTTTGTCGAGCAAACAACTGGTTCTAGTGAATTATTTTGCTGGTATTACGTTTTTCTCACTGATTTTTTCTCACTAACAGGATCTGTAGTTATAAAAATATACTTATTTTCATTTTCTGTTGATTTACATCAAACACTGTTTCTTATCTCCCATGCATTGGTTCTATAGTTGCAACTGATATTTATTTAGGAATATATCGTAACGAATGTCATTCTTGCATAAATTTATGAGTTGTTCTGAACAGCCGGAAAAAAAAAACATTCAATTTAGCAACCCATTATATAGCCACCATCTGCAACGATAGACTTGTGTATATTTCCAGGTCACGAAAATAATTTGAAATGTCACCGTTCCTTGCAAAGATTACTGTTCCTTGTACCTCTTTTACTCTAGGTGTGAATTTCTGTGTAAATATCTCGATTTCCTTCACAAAGTTTCGAAGTGACATCTACAAGAAGCGCTAGTAATGGCAGTGGTTTAGAAAAAAAACATCTGATGACCAAAGGGTGTACTACGTTCGCCAAAGAAAAGACAGCACTCAAAACAATTTCAAGATGGTTGCCTCAGGAGCTTATATCTAATGAATGAAAAAGAAACCTTGTATCCGTCCATATGATTATATGTTGTATTGAAACCACATCTTAGAAGATAAATTAAGTCACAAGTATCCTAAATTTGAATATTTAAAATCTTTTACTCAGAAGGCAACAAGACAGACTACCCAAATTGACAAAGGTATACATCAGGAGCGTCATTTGAGACTTCCCTTGGGGGCAAGAGCACCACCGACATAAGACTTTCACGTTTTGTATTAGTATATTAGTAGACAATCGATTAAAGTATATACATTCCTCAAACTCTTGGAAGGGACGATTACCCCCCTCCTGCCCCTTCTCCCCCTATATGGTGCCCCTGGTATACACATAAACTTTAGAGAACAATTACCAATTTTTACTTTTTGAAAATTTCCAAATATGAAGGTGACTCAAGTGTGCTTATGCCCAATTTGAGGACAGGACATAAATATACTTGAGTCTTATGAAAGAAACAATAATCTGTGTGTTGATTCATATGATCATGCACTCTTCTTCATCTAAACGGTAAATTACATAAAAACCTACCACATGGTAAAACGTATTAGTTAGGTTGATTTTGAATTTTTTTACAAGTAAGGGTAACAAAATCCATGGTTATATATATATTAGATGTACAACTTCACTTCAGTCCCTTTTTCGACAGTCGAGGCTTTATTGTAAATAACTGGTTCTACATTTATACATTTACGATTGAAACTATTGTCCATCGCTGGCCAGTACTTTCTTTTATCTTTCACGCAGCATACAAATGTCACATCGAAAAACTGCTCATCCGTTGAGGCGAGCCATATATCGATCCAATTCTTTTACTTCTTCATAAGAACGTAAGTGCTCCTCTGCCAGGTAGTGTGACGTTGATTGAAACAAGCGATAGACAGAACGGGCAATGTCTGGAGAACACGGCAGGTGCTGTAAGACTTCCCATTCCAACGTTTCCAAGTATGTTTTTAGCGACTTTGCGATGTGCGGTCGAGCATTGTTATACTGCACTATCACTTACCTTGTCTCTCGTTGTTGTGTGGCCGTTTTTACTTCAACGCTCGGCTTAAACGCATTAATTACTTTTGATAGAGATTGCCTGTGATTGCTTCCTTCGCTTTTAGCAGCTCACAATACGCTACGCCCAGCTGGTCCCACTAAATACAGAGCTGTGAATATTCGGTGTGAATATTCGGTCAATGACCTTGTACCTTAGAATATTGGTTTGCCAGTCAACATGGAAGTATGGTGGAGAAGTCCCAATGATTTTCTGCGCTTGGAGTTATCATAATGAACCCATTTTTCTTCCCTAGTCGCAACGCGATGAAAGAAATTAATTCCGTCTTTGTCTTTCAAGCAGCTGTCCCAAACAAAAAAGTGCCGTTCAACATCTCTCGGCTTCAACTCTTACAGCCCCCAATTTCCCTGTTTCTGAACCATTTCCATGGCTTTGAGGCGTTTTGAAATGGATTGTTGAGTCATTCTTGAATGTTGAATGTTGAATGATCCTGCCAATTGCTCTTGCGTTTGACTCGAGTTTTCAAGAAGTAATTCCAATTCTGCATATTTGAGGATTCCCGGCGGGAGCTCATGTGGTTCGGATTCAACGTTAATCAGTAGGTCCACGTCTCATATAGCCTCGCTGCTGAACGGGACGTTAAACTCAAAATTAACTCAACTCAACTCGGCATATTAGGAAACCTTCTCTCCTCAACCGCCATGCCGGTCTTCGATGTCAAAAGCACCGTTCTTGAAGGTTTGAAACTACTCAGGACATGTTGTTTTAGGCCTACTAATAGCAGTTGTAGCATCCCCATCTCTCTCGATCCCGAAAGAGAAACAGACCACAAATAACTAGGCACGAATATGATCAGAATTCCTCCTGAAAACGAACAAGAGGTAACAAATGCGCAGCTCTGAAAACTACGTTTGTACCACAATAATGGAAAGAATGAATTTCATAATCCAGCGCTTGCTGAAACTACTTAAACTAATGGCTAAATGAAACACTAAATATAATAATATATAAATAACAGCTCAACTATTTCAATATATACTTTTACTAACAATAAATAATTCAACAACTAGTATTGTATATATAAGTATCCAGCTGGTGTCCACAGTTTGTAGAACAACAATTATGGATATATTAGTCTTTCACTCCTCATAAATAGCAATTATTCACAGCATAAAAATCAATTCAATTGCAAATACAAATTCGAAACTTAGCCGCATTCAAAAATTATGATGACGTCACAAGCTTAGCTTCGTAAATAAGTAATTACAAATCCTAATTGTTATAGAAAAATTATTTTACAATCCCAAGAATAACAATATATAATAATTTCACTCACAATCCTGCACAAATATAATGATACTATATCAAAAATAGCAATTTTGAAGTTGACTCCCCCTTAGCAAAAGTCTCAAAGATCAATCTAGAGTTCAAAATCCAAAAGTCTGTAATTTTCCTACCAAAGCTGTAACTTCTAGTTCCTCACAAATCAATTATATTGCAAGAATAAACATTTGTCAACTCTTTAAATCTCAAGGTTCTCAAGATATGCGTTAAACCTAGTCAAAAGGCAAAAAGTATATTAAAAGTAAGCAAAGAATTCATTAGCAAACTATAAGAACAAATACTATCAAACTATGGGATTTTTTAAAAGAATAAAGCATTGCTTCGTATCATAAGAAAATAATTAACGGGTGCCTTCTCAGAATTTGAGCTTGATTATGGGGTTTCGTCAAAAGTCACATCTACTTTCTCTCTGTCAAAGAGGATTTAGGAAATGATCCGAAATTATCCAAAAGAGGGTCATGCAAGGTAAACACGATATCAGGACAACTACACAAATATTGTTTGCGTTACTCACCTTATTCCAGAAGATATCCCTCTTAGTGTTTAATTCCGCAGATACATCTCTTCTCAGTAAGAAGAAAAAAAAGTGAAAATTTCGATTGCCTGATAATCTTCTGCATTATCTCTACTGAAAACACGCAAAGAATTACATCTCATGAAAAATTATAAAAGCAAAAATTAGTCTATTAAATCTTACTCGGGAAACTACTCTAACTTAGCCCTTCTACTACAAAGATTATATTAAATTGCCACAATTCCCTATCCCACTAGAATCGCAATGCATTTGATCACACGCAAAATTCTTTCAAGAAAGAAAAATTACGAAACGTTAAATACTATATCACACTTCCCTGCCAATACTTAGATTAAAAATCGTGTAAATTCTCCCATTTAGTATAAAACAGGAAAAAAGCGAAATTACGTTCGACAAATCGTTTCCTTTCAAATCAACAAACGCAAACACAGACACCTTCGCTGTACCGTCGCTTGGTTGCAAGTGCCCGAGCAGCCGGCAAGCTCGCCCACTCGATGATCTGAAGTAAAACGTCGTCACAACTCTTGTTGCACAAAGATAATATAAATTCGAACCAAACGAGAGGTGACCGAAATTTAAACCGACTCCTTCAATACAAAATTTAAGCAACTCTAATACATAATAGTTAATTCTTATTTTCCTTTGTTTTCTCTCCTTTTCATTTTTATATAACGATTAAAATATCCTGTACAATTACAGCTTTTGTTTTATCCCATTTAATTTACAATATCTCCTTGAGCAATTATGCCTACATTGGGCGACCATGACGCCAATGGCGTCATTAACATTTTGGGGGATTTTTTTAATGTAAAATAATTAAAATTGCCTCATTTCACACAAAGAAAAAAAGCGTTAAAATGGTTACTCAGTCAAACATTATTATACTTTCCTGCTTCCCCCTTCTCCCCAAACCCACCGCCATAATACTATAACCATTTTAATGAATGTTTTCCTGCCTTGTAATCTGATTTCTCCCTATTAAACCCAGAACCATATAGCAAATATAATCAAATGCCTTCCCCCCAGAATTTCCTGTCTACCAAAAATTCTTGCCAGTACGGGTAGGTAAAAATCTTGAAACACATACATATCTAAATACTTAATTGTATAGGAGTGGGAAAATAATTGTGTAGACAGGAAAACAGAACTATTCTTAGAGTCACATGAAAACACTGCCACCCCCTCCTCTCGTGGGACTGCCATCCCTAGTTTTAGTATTATTTTAAGTTTGTGGTATCTAGCTCTAAAATTAAAGTAATTAACAAAATAATCGTATTTTTGCCTACTTTTAGAAAACTGATCAAAGTGTGCAACCTCTAAATATTATCCATGATTTTGATCGTGACCACTAAATACCTCTCAACTAATTTTAAGAGAATAATAAACATAATTAACAAAATAACGCCTGAACCGTTTCTGTTTCAGAACTGCATCTACAGTATGTGTATAAACCACGCAGCATGTCCTTTCAAATATATTATGCAAAGTGAAGTTTCTAAAAATAAGCTGGAATAGAATAAAACTAAATAAAAGATGGAAATAAGCTGCCTGTTATCTTTATGCGTAATAATGGAGATTTTCAACTTCTCTCCTCTTCGCACCTTCAGCTCAGAAAGGTTTCCTTATATCCTTTTCAGGGTCTATTCCAAAGCAAGCAAAACTGGATTTTTTTAAAATGTCGAAAACAAGAGTATGTGCAAATCAAAGACAGATTATTTCCAAAATGATTTCAAATTATAGAGAGGTAATCTATTTTGTACTCTTCATCAAACATGAGAAGAAGTCCACTGTGAAACTACATTTCTCTTTTAAAATACCATAAAAGGAAAATTATATATGATGACTGTGAAGCAGAAAGCAACCAGCACTCTTCCTCAAGTGATGAAGGGCAAGAAATTCAAATAAGAGATCAGGAATATGATACCGGAATTGGCTGCAGCAAGTGTCCTTCCTGTTTTTAGTAATGAAGTGATCCAAAAATTTTATACTAATGTACAGACGTGTTCAAATTAGGGATTGCCAAAAATTTTCGGACCTAGATTTGCCGGATTCGGACCTAGATCTGGATCTCGGATCCGAATCTCAGATCCGGATCTCGGATCCGGATCCAAAATTCGGATCTTGGATCTGGGTCCAGATCTCGGATCTGGATCCGAAATTCGGATTTCGGATCTGTGTCCGGATCTCGGATCTGGATCCGAAATTCGGATCTCGGATCTGGATCCGAAATTCGAATCTCAGATCTTTATTCGTATCCAAACCTACATCTGAAATTGTGATGATAAAATTGAATATCTAAAATTCGTTAAAACTTTTTTCGGATTCACTGATATAGTAGGTTGCTGTGCTTTTAAATATTTCCATAACACGTTTGTGCTACCTTTGTTCTTTATTTTATTTTAACCTTGCAATATTTACATGTTGCACTTTCTGTCGAAGTCTCTTTAGTAAAATGTTTCCAAGTTTCATTTCTTCCCATTTCAGAGTATAGTGGACTGTCTGAAAACTGATGTAAATGGTAACAAATTCTTCTGCTTAGCTCCTCTTCGAAACTTAATGTTAGCTTCACATTGAAAATATTTATTTTATTCTTAGAAAATAAACTTTCTTCTCTTCTCATTTACAAATGAATTATCTTTTATATAAGGCCCTTCTAATCGCAGGAATACTAGACAAAACAAACTCTTTATTAATAGTAGTTTCTGACCCACTGTAATCCAACCATCAACAAATGTAATCATGAATATCTATCACTTTGAAGGTATATACAACAAAAAATATAGACTGGTTGGCGTGGAACAACAGTAGATTTTTAAACATACGCACGAGAATTTCAGGAGAGCGATATGGTTGTGTTAGTTGTACGGCTTTATTACCTAACTAATGGCTTGCCCTTCTGAGGTCGGGAGTTTGTTAAAGAAGTAAATATGAAAGAAATTTCTGTTATTTTTTCTTCAGGTTTCTTTAATCATACATTGCAGGACGTAACCACAACACATCAATGCATCGTATCATTGAAGCGTTTTGTGTTTTGTATATTAAAGTGTTCAAAAATATTTAACATATTCGCATTTGTTCATGTGATCTCAGGTTCGATTCTCGGTGGAAACATACATGAGAAAATTGAAAGCTGAAACAATATGAAAATAGTATTTAAAAGTCAGGAAATTGATATTAAAACTTTAGCTATCTGTTGGGACTGTAAGGCTGTAGTTAAATTAACTCACACGTTTCGTGAAGATATATTACGTCATTATTGTTTATTTTATTTATTTATTTATTTAACAACCACCAGATACAGCTCAGAGGCCATTTTACACTGGATATCTAACAACAACAATGGAAAGGATTTGGGAAGGCATCGGCCAGGGCCTGTTTTAGTAGGTACCATCCCGGCATTTGCCTGGTAGAACTGAGGGAAACCCTGGAAAACCCCAGTCAGGATGGTCGGCAGCGGGAATCGAACCCACGACCTCCCGAATGCGAAGCCAACGCTCTACCACTTGAGCTACTTCGCTCGATGTATATAGGGCTACTATAAGCTACCAGATACATCCTCTGTAATAATACAACTACTTTACACTGTAGTAATCAACAGATGAAAACATTGGAAAAGGAATGGAAGGACGGTCTCCACAACCTTAGATCAAGGTACTAACCTAGCATTTGCCCAGTATAACAGAGGAACAACCCTGGAAAATCCTCAGTCAGGATGGCTGGTCTCCGAATTCGAACCCGGTGTTATCCAATTGCGAAGCAAGAATCCTAACAAGTAGCCTGAGCTCGCTCCGTATTATTATTATTATTATTTAATTAACATAATGTTTTAAAATTAGTGCAAATTAAACCATACTTTCTTTATTGCTGATGTTATAGTTAATAAGCCTACATGAGACATCAGTCCCCTATCAAGAAAGAATACTAGAACTGGAATTCAGGAAGCGTGGGTGAAGAGATTAATGAGGATGAGGAAACTATGTACAATGCAAAAACAGTAATTATGACCGTCACAGATGTATTCACTTACATACGTCAATTAATATTTCTCTGATACAGTGCACTCTTACTTTCTTTGGTGGCAGAAAAATGGCCCGCTTTTGTAAACGAACACACTAAGCACGTGCGTATAGGCGCAATGTCCGTGCAAAGAAACATAGATAAAACTAGAAGAAAAAAATAGGGAAAGCAAGGGGAAAATGATAAATCGCCCTTCAACTTAAAAAAAAACTAAAAATAACTATACTTAGAACACGTCTGTATACTATCGTAACAACAGCTCCTAATGAAAATACTTTATGCAAATATGTACATGTGATTGTGTAATCAAATAAAAGTGAAGTATGAAGGAAAAGATGTTCGAATGGTCGCTGATGATACTACTGACATTAAAAATCATAAGCTTGTAAATATACTGCTTCATTCACTTGAACATCTTACAGTTTTCATCTGAATTGTGCACAAAAGAATTGTGCAACAGTGCAACTCAGACGTCATATTAGACATTCCGTTTCATGCATTTAGTACATTTATGCTAAAAGAAATTTTCATCTGATCAGAAAAGAATTGTGCAACAGTGCAACTCAGACGTCATATTAAACATTGCGTTTTATACATTAAGTGACATTTATGCTTAAAGAAGTCAGTTGTCTTATATCTGATAATGCCCTATATTTTCAATGCGCTGCCAACCCCTTAGCTGAGTTGGTCCTCGACTAGTGCATTTCACCTGCTGGGCATTTTTTCCCCACTTATTCCCCGCGTAAGAGATTAAACCGTTTCTAAAGTAGCTCAACCTTACATTCCATTGGTTAAATTAGCTTTCAGGAAAACAACAGCAAGTCGGAAAAAGCTTTAAAAACCCTTGTTTTAGCCTTTGTTGTAGGGAAAAAGTTTTAAAAAGCACAAAAAATGGCCAGCTTGCCTCCAGTATCAGTTATGACTCGCTGAGAAACTTCGATCCGGGTTAAAAAAAAAAAAAAATCACAAGACATTCGAGAGGTGGGTAGGAGAGGAAAATATTGCTGCGACAAACGTTAAGAAACTAATTGGAAATTAAGAAGAATGTCTTAAGTTTCAGATTAACACCATAGATTAAAAAATCAGACAAGTTTTAGAAGCTGAACATGTTGATTGAAATCAGGTATAGGTTATTCTGACAGTCCAGAAATTCAAGAAACTTTAGTTGTGCGGTGAAAAAATAAATAAATAAATAAATAAAAAATAAAAAGAAAAGAAAACTAACGACTATATGAGTGAACATCATCTTGCTGACAAATTTTGGACACATGTACAGTGTTTGGGATCATACGCGCAAAATCCAAACATGCTTTCAGAAGCGTTACGAGCAAATTTGAAGGGTTTCATTTAGGTGGATATAATAGGTTGTCTAAGAGGTTAAAATTAATATAATATTTGATGATATTTCAAAATAATATTGTGAAACTACTTATGCATCAGTTTCTTCGATATTCCTCTGTCATTTTTCTGCCTACACCATATGCGATTTGGGACACTAACGCTATATCATGCGCTAAAGTCTCAATGATTTTTAGACTACCGTTTGGTAGGATTGTGCAAGTATTGTTTAATTCTTCAAATTGAACTTACTTACTTTATCCCTTTTTGGTTTCGATTTGATTTGATTTTGAATTTAGCTCTCTGTCAACAGCGACACTATACAATATGTAAACGTACAGCTGTACGTAGGATCCGAACCACATGAGTTCATGTCGGAAATCAAACTCGGGTCTCCAACGCCAACGGCACGTTTTCGTTTTGGAGGAAATAAAATGAAAATGAAATTTCTAGTTTAACATCCCGCTATTATGGGGAAATGGGGATGTGATGATGAGAATGAATGAAATGGTGGAATGAAGACAGTAGATGGAAACAGAAGAACCCGAAAAAGCACACGCACATCGTGTTTGTCCACTTGGTGCGCAGTGCGATTTTAGAAGTGATCCTATACACAAGAAGTAAGCGCTCTATCATTGAGCCACTAACAGCTTCGCTCATACCGTCGTCGACTATGCCAATGAAGAATATGTTTGAAGTTGGCTTCATGCATTGCACTTAAAATTACTTGCATTTTCTATTTGTGTCTGTTAAATACGTTACTTTTTCAATTTTGAAATATGTTGTTTTGTCTTGTTTTATTCATAGCTTTCTGCTATCAATTTTCAATCCCTATGTATTAATAAAAATTGAGGGAAATAAAAAGTATATACAATAGAAGTGAGTGAAATAAAATTTATTATAAAGTTTAATTTAGGAAAGAGCATAGTGGTACATAATTTAGGAAAAATTAGATTTACAAGAGTATAAAAATTAAGTTCGTAGGTCTAATTATCAGGTTGCAGGTTAGAATGTAAACGTAAGTAACTAGCATCGAGATTCACTGTATAGTATACCAAACCATTATGATGGAACTGAAGTTTTTTTTTCTATTGAGGTGTCAACAAAACAGATAAGATTAAAATTTTGAACCATTTGAATATGTTGAAGGAAAAAGACATGAAAGCTTAAGCCACAAAATTCTTTTCCACTGGGAGGCAAAGTGTGTTCTAAAACTTTGAACATCGTAAACTTCCGTATTTTTCGCTTATTCCTTATCACATTTTTACTCATATTTCTTTCAGATGACGTAACTAGTAAGGTGGAACTTGACTGCACCAGACCTGAAGCATCTTTGAAGTTATTATTGCAGAAGAGACGTCCGGAGACAGTAAAATTTCGTGTGAAGCTTGCCTATCCCCAGAACCATATGCGCAACCTTGCAAGGAAGAATTGCCAGACCCGTTTTGTCTTCCTAACTGATGTTGATATTATACCTTCCACTGGCCTTGCAATACAATTGGACAAGTTCCTCAAGAGTGCATTGTGTCACGGACTTTGTGCATATGTCATTCCCACCTATGAATTGGATGATAGAGTTCGATTTCCGAAGAATAAAACAGACTTAATTCGCCTAGCTAAGAAAGGTTTAGCTAGACCTTTTCATCAGAAAGTATTTATTTACAATCAATTTGCTACAAACTTCACAAGGTAAGATTCATTTAGGAGAAACTATTTATAAAATGCAACACCAATACTTAGTATCTTAGTACTCTATGAATCTAAGAGTTCCAAATGTAACAGTCTTACAGTGGAAACTAAATATAAAATCGTTAGCTTCTTTCGGTTATTATTATGTTATCAGAAAAAATACTGTGAAGTTTTCTGGTCTATAGAATGACACACGGGAGTTCGGACCTCCCATAACTTTTTTATTACAAAAGTTATCCTCTTGAATACAGTATAATATAAATGGTATAAATTTCCTCTAATCTTTGGATGTTTCTTGGTAAAGTTTAGACGAGCTCAATGACCATGCGTCTTGGAGAATTTTGTGAGTGACCTGGCGTCTTAGAAAGGAAAATTGGAATTCTCAATAATCGTGTGTCTTAGGGAATTTGATGTTTAGGTGCCTCTCAATGACCGAGCGTCTTAGAGAAGTAGAAAGGACTTTAATGACCAGGTGTCTTAGAGCATATATGAAAGGTACCTCTCAAGGACTAGGCGTCTTAAGTAGTTCGTGGTTTGATCAACTGGGGAGATTGATATTTTCTGTGTGTCCAACCTTCTTTTATATAGAAATGTTGCTGACAGCTTGCCCCTGCGTAACCTACCGAATGTTGGCGATAGCGGATGACATCCTTCTTCGCGACTGTCGTCTGATGAGTGTTTACTACAATCACGTGTTGTAGAGACACATGGTTGCATCCAACATGGTCTGAAGACACGTAAAATCTTACACCTTCGTGGCGTAAATAAAAAATAAGTCACATCAATATTTTTATCGATTAACGGGAATCTGGATGCAGATTGCAGTATATACTTAAAAGAAGCACTATAGCACTGAACACAAAATTAAATAAAAAGCACTGGTCACTTACGCAACACTGGGTATTACACTGTCACCTAAAGTAAAGTTGAAGCAATGAACAGTTTGTTCTCTAACCTAAGCAAGATCCTTAAATTCCAGTACTCTATCTCCCTCAGAGGAGAGGCTGTCGAAGTTTTGACGCTTTTAATTAATATTTGCACACTAGGTCACTGATGGTAATGGCCGTAGTATACAGATGTGAAGTTCGCATTTTCTCTGCAGATGCTGAATGAATTAAGTTCAACGGGATTGGTGGAAAGATCATTACGGTAGGTTTAAGTCTCAATGCTGGTTGATTCCTGCCTCATCTGTATAAGATATACAGGAACACAAAAAATAGAATGACTTTGGTTGCTGTTGCAGCGATCGGAAGAAGGTTATACATACTGCAATAGAAGGTAGTTTCGCGATATTAACTACTATTTGCGACCATTCGCTTGTGTAGATAGTAAAGAAAGAATCTAATTCCAATTAACAATAAGATAATTAAGGCCGCTATGGAGATTAGTATCCAAGGGAATGTTGTCAAATGGAAGTCCAAAAAATTATCAGAAAATGAGTTCTCTTCATGTCGTAACAAGGAATACATGGAGGTTATAGTTCGTTGAAGGTTTTGAAGATTAAGGGTAAAATTGATATCGCTGTTTGCGTGCAGTTCCGAAATTCAATTGTAAAATTGGCCGTATGACGTGAAGGTAAATTTAAGGTGTCGTTAATCACCCTTTCAAAATCTTCATAGTTAAAAATATTAATGTACAAGAAGAATTAACACCATCTGCAGCAATTTTGTGGTTTCTGTGGTTTCTGTTCAAAAGTTAAGCACAGAGTGCACTTGCTTTCTTTGGCGCATGAATACCAATATTGTAATTTTTTCTCTAAATATTCTTGAACACTTTTTCGAAACATACCTACCGCAATTTTCTTGGCATCTTTCCCTGTGGGTTCCGTAAGTTCTCAAGTTATTTGAATTTTCCTGGGATATATTTCTAAGTAGTTGAATTTCTACAATAAAGTAACGCAAGTGCTGATAAACTTTCAATATCATTCTCAACTTCAAGTCACAAATTGTCAGGGGTTTTATTTTATTTACAGCAGTCTGGTTCCCTCTTTCGTCAATTTTAGCTGTGTCAATGGAACACTTGTTATCCTGAGTATATCGGACGTTTCTCGCAAATATTCAGAATGTTGAGTAAAAACTTGAGAAATTTGAGCTTTGCGCCACTAAAGATCACAGAATACATCTTTGAACTTTTTGTTGCGTTGTAATATCGTCTATCCATCTCCTATTACTTGGTACACCTTTTATACAATGCAACTACCAATTTCTCTGCTTTATAGGATCCCCTAGAGACCAATACTCGTTGAACAATGATAATCTCTCATCTTCTGGCAGTTTATTACAGCCGATAGGGCAGTGTTTCGCAATGCAACAACTTGATTGCATACGTTTCCCATTCTTTACTTTCCCTTTAAAATCTATGTATCTTTCTCACAATCCTTCAGTTTGCTTTTCCGTTTCTGCTGATTTTATTTTTCTACCTCTTCCTTCCATATTTACAAACTGTTACTCCTTCTTCCGACTTATTACCTTTGTCCACTTCATTCTCTTTGCTTTTATCGGAGAAATCGTCACTGACTACATAATACAGGTCGTCAGGACCGTCAACATCACCACAGTCACTAGAATAATTAAAACGTTTCCGTTTCCTTTTTTTTTTTTTTTTTTGTTCGTTGGCGTAATACATTCTTTATTAACTGAAATACTATTGCTATTAAGGAATTCACTCTCAATATCAAGAATTAGTATCAACAATGTCCATTCCATCCAGAAAAAAACACTTCTAATTCCACCTGAACTATTTTTAACATTTGCAGACGTGATGATGAAGTCATTTGATTATCGCGTTCAGCAGTATCATTTGCTAATATAGCAATAGACACACTATCAAATCTTGATTCGATTTCCAATGCTCTTGTTAACATATCTAAGCCACTATTGTCAGTACTTTTTTGTCTGCAATATATTGCAACATCAGAAGCTATATATTGACTTTGTGTGCAAAGAGTTCAAGTATTGTTAAAGTTAGACTGTTCAATTGGATTCAAATTCAATTTGACACAAAACTCCAAACTCCACTTCCGTGCTCTAGACATTTTTATATCACTTAGCCTGCAGTAATCACTAAATAAAACTTGAAAACAAACACTGCACATCCTATCCTGACTAATAATACTACTTCAGCAACAAGCATTCGATCTTGTAAACAATCTACACATATTCTACACAATCCACATCTTTCTACCATTTTCGAAGCTTATTCATATGGCGAGTATTGCGCCGAAATGTTAATCTTGCGTATAATAAAGATGTGGGACTAAGTGCGGTGATACGAAAAGCGAGGTGCACACCATGGCGTTTTGTAATAAGTAGCCGCTTGTAGAAGTAATTACTCGCACTAACCCAGGATGTGTGGCTATGAGTGAGACATGGGGGAGGAAATGCTTTATAAGTGTTTAACACAATACTTGTGTATAAACCCCAAGTAGTGTCGACCAATTCTTTGAATTTATATAACGATTTTGGGCTTTCTCTTTAATAGAAAGAACGTAATGTTTCTAACATAATTAGGCATCAAACATTATCCCAGATATTTAGCAGTAGTACTTGGATGGTCGACTATGCCTTGGAAATTAAGTTGAAGAACGATGAATTGCACCATACTCGACTGATCTCTTGTTCGGAAGTATTACGGAGGCCGGGGTTTTCATACCAGCTCAATTTCCATCCATTACTCCAGTTTCTAAAAGCATTTATGACTTTCAAGATGCAAGCATGATGGTATAAATAGGTTTCAGCATTACAAATAGGTCACTAACATATATGATATATAATAAGGTTGATAAAACTGAACTTGCAGGGCACCTGTGCAAAGAAGATTGGGAAAGAAAGTACTATTGATGAACATAATGAAGTCAATTCTAAGACAGTGATATACCATACGACAGAAGATCAAAAAATGCAATTTATACATGAGATCATTCTGTGAGACACGATCAAAGATCTTTCCAGCATCGAATTAAAGTAGGTATGATAGTATAGTTTCACTTTAATGGTTCTTAATTAGTAGTGTTAAGAAGCAAGTGGTTGTTGGGGAGGCTTTGTTCAAATTCGAAACCGGCCTCGTGTTTAGGTAACAGATGGTTATGGTATCTCCAAACCATAACCATTTGGTGATGATTATGGTATGATGAGCACAAATGTAATGCCGAATGTGAGCGTAAGCTAAAACTGTCTATCTGTTCACAAGCATAACGATTTTCCAATCATATGGTTTGTGTCCGGTGCGGAGATCGAAATTGTACAGCATTGACAAAATATAAAAATATGGCGGTAGGTAATGTGCAGTCAAAATTGGTGTCATTCTTTCATTCTATAGCATCTCGTTCCTAATGTACAGTGGTGTTCCTGGTACTGTTAAGGGATGCTGAAACTCCACGTTAAGTCCAAGATATCTATTATGGGAGTTGGCATATTCGTCGATGCGTCTCTATGTTTCCACAAAGAACCTACTATCTTGAAAACATGTTTCTGGCGTAAATGTGAACTGAATAACACGAGCAAATGCATGAATTATCGGAGTCTGTGGTAGCTACAGTATTCTTTTCGAGTATTAGGTAAAGAGAAGTGCTGATTTTCCTTATTAGCCGGTTCAAATGTTTCCAATACCTGGTTGGATTACTACTTAGCTAAAGCATTTACTATCTTTTACCAGTCTTTATTCTTGTATGTTAGATACACGAAAGTTTGAGGAAGGAGCCTTAGTGTAACATCATTACGAGTATGAAGGTACTCTTTGCACGTTACCCGAGGTAGAAGTATGATGAATATTGTGGAGGTAGTTTGGGCTGGTAAAGATTACTTGTGATAACTGTTAACACTACTGTTCCGAATACGTCGTGCAATAGGATCAAAGATAGCATCAAACGTAGGAATGTCAGATGGAAGTGGAATATCTCCTAGCATGTCTTGCATATTCTGGTAGTAAACTGGCCAATTGGCATAGTCAAAATTTGCACGGGAACGAAGAGCTTCCTAAGGTGGTTTTCATGTATTGAGAGAAAGTAAGTCTGTCTTTACAGGACCATGATCGCTACCATTAGAATCATAATGCTTATATCCAGATGTGGTGCTATATTAGGTGGGACAATTACTACACGAGTGGAGTATCTACTATCTCTCTACTATCTATCTGCTCGAGTTACAAGGTGGGACAAGTTGTTACATGAGTGGATTGCTGTTCGGAGTGGAAAGAATACACTATTACTATAAGAGTTGATGAAATGAGAAAAATAACATTTTACAAGCACTTCTGCCATGGTTACCGTCAGTCATAAAAATGTCTGAGATAATGATAGTATTTAGATAAATGAAAAACGAGGTTGATATGTGGAAATCCGGGCTAATCATGACAGTTGCAGTAGATGTTCAAAAATTTTACGAATAATGATCTCACTCGGTAATTTATGTTCAGTTTTGCCATTTACTCCTTATCCCAGTGGCTGATTATGGAGTGCATATTGATAGCCTAGAAGAAGATTGTTTCGGAGTCAGATAAATTCATTTAGTAGAAAACTAAGAACATTATGTTCATGCAGTAAAATGATTAGAAATTACTTTTTGGTACAGAGATATATGACGTTGAGGTAGAGAAATGTTATAAGAAAACCCTACCCACGATAAATGATAGTTAAAGTTTGGTTTTAAGAGAATTGATAAAAATTCGTGCCTGTCTTGAATAAATCTCTGACATCCAGGTTATAGAGAATTTTGATTGCATAAACAACTTCATGGATAAGATTGGGTGGATATTTTAGAGAGCAACGGTAAAAAGCGAATAAACTCTTCAACAACAACAGGTTTGCGTAGAAAGTATGGGACCACACTAAGGTACGTAAAGGCACCACTAGGTCGGGATTACTGGGTTCCACTTGAGGTTTGACATTACATCTATAGCTTTAGGTGAGATATTTATCATGGTAAGTATTGCAATTTGTTGGCGATGATACATTGTGTACTCTTAGGTGATTCAAACCACAATAAGGGCGCATGTAAAAGTGTGAGAGTTGTGAATTATCAGGTGTTGATTGTAAACTTGGCATTTCTCGTATCGAGCCTGTGTACAGTGAACGACGTACAGTAATTAGTAGAGAGATCACCTCCTTTAAAAACTAGGATCGTTTCGTTTCGTAGATTTACGAAATAATTCTTTTAATCCGAGATGTATGTTGATATAACAGCAAGTTCTCAAGATTGTGGATTAATTCTTAGTTCATCTTTATCTATAGATAAAATAAATTTTATGAAACCAGGTGAGTTTCAGCTATAGGCGCCTAGAAGCCTTAAATAAAATTCAATCTTCAAATGGAACTGGGGTAACTCTCTGATAGTTGCGAGTTGCGACGTGATAAAACAACACCCATGTTGTGGTTCGTGTAGCTAAGTGAGCAGCGTGTGAGAGTTTGATTCTAAAATTTACTTCGATTCCAAGCCTGGATTGTTAATGAAAGAGATTTATCCGATAAAGAGAGAAAATCCCAAGACAGAGAGGGGGATGAAAGACGGAGACCGTATACTCTTGAGCCTTAAAATTTAGTTTATTCTCATGTCCTTCGCTTGTTTCTTTCCTTCTTTCTATCTTGTTTCGCTTTTATTTGACACTTCCAAATTTCGTATCAGAGATGAAATAAAATTATATATCAGATTCTTACAAATTTCAGGTAATCCAGATGGATTGTTGCTGTTAAAAATTTGTCAATTCTCAAGTCCTGGTCGTCAACAGAATCGGCACGGTTGGCCTTCTGAGTAGGAGACCAAGACTTGGGACGCTTATCAACAGATTTATCGGATTATCATATTCCCGCCTAGCGCATTTATGCTGATCTCTAGACTGATTGACGACAGGTCGAAGCGTGTACATCAGTCCAACGGATTCACAAAAGACTAAAGTAGATGATAGTATAGGGAGGGCAATTAGATAGAAGAACACCCATTTGGATAGGAGCTTGATGCTCGAAGTGCCATTCGGAATTTGCTAGCAGGAAACGTGTTGTCCTTGATGAGGCTCGCCGGTTTTCCAACCAATCACGTATTCTTCCCTGCGAGAAGATTGGGATGCCAATGTACAAGAACAGGAAAAGAAATGGTTTCCTCAATTTTTTAAATATTGCTTTTATTTTTCACTAACTATCCACCTTTAAGAGGGTTATGCTCAGTGTTAAGAATGAGGTGCAGTGATGTGATAGACAAAGTTGACTGTGGTTGGTTTAAGTGCCTTATTGAATATTTATTAAATTCAAATTGACAAGAAAGCAAAAGCGGTGACTTAATCCCTTACCGCATGCCGTGCCATATATGGCATATCATCTTTTTTCACTTTAGCTTTTGTGTAATTTTTCAAAGGCGCCAAATGACTGTTTCGTCTGCTGTGTGAGATATTGACGTGTATGAGTAAGATATTTTTTTGTCATCTGGCATGTTCTTTGTGAGTTGTATTACGCGGGGAAACGTTGACATGTTTTGTGTGTGTGTGTGTGAAGCAGTGGATTTTTATCTGTGAAAATAATTTTTTGGCGAAACACTGTGCGCACTTTTCCAAACAAAATATATTACATTCAAGATAAGTACTTAGAGATGTATTTCCAACAATACAATCTTCATTTTGTATGTTCGTATTGGAGGAATGTGGGGAAAAACGTATGTGTCATATATTTCACACCATCCGCTTGAAGTGCGGAAGTGACAACTACTATAGTCATTCTGCAATTCTGTTACAGCAATTCATCCAGGACATTTTATGATGGACGTTCATCAATAAGTGTTAGAAAACTTCCAAGTGGTCAAAACAGTGAATTATCAGATTTATCTGAAGATGAATCAGCAATAGATTCAAGAAATACCAATTTTTGTTATCGGACTTGTATGAAGATTCTGTTGCTCCTTCCCTGAGAGAATCGTCATACCCAATTCTGATGATGCAATTAATTTAGATATTGATGATTTTGTCTCATAAATAGTTCTCAGAATAGGAGGTCTATGTCATCGAGCGATTTAAAAAACGTCAAGCGGAGACATAGAAACATGGAAAAGTCCCAAGAAGGTGTAACATTTCAAGAACCTCAGGACTTACCTGAAGAAATAAAACAGCTATAAACGCCTATTGAATATTTAAAATACTTTTTTTATTGATAAGATTCTTTAGTACGCATTTGAAAACAGTCAAAGCTATATTCAACGCAAGTTCGGCCAACAAATGACTACAAATAAACTTGAACAGCTTATTGTGTGGTTTTCTACATGTCAATTATTCAACTAGCAGCTACTAGACATTACTGGAATGGAAGGCTTGGTCATGATGCGGTACATCAGGTGATGAGCTGTGATCGGTTTGAGGAGATCAAACAATTTATTCACTTCAATGCTAATTCAACTTTAATTCCTGCAGGAGAATTTGCCCATGGCGTACTTCGTAAGATTAAGCCTTTTCTTGAACAGATACGATAATGTCTGAGAGAAGTCTCCAAAGAAGAATTCTTGGCAGTGGATAAGAAAATCACCCATAAAGTGTAGATCATCGATAAAACAATCTAACGGAAAAGTCCTCATAAACGAGGTTATAAAGCATTTGTTCTGAGTGGAATTTCAGGTTACAGTTATGATTTCGAAATATTTACTGGGGTTCAAAGTAATGTTCCTGCTGCAGCTCCAGACTTAGGCGATAATAGTAACGTTCATGTTTGGTTGAGTCAGTCTGTATCTCGAAATATAACCTACAAAATAGTTTTCGAAATTGGTTTACAATTGTACCCTTAGATTTGCATTTCTGCGCACTTCCAGGAAAGTTTACCGGACTGCATAGTGTGCCATATATGGCGCGTACTTATTTTTCGTCAGAATGAAGTAACAACTCTAAAATTCAAGTTTTAATTCATTTTTCAAGTTCCCATATGAGGATTTCCAATACTGTTTATTGTTTCGCTAAAAAAAAATCATATTGAAAGAGGTAAAGGAATTTTGATCCTTAACATTTGGTAAGGAGAGAAATACAAAGATAAATATACAAAAATACATTAGGATAATTGAAACCGTGCATTTGAAATAAAAAAAATCCATGAAATATAAAACATAGTAGTATGAATAGTAACAGTAATAATAAGATTTCAATGAACGTAAAAGATGAGGCTAAGTGTGATACAGAAAACCACACTTTGGTGAGATTAGTGAGATACATGAACTTATCTTCTGCCTATGGGCCATTGTAAGCACTGATGAGGAAATGGGGATCCCAAGTTAATAGACAAAGTAATCACTGTGGTGGAAGAGATGGATGGATAAGAGGAGGATGGTCGTGAACGATATAATCTGATATAAATTGTATAGCTCGGTCCGGTGGTTGTAGCGTTTGGTAGTGCAATGTAAACAGCAGAGAAGGTTACTGTAAGGCGTAGGGAACAATGGACTACGAGTTTGTAAAACTCGGGCGATGAATTTTCCTCGCGATATTTTTAAACAATACTAGCATGCTGAAGGCGTTCTAGCCCCTTACAAGGGTTATGCCATTTTCTCGGAAGAGAAGGCATAGTGATAAAGGAAGAAGGCAGCAGGGATGGTATAAGTGGTTTACTAAATCATATAAACTTCATTGTTCATAAATCACATGACATAGAAGTATCATAGAAGCAAACATTAGGGCCTTTAGCCATAATCATTAGGATGGGTGATGAGATGGAGATGAGAGTATGGTGCACGCAACGACACAACACAGTAGGGCGAAGAAGTTAGTGAGACAAATGTTTGTTATCTCCCAATCCTAGGACTGCTCAGAATTAGGGGTGTTCCAAGAGCCGGTTAACCGGTTTCGGTTCTGTTTGTAGTCTAAACCGAATCAATCGGTTTGGACTTCAAACCGGTCCGGTTCGGTTTGGGAACGGTTCGATTCGGTTTGGAAACGGTTCGGTTCGGTTTGGATACGGTTCGGTTCGGTACGGTTCGGTTCGGTTTGGGAACGGTTCGGTTCGGTTTTGAAACAGTTCGATTTCTAAAGGGTTCGGTTCAGTTTGTAGAATGGTTCGGTTCGGTTTAAGAACTGTTGGGCCCTTTTTGAGGACTGTTTTGTTCGGTTTCAGTTCAATATTTGAAATCGACAGAAATGCAGTTTCCATTATTAGCAACCGTCCACCCAGACATTATAATAAGGGTGAATGTTACGTTTTTCGGTATAACTTTATTCAGATTAAAATTATTTCGATATTACTGAAACAATTTAGGGGTCGTACTTGTGTGGGTACTTTTACTGATGCTTTGGATTTTGGAATAAAACTCTTAATATCAGTTGGAAGACAACTTTACGGCATGGGCTGATTTAGGAAATACCGTGGTATGGGTGGCAGTTACTTGAAGAGTGGAATAAGAAGCTGCGTTTAGAATGAAACATTAAATTCGTCTTGAAATGACTAGGGGGGGGGGAGGGCATGATTTACTCCTATATGTGGAATATATCGTGGTGTAATATTATCAGGTAACCAAGAAAATTTATGCTGTTTTTGAGAACAGTTACTTTTGTCGCGTTAGTGTAGTCAAATTGATTCTGATGACGCTACACAGTATGGCGCTAAATTTGTTGTACAAAAACAGAGGGGTGATTCCTGAGAGCAAAGCAAGCAACAAAAAGGTTCCAGTACACATAGGACGAAAAGCGTGTCGTTTACGTGTTATAGGCTGCCGAAAGCGTGGGAAAACAAACTTTAGAGTTAAATATTGCACAAACTACTGATTATAGACGTGATGCGGCATGATATCGACAAAACATCCTAACCTGCTCTATCCAAATTTGCAGTTTTCAGATTTGTGCAATGGCGGCACAGGGAATTCCCTGATATTTTATGACGTAAATTGAGTGGACAACAACATGTAAAGGACATTTAACTGCCTGGAAATAATACTACGTGGCAGGTCAGTGCTCATACACGAAGATAAAAGATGGCGGATGAAGTAAAAATTACTGTGTGTAGTTGCATACGTCCTCAAAAAGTCGCTGTACTAGTAAAGTCGCTGTACAAGAACTCACTGGAAATTTTACGTTTCTAGAATGTAAAAATACGTACGGCAAAAGCCGATAAGTAACAGAAAATAAAGAAATTTATATTGCTGATCTACTCATATTAATGATATCGCAACGCTTTTGAGATCGCATCTACCTTTACAACTACAGTAATTGAACAAGAACTACAGACAAATAAAGAGTGCATAATAATAATAATAATAATAATAATAATAATAATAATAATAATAATAATAATAATAATAATAATAATAATAATAATAATAATAATAATAGTAATAATAATAATAATACACATAACCGTTTTAGCACATTCATTTCGATCAGTACATCACACAAATGCGGTTACAGTACGTTTTTTTCAATCAATGTTCTAAACTGACGGGTGTGAAACAAAATATTCCTTCCATTCACGATATTTGTACGTACAGGGGTTGATATTTCTGGATCCAAATCGTATTACGGGACTGTATACAGAAGGTAGTTGTAGGGAGAGAGGGGAGTCTTTGTTTACATGGAAAGAGGATGGTTGTCAGAACTCACACTGCAAAAGTTGTTCAAAGTTTCAACCCATCACTTCAATGCAAAGGTTACAGCGACGTCAAAGGGAAAGACGCTGCGAACGCGTTGAAACACTCCTGCCATTTCCTAAATGCTCCACGCTGCAGCAACAATTCAAGCAACCAAATCCTCCTCTGATTGCACAGGCGTCGCGCAGATTACTTGCTTCATATGGCTCCAGAAAAAGAAATCTAAGTGGTTAAGGTCGGATGAGCGAGGTTGCGAAGATACTGGTTCTTCTCTGCCGTCCATTTGTTCGGAGAGGATGCGTTGCGACAATTTCGCACCTCCCAGCAAATGTGCTGGAGCACCGTTGTGCATAAACCACATGTTTCGATGAACAGCCAGTGGAACAGTCTCTAGTAGTTCAGGCAGAATCTCTCAAAAATATCCAATACTCCCACCCGGTTAGGCATTGTGGTAGTAGGTACGGTCTGATGAGAATTATCAACGATTCATGCCCACACATTCACAGAACACCGTTCCTGATGGGCACGAGTTGACATTCCATATGGATTTGCCTCAGACCACAAATGTTGAGTGTGAGTGTTCATCACTCCGTCATGGGAAAACATAGCTTTATCTTTGAAGAGAATACGAGACATGAAGCGGTATATATTAGCATGGTTCGCGTAACCACTGGACAAACTCCCACAGTCCATACGGTTCTGTTTCGTCCAGCATTGGGCCTGTGTGCTACCAGCAATCCTGTTTCTTGTAATCTTCGATCTACACCTGGAAACGTTGCGTGGTGTGGAATTCTAAGATTAGGAAACGGTTGTCTGTACACCGTTGTGCCACACCGCCATTACCGTCTGCTTTCCCGTATGCCAGATCAATGTCTGCCAATTTGAATTGAATTGAATTGAATTTCTCTTTATTTCAGCGGGCGAGGTTCAGCCGGAGGTTGCTCTGCCACCTAGCCCTTGTCATCATTACAAAGAAAAGAAAGAAGAAAAACAGACACAAATAAGATACAAGATACAAATAACAACATAACATGGCATATTCAATAATACTAAGGATAAACAAAACGCTCAGTAAATGTAATATTAAATAATGTATAATGTAAAAAAACTAATACTGTTAGTCCAATTTCAGTCCAATTTCATACTGTAGTAAACCTTTCATGTGTGCAATGCTTTGTCTCTGATCTCTAAATAATAATGCTTGGAGTGATGATTTAAATGAATTGTATGGTTTGTCAGTGATTGACTGTGGTAGGGAGTTCCAGATCCTTACTGCCGAAATTGAAAATGCCTTCTCTGTTATTTTTCAAGAATGCCAGGGTATATTCAGTTTATTACTTCCTCGGGCATTGTAACGGTGAATTTCTGATCTACATGTTAATTTATGATGCAAGCAAGGTTGTGTTTTATGTGAATTTATTTTGTATAGTAAACAACAGTATCGGAGATATCGTCTTCGGGACATGATTAGGATATTGTTTTCATTAAGTACCGGCAGAAGCGTAAAGAGTAATTCTGTATTTTCTGAATTGCTCTAGTATTTTGAGTGGAGAGAGAGCTACCATGTATTGAATCGCAGTAATCGAGGAAAATGAGAGTGTTAACCAGATATAGTCTTGTTTCTTGCGACTAATAGCCTTTTAATTTATAAAGCTGTCGTAAGATGCGCTTAGTTTAAGACACTGTTCAGAAATGTGTTTATTTCAGCTAAGCCCTTGGTCTATTATTAAGCCTAGATCCTTTACAATTTCTCACGTGTGTACCCCTCCATTACCTCTGTAATCACACTCGTTGGCCGTATGGTGATGAAATAAAGAGAAATTAAAGTGGGAAATTGTAGATGTTTTCTCGCCATTGTGTTCACTGACCAGAATCGAAGACAGCGAGATTGCAACTTAGTGCAACTCTTCTGTCAGAGAATGATATTTATGCGTACGATTAGCAAATGTACAAAACCTACATCGTGACGAAGAATATAGCACATCCAGAGCCGTAGCTACGGAGGGGGGAGGAGGAGCTGGTAGCAAGAGAAGCAATAAGAAATAAGAAAAATAAGCAAGCAATAAGAAAAAAGAAGTGTTGAAAATGAGTAAACGATGTAGTGCCCCGTAAAAGTATTGGCGCCCTATTAAATCAATATTGTTGTCGGTTTGCAAAGAAATAAATTTGTTAAAAAATTTCTTGCTCGCTACGCTCGCAATCCAAACGTTTCAGTAAAACTCACAAGAAGTTTTTACTTATTATTTACAGAAAGTAATTATATAATGATTTGTTAACGATGTGATATACAAGGTGCCGAGTATTGACTTACATTGTACGTAGGAGCGTTTTCAAAATCAGAAACGGTCAACGAAATATGTGTTCGGCGTTTTGATGATGATGAGTCTGGTTAGTTAATCACGCTTTTCTTATAATATTAATCACGACGGTGAGAATGAATGTATAAAAAATGAGAAATGAAGACACACACGCAAGCTGCTATTTGAGCAGGAATATTAAAAGTGAAGGTAAACAAGAATAATAATAACATTTTCGAATTAGAAGCAGTTGTAGAATGGGGGCTTAACAGGTCAGAACTTAATGAATTTCATCTTTTTCAAAGACTGATCACTACCAGTGATTTTTTGTATTCCGTTGACATATGAAATGCTTCTAATTTGAAGGAATTTAGTGGGACCATTTCTCCATCAAATACTTGTATTGCCAGGATTTTTTTTGTTCATACGTGTATCTAGTTCTGTTATATTTCCATCTATCTACATACATACAAAAGATATACAATATATATATATATATATATATATATATATATATATATATATATATATATATACTGCAATATATATTTTATTTTTGCTATTTTATTCTTTTATTATACACAAATCTGCTAACTGGTCGTATGTTACGAGTGAGTTAAAGATTAAGTTCAGCTCCATGTGGACCAGCTGAATTTGCTTTGACGGAGTTCGCTTAGGTTTTGGTTAGCCAATAGTAAACGAAACCACGTTTCAAGCCCTTTGGACAGTTTAGTTTGTCAAAGTTCTGCTGAGTAGTGCTGTGTTCAGTTGATGGATCGTTTTGCCGAGAGTAAGAAAAGCTGTATCATCTGCAAACTGGAAGATATGTACGTTTGGAGGAAGTGCAGGAAGATCGGCAACAAAGAGCAAATATAGAAGTGGAGATAACGCCGACTCTTGCGGACCGCCGAAATGAATAGAAACAGGATGTGATCAAGAATTGTTTACAAATATATATGTAATGGGACATGATAGAAAGATAAATATGAATCGGATACAGCACATCGGTAGTCTACAGAGCAGAAGCTTAAAGAAATCCATCCTTGTCGAAATCTTTCTCAGGGTCGAAGAGAAGTAAACATGAAGGCAGCGAACAATTGAAGTGATTGGTAATTGAGATTGGTGAAGTGTAAGAGCTGGTCGTAAACACCAAAACGAGGACAGAAGCCTACTTGATGGAGTGGAATGACACGATGGCGAGAGAAATGTGGATCAAGTCTGTTTACAAGAATGCGTTCGAGGATTTTGCAGAAAGCAGTGGTTAATAGGATTGTACAGTAAGAAGGTAGCTGATTTGTTAGGTTTAAGACATATTAAAGTCTTGGAGGTTTTCCAATCGACGAGAATGAAACCGGTACTAAAATGAAAGTCAAAATATGGGCTAACAGAAGCAGTAAACAGAACGGGCTTTCTTTAATGTGACGGTAGGTAATAAGGTCCATGCCTGGAGCAGTGTTACGTTTGCGAGCTGTGACTTATCGCATTTCGAGGACTATAATTGGTGTGGTAAGTTCATGATGAACTCGTAAGGCATGGCCTAGACTAGGTAAAAAATGAGGAGGATTAACATTAAACGTATATGCAGGATGCTGTCTTTCCGATCTTTCAGGATGAAATGGCGTGAAGATAGTTTGGAGATGTTTCGCAAAGGCATCAGCTTTGGTACTATCGGAGATTAGTGGATGATCGCCGTCAATGAGTGGATAAAGTGTTCGATTATGTTTGGCAATCAATGCATTAAATCCCTTCCAGTATTTGGTAGGATGGGAAATAGCTTCCAGTCTATTACATGTTTCCACTCAACTTTGAAGTTTATAGGCGACAACGTAGTTATGAACCATACGTTGTAGTTGCCGGAGATGACGTAGAACCTCTTCGTTCTTTGTGCGAATGTAATCTCGGTAAAACTGTCGAGAACGCCTGATCATGTGAAGATATTGAGGTGATAGTCGAGGACACCATGGATGTACTTGCGAGGTAGGTATGTTCTTGGCAGATGCTGTATGGATAGAGGGGTGATAGTATCCAGTGCTGAGTAAAGTCCATTCGCAGAAGTTGCTGGTCCCAGGTGTTCAAGCTGAGAAGATAGTATGAGTTATCCCAAACAGCTTTTTTAAATCTAGTGAACTTCCTATGAGGAATGTTTACTGAACAGAGGTTGTGAAAAGAACGTTTTATACTTAACTTGACTGGAAGGTATGTCAGTGCCAAGAGTGTCTAAGACTGCGATATGACATTTGCCTGCAAGGGTAAAGATGATGACAACATCCGGTGTGATATCTTAGAGAGGGAGTGTTGATTTTGGGATTTCGTGCAAGACGCAAGGTATGTGTGTCGTGATGAAGTCGTGGAATTGAGACTCCTGACAATTGGGTCTCCTATGAATGTTGATATTGGGGCACTATAATGAAATGGCGAAAGCCGTTATTGATATACTGAAGAAAAAAGTGAGGCATTGCATGACCAGGCGAATGTAGATGGTCGCTAAGGTGATGTATAAAGCTTTGAAATAGAAGGTTGTGATAAGATATTCTGAAAAGTTTTGAATATGAGTGTGGAAAGTACCATAAGGTAACTGAGAGGCAAAGCCAATGAGTACGCCGCCATTGGGAAGTACTGCTGGTGTTTGGTTGTCGGCTCGAAATATCTGGTATCCTGGGAACCTACATGATATGCGTGGGGTGAGATGAGTTTCGTTGAGCAAGAATGCTGATGCGTGTTCCTCTAGAAGAAGTTGTTCCAAGAGGGGTTTGTGTTGGTTGAGAGAATTGATATTAAGAAAGATGATATCGATATCCATAATGAAATTTATATTCTTAGGTAGATGTTTCTAAGCGGGTGGATGAAAGTGAACTCGTTGGCCTGTGTAGATGGCATTGAATGTAACACGAAATATACAGCAGACAGCATACCGTACTTGTAATACATGCGGCCGTAGAAAAGGATACAGGTTTCGTAGCGTTGAGGTGATGAATTGAAGGAGTTGAGAGACTGTAACAGGCTGGTTGTCAGGTGATATATTGAAGAAAGGAGAAGAATCGGTCTGCGGATCACTTTGGGTACGAAGTGGAGCCACTAAATGAGGTTTATCCGATGAAGGTGCGCATCGAGCTTTACACTTAAAGCTGTAACTCGGGTGTTCAGGAGTGTGGAATGTAATCCAGCACAGAATCCACATTTCAGATTATTTCTGCAGGTAGAGGTTGTATGCGTGATATAGTCTTCACAGCGTTCACAACGGACAAGTACTGGTTGTACAGTGCGAGAGGGTTCGACATGATGCCGTTTGCGTTATACATAGGCTCCGTTGTCAAGTAGCTGGTTAATGGCGTCCTGTGATGAAGATAACACGTGGATCATATAGGAGGGACTGCGGTCGTTGCTAATGCGGATGCATTTGGAGACTTTGTGTCCTTCTTCCGTAAGTTCTTGGAGAACCTCATAGTCCGTTAGGTCAGGATGTACATCTCGTATGACAATAGAGAAAGTAGGCGTGCAAGGTGGCGGAGGCTGCTGTTTGATTCTCCGGTCAGGCACTTTAATGAGCTGGGCATTTTTATCAAAAATCTCGAAAATGATTTTGTTACGAATTGTAGCCAGTTGCGGATTAGGAGGTTTGATGACTATCGCATTCCATGTTGCGACAACCTGTGTGATCTGAAGTCGATGATAGTACTTGGTGAGTTAAAGGTAGATGTGTTTTTCATTTTAGTATTTGGTGTCAAAGTTTGAGTGTAAGTATGAGTAAATTGGTGTTTTGTGCTATCAGATAGCGGCGGAAAGTCATGGTCAACAGTTCTAAGCTGGTCACTATCAGAGTCTGAAATGCTATCTCGGTGATGACGTTTCGGAGATGTTGTGTGATGTTTGCCTATGACCGGCGACTGTGATCGCTCTGGAATATTGCCGGTACGGTATGAGTTCCGGTGCCTACGTCTATATCTGGATCTACAGAGGATACAGTACGACCGGTTATGACTGTAGAAAGTCCGACATGCTGTCCCCCGTCACCACATTGGGTCAAGCAGTGTTAGGTTCCAGACCCACTGGGTGAAATGTGAAATGAGCTATGATGAAATGTGAGATGATTCGTAGGTGTGGCAATCCGATTGGATACTTGCCAAAGTGGAGAAACCCTGGTGTCAATTGCCGTCGGTGCGACTGCTTTGGGATAGATTGTCTGACAGTTGGTCCACAAGATAAAGCAGCAGGAGAAACTCAGGATGAGGATCAAGAAGGAAAAATATTCAAAAATCGTCAGCGTACAATACCAGGTGGCGTTTCGGAGCTAAGGTCTGGTAACGAACCACAAAACATTTTATTTAGTAGTTTGCTACTTTACTTCCTGTGAGAGTTTATGTATAAATCTAAACAGCTGAAGGATTATGTTTAACAAATTGTATTTTTAAAAGCAAAATTTATTATTACTATCATCATAAATATTTTGCCATTATTGTCAAGGTATAGCACCAACTGAAAAACTTCCATGCTCCGAGGTCTTCAGCTAACCTCTTCAAATTTTACAATTCCCTATACGAAAGAGCTCCCTACATGAGAGACTGTGTTCCTTATATAGGAAACTAGGTAATATTTGACAATTTATTATTCTTTATTTAAAATCTTCAAATAGTTTTAGTAAACCCTATTCTTCAAAATAGGAACTCTCTCTTGTAATACTTGCACTAGTTAATTATATTATGTTTCCCTTGAAATCAATATAACATGATTTCATCATAGTAATATACCGTTTCTCATAACAACACCAATCATTACTCACGAACTTCGACGAACTAAATTCGAACTAAATTTAAAAGTGAAGTCCTACAAAATGTTTTTGCAGATATTTTTTTTTTGAGAAAATTCTTTCACAAATCAATATTCAATAACTATTTTCAGTAGTTAGTCATTAAAAACTCCGTCCAAACTTCCCAAGTAAAATTAGTCCAATACTGATTAATCATATCGTATCATTTGTTACTCTCAAATTCGAAAGTTCATGCACACAATTGCAAATTTATTATTTTACTATTGCATAAAAGTGTCTGAGTTTAGTATCTTTTAAAGGTTTTCTTTTTCAATAGCGTATACCAATCCCATATAAATGTAACCTGACACCAATTGGATTTCCATGAAAAAATTGTTTACATATAGGTAGTTTATTGGTTGCATTTGTACAACTTAAAATTCTTTCTTCAGGCAATGTCAAGAGCCAATTTCATAAGGCATTTTTTTGTTTAGCTCGATCAGTATTATATTTAAGGTATTGCACAGTAATATCTAGTCTCTGAAGTTCACGTTTATTAAATGTTTTGAGAAATATTATGCAACGAACTAAACTCGACATTTTATGTAAAAATTAGCTTTATGTTATATATCCAGGTTAAGATTATACCAATAACTACTAGTGTACTAAATTATCTGGTTTACGCATTACAGTACACAGTGCATCTGGTACGATGTTGAGAACAGCTAGAAAATCTAACAGCCGGAATTGGGTGAATCGTATCCGTGTCTTTCATGCATCTAAGTTTGGTTATTAGTAGGAAGAAATTTCTCAACCACAAATAACCACATGAATTCTGATCAGTATTTTACTGACATAACCTATTATTTTGTAGAATTATAAGTTAAATATCATTGAAGTTCCAATAAGGAATAAAAAGATGCAGCTCCCTGCAAAATGGAAGATCGAAGTTCCTCTCCATTTAAAAGTCTGGAAATGTTTTTCCATTACACCATTTTCTTGTATCTGCAGATACTCAAGTGGAAGAAAGTAATTAAAATTTTGCTGTAGTTTTTATTGTTTTCTCCTAAAGACATGGAACAGACATAGAAGAAGAACTTACTAGAGTACCTAATCGATAAGCAATCATCCTCAAACGAGAGACCTGACTTTGAAGGTTAACAATATTTTTTGCCAATACATTTATATCTTCTAATGTCGAACTGGATTACAATCGTTAGCTATTGTCGAAAAATGACGTAGTTTAGTTATTGTTCTCTTAAAGAACAAGTTAGGGAATACAACTTTAGAAACATTACCAAAGTTTATTTTAATACCAAAATTTGATTTCACCTTGTTATGAAAACTTTTTCTTTGAAGTTAATTTATGATGTGTGCGGTTGCATAACAGCTGAAAATATCTTTAATTGTTATAAGAAAAAGAAAAGTGGTATTGATCATTTTCTACTACTAACAGAAATAATAAATTATTTTTGAATGGCGTGTACATGAATATTGTCATTTATGTTAAATTATTACTTCCTGCAATCAAAATGCCTCTATATAGTTCTTTGCACCGTTAGCACAGGAATTTGAACATGGATATTCAAATAGGGCATATACTTGTTGGGAAATTCCTTGACCCTATTTGATAGTCTTGTAGTTCTCGAGCTATAGAGCTCTAAAATTTATTTTCCTTTTCATTCTACAGCTTATAACTTTTGAGGTACGCCATTTCGTCCAATCTATACTGTCCAATGTCTATTTTTCTTCTTTCGAGGTTTTCTACGACAATACTATGTCGCCATTATTTCAGCACCTGATAAATGTGTAGACCGGAACATTTAACTTGTAACTTTTAAACTATAAAATCAAAACACTAAAATTTCATACTATTCCAAAGCGAAAGACCAGGCCACTGTTTATCATTATCTCCAATATCACTAGATTAACAACGTTTCCAACCCTGCGTAAAGTTATATTTTCCAACATCATTACGTTAGGTTATTACATACTGAAAGTCAAGATATAGGACGACAATACACAATTGCACACTTATTATGCGGTAACAAACTCTGAACGCTACACTATCACAAGCAACTAAACTCAATCAAAATTTAAAGGCTTCTAGAGCAGTATAAACGCAAATGTGACGGACGAGTTAATATATTCTCAAATACTTTACTGTCGAATACATCGACTATCATATAACTTTTTTCGAACGAGTAGAAACAATCCTGTAAGAAACTCAAAGTTTGACCTCAAAAAATTACTTTATTGAGCTGAGCGAAGCGAAGCTCTTATACTCGGGTTAGCCGTTTGGTTGTCCGCGAACTCCTCCTAGACCGTTTGGCCGATCTCAACCAAACTTAGCACGCTGATAGAGTATGTCGTGCTGAGTGACGACATAGGTCGAAATCAAAAATCCGATGTACCATCGAGGAATAATCACCGAAAAACGCTTCCTCCTAGACCGTTTGGCCGATCTCAACCAAACTTAGCACGCTGATAGAGTATGTCGTGGTGAGTGACAACATAGGTCGAAATCAAAAATCCGATGTACCATCGAGGAATAATTACCGAAAGACACTTCCTCCTAGACCGTTTGGCCGATCTCAACCAAACTTAGCACGCTGATAGAGTATGTCATGCTGAGTGACAACATAGGTCGAAATAAAAAATCCGATGTACCATCGAGGAATAATCACCGAAAAACGCTTCCTGATTACGTAGTTTAAGCTCGCTCAGCTCATTTCATTGCAATCGGGTATATCCATTGCATTCCTAGTTGAGCTGAGCGAAGCGAAGCTCTTATACTCGGGTTAGCCGTTTGGTTGTCCACGAACTCCTCCTAGACCGTTTGGCCGATCTCAACCAAACTTAGCACGCTGATAGAGTATGTCGTGCTGAGTGACAACATAGGTCGAAATCAAAAATCCGATGTACCATCGAGGAATAATCACCGAAAAACGCTTCCTCCTAGACCGTTTGGCCGATCTCAACCAAACTTATTGTTAGCACGCTGATAGAGTATGTCGTGGTGAGTGACAACATAGGTCGAAATCAAAAATCCGATGTACCATCGAGGAATAATCACCGAAAAACACTTCCTCCTAGACCGTTTGGCCGATCTCAACCAAACTTAGCACGCTGATAGAGTATGTCGTGCTGAGTGACAACATAGGTCGAAATCAAAAATCCGATGTACCATCGAGGAATAATCACCGAAAAACACTTCCTCCTAGACCGTTTGGCCGATCTCAACCAAACTTAGCACGCTGATAGAGTATGTCGTGCTGAGTGACAACATAGGTCGAAATCAAAAATCCGATGTACCATCGAGGAATAATCACCGAAAAACGCTTCCTGATTACGTAGTTTAAGCTCGCTCAGCTCATTTCATTGCAATCGGGTATATCCATTGCATTCCTAGTATTGTTAAAAGTGTTTGTGTAAGTATCATTAAATCCCTTCAAACACATCTGAATGATTTGATGTGATACCTACCTAAGTACTTTTCTAAATAGATTTTCGAAAAAAGTCAGTTTTTAAATGCTTTTTAAATTTTTTTCTATTCATTTAAAGTACGATACATGAAGGTCATCGTATTAGACGCGAAGTACTTTGGATGTGCATTGCCCCGTCCATCTTACTTGCTTTGTGCTGCTGTAGAGACTTTCAAACTAGATGTTTTAGATACTGTAGTGTCCTTAGTTTGTAACCTTAGCAGTAAGTGTGGTACCTTAATAAATTTTAATAGTGTGGTTTTCGTTTAACATATAATGTGAGTGTAGTGTGTGTGTGTGTGTGTGTTTGTGCACTTAAATCAAAATATTACTTGAAGTCTTTTTACAATTGCAGGTGGCAATCAATTCAAGATTCCGATCAATCAGTACATGTAAGCCATAACGTCACTAATTTTGAATTCCTTTATGAACCATTTTACGTGGCCCCTGATACAGTCCCCCCTCACGAAGAGCGTTTCATTGGCTATGGCTATACAAGAAATACGCAGGTCAGTACAAAAATGCATATTAACTAAAACTTGAAATTTATGTGAAAAGGTCAAATAATATATGCCTTGTCGTATAAATTATATGTAGGTTTCTTCGTTTCGTTAACGCATGGAACAGTTATTCCAGCGAAAAGAACGACCATTAATGAACATTTTCGAATGGTTTGTTACTTCTTTTATGTCATGTCTTCTACACTAACCAGTTAATTTTGCTTACGCCTCTATATGAAAGTTTTTGACTTTGTGTCTTCAATGTAACAAAGTATTAGCTATTTGGATTAATATGCTTCTATTTACTTATTATATGAATAACAAAAGTATGAAACTTGAAATAGCTAAAAAGAGGCATTGATGTGTTGTGTCCATCTAAATCGGGACCAAGGGTATATGATTGATTATATCTATCACTATAATAATGCATGTTTTTAATAAAGAGGATTAATATCACTCATTTCCTTCCAATTACATGATTTAAAAAAGTATCTCACGAATTTGGTTCTATAATCCACATAAGTTGCTAGCTGTATTTACCTCTTCAGTAAATTTTGGCAATTTTAATCTAGAAATGTTAATGCTTTTAGTGATTACATGTAATCAATTTTTCTTTTCCTAGCTCTTCTTGGTGTTTCTCTGGAACTGTAAAACTTCTTTTCAGCAAATAGATTATGTTTAACATGAAATCTGAACTTCTTGAGAGAGCTCCTCCGTGGCTAAGCGGTTAGCATACGCGCCTATGGCGTGGGAGACCCGGGTTCGATTCCCAGCGGGAGCTCATGTGGTTCGGATTCCACGTTAATCAGTAGGTCCACGTCTCATATAGCCTCGTTGCTGAAAGGGACGCTAAACTAAAACTCAACTCAACTCAACTGAACCTCTTGAGATCCAACTGGAATTCAATCCGAGAGTTCAGCTGATTAGCACCGCTAACTACAGAGTCAAGTGTCCCTGCACACTCCTATAGTTTGAAACCTGAAGGAAAACAGTTAAATCTGTTAATAAATGATACGAGTAGTACAAGGGTCACAACTTCTAGGCCACTGGTGAACATGATAACTAACTTGAAGTCTGTCATTTTGAAAGCATGTTGAAATTTCAAATAGGAAGGGGAAAATTTGGCGAAACAAGTGACACGTGTATAAGTTCAGAAACAAACGACGTACTTCTTTCCTGTAAATCTTGTATGGTTTACATGTTTTGGACGTTTGGAAAATATGATTGTTACTGAGAGTCTGTTATTGCTGGAGGTGATCTAGGAAGGCTATGACAAAGTAACAGGTGACTGAAATTATTCTAATATCAGGGTAAATGTCGTTCAGAAACATTGGAGAGGGCAATAACAGACTGCACCCAGACATACAGTACACAGTACCAGACGTACAAACACAGCATGTTTACATACGATATCGCCAAATTTCAAGAAAGAGGCATTGTGAAAGATAGGGCAAGTACGGGTCGACAAAAGACTCCTACAAATTAGGAAATGGCAACGACGGTTCTAGCATCGTTCTAAAGACTGCAACGAAGGTTTTAGCATCGTTCTAATTTTCGTCGTTTGTCCTGGGAGTGGTTTTAGAGTTTTCTAAATGAGGATAACCCAGATCGACGAGTAGTTGTGCACGTGGGCTACGAACCAACACGAGCTTGATCTGCCATCAACGCGTGTCATACTGTTCAGAGACGATCCTATTTCTTAGTGGTGTTCACATTTCATGATATTTTTCGTGTCTTGGAAAATCTAATATCTGAAAACAGATTTTCGGTTTCGCTTTAGAAAACGGAAACAGATTTTTCGGTTTCAAACCCGAAACTGTTTTATCGGTTTCGAAAACAAATTGATTTTCAGCTTTGAAGATAGAAACGGTTGTTCGTTTTCGAAAACCAAAATCGGTTTTCGGCTCTGAAAACCGGAACCGATGTTCGGTTTCTGAAATCAAATATCTGTAATAAAAATCGAAATTTAATTTGGATTTAGAATAATAAAATGATTTGAAAACTCAACAACTAGAGAATTTTAGTCACATCTCCTTTACAAAAATACTTTGACGCAAAGAAAGTGTACTTGAAAACGGAGGAGCGCTATTTGAGTAATATATCTATCTCTTCCTCACTATTTCTAACATCCTCGAATTCGTTTTCCGCTCTTCTCAGCGAATTCTCTCCACTGTTCTCCACACCCACATTCCGAAAGTTTCCAGTCAGTCGTTTCTATTTGTTTCCGAGTAATGTCCTTCTTTCTGCTCACACAGTACAATACTCCATACTATGCATTTTCAGTCTTTTTCACAACTCTTTATTCAAGGTCCCACAAAAGAGACATTTTCTGCTCCTAAAGGCATTTTTCGGCATTTCGACATTGCTTCTATTTTACGTTTTCAGTTCATATCATCACTAATAATATTACCCAGGTATCGGAAACTAGTCATCTGTTCTATTCTCTCCCTCCTACTTCTATATTTGTTCCAATCGCTATATTTGTCTTACTAACTAAATGGAGTAAATCACCCATTTCGAGCATTACATAATATACTAACGGGCGTAATAAATTGATTCGGGACTCCAACATAGCAAGATGTTTTCGGTGCCTCCCAATCAGCCAGTTCCCAAAGTGTAGGAGGTGTTACAGAGGTATATTTTCGGCTCCTAGAGAACAAATAATGATTTATAATTTTTGGAAGTTTTCAAGTTTGAGGGGGAAAAGCACGCCTCCTGTTATTTAAGATGAGACCTTGAAGTTGCCGTCGTTTTATAAAACGAAGTCATTTAAGAATATAGCAACTGTAACACTCAGGGAGCATGCATGACCTCCAGAACCAAGAACTTAGGGGCACACGACCTGGTACCCAGGGGCACACAGACCCCTCATTCAAATTACCCACCTTAATGACGTCACATAATGTGATAGGCGCTGGTCAAAAATTTAAATTTCGAGGGAGAGTATCACGTGTTTTACGACAATTACAGACGTCACGATGCTAAACAACGAATCAGGGACAAGTGACTTTTGCTTTCACCAATATTACTGATTCACTCGCTCAGCTCAATACAATTTGATATTTCAATACAATTGAATAAATTTAACATTTTTTTTCGTTTCAACAACGAGGTTGTATAAGATTGAACCCAAACCACATGATTTGTTTTAGATGATCTAACCATTTCTCCTAATAATAGTACTACCTCAGTCAGAAATTGAGGTCATATTACTTGTGAGGTACATTGAATTTCGTTAGTTTGATGTTTGAGCGAAATTTGCCGCTTACCTGTACCGTATTCTTGCTTCTTTTTAATCAAGATTTATTACCGAATTTCATTTCTTCATCGTTGCCTTATGAGTATGATTCCATCATTCATGCGGGGGGGTATGAAAAAAGTTCGCGCAGCTACGGTGAAAAATCCACTCTGGATAAGTTTGACACTGTGATGATGTTAGTATTCTTCTACGTAGTTACCTTGCCTAGAGATATTTTTTTGCCAGCAGTTCTTTACTTTATGTATTTTTTTAGAAGTCTAAAGTTAAGCTTCTGAACAATAGTTCAACTCAAAATGACGTCATCCTTGCTGTCAGAATCGCGTCCTCTGAGTGAACGCTTCATTTTTGGGAAAAGAAAGAAATCACTTGATCCTAGGTCCGTTGAGTATCAGGGTAGGATAATATTTCTTATCTTTATTCCACTCCCAATGGGATTCATGGGTGCATAGGCGGAAGAATCCAAGACTTTTCTTCTTCAGTTCCTCTCATAGCTTAGTCAGGATATGGGAATAATAGGTACTAGTAATAGTTTGTCCCTGTGATAGGTAATCTGTTTTGATGATCCCTTCACCATCCCAGACAACGGAAAGCATCACCTATGCGGCGTTCTTCTGTACTCGTGCCCACTTAAGTTTGAGGGACAAGGGATGTTTCCATTTTCTTTTTTTCTGGGTCATAAAGATAAAACCAACTTTCATCCATTGTCACTAGTCTGCCGAAAAAGTCATCTTCATCCACCTCCCAGCAATGCAACCTTTCTCTTGCAGGATCCTCGCGATTTCTCTTCTGGAAAGCAGTCGTGGCACCACAGTGCTGACACTGAAAATGCAGCTGGTTATGAATGATATTTCAGACAGACCCATAACTCATTCCTATTGCACACATAACTTTCAATGTTATCTTGCTGTCCTCCATTAAGACCTACTCAAGAAACATGAGGCTCTTGAAAGGAACAGGAGGACATATCATTCACTGTCACTTGGTATGTTCTAAGTAATCGAGAACTATAATTTCGAAAGAAGAATAAACAAAAATGAATTAAAACATAAACAAATATGAATATAGATGAGTGTTCCTGACTATTTATCTCCACTTTCTCTCTTTCCCTTGGTTAATATGATCATGATTATTGTATCTCATTTGAAGGTGGAGAGCTTTGAGCAAAGAGAATTTATCATTCACTGTGTAAGAACAAATTAAATTTAAAAGTATTATAAGAAAGTACAAGGGATTTCAACCGAAGACCTTGGAGTGGTCAACACCCGAACTACACCAGCACATTATAACACCTCGACCTCTTTTCCACTCTGATGGTCTTCAAACTTGATAGTTGTCTTCATAAAATGATTGTCGGAGAAAGAAAGAACGAAAAAGTTTTCAACAAAAATAAACAGAAATAAACACCGACACTTTTCGGTTTCCGAATGAAAGTTAAAGTAGCCAAGTTTCGGTTACGACAACCCTTTTGAAGAAATCTTTTGTGGGACATGGCCTGTTTAGTAGGTACCATTTACCTGGTAGGACTGAGGAAAACCCTGGAAAACCCCAGTCAAGATGGTCGGCAGCGGGAATCGAACCCACAATCTCCCAAATGCAAAGCAACGAGCGCTCTACCACTAGAACTCCTTCACTCGGTATTTTTGGGATACTACTACCAAGAAAACTGAGAAAAATGTTTTCACCAACTCGGTTACTTCAACCAAGATGAATGAGGAATTAGTTTTTAGTTTGTTTTAATTCTAGGTTAAATGGTATTGCCCAGGTTAAATTAGCAAGTAGTGCTATGCTAACGTGTTAAATTTTGCCAAGTAGTGTTATGCTAACATTTTTTTTGTATAGATTGTATTATATTTAAGCACTATAACTATAATGATATTGTGAACGTATTTGTGGTATATATTATATATATATATATATATATATATATATATATATATATATATATATATATATATATATATATATATATAGGGGATTGTTAGCCGAATACAAGGAAATGAGAGTGTACCCATTGAGTGAATCTGCGCAGCTAATTCCGCAATTCAGGAATCGAGGAAGGTAACATTGACGTCCTAAGTGAATATTAGATAAACTATAAATTTAAATTATCAAGAGATAAGCAAAATTCCAAACTCCAATCTTCTAAACAGAGATCTTTCGTGTAGAAGTTTTGATCTGAAGTGTTAAGTTTTTTCAATGTCTTCTGCTGAAGTTTGGAAACACTTGCAAATTTCAAAGCTCACCGGGTTATTTCCCACCGAGTTCTTGTGGACGATATCTTAGAGTGTGTCCCAGACTAACTCAGTCAATCCTAGTGCCGTTGCTATTTCCTAAAGAGATTATGTATACCCAGTGATAAAAGTGGATCTGAGAAAGTTGGGGACGCAAGACGGCACGCCGTGCCCCATGCCTATCTTTGCCCATTGTATTTTTTTAGAAAGTAGGGATGGCGTCTTTCCGCGTTCCCCCTCCTTTTACCGCTGTGTATACCATATTCCTAAAGAATGTGCGCGTTGATTAAGGTTGTTTTAAGCTAAAAATTTTATAGTTCAATTTCAGGCATCTTCGGAAATAGTAAACCAAATGTGTCAGATTCGAGTCCCCAAGCCAATATTTGCAAACGGGAACAGTTGTGCAGATATATATATATATATATATATATATATATATATATATATATATATATATATATATATATATATATTTTAATTTTTAGTCTAATAAACTATGTTCAATCATTATTAAGTTTAAAATGCAGCATCGATTGAAATACTTAATGACACAATGTCTCATAACTACGTATGTATGTCCGGACATTTCTATTTATGTTTCTATGCGTAAAAGAACTTTTCCAATGAAATGAAAGTCGGTGAACATAATTCTAGCATCCATAGTAACATAAAAAAGACAAAGGAGAAAAGCAACAGCATTTGCAACGGATATGAGTCTCGTTGTCTAGGATATTCATATATATTTCTTTAGAAATAGTTAGGCGAAAGTGTTCATGTTAGCTAACTAACTAACTCTATGGCCTCTGAAACCCGGAGGTTCAATGCTGTATTCAAAAAGACTCTCCATCGACTTCTATCCTTCGCCAACTGGATCCAGTTTCTACTTTGTATTCGTATTTCTGTGAGGCCCGTCTTAATATTGTCCTGTGCCTAGATCTTCCTAATGGTCGCTTTCCGATTCGAATTCGGGTTAGAACTTTGTAATTGTTCCTATTTTCTTCCTTTTTTGCTAATTGGCCTGCTCACCAGAGCCTCCTAGATTTGACGACCCTAACAATGTTCGGTAAATGGTTCAAATTATGTAGTTCCTCATTATGAAGTTTCCGCCACTCTCCATTCCCGTTCCTCTTGGGGCCTAATACTCGTCTCAGGATCTTATTCTCCAGTAATTTCAGTCTACGTTCTTCCCTCACAAGCGCAGTTCGGGAGAAAGCGCTCGCCTGCAGAGAAACAAAGCATGTGATTTGAAGTATGAATTCATGCTGAATAAAGTAATCTAATAAAATTCCTGCAAGGTTGAGAACTGTTCGAGAGATTCAACTTGGAAGTTTATACGAAAAAAATTCGTATATGAGCAACGCGTTAAGTACAACATTATTAGCAAAATATTGACATACGAATTGAAATATATCAGAGGTAACAGAAGAAAACTGTTTTCCAATAACTAACGACTTTGTTAGTTAAAATTAATCATTATACTGTTTATAATAATGATAAGTTAGAGATGAAAATTGATCCATGTTGCTCTTTTGTTCTATGAAGAAATGACACAAAAAAAAGACTTCCTTACGCCATGAACATTTTATATATGCAATTGCGTTGCATCCATCGAAGGAACAGTTCGCGTAAACAAAGCGTAAAGCAAATTCCACGTTATATAATTCAAAATGTATATAATTTGTTAGCTAACCTGACTTGTGGAACATAAACAGAAACAATTCAATGTATCGCGGTAATTGGAGCTGTTTTATTAGCATGGGCACGAACTTTATTTTTGATTGTTTTGTTGGTACGTCATAACGTCCGGATGAAAAAGTTTCGTACTATGTACAAATCTTCTCCCTAATCTTTGATTGGTCGGAATCCAATCACATCAAATGCTTGTACAAATCGTCTACAATCTCTGGGGTATGCTTGTACAATCTCGGGTACATTCTGAAACATTACGTCTTTGCCATCTGTCATAAAGCTGGCAATGGACCCTAGTGATCAAGTCATCAGGTTTCGCCATGGGAGAGAATACTTCGGTTATATACATGTGGAAATCGTGAATTTAACACTGAATCTCTCAGAAAGTTCTCAACCGTACACGAATTTTATTAGCTTGTTGTAATCAGCATGAATTGGTCTTTTAAATAGATATTAGTTTTTCTGCAGGCGGGTGCTTTCTTCCGAACTTCCCTTGTCAGAGTAAGCGCCCATGTTTCGCAACCATACAGAACAACAGGCATGATTATCGTTTTATATATTTTAAGCTTCAAATTCCTCGATAGAATTCGCGAAGACAAAAAATTTTGAGCTGAATAATAACACGAATTGCCTGCTTTTAGTTGACATTTAACTTCTTCGAGAATGTGATTTGGTCCGTTAATATTGGCCCTAGATATTTGAAAGTATCCACTCCATTCAAGTTTTACTTGATATTTTAATGCATCCATTATATGCAGTGCTACGATCCTGACGTACTTCCATGTATTTGGTTTTCTCTTCATTTATTTCTAAATCCATGTCCCTGCAAGTGTTTAATAAGACCTTTACATTTCTTTCTATTGTTTCCCATCATCCCACATTAAATTTACATAATCAGCATATGCTCTAACTTGGTGAATAACAATTCAGTTCTAGGAGTTGATTGCTATCTTTGATTTTCCTTATAGCGTATTCCAGGACAAAGTTGGATAATAATGGGTACAGTGCATCTCCTTGTTTCAAACCATTCTCGACATGAAAGCTCGTGAACAAGATTTTACTTTGTTATTCATTGAAACATACCTTAATTAATCTAACTAGCTTTTTCAGTATTCCAAATTCTGTAAGAATGTAGTACAATGTTTCTCTCTTAACCCAGTCGTAAGCCTTTCCAAAATCAGTAAATAATTGATGTACAGGGGTATTGTTTTAACATTTTTTTCGAGTATTTGGCGTATGGTAAATATCTAGTCGATAGTTGATCGATTTCGTCTAAATCCACACTGATAATCTCCAATATTTTCATCTGTGTATGGAGTTAATCTTGCTAATAAAATATTTGAGAGAATTTTATAGGATATTGACAGAAGAGAAGTGCCTCGATAATTATTACAATCGCTTCTCCTGTGAATTGGAACAATGATTGATTCTTTCCACTCTTAGGGCAATTCCTCCTTCTTCCAGATAAAGAGAATGTCCTTGTGTATTAAGTTCCGCAATTTTTCCCTTCCAGCTGCAGTTAACTGAGGCGGGATTTTGTCTACACCCGGAGATTTATATCTTTAATTTATATATAGCGATTTCCAGTTCTATTCGGCTAGGCTCTGGAATATACGGTTCTGCTGTGTGTATTTCCCTGTCTTCACAAAGATTAGTTTTTGGCTACGTGTTGAGCAAATCGTTAAAGAAATCTTTCCATCTATTTAAGATGCTATTTGTATCAGTGAGAACTGTTCCGTTAGCTTTCTTTAATATATAAGCGCGAGGTTGGTAACTTTTCTTAAATTCGTTGATGTCATTATACATGTCCCAAATGTTTTTATTTCTACTATTATCTTCAAATTCCTTAATTTTAGCTTTCAAAAAGTCGCGTTTCTTTGCTCTAAACATTTTGCAAAATTTCCGCCTGATGTCTACGAAATTTTGTGTAGTTATTTTGTTCGGATTTTTTTGCAATTTTGTCTACATGTGCACACGATTTTGCTTAAATACACTCAATCTAGATACTTGACATAGTTCGTGGATTACAAGTGCTTACTGATATTAATGTCCTTACGAGTAAATTTTGTCGTCCTTGTTCCAGATGGTATAATTTTGTCGTCCTTCACCACCCCAAAATATTTCGAGCTACGTGCAAGGGGCGCCGTTTTGCAGCTTATCATATACTTTGTTCACGAATACTGAAATTGCAAGTGCTGACTTCAAATTAGTTTGTCCTTAGTTCCTTATCAACAAATTACAAATCACATCCATCCCAAAGCGAGATGAAAAAAATATATGCTAATGGTTGCTGTCTGTGTTGTTCTCATGAATATTTTTACATAATTTATATTTTGTTACTCTGATTCTATATTATGATCTTTATTATAATGTACGGTGTGTCCACTAAAAAAAATTGTGCTTTATCAAAGATAATAGTGTGTTTTATCGTGGTAAAACGGTGGGGTATTGGAGTAATGGCGATTGGGGAGGATTGAGAAGCCGGGGGCAACACAATATGTCAGCAACCGGGACGAACTAGTAGCAAGTCCGGTCCTGCCTCTCTAAACTTCATACCATATTTATGAAATTGTTAAAGTCCTCGTTATATACATTAGTTGATATAAAGCAATATTGCAGTTAATAATGTATTAGTGTGGCGCGAAAACTTTACTATTTATTGTTAAGATTGGTCTTAAACATTATTTAATATGCCCTAGTGTAATTTTAGGGCCTTTTCGGCGCATAATAGATGTATTCATAAGTAAACCATGTTTCCGATAAGCTCTGGAAGTGTGCATAGTTTTTATATAGTTTTTACGTCTTAAACCATTCTCTTAAGTACTACTGATGAAACGATTTGAATGATTATTCGAGTGTTCGTTTTCAATATATGCATATTTATTTGAACAATATTTATATGTCCCCCAAGTAAACTTTGTGGTGGACAAACACCGTGTGCGTGGGTTTTCTCGGGGTTCTCCCGTTTCTTCCCACTTTCTTCATTCCACCATTTCATTCATTACTCATCATCACCGTCTCCTTTAGCCTAACCGGCATAATCGTGGGACGTAAAACTCAAAGTTTACATTTCATTTTCAAAATTTATATGTGGGGGAAAAATATGTTACCGGTTAATGGTTGAGCAGGTTTCATATAGTTGCACTGCAGCCATCATTTTCTGTTCCGTTACGAGAGAGAGTGTGAGTACAGAACAGTTGGGCGGAAATAATATCTTTTGAAGTTCTGTAAATTTGGAGCGAAATATTTGTACATTTTTGAATTCACTGAAGTTAGAAGTTCGATGTGGAGTAGTTAGAAGTTCGAGTAGAACAAAACGTACTGCTTCACTAAAACTTTGGAAGTTGCACCGACTACATCAAATGATGCCTTGTGATACATTGTGATCAGGAGCTTATTATATACGAGAAAGCAAAATTAATAAAATAATAATAATAGGCATGTACTTTTTGTACCAGACATATCCTCTTGCTTATCTCAAACTAAATAAACATAATAAACTTAATACATTGCTTAATAATATTAATTTTTGGTTACTTACTTTTCAGGTTAATTGGTTAAATATATTTTCCTCTCGTTCAGTATTTCTTCAGGGTTTTAGTTGTCTTTTTCAATAGTATGATCTTCTTCTGTACATTTCTTAGGATGTCTTCAATTCTTTTTCTTACGAAGTTGGTGTTTAACGTTTTATATATTTCGTATTGTGTATTTCCGTATCGTCTTCTGAAGTCCCACTTATTCCATTTTGGATATTGTATTGGTACTGTTAGTGTTACCACAAGAGAAGACATAAGATGTTCTCGTCTCGTATGTTACTTTTTGAAGAAGTCTTGTAAGTAAATTTAGGGCTACAAATATAAGTCCTGATTCTTACTCTTAACTTTATGTAGAAATTACCTTAATCCGAAAATATATTTATAATTCGAGTATTTTGTGAAATGATTTACGTAACTTTAAACGCTGATAAATGCTCATCATTATGTTCGTAGTGTCACTTTATTAATTTATAGTTCTTATATAATGAATCTAGTAACACCGCAATGGTGTTTGATATTTTACTTGAATGAACTAGTGTTTCACATGACACTCGAGAAATGTCTTGTCTTGTCTCGAAAATCGGTCGAGAATTGTTATGTTCCTCGTTTCCTCTCTAATTTAAAAGTGTGCTTCTCGAGATGAGTCGAAACGAGAAATTTCACTTCTCGTTAGCAACACTAGTTATTGTAAGCTTTCATTTCTCTTAAAGCTCCTTGATTCCCGTGTTCCGCCTCACACCATAGTTCATTTTCCATACATAAACTGGAGCGTTGCATCGCGAAACATCACTGCTAAATTTTTAATCAATAGACAAAGAAATGTGATATTTTATTGTTAATAATGTATATGATACGCTCCATAGGTTATTAAAATTAGGGAACACATCTGATGCAATGGTATTCAGATAAAATCATTCGAACATAGATTCCCTAACTGTTTAGACATACAAGAAATTTGGGAATGTTTTAGCATTATCTTTAGTAAAATATGCCATCTTTAATGAAAACAGTGTTACACTATTTCCAGATTTTGAATACTTTCCTCCTTCCAAACATATTGCTCTAATATACTTTACTGAACAAACTTTGATGTTTATATTTGTAACAACTTGCTCACTGTCTGTCCATATGTATGAAAATATTTAACATATCAGGCTAAGCAGCATAATTACTATCCACTGGTTCCATATGTAATTAATAATAATAACAAACAGCAGCAGTGAACTCTACTTCAGTAGTCCATTCCAGTTTCAGTGAGACTGCAAAATATGTCCATATTTTATAAACTTTCTTTTCAAAAATGAATTTTAAAACATAAAACTTTATGTTAGTTCCCAAATATTGGCAATCTGCCATGTTTGGCATTCTAATTTTGTCATTTGTAAGGAGATTTAACCATTACTACATGTGGGAAGCTTTCCATTTCTGCGGGTTCTATAACGGTTTAGGTGTGTGAGAATTTGTCAATTTGTGTGGAGGTTATGACCGTTTCGATGTGGTTTTCTTTTTCGTTTGTGTAATTGTTAGGGCAATTAAGGTTGTGTAGGGATTTTATCCTTTTGTGGGGAACATGACGTTTCGGAGAGTTTTTTTTTTTTAACATCTGTGTTGGGGTCATAAAGATTTCAGTGTTTATTGTTTCGTTCACTTGTGTGGGAATTATGACAGTTTCAGCATATAGAGGTTCAAAATCTCTTGTCGTCGCGAATTCTGTCGAGGAATTAGAAGCTTAAAATATACAAAACGATAATCATGTCTGTTCTGTATGGCTGCGAAACATGGTCACTTACTCTGAGGGAAGAACATAGACTGAAAGTATTTGAGAACAAGATCCTGAGACGAATATTCGGACCCAAGAGGAATGGGAATGGGGAATGGCGGAAATTTCATAACGAGGAACTACATAATTTATATAGTTTACCCAACATTGTTAGGGTCATCAAGTCTAGGAGGCTGAGGTGGGCAGGTCATGTAGCTAGAATGGAACAAAGTAGAAACGCTTTCAAAGTCTTGACTGGAAGGTCAATCGGGAAACGACCATTAGGAAGACCTAGGCGGAGATGGGAGGACAATATTAAGATGGATCTCGCAGAGATTGGAATACAAAGTAGAAACTGGATGCAGTTAGCTAAGGATAGAAGTCAGTGGAGACGTTTTGTGAACGCGGCATTGAACCTCCGGGTTCCATAGGCCATAGAGTTAGTTAGTTAGTTAGAGGCTATGACCATTTAGATGTGTGGGGAACTTGTCTATTTATGTGAGAGTTATGATCAATTTTGCAAGTGGAAATTTTGACCACTTGTGTCTAAATTCTAACAATGTGTATATATTAGGTGTTCCACCTTTCTGTTTATAACTTTTCTTTTGTGTGGTTCTGTTTAAGAGATAATAAGCGTTTTCCGTACGTCTTTTTTAGATTTCAGCGTATGATCGTTTCCAAGTGGGACCGCATTCGTGTACAGCGGTTGTAAATGTGGCAATCCATTTATGTGGCGGTTGTAAATATTGCTGTCTATGAATCTTCTGCCCATACTTGTGTGCGTTTTGTTTATTTGTATGCAGATTATGATTATTGCTTTGTCTCTGGGTTTCAACCGTTTAATTGTTAAGGCCGTTTTCGCATGTAGTGGATTTGTTCACTTCTATGGACGTTATGATCGTTGGGAGTTATAACTGCTTACCTATGTGAGTGTTTTAGCTGTGGTGTTTATAACCGTTGGTGCGTTTTAGGAATTTTCCAATTTAGTGGATGATATGATAATTTGTGTGGACGTTTTGTCGTTTTCCGAGCATGGGGGTTTTAGCTGTGGTGGTTATGACCTATTCCGTAGGAAGTATAGTGTTGTACGCAACATAAATTTCTAGGTTTAACCCTCCTTTACCAAGATGTTATGGAAAATAAACTTTAACTACATTAAGATATGTATACAAACAGCGTGACCTGGGATTTGGGAGCTTGAGCCCTATATTGATTACTTTTTGTGAACACCACTTAGGAAGTCTATTTTCAAATGAAGTTTTTGAGATTCAGGATTGGGTGTAAAAATAAAATTCTCTTTAAACAACGTTTAAATTATTTTTTACCCTAAAAAATGATATTGCACTGATTCACTGGTGTGCAAAATTTAAGGACGAAGTAGTTAAAGTAACATAAAATATTGCGTAATCGATGGAAATTAATGAATGGCAGATAGCATTTTCCAGACGTCTCCTACAGGCACACAATGAAGAACACGTTGCATCTCATGATATCAGTATGACCCTAGCTCCGCATAAGTCTGCTCACCCAACAAGAAGCTGTTAAGTGAATTGTACGAGACAGTGTATGTGAGTCCGAGAGCTCTTAATATGCATTGTGCTGGTGTTGCTCACAATAAAATGGCCTCGAGACAAGATTTGGATGATTTTACACGAAAAGAAACCATTGGAAACTTTGAAAAGGATGAAATATTACAAATGTGGTCAAAAAGTTTGGTATTTCCCACAACAATGTTTAACGTGGACGGGAATCATTAGGAATCATACACAATATTGTGCGAAGAAATGGTTAGCCACGGTCCACTATAGTAGCTGACTGCTACATTATACAATAGCCAAGAAGAGACCAACTCATTTAAAAGGACTGTAAGACGTTCAATTTCACGCTTTAAGTGACATGTTGATTGCACGGCGGTAGGAGAGGTTCTAATTGCCCGATGACCATTGACACCTGCACTTCGACGGCACCGTTTACTGTGATGACAGGAGCATCAGGACTAACCAAGGAGTCGAGTAGTGTTTTCTTCTGAGATACGATTAGGTTCAGTTTCAGTAGTATTCCGGCGATATGTGGGAACACACAATGAACCCAAGAACGTTGTGCAACCTGATCGTTTTAATGGTGTATGTGTTCTAAAGGCATAATGTTGCATGGGCATATTGACCTATAAACTTTTAAATGTGGTGCTCTGACAGGTCAGTATTATTGTGCATGTACTCGTTTCCAGCATTCGTCCTACCGGAGATGCACTAGGTCTCGATTTCATCTTCATGGATAAGAATACGCAAGTGCACTGAACAATGCAGGTGGAGAAGCTATTGAAGCGAGGGATATTCGACGAATAGATTAGCTTGCCCGTTCCCCCGACTTCAGCTTCATCGACCACTTCTGGAGTGCTATAAGAACCAACCAGTAGTTGTGAGCAGCTCTGGTGAATGAGTAGAACTACAACTCATTACCAACCTTGTGAGCAGCATGATAGCAAGTTGAAGAACATACATCACAGTTTGTGGTGAACACACATTTTTTTAAGTGTCATTTTACTATTTCCGCAATGTCAGGGGTATCATCAAAAGTTACACTGATTTTTAAAAAGTGACATTTTAAAAATCACATGGTTCTTCTTGTTGATTGTATCATACTGTAGCAATTAATACCTATGGTTCTTCTACGTATGGTTCTAGTTTCACCGATCTATGCCACCTAAAATTGACAAGACATGCGAACCTTTTTGTGCTTAAGTTTTCCACATCAGTATAAAATGTGGAAAATTGAAATGTACGACGTTCCTCTGTTGTTTGCAAGTTGAACTTTTCAAGATGCTAGGTAATATGATAAATAAATCGTAAGTATTTAAATAAACTACTTTTCTGGTGATCATTCGTGTTTTAATTATTTTGTTTTAAATTACGTTTAAACGCACTGACTGCGTTTAGTTCTTCGTTTTGTTTTCTTTTTTTCCTTTCTTTACTGAATACATCCTAGATACTAATTTAACCTTAACACATCCACATTCCAATCTGTAAGGAGAGTGAGCTGAGTAAGCTTTATAATCCCTAAAAACCTCATTCTCATATATAATATTCTTAAATTACAAATAAATTTGCAAATTAATTTTATTTATATAGACTGAAAATTAAGCATAGACATTTTTCTCAATTAATGATGGTTGCTAATTTAAGCTCTAAATTTCAAATTTATAAGAAACTGTCTCCAACTTATGTGTGTTCATGTTAATAACCTTTGCTAAATTAATTCTTTTATACACATCCGCTGGAAATGAAACAGGAACTTGAAATACTGATTGTAGGCAAACAAAGTTGTTTTTAATTCATGAAATTTATACTAAACTTATTTGGAGGAGATATAGTGCTTCTTTTACCTTTATTTTTATTCTGCTAATATTTAAATTCAGATTTCTTCATAGATAGTAACATGAGTCTGGCTAATATTTATTATTTATATTTAAAGGTGTATGAGATGTTCGTCGAAGGATACCAGTTCCAAGTCCTATCTCCCGTCTTCACTTGTCACTGGGGTCTTCAAAATAAAAAAGCACGTCCTGTTTGGCGCGAGAGGCAAAATAGTCTTAACAGAAGAAATTTTGAAGTGTTCAAACGGGAAGTGTATGCAAGATATCGTCGAGATCCTCTTCGTATGCTTCTTCCCAAAAAAGCGATGGCGCGAGGATAATAATAAGAAACCAATTACTGTAGTGGGTTTTGTGAGAATTTTATACATATTAGAATCAAATGGAAAAAATGATTTTCGTCATGACAATCATTTTATAAAATTTCCATAGTTTCAGGTGCAATCAACGTAAAGTTATAATTTTGATATGGTTAAATAATTACATTCAAGTAACTGTATTTCTGAAAGAGGCATGTATGAATTACATCTTGTGGAAGCATGCAGTTCATGATTATTTATAGTAATAAACTGTTTATTGTGATTCTATTGAAGTATTTTGTAATGACAACCAATATTAATATCAATTAGAAGGCGGTTTCTTTTATGTCTGTCTAAACTTTAATTATATTACTACACAATGTTTTAAAACCAAGTCAAATTTTGACTACAGGTTAAGTGTATTTAAGATTTTGGATAAATACTGTGTCGTATACTTAGAAGATTTGTCTCTTCAGTCTGACTCTTGTGATCTCCTGATCTTTAAGAGAACGTCAACCTCTACTTGCACAACACACTATCAACTTTTGATTGTGTTGCTGTAGCTAGTTTTGTCTTTATGTAACCTCTTCAAGTCACACGATCTATTAATCTAAAGAACTTCTCTTATTAGTTTTAAGGTACCTACATTTTGTAGTTATTTCTTTAAGTACATTTGACTGTGTTTCTTATTCTTAACATGTAACTTTATCTTTAAGAGTTTTAAGTGCAAATGTATTTTAAATTAAAAGTATTCTAATTATGTAAAATTTGTAAAATCTGCCTGCTTTTTACTTGATTCTTAAATGTGTTTCTATAAGTTATTTTATTACAATTGTGTTGGCACATCAGTATCCACATTTTTTTTATCGTGGGCACTTTTGACACACTAATGCTGACATTTCGTATTCCTGAGACACTAGGTATATTACATTTAATTATACTTTAGACTTTTTTGGATACAAGCTTCATTACCAGTCAAAAATGGAGGTCTTGGAATCCGTCGCGCTACAGATATGGCTATTCCATCTTTTCTTGCGTCTTTCTATGGTGCAAGTCAATTAATTAGCTCTCTTCTTGAATGGGCAAAATCACCAATCCAAAACCACCAATCCAGATGTGCTGGACTGTATAGCTAAATGGACAAACTTAGTTGGCTTAGACCCTCCGGCTCTCGAAAATTGTAACAATCAGTCGGCCTGGGACGAGCCCATCCTTAATTACCATGTAGCTTCTTTATTACAGACTACAAATAACATTGAAGATAAGGCCAGGCTTCTCGCGGTCATGTCCCCCGAAAATGGTGCATGGCTTCAAGCTCTAACATCACCTTCTCTGGGTCTACATCTATCCACTGAGAGCTTCCAAGTATCCGTCGCTCTACGGTTGGGAGCAGATATATGTGAACCACACCACTGCCTCAATTGCATCACCTTAGTAGATAAAAAGGAATTACACGGTTTGCCGTGCAAAAGCAGCGCCGGCAAACAGACACGTCACTCAAGTGTGAATGATATAATATTAAGAGCTTTAATATCAGTGGGGCTTCCAGCAATGAGGGAACCGAATGGATGTAGCCGTTCAGACGGAAAAAGACAAGATGGTTTGACATTAGCACCATGGAAGAAAGGAAAGGCATTTATTTGGGATTTCACATGAACAGATACTTATGTCCCCTCCAACCTTCAACATTCCTCAGTACAAGCTACACTCTTAGATGCTCGAAGAGCAAAAGAAAAAAGGAATAATATAGTAATCTACTCGATAACTATTGCTTTGTTGCAATAGCAATTGAGTCTAGCAGTTCTTGGGAAGAAGGCGGTCTCAAATTTATAAATGAAATCAGCCACCGTTTATCAATTAAAATATAAGATACTCGAGCAAAAAATCTTTCCTGATTCAACACATTAGCATAGCCTTTCAACGTGGGAACGCGTCGGCTATTATGGGAACGTTACCCACCGGTGAAGAGCTAGAACAAGTATTTCTTCTGTGATTGCAGAGCAGGGAGGTTTGGAGTAAAAACAAATTATTGGTGCAAAAATTTATGTAACAACCGAGCAATGAGTATGGAGAGACAGCTCACATTCCATAAGTTTATATGAAAAATTACGGCAGAATGCTGTACCGTACGTCAAGACAGTGACATAACATGACCTGTTGAAGCCATTCAAAGCAGAAGATTTAGTATTACCTGCCAAACTGTATGGGAACAAAGGTGTGTATGCAAGGTGGGGTTTCTTGGAAAATATCTCCGATCATGCTGAACGGGTAGCAATTCGAGGAGTCATGTACGTTGGGAAGCTTTCTGAGGCCAGCAAAGCGAAAGAAGAGGCACATAGAACAGGCGAATAAGAAAGTAAAGAGACAGAGAAGAGTTTAAGCGTTCTTGATGTGAGTAAAACTTTAGGCTTATATTTATTGAGTTGATTACATAGTACACTTTCGAAATTTGTTTTATCAACATTTATTTTAGAATAAATAACGAATTTTAACATAGAATTTAACAGAATTTCTCGGATATTACTTTACTCGCAGAGGAAGGATATTATGACATATCTATTATTTTAAAACAAAGCCTTTCCTTCCTGTCTCAAGTTGATGGGTGCCTTGCGGCCTTGTATAAGAGGGCGCCTTGTCTTAAGCTGATTGATTTTTTTTAATTACGTGCAGGATGAACAGGCTTTTCTTTTCAACATAAATGGGGAAACGTTTAATGGGTAAGAAGCGTGGCGCAATATAAAGCACGATTAACAGTTAAACAAGAAGAATTAACTTTCTGCTATGAATAAATAAATCAGGATGGATTCAGAAAACAAAAACAAAAAACTGTTAAAACGTTCAAATTTATGCAAGTATGAAACTGAAATGAAATGAAATCTTTAAGTTTAACGTCCCACGCTTATGCCGGTTAGGCTAAAGGAGACGGTGATAATGAGAAATGAGTGAAATGGTGGAATGAAGAAAGTGGGAAGAAACGGGAGAACCCCGAGAAAACCCACGAGCACGGTGTTTAAGTATGAAACTGAAGCCCTATGTGTGACTGCTATTGCCATGTCGTATTGTATGCATGGGATTTGTCTTCTGTTTCATATATTGCGATTGGATTATGACGTAGAGAAAAAAAACTATGTGAAAGGGTAAGGGTCTACTGATGTAGGGTAATTTGATGGGATCGTAGGTAATAGAGTTAGTTCAACAGAAGACTCATTGAAGTGCTGTGATTAATTACCAAAGTTAGTTTCCTTTGAAATGATGAGTAGACATTACCTACAGCATGGACGCGGTAATAAAATTTAAATGCTGGTAGACAAAGTTAATGACCCTATGACACAAATAGGATAAAGTGGGAGCAGCAGTTGAGAACATATTCCAATGTTGTTCGTTTTCAAATTCCTCAGCAGTTTAATATATGTATATTTTTACTCTAGGGAACTCTCTACATCTCTGAGGAACATAGTTTTAAAATTGGACTTCAAATATTCTATACTATTTTGTAGTAAAATTTCTAATCTTAGCTTCATAACTTTGTGAGGATGAACATTTAGCTTTTTGAACCAAGAAGTGCAATTTTTATTTTGAATGGGAACTGTTTGAATTTCCATCGTAAGCATCAGCTAACAAGTTTATGTATCGTTAAGTACAATAATTGAATGGCTAGAAATCTGTGTCGTGGCACATCGTCAAACATTGATAAAGAAAAGCTGCTTTTACGTACTGTACGATCCTTAGGCATCATTAATATGACTGTACTTTCTGTCGTTCGATCCTTGTCCTGGTATCACACAATATGTAAGTGCATTCAAATATCACTGATGTTTTTCTCTAAACTGACTAAAGCCAATCATGTTACTAAATAAGTGCCTCAAGAAGGATAAATACACTTTTTGTAGACGGATAAATACACCATTCTCTATAACTGAAGAGTCTTGGATCGAACCTTTTCAGCTACGTGAAAACTGCTAACTTGCTTATAAAGAATCGTGGTTCGATATGTGTCTCATATCGCCTGTATTAACTTATGTTTTTTTTCGGATGAAAAGCAATTATCCATACCGTATATGGAATTGTAAATCAAACCGCCTACAGTACATTTGTACATAGGTGTTTTTTTTCTTTGTGCATATGTGCTGTTGTGTTTTTGGAATTCCTTAAGCTCTATTCAGTCTTCATGCAAATAGAATGCAATATTACCGTACAACACAATGTACACTTAAATCAAGAAATCATATTTTTTCTGGTAACATGCCGGTAATTCACTTTTATTGGAAGTGAATCAAGAAAACATACCTACACATTGTGCATTAGTTATCAAATTTATACATTATAAATAAAAGCTTTAGTCGATTTTCATTTCTGAACAGCCCATTTTCGAGAACAGTCGGAACGCCAAGCTAGACCTAGTTTTAAGTATTGCTGCACCATCAAGGAACAGCTGAGTCAATTTCTTTAGTTGCCAAGGGAGGTGGGAAGTAGGTGGATAGAGAGAAAAAATAGTGTTTTCACTTCGTTTTCCAGCCCTCTTTAATTAATTTTTCACTGGAGGTTTTCGACTTACGACTGTTTCTTGAAGACTCCATTGTGGATTATGTATTTTTAAAAATGTTGATGAAAACGTACTAAACTATCAAATACGCACTGTTCTTCGCTGCTCTATGTAACGCTCCTGTCCCCCTGCGGAAAAACCGAACATGTAACTCAGATTTTTAAAAAAAATTAAAAAATGAATCTGACTTCAATCCAGCAAACCCAGGAAGACGAAACTAGTTTCGCAAAGACCTCAACCGTCCTCCAGTGGTGTGTCAATTAACTAAGTTATAAATCCAATGCTCCTCTTCAAAGAGAACACAGAATATACAATATAATAATTCAGAAAAATAATAATCACAAATTCGATTTTCAATAACAATTTTTATTAACAACAAAAGGAGGGTTGTGTATATGCACCAATACGTTATATTGATGTATACGAGGGCTGCTATATATATTTCTGGCCTAATAATGAAAATACGAATATTTATCAACGAAAATGGTTTTATTGTTTTTCAAAATATTCTCCATCAAGATTTATACACTTTTGCATGCGCTCAAACCAATTTTCGAAGCACTTTTTCCACTCCGATTGAGACACCTCCAAAACATGGTTTTTGAATGCTTCAACAGCATTTTCTGGCGACGAAAATCGTTGACCACGCATTTTTTTCTTGATGTGTGGGAATAAAAAGAAGTCATTGGGTGCCAAGTCAGGGCTGTACGGCGGATGACCCATCACTTCGACGTTTTGGCCGGTCAAAAATGCGCTGGTTTGAGCCGATGTGTGAGAGCTCGCATTGTCATGGTGCACAATGATTCGTCTTCTCTTGTTCATTTTTCGAATTTCTCCGAAGACTTCAGGCAAACAAATGGTGGTGTACCACTCAGAATTGACCGTCCTACGTTGCTCAAGCGGAACAGTCGCCACATGACCAGTTATGCCGAAGAAACAGGCGACCATTTGCTTCGAAGTGCTTCTTCCACGAACAACTTTCGTTGGATTTGGCTCGTCTTGGAAGACCCACACGGTCGATTGCTGTTTTGTTTCGGGCTCATACGCATAGATCCATGATTCGTCACCTGTGACGATCTTATAAACGTCTTTTGAAGCACCGCGATCGTATTTTTTCAGCATTTCTTTACACCAATCCACACGAGCTTTCTTTTGAGCGATTGTCAAATTGTGCGGGATCCAACGAGAACAAACCTTTTTTACGGCCAGGTGTTCATGCAATATCGAATGTATGCTGGTGGAAGAAATGCCTAGGCATGCCTCTATCTCACGGTAAGTCACATGACGGTCTTGCATTATCAGTTCACGTACGGCATCGATGTTTTCTGGCACAACGGCTGTTTTTGGACGACCTTCACGGAATTCGTCTTTGAGCGAGCGTCGGCCACGATTGAATTCGTTGTACCAGTTTTTCACAGTGCTATAGGATGGTGCTTCGTCGCCATACAAAGATTTAAGTTCATCGATGCACTCTTGTCGTGATAATCCACGTCGAAAGTTGTGAAAAATGATCGCACGAAAATGTTCACGAGTTAATTCCATTTTTTTGCCAAGTTGATTTCTTCAAGTACCTGTAAAAGAAAAAAAAATTGTCGTAAGTCAAAAAGTTCTGAGTACATTTATGCTACAAAATGTCAAACTTTCCAATGGAAATGTCAGATTGCACCTGGCAACACTTAGTGTTGCCTAGGCCAGAAATATATATAGCAACCCTCGTATACACAATCTTAAACAACCAACAATTAATCATATAAAATTAAAAAAAAATATATGACCAATATTTTTTATATAATATAATTGTGATCAATAATTTAAGATATTATAAAATCTAATCCTTCTCTGCGATTTTTACACAATTCTAATTCTCTTCCAAAAAACTTTTTTTAATGCGCCTTAATTTCTCTAACTGGTTCCACAGTCCAAGTTAACTAGGTATATAGCAATAGTCCTTTTTAGAAAGAAATATTAATTAATATATAAAGAATATTTAAGAAATTAAATTTCAATATTTTCGAAAAAGGCAATTCTTACTTCAAATCGCTTCAATTTTCAAACACTATCTAAAAATCGTTATTTCAATTTATAATTCAATCTAGAAAAAATATTCCAACATAATTCTTTAATTTTTCTTTTTTAAGTCAATTCAAGTTATCTATCCTTAAATTAATAAGTATTTGCGATTTGTTTTGAATCCAAGAAAGGTTACTTCCTAAATACCCTATTAATATCTGTACAATTACTCTGTTCATAGAATATTCAGAAGTATTCAGATCCTAATTCAATTCTCTATAAAATCACTTTTCAGAAACGACAATGCAAGAGCTGTCGTAGTCGATTCTGATCATTTAATCTTTAGACGCCAAAAATTATTCGAAGTATCTATCAACGAAACTTAAAAATATTAGGAAAAGGAAAAATAAAGAAAATTTTTTTATAGAAGTAAAAATTTTTCTTTTAAGAGGAATACTGGATTATAATAATACATTCATTAAAAAAAATCGAAATAGTTTCAGTCAAAAAATGAAATGAAAATGAGGGAGGACAAAATTACTCAACCTAGGAAAATAATACAAGTCCCTGACGGATATGATTATCGAGATCAATTCTGAAGTTTACCCATGCAAAGCGGAATAAAATACGATTTCTACATAGGACGACCTTCACAAACGTAAATTGAACACAACACATTTACTATCAAAAATAACTCTTCACTCACCTCTCAGACTTTCTTTCCGTCTTTTAATTTTTAACCTCCTGTTATACTCCTTCGGCAGCTCCTATGGAATTTTCCCTGACTTTACTCTTCATTCATGCTCACAGAACAAACTGATTTGAATGTCTCCTATTACTAGTCTGAATACGGAATGACATATAGAGCCGGGAAGTAATAGTAGCCTATTTTCCAGTTTAAATTAATGAAAGACAATTTAAACTTTAGAAAGGAATCGAAAAATAACGTTACAACAATTTAATGGCTACTTCAACTAGTTTTTTTTTAATTTTAAGTCATGAACTCTTATAAGCATGCTACCACTGAGCCACAAAGCAAATGCCTTATTAAAAATTCACGAAAGGCAAATGACCATTTGATTTATCTTTAAGGATAGTTTTTTCCAGGCATTTACAAGTCTTCTGATCAGGACCTTTATCCTCTCGAATTGAGCAAGCAACCACTGAGCCACTATGAAATTCAAACATTTAAGAAAAAATTACGGAAGGCCATAGGCATTCGACAAGCCTCTAAACAACCGATTTAACCATAGTTTTACGAGCCTTCTGAATAGGACTTTTTGCTCTCTCAATTTCTAGCATGCAATCACTGAGCCACTATGAAATAAGAATATTAAAGAAAATGATACCGAAGGCTATAGACTTTCAACAGGTCTCTAAAAACCGATTTATCTATACTTTTACGAGCCTTCTGAATAGGACTTTTGCTCTTCCAAAATTGAGCATGCAACCACTGAGCCACTATGAAATAAGAATATTAATGAAAAAGTTACAGAAGGCTATAGGCATTCAAAAAGGCCTTAATAATACTCATTAAAGAATTCACAAGCCTTCTGATAATGGACCTGTTTGTCCCACCATATAGTGACTCCTTAAACATTACTTTTAACACCGTTTCAACAAAATTGCAATATCAGATTCACTCCCAAATATCAAAACCAAACTTTCAATGTAGAAAAGATAAATAAATATTCTTTCCCTTATTCTGCGACATTCAAAAACCTTTTGTTCTTTTTCACTCTCACTCAACAAAACATGCACAGCTAACACCAAGCCAGCGAAACAAACGGACACCAAAACGACCACATGAAGACGGGAGTTCTTCACTCGACGTAGTTCCTAAACCGTAAGACGTGGCTGATCCCCAGCACACCGAGCAGGTTGTCAGAGAGCAGAACCGCACGCAATATCCCAGAACGACTCTTACATTGGCGTTCCCTCAATTCTTTCTCTTTACTTTTTTTTTTTTAAATACAACCCAACTAAATTTACATAATTATGAGAATAATTTCGTCAAACCATTTTGTAAGAATCTTATTCCTTCTGTTATACCATAAGTATTGTATTATTTATTTATTTTTTCTTTTATTTTTTCTTTTATTTTTTCTTCTTGTGAAAAACCATCCTTTAAAAAGGAGAGAAGAAAACAACTGCCGTAGAATGGTTTCTTTACATCTGCCATCAAGAAAGAAGATATCACTACCACCAAGCAGGAGAGAGATTGCTGGTATTACTCACTGAGATATTTGAAGTCAAACTTAATTCTACAAATTGCTTTATGTTCCAGGAGTCATTAAAATGTACAAGATTTTGGTTAATTTATCTAGTCACAATGTAAACCGTTGCTAGAATCCATATATACCAGAAAATTTAATTTTGACCTGTGTCACTTTTAGTATTTTATATGAAATGAAACTTACTAGTTAGTGTTAGTGAACTAGCTCGGAAGTTCTGGAATTTGTCTAGTTCGTTTAATAACGATCAACTAAGATCACTATGAAAGGAATGTTATACCCACATTCCGGCCCTGTCTAGAGAAAATCCAGTAAGCCAGACGTGTACTAAACATAAGACAGAAAGAGTATAAGGGTTTTATCAGGTAGTATTATGTCAATTATATGACAAACTACATTGAAGTTCATCGTGAAATGGATATCCAATATTCTTCACTAATATTAAAGAGTGCTATTCATATTTTGCACTCATTTCCACTCATAATTCTTAGCAGTAACCTTACAATACTCGAAGTATAGTTCATTAAATTACGCGTGTTACATTAGTAATTTATTTTGATTTAGAAGCATTAAATGAAGAGTAAAAGAGTTCAATATCAATAGTCGTTTCTGCATTTCTTAACTTTATAATTTAAACAAATTATAGTAAATGTGGAATTTGAGTGACTATTACCCATTTCGTTCATAAATAATTAATTTATAAACAATAGAATACATTTCAAAATTGGCAACAGAGACGCTTGATGTTGCACTTAGTCATGGTTAGATTAAGTGATCGATGAAATTTGCAATGCGACAAAGCTATGTTAAAGATATACAGTTTTTTCGAATATGTTGATTATTCTTTACTTGCGTTTATATATATATATATATATATATATATATATACGTGTGTGTGTGTGTGCGCGTGTAGAATCGTTTATAAAGAAAGCTGATAAAAGGACAGATATCTTAATTGTTCATAGTGTGAATAAAGTTTCAAGAATATACCAACAAACTGAGAAAGCTGGTCCTTCGTTTCAAAAGAAGAAAATGACTTCATTGGACCTGTGGGGTAAGGAATATAGTTTTAGAGCTAAGGCTGTCCAAAGAGTGGGAACGCAATACACGTTATTTCAAAGACGAAAAATATGCGTGTTTTGGCATTTTGTATAAGCGTAAAGGAAACCATACATCATATTTCAGTAATTTGCAATGGATGTGCAAGTTATTCCTTATGCGGTATATACAGATGGTGATCAGAAAAATGGAAACACCTGTAGTTGGCTACGCGTCAGATGTATGGGTTGGCCGTGGTGTGTGGAGGCCCCAGCGCCGGACTGCTGGTGGTGGTGTGTTAGGTTGGTCTCCATACTACGTCAAGCGCAGTGGAACAGCAGTGTCCAGTGGCTGCAGCAGACGGAGGTAGTGTAAAATGGGAGACCTCTCAGAGTTTCAAAGAGGGCAAATTGTTGGTGCACGGTTATGTGGAATGAGTGTGACGGCAGTGGCTATTGTATTAGGTGTGTCGCGTGGGACAGTGTCGAAGGTGATGACGGCCTACCACATCGGGGAAGCGGAAAAGTGGGCGGAAGAAAATCATGAGTGACAGGTCACGCCGGGTATTAAAGCGCATTGTCACGCAGAACCGTCGTGCCACTGCGGAGGAAGTAACGGAGGAACTCAATCAGTACCTCCCCCACCCTGTTTCGACAATCAAAGTCCGCCGCGAATTACATGACATGAACTTACGGGGTCGTGTTGCACGGGCCAAACCGCTCATCAGGGACCATAACGCTTTCGCACGCCGCAAATGGTGCCGCGACCATGCAACTTGGACCGTTGAGGACTGGAAACGTGTGATATGGTCGGATGACTCATTCTTCACCCTATTCCCAACCACGGGCCGTGTTTATGTGTGGAGAACGCCCAAAGAAGCTTATGATCTGCAGTGTCTCTGCCCAACTGTGAAACATGGCGGCGGCGGCTAGGTGATGCTGTGGGCCGCAATATCATGGTTTTCATTGGGTCCTGTGGTCACTCTTAGCGGACGAATCACTGCCAACGATTATGTCGCAATTTTAGAAGACACTTGCATCCTATGGTCCGGATGTTGTTCCCGGACAATGACGCCATCTTCCAGGATGATAATGCACCCATTCACACAGCTGGCGTTGTTGCAGCGTGGTTTGAGGAACATCGGGATAAAGTTCAACACCTCCCCTGGCCCGCCCAATCCCCAGATCTCAACATAATTGAACATCTGTGGTCCGTCTTGGAAACACGACTCCGGCGACGATTTCCACCTCCATCCTCTCTCACAGAACTGGCCGATGCTCTGCATGAGGAATGGTGTAAAATTCCACTGGCTACCATTCACGACCTCTATGCCTCCATCCCACGCCGCATCAAGGCTGTTCTGAAGGCGAAAGGTGGCCTGACACCATATTAATCTGGTAAGTTGCAATTTCGTTCAGGTGTTTCCATTTTTCTGATCACCATCTGCAGATTCCAGATGTGCTCCCAACATAATTCCCACCGTCAGATATACTATTAATTAAAAGAATCCAAATTGGCGCAAAAAGTAAGATTTAACATGTAACGCACCATCCTTCTGGATCTGGGAAGAAGAAGAATGGATGGTTACATGAAGGAAAATTATACATTGAGCGATATATTGTCTATTAAGACTCCTATTGTTAATCAATTTCAGTATTTAAAAACGATCTTTTTCTCTTTGTAAAAAGTATTCATTTTAGAAAAATAGGAGAAAGAAAAAAGTATGTAAAAAAGATCGATAGGAATAATGTAAGGAGGAATTGACTGAGAAACTATATGCTATGACAACTTGAGGGAAAAAAAGGTTTTGCGCGTGTTTGTTCGGTGGGCGTGGCTTGTCCCGTCAACTCTACCTGGCTCGGTGACTCAGGGACCCGTTATCTTGTTCCCTACGTTAGCCCAGAGAGGATGGAGTTGTTTTGTGGTTGCGTGTTCTTTGCTTGCTTGTATGTTAAGTAGGACTGTTTTTGAGTGAATATACGTGGGCAAATCTGAGTTCCGTGCCGGAAAAGTTTTTAATACTATATTGTCTTTGCGAGTTAAGCGAAGTAAAATATCACGTTTTGAGGAATAAGTTCACAGTGTTAGTGAAAGAAGTTGGCAAAGAAATAGCCTATTTTTGTGCTTGTTCAAGTTACAGAGTCAGAGAGGGAAAGTGTGCATGCAAAGTGAACCCTCAATTCGCTCTTTCAGTTCTAGTTAGTGAGGGAATTTAATGTGCATTTTTGTCCTGATTCATTACTTCTTAATCTCTCTGAAATATTTCTTTTTAAAAAAAAATAAAAAAAAAAGAAATTTGTTAAGGAGAGAGAATTCTTGTAGAGTAGGACATTTCTTAGTAGAGTCCGTAGTGATCGCTAGTTTGGATATCTTTTTATTCTGGCAATCCTAAAGAATTGTCCTGGAATTTATTCTCTGTAACAACGTGATAGCGTAATTTCTGGCACAGAGCAAAGAATTGCGTACGTGACTAGTCGACAGTTAGTCAAAGAGGCCAAATACCAAACGGGACGAAAGAAGAAAATAGGTAAACCATTGAGTTTTCTGATACTTGGTGAGTTAATACTTTTATATTTACCTATAGTAATTGTGTTTGTCAAAAGTGTGGATTGTGAGGTCGTTAGTAGTTTGTTTTCAAAGGGTTTAAAACTCGCGAACCTTTGCCTTCCAACAGTAGTTATTTTCATCCCAGAAATTGTGGCGATTATTCTTTTTACTTTAACCTTAATCGTGAAAATAAGATTTAAACCACCTGCGGATCCGATATTTCGTTTAAATTAAGTATTTCTTTTTCAGCTTTTTACCCATATGTCAAAAGGAGAGCGTATTTTAGATATTATTTTCTCGAAAGAAAAATATAAATTTATTTTTTCTCGAAAGTTGTCATAAGCTTGAAAGTAAGAATTTGATTCAGAAATATCAATGAGTAGTTAATGGTCGTAAAAGTCGTCAGGAGATTCTTAACTATTAAAGTCAAGTTTTGATGAGAATTAGTAATTACTGATTGTAGATAATATTTGAAGTATAATTGAAATCGAATTTAAAGAAGATAAGAATCAACTAGTAAAGTAATAATTGAAATTTCTGAGATTTAATCAAAGTAATCGATAGATAATTATTATTAGGGTAGTTATATATTGCACATTTCAAACGAGTGTATATGAGCTATTCAAACGTTTTAGTTCATATACACCTCCTTACATTGGCAATAAAGTTGTTATATTTAAAATTGAAAAACAGTTGTACATGTTCATTAAGTTTGCGTTTAGTGTGTTTCCTTTTCCAAAATAGAAATATTGGATCTGCAATTCCAGCTAACACTAGCAAAGTTGATTACGCGAAACTGCTCGATTCTCCTCTCCCAAGCCCTCTCTGCCAGGCTTTGTGATCTGAGTTCATATTGACAGTTTGTTTAATTTTTGTTTGTTTTTTTTTTTGTAAACTCTCCATGTGGATTCGATTAGGCGAGGCTAGGTGGAAGGGGGCGTTACAAACAGCAGTGAATATGCAATGCATCAGCAGGATGTCGGAAATGTTAGGAAACACCAGTTTCACGCGTGCGTAGTCCCAGCTTCCTACCATCACGCAACTCTTTGAAAACAATTTCAATCGTTTGTACTTCGTTTGCTCCCATTTGCTCCGCAGTAGCTCCGTTTGCTCCCTTACCGTTCCCGAGAAAATGGAACCTTAAACTGGGGGACCAGAACAACGTCGTCCCAGCCCCCCCCCACCCAACTAAAAATAATCGGATGGTGGCATTCGTTTGTACTTCGTTTGCTCCCATTTGCTCCGCAGTTTCTGCGTTTGCTCCTTTACCGTTCCCGAAAAAATTGAAATTTAAAGTGGTGGGGGGGGGGGCTGAACAACATGGTCCCAGCCCCCACACCCAATAGCAGAGAGCAACGGATGGTGACATTCCTTTTGTACTTCGTTTGCTCCCATTTGCTCCGCAGTAGTTCAGTTTTCTCTCTTACCGTTCCCGAGAAAATGGAACCTTAAACTGGGGGGCCAGAACAACGTCGTCCCAGCCCCCCACCCAACTAAAACTAATCGGATGGTGGCATTCGTTTGTACTTCGTTTGCTCCCATTTGCTCCACAGTTTCTGCGTTTGCTCCTTTACCGTTCCCGAAAAGATTGAAATTTAAAGTGGTGGGGGGGCAGAACAACATGGTCCCAGCCCCCCCCACCCAATAGCAGAGAGAAACGGATGGTGACATTCCTTTTGTACTTCGTTTGCTCCCATTTGCTCCGCAGTAGCTCCGTTTGCTCCCTTACCGTTCCCGAAAAAATTGGAACCAAAAAGTGGGGGGGTGGGGCAGAACAGCGTCGTCGCAGCCCCCCACCCAACTAAAAATAATCGCTGAGGGGAACGGTTGGTGGCATTCTTTTGTACTTCGTTTGCTCCCATTTACTCCGCAGTAGCTCCGTTTGCTCCCTTACCGTTCCGAGAAAATAGAAATTTAAACTGAGGGGCCAGAAAAAGGTGGTCCCAGACCCTCGAATTAAAAACAGTCACGGAGAGGAATAGATGGTCGCATTCGTTTGTACTTCGTTTGCTCCCATTTGCTCCCCAGTAGCTCCGTTTGCTCCCTTACCATTACCGATAAAATAGAAATTTTATGTGGGGGGCCAGAACAACGTGGTCACTACTCCCCAATCAATAGCTTAGGAACAGATTGTGGTATTCGCTTGTACTTCATTTGCTCCCATTTGCTCCGCTGTTCCTAAGTTTGCATCCTTACCGTTCCCAAGAAAGTGGAACTTTAAACTGTGAGGGGCCAGAAAAAAGGAACCCAGGAACTTCGAGGGGCCAGAAAAAATGATCCCAGCCCCTCGAATTAAAAAAATCACAGAGAGGAACAGATGGTCGCATTCGTTTGTATTTCCTTTGCTGTCATTTGCTCCGCAGTTTGTCCGTTTGCTCCTCTACCGTTCGCGAGAAAGTAGAATTTTAAACTGAGGGTTCCAGAACAATATGGTTTTTGCCCCCCACTCAATGGTAGTGAGGAACGGATGGTGGCATTCGCTTCTACTTCATTTGCTCCCATTTGCTCCGCAGTTTCTCAATTTGCTCCCCAGCCGTTCCCAAGAAAATGGAACATTAAACTGGTGGTTCAGGAAAACATAGTCCCAGCACCTCGAATTGAAAATAATTTCAATGAGGAACGGATGTCGGCATTCGTTTGTACTTGGTTTGCTTCGCGGTAGCTACGTTTACTCACCATTCCCGAGGAAATGGAACTTTAAAGTAGAGACTAAAACAAAATTCTCCCAGTATCCCACTCAAATAAACATAATAACATAAGGGAGCGAATCGTGGCATTATTTTCTACTTCTTTAGCTTCGATTTGCTTCACAGTTGCTTACGTAGCTTCTCTAACGTTCTCGAGTAAGCAGAACTTAAACACGTGATCTCAGGCACCGTCCCGACGTATATAATCGCAGAAGGGAGTTGATGTTGGCTATATCTCGTTTGTTCATATTTGCTCCACAATTGCTCTGAGTACTCGTCTACTCCGATTGTTGTTAAGAAAGAGGAATTTTGAAGCGGTTGGTGTGGAAATGTGATCCCAGTCCTCAACCTCCTAAAAAATGTAGTAAAAAATAATTTTTTGCGTGTTTTGCCGCGAATTGCTCTGGAATTGTTTCACTTTCTTCCCTACTGTTCCCCGATTTTTAGGCGGTTGAGGACTGGGATCACATTTCTACACCAGTCGCTTCAAAATTCCTCTTTCTTAACAACAATCGGAGTAGACGAGTACTCAGAGCAATTGTGGAGCAAATATGAACAAACGAGATATAGTCAACATCCACTCCCCTCTGCGATTATATAAGTTGGGAGGGTGGCTGAAATCAAGTGTGTAAGTTCTGTTTACTCGAGAACTCTAGGAGAGCAACCCAAGAAACTGCGAAGCAAATCGAAGTTAACGAAGTACAAAATATTCCACAATCCGCTCCCCTATGTTACTATGTTTATTTGAGTGGGATGCTGACACAACTTTGTTCTACTTTCCACTTTAAAGTTCCATTTCCTCTGGAATGGTAAGGGCGTAAACGTAGCTACTGCGAAGCAAACCAAGAACAAACGAATGCCGCCATCTGTTCCTCATTTAAATTATTTTCAATTCGAGGTGCTGGGACTATGTTTTCCTGGACCACCAGTTTAATGTTCCATTTTCTCGAAAACGGCAGGGGAGCAAATTGAGAAACTGCGGAGCAAATGGGAGCAAATGAAGTAGAAGCGAATGCCACCATCCGTTCCTCACTACCATTGAGTGGGGGGCAAAAACCATATTGTTCTGGAACCCTCAGTTTAAAATTCTACTTTCTCGCGAACAGTAGAGGAGCAAACGGACAAACTGCGGAGCAAATGACAGCAAAGGAAATACAAACGAATGCAACCATCTGTTCCTCTCTGTGATTTTTTTTAACTCGAGGGGCTGGGATCACTTTTTCTGGCCCCTCGAAGTTCCTGGGTTCCTTTTTTCTGGCCCCTCACAGTTTAAAGTTCCACTTTCTTGGGAACGGTAAGGATGCAAACTTAGGAACAGCGGAGCAAATGGGAGCAAATGAAGTACAAGCGAATACCACAATCCGTTCCTATGCTATTGATTGGGGAGTATTGTTCTGCCCCCCCCACATAAAATTTCTATTTTATCGGTAATGGTAAGGGAGCAAACGCAGCTACTGGGGAGCAAATGGAAACGAACGAAGTACAAACGAATGCGACCATCTGTTCCTCTCCGTGACTGTTTTTAATTCGAGGGTCTAGGACCACCTTTTTCTGGCCCCTCAGTTTAAATTTCTATTTTCTCGGGACGGTAAGGGAGCAAACGGAGCTACTGCGGAGCAAATGGGAGCAAACGAAGTACAAACGAATGCCACCAACCGTTCCCCTCAGCGATTATTTTTAGTTGGGTGAGGGGCTGGGATGACGTTGTTCTGGCCCCCCAATTTTTGGTTCCATTTTTTTCGGGAACGGTAAGGGAGCAAACGGAGCTACTGCGGAGCAAATGGGAGCAAACGAAGTACAAACGAATGCCACCATCCGTTCCCCTCAGCGATTATTTTTAGTTGGGGGGCTGGGACGAAATTGTTTTGGCCCCCACTTTAAGGTTCCATTTTTTCGGGAACGGTAAGGGAGGAAACGGAGCTACTGCGGAGCAAATGGGAGCAAACGAAGTGCAAACGAATGCGACCATCTGTTCCTCTCTGTGACTGTTTTTAATTCCAGGGTCTGGGACCACCTTTTTTTCGGGAACTATTTCTATTTTTAAATTTCACTTTAAATTTCTATTTTTTCGGGAACGGTAAAGAAGCAAACACAGAAACTGCGGAGCAAATGGGAGCAAACGAAATACAAACGAATGCCTCCATCCGTTCCCCTCAGCTATTATTTTTAGTTGGGTGGGGGGCTGGGACGACGTTCTTCTGGCCCCCCTACTTTAAGGTTCCGTTCTTTCGGGAACGGTAAGGGAGCAAAGGGAGATACTGCGGAGCAAATGGGAGGAATCGAAGTACAATCAAGGACGACCATCTGTTCTTCTCTGTGACTATTTTTTTTTTTAATTTGAGGGTCTGGGACCACCTTTTTCTGGCCCCTCAGTTTAAATTTCTATTTTGTCGGGAACGGTAAGGGAGCAAACGGAGCTACTGCGGAGCAAATGGGAGCAAACGAAGTACAAACGAATGCCTCCATCCTTTCCCCTCAGCTATTATTTTTAGTTGGGTGGGTGGGCTGGAACGACGTTGTTCTGGCCCCCCACTTTAAGGTTCTATTTTTTCGGGAACGGTAAGGGAGGAAACGGAGCTACTGCGGAGCAAATGGGAGCAAACGAAGTGCAAACGAATGCGACCATCTGTTCCTCTCTGTGACTGTTTTTAATTCCAGGGTCTGGGACCACCTTTTTTTTGGCCCCTCAGTTTAAATTTCTATTTTTTCGGGAACGGTAAAGAAGCAAACACAGAAACTGCGGAGCAAATGGGAGCAAACGAAATACAAACGAATGCCTCCATCCGTTCCCCTCAGCTATTATTTTTAGTTGGGTGGGGGGCTGGGACGACGTTCTTCTGGCCCCCCACTTTAAGGTTCCGTTCTTTCGGGAACGGTAAGGGAGCAAACGGAGATACTGCGGGGCAAATGGGAGCAATCAAAGTACAATCAAGGGCGACCATCTGTTCTTCTCTGTGACTATTTTTTTTAATTTGAGGGTCTGGGACCACCTTTTTCTGGCCCCTCAGTTTAAATTTCTATTTTCTCGGGAACGGTAACGGAGGAAACGGAGCTACTGCGGAGCAAATGGGAGCAAACGAAGTACAAACGAATGTCACGATCCGTTCCTCTCTGCTATTGGGTGGGGGGCTGGGACCATGTGTTTCTGGCCCCCCCACTTTAAATTTCAATTTTTTCGGGAACGGTAAAGGAGCAAACGCAGAAACTGCGGAGCAAATGAGAGCAAACGAAGTACAAACGAATGCCACCATCCGTTCCCCTCAGCGATTATTTTTAGTGGGGAGGGGGGCTGGGACGACGTTGTTCTGCCCCCCCCCACTTTAAGGTTCCATTTTCTCGGGATCGGTAAGGGAGCAAACGGAGCTACTGCGGAGGAAATGGGAGCAAACGAAGTAGAAACGATTGAAATTGTTTTCGAAGAATTGCGTGATGGTGGGGGGGCCAGGACTACGCACGCCAGTTTCACACGTATACCGTGAAACAATATATCATAGAAAGAGATTCCGAACACAAGGAAACGCACAATTGGCTTTCCCTAACTATTCCAAATTTTCACTGATGCACTATGTATTCATTGCTACTAATGCTTACCTTTTGCCAACTTTGGAGCTATCTTTTATTCAGAGCACATCTAAGAATTCTGATGGAAGATCTCTATGAATTGTGCACACATTGCCATTGCTTAAATATTCATTGTGGGATTGTGTATATATACTTCCTTTACATTTTTACCAACCATAAGTTCACTATACATCCTGTTCGAGATAAAAATCTTAGAAAATAGTTTTGGATTCTTTTGGATTGTCTTGGCTCCGATACTATGTATTTTTACCCACTGGTGGATACAAACTTTTATCTTGTTTTGATATGACCTCTTAGGATTAGTCGGTACAGTTCATTAACGCTCTATATAATTCCTCTGTCACCTTTTAATAACTTATCATTTTCAATCAATCAAACAACAAAAATTTAAAAATTATAAGACAGGGTACAAATTGAGAGATCGTTAAGTATTAAAAATAAGGCTATTTTCAAACTAAACGATTTCTCGGACTTCCTTAAATCAGAAGATATAATTTAAATAGTAATATTTGTAGTAGTTGTAAGTGAATCTATACTTGTTTATCAACAATCTAATTACTACTTTAGAAGTTCTGAAGTTTACTCAATGTTCCTTAATACTGTACGACTACAATCTCTATTAAACAGACCTGAAGTCCTAAAATTTTCCGAGAGTATGCACTGCTTTGTGATAATATGATTGTCATAAAATACATAGAAGGTATTTTTAATCAACAGTGTAAAACGCATGTATTAATTCAATTAAATTATAATGGATACATTACTGTTTTATAGTCTGAAAGCAGTTCATGCTCCTTTCTTGATAGCACTCATTACTTAAATCACACTGTTAATAACATAATCGGGTGCAGGTATGGAGAAAGAACCAACTCACTACAGATAAAATCGCGCCCGATGTGCCAGAAGTAAGAAAATTGTGCCCAGATTTAACTTTATAAAATCATTATGACATTATTCTTTTTTTTTAAAAAAATTAACAGGTTCTGTATTGCTCAAAGTTACATATTAACATTGTGGTGATGTTGAAAATATTCACCTTAGTTTAAAAATATTGAACAAATTTGGTTCTCTTGAGTACAAGGGTTTAAGCAATTGAAATATCATAGCCAACGATCTCCAAAACGCTTGGATAACCTCTTTGACAAAAGTTCGTCATTGAGCATAAATCTATCCCGCATACTAAAACTAACAATTTTGTATTTTGGTCCCTTTCCGTTTAATAACGCCAAAATAACAGTAGCTATCAACAGTAACAATATAAGATGTGACACTAACCTTGATAAAGTCTTCTCGGAAGCTAGGTTAGTTTACTCAATGAAAATCTACTTCTACTCGTCTTCAAAGTTGTCACAAGAACACTTTCTTAATAAACTTACTTCCAACAGTTGTTTTAGATTTGACATTTTCACCTACTTTCAAACATTTTCTGATTCATGCGTGGTCAGTGTTTTTATTTCTTCGAACATGCAGTATATAATAAAATAATACATTACATACACAGCAATATTGAGATTACTATATGGTGTTCATTGGACAACACGTTCTGAACTGTTGGGATTCATCTCAGAATGGAGAAATTTTTCGTGTGTCATCTACTAACAATTTTATTTCCATAAAGACCTGACTCAGTGCTACCAACTGCTGTCAGTGCCGAGAAAAGTTACTTGCATGTTGTGTTGTATCTACCCAGGCGTTTTACAAACTGCATATTATCTGGACCCCAAATAATGGGATTAGAACACTTCGAGGAGGGGGAGATACTTTTGCTGGTGGTTGTATATGATGCACGAATACCGTGAGATATGATTGGTGAAATCTGGGGAGGGGCCAGCGTTCTCAGGCCAGTCATCATCAATGAAGTTCTCCAAGGTTTTCCACATTTACATGAAGCAAATTCCGGGATGGTATCTAATATAATGATCCTAGGCCAATTTCTTCCTTTCCCTTTCCTTTCTTCCTGTCCAATTCCCAGGACAGTGTGATCGGCGAGGGACGTCATCCCTCATATCTAACGGGCTAATATGGTCACAGATGCCGAAAGCTCAGGAATGCAATTCTTAATACTAATCCTGTAATTTACCTCGAAAAACACCATGGTCTACAAGAAAAACTTACCAAATCTCATTGAAATACGTAGAACAGTTACGAAAAAACTATTTCTCGATGCTGTTTGACATACCAATATACACACTATACGTAAATAGGAAAAATGTAGGACATATATAAACTATCCAAACATAGATGAATTAAAATGGGTTGTTATGTCTCTCCTTACCAACATTGTTGTATGAAATAAGAACGGCTGGAGTAAATGTACGTTTTTAGTGGAAGGTCAACACTGTTTCTGAGTGATGGTTATGTCTACTGGTAGATAAAAGTTAAGATTGTAGCTGAGCATCTGAAGATAAGGGCTTTCTTTATGTTAGGTTAAGATTTAGATGTTAGATTAAGTTAGGAATGCATTTCTTAAGACTGTTCCAGAATTTATGGCTAAGTTACAATATTTGAACTAAAAAGTTTTCCTATTTTGTGGAAAACACATATTTAAGGTGTCATATGTAGGGTATACGAAAAAGTATAATTACGGTGATGCACGCCATATGGTTTAACACTGAAGAATAATCCTGAAATATTTTTCTATCGTGTTATCTAAATTGGTGCATTGGGGATTGAATAAAATATTTTATCTCCGTCCTCATTAAAGATGTGGATAGTTCTTTTAAAGTAGTGTAAACCCAGACAGTTTTCTCTTATCTCAGGTTTGTTTCGTGAGGAAATACTGTTATCTAGCTGCATACAAAAATTATCGTATTAAATAAGGAAAAGAAATTAATTCGTCTATAAATGAAGACGAATATGTAATATTTTCTATCGTACTAACAAGGAAAGTACTTGGGCTCGAACGGGTGAATATGCAGAAAGCAAAGCATGTGTAATGTTAGCACCCCAGAAGCAAACAGTGATGTCCCGTTTCTGTAAGATGGTGCGAAGGTCCGCAAGAGCAGGACAAAGTAGAGTATGTGCCATAACTACAGGATGTCTATAAAGTTTGACCTCGGACTTTTTTGCAGAATGGGGCTGGGTTAATGGAAAGATCGGGCGAACACGTATCCCATTAGTGTCTGGGACACGCATTTTGAATGAAAATTTGTGTCCCAGGGTACCCCTAGAGGGTACCAGACAGGATTGAACCAAAATTTGAAATGAGAACGGTCATCAAGTAGTATATCGTTGGAAAGGTATTGTCAAAAGAAACAAGATGAAACAAGTCTCGAATCTCTACGCTTAACCTGTACAAGATGGTAGTCAGTCAAAATGTCAACACAGTTGTCATGAAGACTGTGACCGCTATTTTGCATAAGGTGCGCATACAGATTCGGAACTTGTTCGAAACTTGTATCAAAATAACACAACAACTTTACTTTGGGTAACATTTGAACAAATTGCACACAAAATTTAATAGCTCTTGATCTGTTGCAGAAAGTAAAACAAGGAATCTTAGCCACTGTTTAAGAGTGAAAACAGTTTATTCGTGTTCCCATTTCCTTTGTAAGATAAGATAAAAAGGTGAGGAGAAAATTACTGGAGAATTAAAAAAATGGAAATGATGCTAAAAATAAAAATTATTGAAAAGGGAGTAAGTGTGTTAACCTGACTAAAAAGAAAACAACAGTGCAACAGTCTTGCTTCACTATCAGACACTAAATGCATACCTTATGGAAATTTGGTATATTCTTCCTATGGAAATTTGTATACCCTTTGGGAAGTCTTGCATCTTAAAATAACTCATCACTTTTATTTTAATCCATAGGCTTGATTTACAATGTGAACTAGACATACTAGGAATTCTTATAGTGATCCATATTATAAGTTTACAAATGCATTATAGGCTTAAATACAATTTCCCGTTAATAAGAATATTACAATGACAATACGGACATTATTTCTTCCTTATAAGCACATCTAAGAATACATATATTATCTGTAGCCATCATATTTGTTCCAAAATAAACATCGGATAGCTTGACAACAATATCTTTCGGGTCTTTAACGATTTTGAGCAACAAAGTAAAATCTGTAGATAATGTTGTTACCACTCCCAAATTTACCGGTATTAGCCATGACCTCCAAGAATTTATATTTATCCCAAGTGGATTCAAAACATTCATCATGAACATAGTCAAAGTGGTTGTCAGCCTCCTAGGATGTCTCTACTTCCCTCTTATTGTGTGTTATAGAAGAAAACTCTCGTTCAGTTCTTTACCAGGAGGTAATGTGCCTAAGATCGATGACACATTCCCGCGCTTTATGGCGATGCTGATACGTTGGAAAAGGAATGCAGTAGCTCGGAGGTCACCAGTTTTGATTGCTATTCGATGACCAACTTCATTAATTAAATTAGATCCTTCGTGACCCCAAGACCCACTGGTTTCTATTGCTACTGTTACAAACCAATATTTGTCCAATAGGTTTGAGTATTTTATTCTTTTGTCTGATTCTCTGTGAGCGGCGACGAGACCTGCCTGAATTGAAGAATGGGGTATGTTGGAAGGAGCAAATGTATCGGAACATGTGAAATCCCAGACTAGTCCTTTTCCATTTTTCCACGGTACCAATGTCATGCCATCAGGCCTTTTACCATCAGAGCGGCAACAACCATTTGGTTCTTTTATTGAAGGAACTCCCGCTGAAACGAGGGCTCTACAAATAATGTCGTTTACAATATGATGTCGAGATTGTCTACCCGCACTTTGTTTTACATGAAAGACCATGTAATCCTTTATTATCAACATATGCGTTGCAAGCAGGACAAAAGTGAGGCTCACAAATATTAGCACCTAAGCGCAGAGCTGTACGAAAACTCTCATTAGAAAGGTGTAGGCCGAGTGTGTGAGAAGGTAGGGCTTGAAGCCATCCTCCGTTTTTGGAGGAGGAGACAGCTAACAGCCTGGCTTTGTCATCTGGGTTATTAGTTGATGATAGGAGTGAAGATAAATGAAGCTTGACTATAGGTTCATCCCAAACAGAATGAAGATGTCTTTTGTCGTTAGGTGAGGATCCATTCCATCCAGACTAGTCCATTTATCGATGCATTCTTGTACATCTCGAATCGAGTCTAAGTCAACCTCTTGCTGAAGAGATCCAATTAGTTCTCGTGAGCCATAGAATGATGCGAGGAAAGAAGGTATGGCGATCCCTAGCTCGACGAATCCCAAGGCCTCCATTCTCAACTGGCTAGGTAGCTTTTAACCATGAACTGTCTTTCAAAGAACAGTTTAGATTAGATGCCAGTCCTGGTTTAAGAGTGTGGTCGAATTTGTCAAGTAATTTATCATCCTGCCAAGAAGGGGAACAACGGAAGAAATACAGTAATCTTGGAAGTGAGAGTGAAGCTCGTAGTAAATAATAAGCGGAGTGTGCAGAAAGTTTTGATAATTGAGAAAAGACAAATTCTAATTTTGATATCTTGTCCAATAAAATTTGCTCCTTGATTCGGTAGAGATGGCAGCCCCTAGAAGTTCCGCATTGGTAGGTGATAAGAGTTTGATACCAGGTGCTACTTCGTTAAACCTTTCATAAAGGTCATGGACTTCATCAACTCTGGCGCTCAGGAAACTCACTTCACATTTGGCAGAGTTAAGAAACAATCCAATAGATGAAGCTTCTAGACGAATTTTTTTAAAAGCGCATAGTACTAAGTCGATATTTCCAGCTATGGTACCGTCATCTAAGTACCAGATATTTAAATCTGTGTTAATATCCTTAATAATGTGATGGATGGTTAGGGCAAACAATGCTGATCCAAGTGGGTCGCCTTGCTGTACTCTACGTTGTGAGTGAATTATGTTATCACTTATAAAAAGATTGTTTGGTTCGGAGTAGCATTGATAGATGTATGGGTAGTAAGTTGGAAAGTTAGTTTTAACAGATTGTAACATTGAGTCGCGGTTGAGTTCATTAAAGGCGTTAGGGAAGTCAATTTTCAAAAATGCTTTCACTTCAGTATGGGAAGATGAGTAGTACATTCTGGTAGCGTGTACGGCTGATTCTGCTCCGAATGGTATACAGACCCCTAGTTGGTGTGGTGATAGTATATTAATTAATGAATCTCGTATCCGGAAGCAGATACAGTAAATTTTGCTGATGAGCGTCTCCAAACATTGCTAACAGCTATTGGGCGAATTCCATCGTTTTCCTTCCTCAGTGCTATAAGTGAAGCACCAAAAAAAAAAAAAAAAAAAAAAGGTCGTAAAATGGTCGGCACTTTCCCAGATATAATTAAGTGCATAAATTCACAAATGGATGTGATTAAGCGCTCTTGAATCAAAGTCTTGATTTATAAGTAGATCTTTTAAGATTGAGGGACGGAGATTATCCATTCCGCCTGCCGAACCAAAGGGGAAGGATTTTATGGCCTTCGATATGGAAGAGTAGTTACTGTAGTCGAGTCCTCAGGTGGTTCTGGATTGATGAATGAGTGAACGTGGGCTGGATGTTTTTCTCTGAGAGCATGTAGTACTGACGTATCTGGCGTAGCCACAGTGTCATCGGATATCAGTAGTTTGATAGCGCCACGTAGATCACCATCTGCTAATTTTTGTTCGATGCTCTTGGTATTGATTGAACCGGATTTTTGTGGTTTCCGAGGTTCGCTGGTCCCTCGATGATGCTTCGTTAATACTTCACGATGATCTTCCCTCCAGTTTCTGACTCTTAGCTTCAGCCAAGTGGTGAGAGTACTTACTTTCTCAGAACGCGGTGGAATGCAAAGCACTGCGTAAGGGAAAACTAGAAGGTCGATCCAAGAATAAACTAATACTTTTTGCTGCGGAAAAACGGCTAGACAAAGTGGACTGAATTCAACGAAATTGTGCACAGATATTGCAGACGTAAAATGAGGAAATAGGTGTTTCGTATTATTCTGAAAAATGGTTGGGTGGGAAACAGACCCCTCCAAACAGTTGTTCACGAGGCATTGACAGTAATAATATGTGTGCGTCAAGAAATGCCTATGGGGACAAAGAGAATTGCAACGAAACAACGTGTAAGGACAATACGCAACAAGTAAACAAACACGTATTTTGTTCTTTCTGCGGAAAACAGTGTGGGGGCAAAGGGTCCTTTCAAAAAAGGAAATATTACCGCAGAACCGCGCGAAAGAGTGAGGTGAAGCAAATTAAATATTACACAGATATTGTAGTCGCAAAAGGAGAGAATAACTGTTTCGTATGTTTTGAGATAAAACGGTTCAGTGGGGCACAGATCCATCCAAACATATGAGCCCGGAATATCAACAGTGCTACTCAAAAGTGCTTAAAGGACACACTGAGAATTGCTACGAAATGTGCTGAACAGATGAATTAGATAGGTAAGCAACTACAACTATATTCTTTATAATGGCGTTACATTTTCCTACTTGACACAAATGACATTGATAAGTGCCATTGTTGTCATTCAAGACAAAGCCTTGTTTTACATCTACAATCTATGCAGAATTTCATTCGCTTCAGTCGAATGTTTCCTGTTCTCCTGCGGTAATATCTTTCTTTTTTCGGAGAGGGCTATTACGCACAACTACAAAATAATATTATTTTATTTCTTGCATGTTCTCCTTACACTGTCTCGTTGCAGCTGTCTTTGTCCTATAAGCACTTTTGACGTACACGTATTACTACAGTCGATATTTCGTGCTCAACTATATGGATGGGTCTATGCCCCACCAAACCTTTTTTCCAGAAAAACGAAACAGATATTCCCTCATTTTACATCTACAATGTTCGTGCACAATTTTATTCACTTCGGTTCACTTCTTGCTTTGCGGACGTCAAATTTAAGAACTTGGGGTGGGGGCTTTTGCCCTAAAACAGTTTCCCCGCAGAATATAAAAAAAAACTTCTTTCGTTTAGTTTTTGCGTATTGTCCGTACACATAGTGTTGTAATTGCTCATGTCCTGTAGGTAGTTCTGACGTACTGTTATTAGCACTTTTGATATTTCATGGTCAGAAGTTCGGAGAGCCCTGTGCCTCGACCAAGTTTTTTTTTTTTTTCAGGAATGTATGAAACACGTATTTCCTCATTTTACGTCTACAATATCTCTTCACACTTTCATTGACTTCGTTCCACTTCGTCTTGCGTTTCGGGCGTCAACTTTGAATTCTGAATACCGTGACCATTGAAGAAAGAAGTACCATTCAATATTAATAGACTGTGTTTTCTAGTAGAAAATCACACGACAGAAATTGTAAAGATACAAAACGACTGCCATGAGGAAAGCGCACATTTGTTTCACAGCAACAACTATAAGTGTCCATGTTCTCATATTCCTGCGGGTCCTGCAATACAGCATCTCAACATTCGACGCAAATGAGACCAGCTTCACTAATAGCAGTAAATTTTTTCTTTCTTGCAGGTGTCAATGGATTATCGTCACTGGGCAAGAAAATTAGAATTCGCCCAGCAACACGTAGAAAACCACCAGGATCACTGGAAAATGTAATTTGGAGTGAAGAAAAGGTATTCTGCACAGACGAAAGAGGTTCGCTTTCCGTCTGGCAACCACAGAAAACAAAAATATCACCTGGACGTGTTTTGCAACAACATAGACAAGAAATATTTCCGTGTCTGTTTGGGGTTGGATGAATTCGTATCAAGTCGGAGAATACACTGTGACAACTCCATGTGTGAATGCCGGGAATGCACATCAATCCTGGAAACAAATTTACTGAACAGTTTTAAGACAATATATCCCCGAGAAGGAGTACTCTCATTTCGTTTAGTACATAACAACTTCAGTGTGCATACTGCGTATCACACTAGAAATTGGTTCTTACGACATCCAGAAATCCAAGTTTTGCAGTGGCCATCAAAATCACCTGACCTTAACCCCATTGAAAACCTTTGGTCCATAATAGTTAGAGATTGGGATCCAGGTCAAAGACAAACAAGGGTGGCATTGGTGGAATACGTGTTCGACCTGTGGGAATTGCTGTGATATCGTTTCCGAATATAAAGCAAGCCAGCTGGCAGCATTTGTCAGCGACTGCAAGACGTTTTGAACAACGATGGGTGGTGGACACATTACTGAATAGGGTACGTACGAAAGTAAACATTCCAGTAGAAAGTAAACATTCCATCTCCCGACGTCTGTACAGAGACTGAAAACAAAGGAAAATCAACTGAAAACGTATTTCGTAGAAATTAGAACATTTCTTTCAATATGCACAGCATGTGACATTTATACAGATGTGCACAAAATATCATCATATTGTATCTATTTTTAATAACGTATTTTTATTTCACGTCATTTGTTGTTAAATAGTGCAAGTTAGGGTGGTCAGAGAATAAAAGTGATTGACGGAAATAACTAAAAATTATGCGGAATGTATAATAATAAAAATTACCACTACAACAAATGGTTTCCCTGTCATATACTTCTACTGCTGCACTGAACCTTTTAATGATGTCTTACCTGGACAATTATTCAATTATTATACGGTATGATGTTACGGAATGGCGCTTAAAAACTGTTAATGGTATTATTATTATTATTATTATTATTATTATTATTATTATTATTATTATTATTATTATTATTATTATTATTATTATTATTATTATACCCCGAGACCACTCGGCTATTGCCACTGGCATCCACTAAACCAACCAGTAGTTTCATAGAGAACCAGAATGAGATTGAATCCAAAACACTTCACGTTAGCTTACACTTTTCTTTGTGAACTCCAAGAAAATATACAGGAAACACGAATTCACAGAACAGTACAAGTCTAATTACATCCTTGTGAATGCATAACATTATTTTTTAAAATACACAAGATTGTCTACTTTACATCCAATCATTTGTGATGTGGTACCGCCACCTGGCATTTCATGCTGGAACTATGTGTCTGCTAGTGAGAGCACTGCTGTGTTTGAAATTGAGGTGCATGATTGTTGGTGGTGAGTATTACCAAATGGCGACGAAAAGCAACCGGTGTTTAAAGAGTTATGTTATTGCCCCTTTCCATGTCAAGTTTTCGTGCATACGCATTGTAGAAATGTGTCGGGAGAATGGGGTTAACACTCGGGTAGACAACTGTGAAAGCTGTTGTGGATCCATCACGAACCCCTTGCGAAACATTCACCCACGAAAACCATCAAATGAGTTGCAAGCAAAGTTACACTCATAGTGTTAAGAGGGATCCGTCGATTGCAGTCCCAAGGGAATTCCCCAACTCAACATCATATAGGTCAAGAATTTCACCTCGCTCCGTCAACTATGAACAAAACTATTTCCAAGCGACTGAGGTTGAAGTGTATTCGGAAGGCCAATGTATACCACCTTCTACCGTTAGATTGCCGAACGGAAGACAAACTGCATGAAAAAATACCTGACGGGTTCCAAATGGAAGACAGTCACAATGGATGAATCTTTTGTCCATCTCACTGCTGGTAGTCACACTTGGGCTATCACATAGCGCGATATGAACGGCAAAGGATGTATAGGAATTATTCTTCCGTGCAGGAAAAGTTTTCTTCTTGGCTTTACGGCCGATACGGTATTCGGATATGAGGATAAGGTGATGATACGCAAGGTGGACAAAAACGTCAAGGTGAACGCCAGATACTTCCAAGACTCTATTCGGACACCTATATAAGGGCGAGTCATCCCACAATTGTATGGAATGGACAGCGAGGAAAAAAACGTGATCGATTTCTGTGGATATCATAGGGGAAAGCCAGTCACATACAAAGAAAAAGGCAATTGGAAGGGTTAGCACGGTCACGGGGAAACGCAGAGTGATACAAAAGAAGCAAAGTGGAGCGAAAAATAGACAATGTCTTTCATTCGCCATCTTCCTTTGTTTTCATAGTACTCTTCGCTGTCCACAACGAGAATAGGATTAATTGATGTGAGAACTTCCGTGAATGGTGGGCGCAATCATGTAAAAATCATTGTATTATTATTATTATTAAAACAAAACTTATAATTATATAGCCAACAAAATAGCTAGGAAATTGCGTGATGCATGGCCACGTCATCGGCTACCAATCTTCATTATTTTTGGCGTTTTCACCCGAATTTGCTTATTCTTAATCCAGGCAGAACCCCAATTGATTCACGATATTGAGTCAAACATATTATTATTATTATTATTATTTCTAGCAAGAGTGGGCTAGTTCTTTACTCATGTATATGAAAGACAATATTTCAGTATACACTATGTAAAATATTTTATGTCAAAACTTGGTGTATATTTTCTTAATTACCTCGTGAATATTCCTCAACTTGAGGTTAAAAACTGCCAAGAATAAAAGTGTAAGTTCATCTCCCCCATACATTATATATGCTCAATTAAAATTATAGAGGCAATTAAAATTTATTTAGCAATGCTACTTTAAAGTGGCTCTTTCTCTGGGTGGCACAAAAATATACAAAATCTAGCACCGCAACTGAATGGACCAGTCAAATCTATTCTTTCGTTTATTTGAACCCCCAGAAAGGTATAAAATGCTGAGCTAGTTAAAATGGACCTTCTTTGCTTTTCTTCTGATTGGTACAAAAATAAAAGACTGAAATTTATTCCCTCGATTGTTTGAATAGCACAAAAAGGAAAAAATACTGAGTTAGTTAAAATGATGATTCTTCGCTTTTTGCGTGGTTGTTACAAAATTGAATACGTAACTCAAACTTATTCCTTCGTTTATTTGAGTAGTACACAATGGTATAAAATACTAAGCTAGTTAAAATGGCCCTTCTTAGTTATTTTCTGGTTAGCACAAATTAATTCCTTCGTTTATTTGAATAGCACAAAAAGGTATAGGAACTCTGAACTAGTTAAAATGGCATTTCTCGTTTGTACAAAATTGAATAAGTCACTCAAATTTTTCCTTCGTTTATTTCAGTAGTACAAACTGATATAAAATATTCAGCTAGTTAAAATGGCATTTCTCTTTGGTACAAAATTGAATAGGTCACTCAAATTTATTCCTTCGCTTATTTGAATAGTACAAAAGGTACATAAATACTGAGCTATTTAAAATGGGCCTTCCTTGTTTTTCTTCTGATTGGTACAAACATAGAATAGACCATACACGTTTATTCCTTCCTTCATTTGCGTAGTACAAAAGTTATAAAATTCTCAGTTAAAATGGCATTTCTTCACTTTTTCTTCTGGTTGGTACAAATTCATCTTTTCGTTTGTTTAAATAGTATAAAAGGTATAAAATACTGAGCTAGTTAAAATGGTCCTTCTTCGCTCTTTTTCTCGTTGATACGAAAGGAAACAAGCAACTGAAATTTATTGCATCGTTTGTTTGAGTTGCACAAAACGTATAACCTGCTGAGCTAGTTAAAATTGGCTTTCTTCGCTTTTTGTGGTTAGTACAAATTTATTCCTTTGTTTATTTGTGTAGCACAAAAATTATTAGTTAGTTAAATGGCATTTCTTTGTTTTTTTCTGTTTGGTACAAAACTAAATAGGTCACAGAAATTTAACCCTTCGTTTGTTTGAGCCAGTTAAAAATGGTCCTACTTAGCTTTTTCTCGTTGGTACAAGTAGTAGAAAAATGATCGATCTGGAAGAGAAGAGAACACTCCAGGAGCCCATGGGAAATCGAACACCTTGAACAGTCCACCCACGGTCTTTTACGACCTCCATTTTAGGGGTGTATTTGTTCCCTTTTATGAGCACTTTTTAGGGGGTGTACGCGTTTTCTTTTATGAGTACATTTTAAGGGGTGGACTCGTTCCCTTTTATGATCACTTTTTCCACCCCTTATTTTACCATAGCAATGGAGACTACGAACACATAGTAGAGCAGATAATCTTTTATCGAACACCCTGAACCGTCCATTTTAGGGGGTGTACTCGTTTGCATTTATGAGCATTTTTAGGGATGTATTCGTTCTCTATTTTAAAAATAGCATAGTAAGGGGTGTACTCGTTTCCAACCCTTTAACATAAGACTATGTAACATGGCAGGGATATACTCGTTCCAACCCCTATTTTAACATAACAGAAATAGCAGAGATTACAATCAAACCGTCCACAGGGGTGGACATAGCAGTAGCACAGATAGTCAATTTAGGGGGTGTATTCATTCTCTTTGATGACCACTTTTTCCACTAATAAGAAAAGACTACGAACATAGCAAATTCGTTCCACCCCTAATTGAATACATAACAGGGGTGTATTCGTTCCACATTCTCCACCCCTTATTATATTGATGGCTCTTTTACGACCTCCATTTTAGAGGTGAACTTGTTCTCTTTTTGAACATAACAGAGATTATTTTCAATTGTTTATCAATTGTTTAAAGATTGGAAAGGAATGCAGACTTCCGTGGTTTGTTATCAGTTACATAATAACTTCCTCCATATGTGTATAATTCTCATTACGTCATTCACCCGGATTTTTAAACATTTTTAAACATTGGCTAGTGAGTACAGCCTGGAGAGTACAATCGTGTATTTTTTCGATGAAAAAGTGCTGACATAATTTCACAATCGTAGTATAATTATAAGGCTCGAAATTATGAAGTTTTTTCCTCTTTTTTCTTCAACAGACAATACTGATTTAATAGTATGTGTTGATCACTCGCGGTATGAATTAGGGATTGGAGACGCAAAGCTGGAAGTTTTCATTCAACGATAGGATTTAAAAAAGGGGAAAAACCCGATCGTGACTCGGTGACATCATCCTTATTGCGCAATATTACGCAATGCAATCACAAAGGTCGCGATCTGTGTTGTGATTCAACGATAGGATTTACAAAAAGGGAAACCCCGACCGTGACTCAGTGACATCATCACTATTGCGCAATATTGCGCAATGCAATTACAAAGGCATAAAAGACTGACCGAGAAGTTATTTTTTAATCAGTTGCTTGTTGGTGTTTAAAGAGTAAACTTCTTATTGTGAAGCTCTGATTTAGAAGTTGAATTTTTTTTCTTAAATTTCGTTAACTGTGTATCCGTGTGCTTTCCCTCAGTTCTCTATAGGTAAGACAACTTATAACGATAATATCATATTATAAAAACTCACTTCGGAACGTATTATAGTAACGTTGTGCTATCTTATAAAAACACACTTTTGGACGTATTGCAGTCATGGCAACATTAGGTATGAAAAGGTTAAACCGAATACTACCAATTTACCAACTGATACTCTATTTAATAATAAATTGAAAAAAATCATTTTAAAATGTGATAGTGTTTTAAATGAGGATAGTGCTTGCTTTTTAAATAATAAAATAAAAGACTGTTTAGATATATTAAAACAGGAACAAGATAATACATCTTTTAAAGTAAATTTTTCTTTGGCTACAACTTTTGTAAAACCAGTAGATTTAGAAACATGTAGATTCTTTGTAAATAGTGGTAATGAAATAATTTTACCGAGTACAGATGTGAATGCTATAATTGAAAAACTATTTAATAAAATTTTAGTTGAACAAGAAAACAGCAATTAAGAAATCAGGATGGTCTCTGTGTTCTCAACTTAACCATCTCTTAGAAATTAAAATCAGTAAATACGATCCATTGGCTGCATCATCTTATATAAAATTGCCTCAATGGATTTTAATCTAAAAAGAAATGTTATAAATATTCAAAATAACGATAATAGATGTTTTATGTATTGCATTCTAGCTGCATTGCATCCTGTAAACAATAATTCACATCCTGTAAATAATTACATACAATATATTAATACTTTATTACCATTATTTGAAAAAACGAGTATAAAATTCCCCGTTCAAGTAGCAAACATAAACAAATTTGAAAATATGTATAATTCCGTATTTCCTAAGGAACAAATTTCTATTAATATATATGGTATTAATTATGATAATGAAACAATTTTTCTGTTACGTATAAGCGAAAAGACATATGTAGGTAAACATATTGATTTATTGTATTTAAACTCTCATTATTGTTTAAATACAAATTTAAATGATTTAGTTAGACATCAATTAGGTACTCATCAACCATTTATTTGTAGACGATGTTTAGTATCTTTTTATAACAAATCAAAATTAGATGAACATGGAAAATTATGTAAAGAACACACTCCAACCAAAATTAACATGCCGAAACAAGAAGATGTTTTAAAATTTCGTAAACTAAAATTATTATTACAAAATGATGTCATAATTGTTGCAGATTTCGAAAGTTTACTGAAACCGATAAATAAACAAATTGGATCCAATACGAAACAAATTCAGGAACATATACCGTGCAGCTTTAGTTATATTGTGTGTTGGAGTAACCAATATGTAAAATCAGACCTAGTTATTAATCGTGGTGAAAATGTATCGATTAATTTCATGTCTGCTATGGAGAAAGGATTAAAAAATAATAAATATATTAGATCAACAAAAACCAATAATACCATTAACTAGCTCTCAGGTACAAGAGTATAATCTATTTAATAAATGCTCTGTTTGAGATAGTAATTATATGAGTGAAAATAGAAAAGTGAAACACCATAATCACTTAACTGGAAAATATATAGCCACGGTTTGTAATAACTGTAATTTGCAAATTCAATTTCATTTCTGTATTCTCTCATAACTTATCTGCATATAATGCACATTTATTCGTAAAAGAACTACGTTGCACACCTGGCAATATATCTATAATTGCTGAAAGCACTGAGAAGTACATCACATTCTCCAAACATTTTATTTTAACGGTAGACCTATTGAGTTACGTTTTGTAGACATATAAATTTCTTCCGTACAGTCTTGAAAATTTGGTGTCAAACTTAAAACCTGAGCAATTCGTATATACAAAGCAAAATTTTTCACACTATAAGTTTCCTTTAATTCTCCGTAAGGGAATTTATCCTTATGAACACATAACAAATTTAGATAAATTTAAAGAAACTACATTACCTGTAAAAGAGGCGTTTAATAGCAAATTGAACGGAACACAAATTTCCGAGACCAACTATCAATATGCACAACAGATTTGGCATACGTTTAATTGTCAAAATTTAGGGGACTACCATGATCTCTACTTAAAATGTGATGTACTTCTCACAGCAGATGTATTGGAAAATTTTCGAAAGACGTGTTTAAATGCTTTTAGTATTGACCCAATTAATTGTTTTACTGTGCCTGGTTTGGCATGGCAAGCCATGTTATATAAAACAAAAGTTGAACTTGAACTCAGATATTAATATGAGGTATGTTTTGTAGAAAAATCGATTCCTGGAGGCATCACACAAGCTTGTTTAAGGTATGCCAAAGCTAATAATCCCTTCGTACATAATTTTGATGCGGAAAAAGAAAAATCCTATTTACTGTGTATTGACATGAACAATCTATACGGACTATCAATGATTGATTATTTGCCATATGGTGGTTTTCGGTGGGAAGACAAAATTGACGATTGACAAGACAAGAATAAAATTATTAATTGGTCCACTGATAGTGAATGTTTTTTCTGGAGTATCCAAATTATTTACACGAATACCATTCTGATTTTCCGTGTGCTCCCACGAACGAAAGTCCACCGAATGGTAAATACTCAAAATTATTAGGAACACTTAAATCAAAATCGAATTATATCTTGCATTATAGAGTATTACAATTTTATCTAAAGCAAGGTTTGATATTGGTAAAAGTACATAAAATATTATGGTTTCGTCAATATGAAAGCTTGATCCTATATAGAAGAAAATACTAAGCGTCGTGCAAATTCTACAATTAAATTTGAAAAAGATTTTTATAAATTACTAAATAATTCCGTATACGGAAAGACAATGCAGAATGTACGAAAACGCATTGATATAAAATTAATTAATAATGAAAAAAGTGTAAAAAAATTAGCAGCACAAGATCAGTTTAAAATTGGGTTAAATTAGGAGACAATCTTGCATTATTCCATATGCTAAAAAAATCTGTAACTCTAAATAAACCGATCTACGTAGGAGCTACAGTTTTAGAATTATGAAAACTAGCAATGTATGAATTCCATTATAAGGTAATGAAACCCCGATATGGAGATAAGATTAGTATTACTTACATGGATACTGACTCTTTCATTTACTACATTAAAACCGACGATATTTATAAAGATATAAAAGACATGAATGAGTATTTTGATACTTCTAATTATCCTTAAAACCATGCTTTATATAGCACAAAAATAATCACGTTTTAGGTAAAATGAAAGATGAAATGAAAGATAAGCCAGTCAGTGAAGTAATTTGTTTACGTGCTAAAAATGGTGCCATAAAAGTAGATAAACAGGAAGAACATAAAACGTGTAAAGGGATCAAGAAAAATGTCAAAAATCAAATTACTTTGGAAAATTACAAATCTTGTTTATTCTATAAACAAATTATAAGAAAAACACGATACGCTCTTCAATCGAAACAGCATAATATCACGACTAAAAAAGTGAAAAAAGTAGCGTTATACCCTCATGATGATATGCGTTATATATTAGATTGTAATGTTCATACTTTACCATGGGGTCATTATAAGATTATGGAAAAAGATAATCAATGTAAAATATGTAAATAATTGTTACTTAAATATTAAATAGAAAGGTAGGAGTGTCAAGAAAAGAAATTGTTAATGAATTACATAAATCTGCTAGAAAACACTATGCTAGAATTCCTGTTATTACCAAAGGTATTCACGATTTATGGCAGGCAGATCATGTAGAAATGAATTCTGACAATTTAAAAGGTCTAGCAAAAATTAATAAAAATTATAAATATTTATTAACTGTCATAGATACATTTAGTAAAAAAGCATGGGCGGTGCCTGTGAAACAAAGACCAGGGGAACATGTTGCCAAAGGTTTTGAGTCGATTTTAAAACAAAATCAGATAAGTCCTAATTATCTTCAGACGGATACAGACAAAGAATTCTACAACACATACTTTACTCAATTAATGAAAATATATAGTATTAAGCATTATTCTACATATACTGAAATAAAAGCTAGTATTGTCGAAATATTTAACAAAACATTGCGTAATTTAATGTGGAAACGCTTTACTTTACAAGGTAATTATAAATGGGTCGATATATTACCAGAAATACTAAAACAATATAATCATACTAAACATAGCACTATCAAAATGAGACCTGCAGATGTAACCAAAAATCGTGAACAGGTTTTATTATCAACCGTGTATTGTAAAAAATTTGCTTCTTTTAAAGGAAAACCAAAATTTAAAGTGAATGATTATGTTAGAATAACTAAGGCGAAGAAGCAATTTCAAAGAGAATTTACTCGTAATTGAACGACTGAAATCTTTCAAATAGCTAAAGTATTCCTGACAAATCCACCGACCTACCACTTAAAAGATAGCAAGCAACAACCTATACAGGGACTTTTTTATGAACAGGAATTAATGAAAACCAAATATCCTCATATCTATTTGATTGAAAAAGTTTTGCGGAAGAAAAATAATAAAGGCTATGTGAAATGGTTAGATTTTCCAAAAAGCGAAAATTCTTGGATTTATTTAAAGCATACTCTATTGTAAAAAAAGAAAATTCAAAGCCCTTATAGGTGAATCATGTCGTCACAAGTATTTCTTGTAGATTTTATAATTTCAAAAGGTGAATTTTATATTTTAAATTCTAACAACACTGTACATTTTCGTTGCTTAGTTAAATTGTCATCATCATCACGAGGTCTATCAGTATCACAGGTAAAAAATATATTAAATCAAATTTGTTCTTCAAACGCTGTGTGTTTATGTAAAGGAGAATATAAAGCAAAATGGTTAAAAACGTTATTTAAAATAAATGTGATATATCTGTAATAAAGAGAAAAAATATGGAGTAGAAAATTCCTTTTACATGTATGGCAGCAGGTCCTGCAGGCTGTGGAAAATCATATTTTGTTAAAACATTTCTCGACCATTATAGTAAGTTATTTAAAAATATTGTATGATCTTATGGTGAATGGCAGCCGTTGTATGATACTCTTTCAGGCTGCACGTTTTAAAAAAGGTTAACTCAAAATAATGAATTTCAAGCACACGAGGGTCCACATCTTGTAATTATTGATGATTTAATGCGTGAGTGTGACCATCGGATTGTAGATATTTTTACTAAGGGTAGCCATCATAGAAATATAAGTGTAATATTTATAATACAGAATATTTTTCATCAACAAAAGGGAATGCGGGATATTTCGTTAAATTGTTATTATACTGTTTGTTTTAAAAATCCTAGAGACCAAGCTCAAATTAATTATCTGGCACGACAACTGTATCCAGGTAATACAAAATTTATTCAAGAAACATATCAAGATGCAACTCGAATTGCACATGGTTATTTACTTTTTGATTTAAAACAAAATACTCCTGATGAGCAGCGAGTTCTAAAAAATATCTTTCCAACAGATTCTTTTAATTATGTTTATCAGCCTGTAAAAAATAATTGCAAGATGGTTAATATTCTAAGAACTATTTGTGCTATAATAGCCGTAAAAATGATTAGTAAGGAAAATGCACATTTGTTAAAACTTTTAGCAAAGTCAAAACCGAAAGCTTGTAAGGCAATTTTACAAAATGCAGATCCTGATTTAATTCGCTCTAATTGCGACTGTTCCTAGAACGTATTACAGGGAAATGTTCCATTAAATAAAACAGAGATAAATAAATTAAAAATATATAAAAAGGAACTGAGATATTTGGTGAAAAAAGGTCCGTCATTAAAACAAAAGAAAAAACGAATAATTATACAAAAAGATGGTTTCCTTACTCCATTGCTTGCACCTATTTTAGGAGGTATATTATCAAGTTTAATTAAGTAATTATGTAAAACGCACAAAACCTTATTTTAATCTCATCGGAAAAATTACATAATCATCAAACGATATCTAATCTTGAAGATCAAATGAAAAAATTTTAAATAATAAAAGTTTAAATGCAGAAGAAAAATGGGTACGATATAGAGAGGTCCTGCAAAAACATTTAAATATAATTCAAAAACCGGCATCAGTTACAACAACAGCTACTACTATTGATAAAGAGGAGGAAGAAAAAGAAGAAGAAGACGAGGAGAAGGAGGATGAAATAATATCTACTCTCCCCGAAATTTGTAAACGTAAAGCAAGACCTTTATTACGTAAATTGAAACAAAATCCTATTCAATGGGATGATAATAGAAATGTGAATATTAATAATAAATTAATTCCAGGTGCAAATATAGTGGATTTGGTATCCGATTTTGTTAGATATCGTAAGAAAAATATTTCAGTTGCCGGTTGGAAACCTTTTGCTATATTATTAGCAAAAGCCAATATACCCTTAGACTACATCGGTAATCCTCAACGAATAGAATACATTAGAAAATTCACACAAATAGAAGGTGGGGAAGAGGACGATGATGATGATGAGATCGAAGAGGATGGTCCTCCACCACGTTAGCGTAAAGCTATCAACAAATGGCGAACTTATAAACAATAATACTAATATTCTATTGTAATCTATTGATATATTTGAGTATATAGAAAGAAATATAACCCGTATTTTCGTTATTACAGCAATCAAGCAGGAGGTGGTTATAATGTATATAAAGGTACAGCATATCAAGAAGGTTATGGCATTGGTAGTTTTCTAGAAGGTTTATTCTGCACTGTATTTCCTTTATTAAAACAAGGTGCAAAAGCTGTTGGTAAAGAGTTGGTAAAGACTTGATACGTACAGGAATTAATGTAGCAGGAGATGTACTAGATAATAATAGACCTATTGAAGAGTCTTTACAAAATCGGTGGCAAGAAGCGAAAAAAAAATTTAAAAAAACAAAGCTCAAAATAAATTAAATCAGGTGTTGGTAGGATCTGGAAGAAAAAGAAAGAAAGTTCATTTTACATCAACAGGTTGTGGTGTGAAGCGGATAAAAAGATCCAAGATATTTTTGATTGATTGATTATGGAGCAAAGTGATGGAGTTTTTATCTCACACTTCCTAGCAATAGTTCTATGGAATATTTTCCTCAAAATACTCTTGCTTGTTATACTACTAAATTATATCATCCTATTGTACTGGAGAAGGGAGTGTGGGAAACAGCTGTTGTTGAAGTACATTATACAAGTTCATTTCAGAATGTTTCCAAATATACTAATAATAGTTATTACCGTATCATGAATACAAAAAGCAGGAACATAACTAAAATCTTACCGGGACACTATTATCTTGTTGATGCTGTTCTCTCTCAAATTAATCATAAAAGTGATATATTAAATTTACAATTCAAAGTTAAAGCATCAGTAAAACGAATTGAGGTCAGTAGAGTAAGAAAAGATCAAGAGAAGCTTATAGGAGTGCGTTTATCTCCTGAACTAGCCAGAATACTATTGTTTGATCATATACAACAGGAAGATATTGCAGTTGTGCATCATGCGCGTTATCCACTTGACTTACAAAAATCGCTACCTACACTCGTATATTTACAGTGATATTGTAGAACCACAAATGGTAGGTGATACTATAGCTCCATTGTTACGTATTATAAATACAAATATTACAGAGTATGGTATTAATAATGTACATATTTTTGACAATCCTCATAATGTCACCGTGCAACGTAAACAATTTGATCGACTTATTATTGATTTAAGAGATAGTACAGGTAACCTCTTCCTTTCCAACATGGCAGTGTATGTGTAAAATTACATTTTCGTAGAAGTAATACGGTATTGTAAATCTTAACTTGTGTGAATATTAATAGTAAGAAAAAGAGAAAAATGCAATGTGAGTGTATGAAATCAGAATTAGATTTATTTGCTGGTTTACACACCCAAACTAGTATAATAAGTAATAAAATAGTTCCATATAAGCCTGTGGCTTCAATATATGATAATTTACCAACAGAATTTGTTGTCCCCGGTCACGGGGATGACTATATGGACTTACCGCATACAATGTTATATATTAAAGATAAAATTAGTAAATCAGATGGTTCTATTTAACTTCTGCCGATAAGAAAATTGGTCCTGTAAATGATTTTCTCAATGCAATGTTCAGTGAAGTGCAATTATATTTGAATAATCAATTTATTTCCTACTCTTCACATACATATCCATATCGGTCACATATTGTAAAGCTACTAAATTATAATGCTAATGCTAAAATAACGCATCTTCAAACATCAATGTGGTTTAAAGATACTGCAGGTCATATGGACAGTGTGGTAATTTCGGATTTAAACAACGTTTTCTTCTCACTACTTTAAGTCAGTCATTTGAATTATTGGGTTATGTTCATGCTGATATATTTAATCAGGAGAAATTTTTACTGAATGGTGTACAACTGCGTATTAAATTAATTCCAGCTAAACCTACATTTTGTCTCATGGGTGACGCAGATGCTGATGGAAAAGTTGTAATTACAGATGCAACATTGCTTTTGGAAAAGGTTGATGTATCACCAGCAGTTAAAATAGCACAAAATAAAGTATTACAAAATCCTAAATTTAGAATAAAATATCCTCTAACAAAAGTGCAGGTGAAGACAGAAACTTTCCCACAAGGAACTATGGATAGTACACTTCCAGATCTGTTTTGAGGCATAGTGCCTAAATGTATTATTTTTGGTTTTGTTACTAATGCTGCTTTCAATGGTACTTATCAAACAAATCCATTCCATTTTCAACATTTTAGTATGTCGTTTTTACACTGTATGTTGATGGAAAGCCTGTACCATCCAAACCGCTACAACCTGATTTTGATAATGAGCTATATATACAAGCATATTCTACGTTATTTACAGGTTCAGGTGTTTATTATTCTAATCAAGGTAATGATAATTCACTTGCCGAATATCCTAATAGTGATACTCTACAAGTGTCTGATTTAACTCCCGATTCTAGCGCTACTGCAGCCTTTCATATTAGTCCACAAAGGCAAGGAATTGTACGTTTAGAGGTTCATTTTCAAGAAGCACTGCCATCTCCTGTAACAGCTGTTATTTATGGTGAATTCTCTTCAGAATTAGAAATTGATTTTTAGAGAGAAATTTATATTAATTGAACTTCATGAGGCACTACAACAAAATTTGCCTAAAGATCATTTCATTGGTGTGTATGCTGCAGATGAGCTACCGCTGTTTATTCATACATTTCCAGCCGCCATAATTATAAATACACATTCTAGTGATAAGTCTGGCTAACATTGGATTGCTGTTTATATATTTCGATAGTTATGGTATACCTCCCTATATACAACATCATGTAAGGTTTTTAAAACGAAAGTGTGTATTATACATGGAATAATAGACGTATTCAAGGTCATTTATCTCAATTTTTGTGGACATTACTGTTTTCTATATCTAGCATGTCATGCATCTGGTTATTCACTACGCGATTTCTTAAACAAATTCTCAATCACCACTATTGATGCTAATGATATTATGCTTTATTCATTTATGAAAGTATGATTATGATGATGGTCACTGGCCTGAGATTAAGTTCTGCGTAAACCAGACTTGTTAAATGGTGTTGTTATTTTTTAAATCCGCCATTGCCGGTCCCAAGCCCTGGATGAGAAAGGAGGAGGGTTGGGGGTGCTACCCCGTAAAAGAAAATAATGTTATGCTCAAATAGGGGTTGAAAAATAAAAGAGAAGAAGTTCACCCCTAGAATGGAAGCCATCAACATAATAAGGGGTGGATAATGTGGAACGAATACATCTCTGCTATTCAATTAGGGGTGGAACGAATTTGCTATGTTCTTAGGGGTGGAAAAAGTGGTCATCAAAGAGAATGAATACACCCCTTAAAATGACTATCTGTGCTACTGCTACGTCCACCCGTAAAGACCACAGGGGTGGCTGGTTGTAATCTTTGCTATAATGTGCTCATTGTCTGCTATTAGGGGTTAGAACGAGTACACCCCTGCTATGTTACATAGTCTGATGTAATTTCTGCTATGTTAATTAAATGGTTGGAAACGAGTACGCCCCTGCTATGTTACGTCTGAGCCAGTTAAAATGGTCCTTTTTCGCCTTTTCTGGTTAGTACAAATATATTCCTTTGTTTATTTAGATACCACAAAATGGTAGAAAATACTCAGCTAGTTAGAATGGACGTTCATTTTTTGTGGGTATAAAAGTAGAACACCTAAATTTATTCTTGCGTTTATTGGAGTGGCACAAAAGGTACGTTAATTCTCAGCTAGTTAAATGGTCCTTTTCCACTTTTTCTGCTTAGTACAAATATATTCCTTTGTTTATTTAAATATTACAAAATGGTATAAAATACTCAGCTAGCTAAAATTGTACTTCTTTGTTTTTTCTCTGGTTGTTACAAAAAGTAAAACACTTAAATTTGTTCTTTCATTTATTTGAGAAGTACAAAAGGTACATTAATTCTGAGCTAGTTAAAATGATCCTTTTCCGCTTTTTTCTGGTTAGTAATAATATATTTATTCATTTCTTTAAATGGCACAAAATTTTATAAAAATAGACTACTCAAATTTATCCCTTAGTTTGTTTAAATAGTACAAAAGGTTTAAGATTCTGAGCCAGTTAAAAGTGGCATTTGTCGTAAGTACAAAATTGACTACGTCACTCAAATTTATTCCTTCGTTTATTTAAATAGTACAGGATGATATAAAATTCTATGCTAGTAAAAATGGCATATCTTTGCTTTTTCTGGTTGGTATAAACTTTTTCGTTCATTTGAATAGCCCCAAAAGTATAAAAAACTGAACTAATTAAAGTGGCCTTTCTTGGCTTTTTCTCGTTAATACAAAAGTAAATAAGGCACTCAAATTAATTCCTTCTTCGCTTTTTTCAGCTTGGTACAAAATTCAATAGTTCACACTAATTTATCCATCACTCCGTTTATGAGTTATTACGTTTAAATATTTGACCTTTGAACTCGATGGTCAGTGTTTTCGGGACATGTAGTAGTTAATGTCCTGTTAGTAAATGTGGAAACAGCGCCTCAATATGTTGCTCCGTTTAGTTATTCTGGTTTAAATATCTGACCTTTGACCTCGATGGTCAGTACTTTAGGAACACGTAATAGTTGAGAAACTATTGCTAAATCTGGAAACAGTACCTCAATATGTGGCTCCGATTAAAAGTTTTTCGGGTTCAAATATTTGACCTTTGACCTCGATGGTCAGTACTTTTGGAACGTGTAGTAGTTGATAACCTATTACTAAATCTGGAAGCAGCTTCTCAATATGTGGCTCCCTTTGTAAGTTATTCGGGTTTAAATATTTGACCTTTGACCTCGATAGTCAGTACTTTTGGAGCGTGTAGTAGTTGATGACTTTTACCAAATGTGGGAACAGCACTTCAATACGTTGCTCCGTTTACGACTTATTCTGGTTTAAATATTTGACCTTTGACCGCGATGTCAGTACTTTTGGGACATGTAGTAGTTGATGACCTATTACTAAATGTGGAAACAGCACCTCAATATGTGGCTCCGTTCATGAGTTATTCGGGTTTTGACCTCGATGGTCAGTACTTTTGGGACATGTAATACTATTGAACCATTGTGTAATTTCTGCTATGTTGTATAGGGATGATAAAGGGAATTAGTGCACTCCTGCTATTGGTTAGTAATCTCTGCTGTATTAAATAGGGGTTAGAAAATAGGCCTTACTCTTTTATACATAGGGAGTTGCGAAAATATGTGTCCGTAGTCTCAGTGTAATTTCTGATTGGTTTATGTGTTCATTGTGTTAAGTGGTCTCTGCTGTGTAACATAGGTGTTGAAAAAAGTGCTCATAAAAGGGAACGAGTACACCCCCATTATTCTCCGGTATGTTAGTAGTCTTTGCTATGTTACATACCAGTGCTGCTAAAATATGTGTTCGTAGTCTCTGTGCTCATAGTCTTATGTAATTTTTGCTATGTTAAAAGAGGAGAAGGAAAATAAGTCAAACTCTTTTATTAGGTCTGCTACGTGTTCGTAGTCTTTTGTAATTTCTGCTATGTTACATAGGGGTTAGAAAATAAGGCATAATCTTTTATCAGCTCTGCTATGATAAAAAATGCTTGTAGCCTCTCATATGTAATTTCTACTATGTTAAAATAGGGGTGGAAGAAAGTTGTCATAAAAGGGAACGAATACACTCCCAAAAAGTGCTTGTGAAAGGGAACGAATACACCCCTAAAGTGGGGTCGTAAAAGGGAGCGAGTTTTCGGGGTGTTCGATTTTCCATGGTTGGATGGTACGTGGGTCATGGCGTATCGTGAGACAGTGGACTATTGAGTACTTCGGATCAGGCGGGACCTGGATTTTTTTAGTATTGCCTCCTATGGCCTAGTATGGCCCAGATCGGTAATTTTTACACTACTTATGAACTTTATCTTTCATCTGAAAAGCCCGTTTAAGGGAAATATTTTCGCTCCTTTCGGAAATATTGTATTGCCAGTGCAAGAAGCGGTAGAACACGTCCAATTCACTTGAATTTGTATATACGTACATACTAACGATAAAATATGAACTTTTTTCTTTCCAGCGGAAACCCGCGAAAGGGACAACACATCTCTAAACATTTTGCAGGCAATTTCGTACAACTGATCCAGAGATTATAACGTGGTGGAATATACCATGCCGGGAATACTCCGGCGGAAAATACCGGGAAAACCATTTTACAATTTTAGATTATATAGCTTTTAGTTTTATGTGTTTTACACCAAATGAAGCAAAAATGTAAAAAGTAAAATTTCTGTATTACCCTATTTACAGTAGCTACAGTAAAATCTTAACAGATAGGGAACTAATTTTCAGCCATTATTATTATACTAGGGTATCGCCGAGATTTCACTTTATTCCCGTTGTTTTTAGAAAAATGAAATTCTATATCATTTTCAAGGTTGCTAAACTAATCGATTTATACAGAACACTCACTCCTTGCGATAGTATTCCCGGCCTGCACTAGTGACTATGTTAAGTGTGTGATAAGAAAGATTTGGGACATTTGGTCCAATATACGATTCGAGACGAAACTGGGTTGGTCTCGTCTCGACACATCGAGTCTCAATCACATCTCGAGACAGTATTGTCCATCTCAGTATAGGTGCCATCTTTGCTTTGAAGAAAGGTGTTCTACGACTCGTGTCCATAAGGAAGTTTGCCTCTGCTATAACGAAGTACATTCCATAGCTGTGTATTTTTCTTCCGCATGCTGTATATAAGTGCACAGTGTATGGCTATTAACAGTATATAGCTATGAAGATGACAGCGCCGTATCTGAAAGTTTTCCTGGAAATATTTGGATCCCTAAATAAAGATTTCTATTATTATAGAAGCAGCAGTTGGTGTTTAGTGGAAGTAGGGCGCGAATTACATTTATTTTATACTTCATCTTAGTTCTTTTTCAGATAGTGTTGGGGTAGCAGCAGTATTTTAAATTATTTTCAATTCTTTTAGAAATTGCATAGTGGGTCTAGATAGGATCTTTAAAAAAATCTACAAAGTGGTGGAGAGTCATTAAGCAGAAAGAGAATTAATCATTGGAAAAGGTCTTGAGAGGGGAGGGAAATCCTCGCATGTGAGCGGCACATCTGTTCGCGAAGATCAAATTGAAGCTGAGAACCTTCAATATATATAGTCCATTACAATATTGCTTAAAAAAATTCGTTACTCTTGATCTAAAATTAAGCATGAAATTGAAACAATCATCCAACTTCTATTGCTTTTCTGTGTACATGTGGGGCATTTTAAGTTGTTGAGTACCATACTTCATTATATAATCATGAAGTTAAATTTACGTGTTATCTTATGGGGACTGAGAAACCAGTGGTAAAAGGTATAAGGTCGCCGATATTTATTAGCCGATGTCAACTCATGTAGCCATAAATTTAGCTTTTTCTGCTTGTTGATTGCTCAAGCAATAAACCATAGTGCATCAAATTATTCTACAATTTTAGGAATACTTTCCCGAAGGTCTGCTTTAGCAGTTATCCTAAGGGGCTCATTAGAACGTGCTGTTGGTCGGTGAACGAGGGGTTTATTTTCCAATGTTTTCAGGCGGACGAAAGTTTACAAACTAATGACGTACTATACGTTCATCCACCTGTCTTGGACCAAATGCACTGTTTGTATTTCGCTGCTAGATATAATGTTCCGACTTGAACAATACTCTTGAAGAAAATACCAATCGCATTTATGTGTTTTCCACGATGCGTTTTCACGATTCTGTTCAATGACAAGGTGCTGCGGTGGTCAGTGATGGAGCATTCACCCCTGGTTCATCTGGTATTTGGTTCAATGCCAGCTCGCGCTAAGTGGGCTTTTGTATTGAACAAGAAATCTCCCGTTTCTTTGCACTTTCTTGCCGTTGAACGATCCGCAGTGATAGTTTCTCCTCGACATAGAAAAATATGATGGATCACCTCCACCATAAAACATCATCGGTATGAGCACCTTCTGCGGGTGGATGTGCTTTGGAAACCGTGTTCCTGAAGTGATCATGATCCAGCTACTGTCCTGAACGTTTCTGATTGGTGTCTAAAGTCCTGATTGTTTAGAATTGCAATTTATTTTTCACAATCAAATGCAGGAAAATTTCTCGGTATATGTTATCACATATACTCACAGAATGGCATACCTTTCATAGGCGATATTAGCCGATGCCAACTCACGTAGCCATTAATCCAACTTTCCCTCTTGCTGATTGTGTGGAGCCAAGAACAACAGTGTCATGATCTGTATCAAATTGGATTACAACTTTAGGAATACTTTTCCGAAGGTCTGCTTGCACAGTTATCCTAAGGAGCTCATCAGAACATGCTGTTGGTCGGTAGACACGTGATTCATTCACCACACCTACAGCAAACGCAGTCTTTGTATTTCACAGCTAGATGTGAAGAATGTTTTAACTTAAACTCTTTAACAAAATACCAATCGCATTTATGCGTCCTCCATGATGCATTTTCACACGATCCTGTTCAACGACAAGGGACCGCGTGGTTCAGTGACAGAGAATTCACTTTTCGTGCGTGTGGTCTTTGGTTCAATCCCAGCTCGCACCAAGCACGCTTTTGCATTGAACAAACCTCATATGCGTGGATTTTCTCGTTTCCCCATTTCTTTCCACTTTCTTTATCCCAGTCTTTTATTAATTCTCATTATCATCATCTCTTTTAGCCTAACCGGCATAAACGTAGGACGTAAAACTGAAAATTTTCATTTCATTTCTGTTCAACGATAAGTCACCCCCTTGCTTGTTTTCTGAGCTTGATTTGTTGATTTGAGCTGAAGAGAGTTGTTTCCGAGTAGACGTAATATCCAGTATTTCAATCGCACCAAATCACTATTTGGTTATGCATGAAATTAAAATCTGAAGAATCAAACGACGGAATAATTCCTTTTTAAAAATTCGCTGAAAATTTTGTAAAAATTACTAGATTTCTATAACATATTATGTATATTTGCTTTAACCCTTTCTCATAGTCCCAGTATTAGGGATTATTCAATCAAGCATGAGTAGTTAATTTAGCCCTCCTCAGCATATGTTGGTTGGGTAACCATGATTAAAAACTATACTCTACGGTAACTTTCACCATATATATATCTATATAGGCCTTTTCTTTAAAAACTTTGACGGAATTTGGTGCATATTTTTTGAGGCTTTACAATCATTTTCATTCCTTGGAGTAAAATCAATCAAAGCGAGAGAAAGAACTTATTCTCCTTCTTAGGGAGAATGAACTTATTCTCCCTCGAAGTTTAAAAATATCTCCCCAGTTCAAAGTGCTTATGCACTCTTTGAATTATCTTTATCATTTCCGCTATTTCTCTAGTGCTTTCATCTATTATTAGGAAGCTATGCACAATACCACGATGGACAAAATTCAGCCATGTAGGCTGTTCTATTTTTAGCGAAAAAATTAATTTCCAGTAAGTAATTTTTCTGCTATTAGTGATGCATTTCGAGTCTCTATATTACGTAGAATACAATGATATTTTCGATAAATTGAATTTTGTATTTTCATGCATGTTTTAACAATTGTGTACACAAATATGTACATCTCACAATTACCTAAATAAGACAACCGCAATCAAAATGGCAGTTGTATATCACTTGTTAAGTCAAGAAGCACAATAGTGCAAACGTACATATAACAACCGCAATCAAAATTGCGATTGTATTTCATTTGTTAAGTCCAAAAGCATTATAGTACAAAATAATAAAAATCGACGAGTAAAGAAAATATCAGCGCTAGAAAGGGTTAACCTTCAACATTTGAGCAGGATATGCAGAGATAAGAATTTACTATATTAAGATATACGCAAAATGATGTACAGAAATGATGAGATTGGATGCTCCCCTAATGAAATATTGCATACGTTACTGTGTTCTGTGGTAACTTTCATACGAAATAATCATTCTATTTTGCTGTAATGTAGCGTGTTTTTTTTTCCTGAAGAATTCTAATAGTTTCTTCTGCTTAGAGTTGAAATGGGTCAATAACGATGATGCAAACTACTTATAATATATATATATTATAATATATATTTATATATCTTTAATATATTCTAATCTTCTTTCATCTTTAATAGAAATAAATAAGAAGGCATCTCTTCTTGGCTTGCGTCCTAACTTTTCTAAATGCGAGTTGGATTGTCTTCGAACAGATGAAACCGCATTCGACGAAATCTTTAGATGATTTAATGAGGCTGCACCAGGCATACGCCCTCTAACAATTCAGAATGCTTGTCTTCTAAGTGCTGCTCTCACGTCGGAAGTACTCACTAACGTGCTATTGAATAAAATATCTACTTTAAAATTGTTCTTGTCTCGACTTCTCTCAATTTCAGCCCATTCAGCCTTTTTCCTTTTACGAGCATCTTTATCAATCCCTCGCTTAACCTATTTTTTACGATGCTTTCCATCTTGGCATGAGAGTTCTTTGCTGGAAAAATATGATACTGTCCTGAAAATTGGCCTTGAATCAATTCTGAACTGCTCCTTAAATGACGACTCTTGGACACAAGCATGTTTACCTGTTGGTTTGGGCGGTCTTGGTATTCGATGAGCTGTGGATATGGCGATTCCTACATTCTTAGCGTCACACCACGGATCTCTGCGTTTAATCGAAGCTCCCCTTCCACAGGGTTATTGTTTGGACCCAGATGGTTCAGTTCAAGAAGGCTCTAATAAGTGGGCAAACAGCAGATACAAGCCTTCCGTAGATTAACAAAAAGTGTTATCAGTCATCTTGGTATACATCAATTGCATGTCAATTACATAATCATTTGTTACAATCTGTTGTTGTTCCGGAAGATAAAACCAGGTTTCTTGCTGCTTCGCCTCCCGAAGCGGGTGCATGGTTGATGGCGATACTTTCTCCGCCTTTAGGCCTGCATTTCTAAAATGAAAGCTTTCAAATTGCTGCAGCCTTACGTTTAGGCTTAGCAGTTTGTGAGCGTCATCGCTGTCCAGCTTGTGGGGGTAGGTTAACCAACGTGGCCTGCATGGCTTTTCATGCATGAAGACCGCTGGTAGATTCGCCCGACATTCCTCTGTAAATGATATAATACTACGAGCCCTCAACACAGCTGGATTTCCTTCTATACGGGAACCTTCTGGTTGCTGTCGATCGGATGGAAAGCGACCGGATGGGATGACACTGGTTCCATGGATGAGAGGTAAATGTTTATTGTGAGACTTCACATGCGCTGATACATACGCTCATTCAACTCTCCCTCTGTCAGTAATGAACGCTGGAGCTGTTGCTAATCGCAGAGAAGCTCAAAAGCAAAGAAAATACAACAACCTTCTTGAAAAGTTTGTTTTCACTCCAATCGCTATTGAAACCAGTGGTGCTTGGGGTGCAAGAAGTCTTGAATTCATTAGGGAGGTAGGAAGATGCATTTCTTGTGTTTCTGGCGAAGTTCGCTCTACATCTTATCTAATACAGCGCATATCCGTTTCTATCCAACGTGGTAACGTCTCGTCGGACCTTGGCACTTTACCACCTGGCAAGGAACTGGATGAGGTATTTATACTCTGAGAAGAATTGTTTTATATATAACAGTTCCTGGACAATAGCTTTTCTTTTGACGTTATAATTACATAATTACTTCTGATTTAATGTTTCTTGTTTCCGACCATGAATCGACATTAATATGTTCTTTAACTTTCAAGTACTATCGTAACAGTGTAATAAATAAAACCTATTTATTAATAAAAAATTAATAATATATATAAACTATAAGATATATTGTGAAAATTTTCTATAAAACAGATAGCTTCGATGTGTAAAAAAAAAAAAAACAATATGTGTTTTGTTCCAGCTTAGACTTATTTCTATAGTTTGGGGTTGTAATCAGTGAGATGAAGAGGAAGAATCGTTCGCTTCTACAGACAGCATCACTGGTTGTAATAATAATAATAATAATAATAATAATAATAATAATAATAATAACCCTTATTGAAACACTTCTAGAGCAACAATAACATTTTTTATTATGGAAAGTTGTCAAAAATCCTATTTTGATATCTTTTAAAATAAATTTATTGTTGCTAGCAGAATTTCAGCGCTATAGAAGGGTGGATGGCCTTGCAACCTGCCAATCAATCAACTTCACAACCGGTTTCAACTCTTCTTTTGAATGGACTGTAGAGCTCCTCGCAAATATCTCTATTAGTAGGGACGTAAACATAAACAATTTGCATTTTTGGAAAAAAGGCGAAACATCCAGTAATACTTGTTTACACCCGGCAAAAGAAATCTAGAGATAAGGCCCAAAGTTTTTGGACGCCATATTGGAAAATGGCCGTCATCTTGAAAAATAGAGCCATTTTCCAGAATATCCATTTTAATTAGATACTGCCTCGATATTATTCATCCGAATTTCATGATTAATACATCATTCTCTTTAGAATACTGCAATCTTTTAAATGCAACACAGCGCGTGTCTGTATTACATACAAGGAAAGTGAAATTTGAAGGACATCAGGAATTTTTCTTTAAAAAATATTGTTCTTCGAAGTTTGAGCCCCCTAGAGCAGCCTCAGATGAGGGATGCGACAATAATGAACCCTGAAATAACATAAAGAGGTTATGGTAATTTCTTGCCATGGTGTCAAATAACATTGGAATATCCTATATAATGACACGAGAAAAAATATCCTAATCCCTTTTGAAAGTAGAAAATTTACACTATTAGGAAAACTTACGATCCAAAATTTCTGGATAAGTTAATATTCCAACAAATTTCATGGCTAGTACGTCATTTTCTTTAAAATGGTATAATTTCTCTATTGCAATACTGTCCATGTCCTCTGTGAAGTATGAGAAAATGGAAATTTGGGGGAAATCGGGAAATATATTTGAGAACCTTTTTGTTAATGTTTCTTGCTTCTAGAATAATCCAGTGAACACATACTCGCTGCAAACACTGACTTGGGAATGTAGATCAAACGAAAGGACAACAGTCTCCTGTATGAGTTGACAGTCAAAAAAATAAACATGATTGTGTATCATTGATATAGCAAGCAGCAAGAGCAAGGAGTACTTACGGACTTCTTTTGTCAAGCGTACATTTTGATTTTTCTCCCCTTCTGCTAATAGGGGCACTCTTCACCAGTGCTGCTGTGGGTATGATAAGACAGTGTTGCAATTAGAAGAAAGAAACGAGCTTGAAACCTTGACTGGACTAACAATTCATCCTACTTCACGAAAAATTTCCAGTTGAATTTATGAACAAAACACCTCCTAGAGCATGACGTCATTCCTTAATACTTTGGCCCCCTTCTGCCCAAAACACCAAACGCACTTTGTTGTGTGTTATGGTATACTAAAGGAATAACTATCCTCAAAACTTCAGATTTTTTTTATCCATTCCCATTCGAGATATAGGACAGTGAAACATCCCAAATTGGCATAATTCTCCAACTTTAAGATTCTTTCAAGCCTTTGGGAGCAGCTACAGGTCTGTAAATTTTTGTGTACTAATTTATGACCCCGGACTACATGCACACACAAATTCAGATCTCTACATAAGTTCTTTCCGCTTCCCAAATGTCTTCAATGTTCATATATGTTCTACTGTAGACCCCGATTTCACCTCCTTCATGTGGTTTTAGCAAAAATTTCAAGAGATCAGAGTTTTATGCTCTATGCTCTGCATGACTTGGAGACGCCCAGCAATTTTCAATTTGGTAGGACAAATACATGCTGAGATTTTCAAAACAACGTTAACGCCTAAAATCGAAAAAACGCAAAATGGCGGCAGCAGTTGCGTTGCATGGGATGTTGTAAAAAATAATTAATTGTGGTTTTGAAGTACCCTGATATATGATAAACATTCATTTAAAAATTAGATTTCTTGGAGATGATCGAGTGGCACATGCTTTCCGTCACAGAATGGTTTGAATCACATTTTAATTAGGATGTTGACAGGCACATACCACAGCTATGCAAATGATACTGTTCCTTGAATTTTATCCGCCTTGCCAGAATTTAGGTTGGATTTTGTCCTCTTGGATTTTGTCCGTGCCCACTTATTCTATAGCTATCAACGTGCCGTTTTGGGACGTTTTTGATTTTCTACTACTTCCAGTTTGAATAGAGGCTTAAGACAGAAGATGGCCGTTATTTTTAGAATGCAGAAAACCACTTCTCACTGTTAATATCCCTGTTCTATGCAGACGACTATTGAAACCCCAAGTGGATCATTTCTACGACTTCCGTATTCAATTGAAGATCAATAGAGGAGATGAAAGTTATTCTTGAGACACTAGAGAACTACTCGATTGGAGAAGACCGCTTTCATCTATTTTTTTTTTTACCGCTTTTGCTGTATGTAAATGAATATATTTATTGAAACGAGAAATTATAGTTGAGTGAACCATTTCCAGTTTTAGTAGAGTTAATAGTAGAGATTAAATATGTTCTTACGAAACTGAAACCTGGATCTCAATACGTATTACTTTTTCGATCTATGGTGATCAATGATCAAACCGGAATGGTTTATTTAAACCATTTTCGGTTTCAGAAGACTTTTTAATTTACAAACTCGATTCCTAATTCTTGAGTCTTTATATTTTGATCAAAATTGATGATGATCCATGAAATACTTCTGTAGTGTTCTTTTTTTCTCATACACGGACACACGCGGATATGGTAAACATATAAAGGAGTTTTGGTAGGAACTCAGTAGGGGAGTGGGGGTTGGGAGTGCGAAGGGAGCTGCTCAAGGTGTAAACGATTATGAAACTCTAGGGGTAGACACGAGTTTCACTTCTCAAATTGCCGTAATGCATCCCTCCCCAGCGTTTGTTCTTCAAAGAATGTCATCCGTAGTAATTCATGAGGTTTGCAAGTGGTCTTTTGACTGTTTACCTGCAGTAATGATTACCTCATTACGGAAGGAAGTATTACAATCAATCCAAGTAATTAGGTGCAAAATTGTAACAGTTATCTGAACTGTATCACTCTTTGGGAACAAAATTACCATCTTTGTATACAAAATTACAAGTTCCTAAGTACAATATTTTCAAAGATATTTTTGAATTAAATTTTACATGTTATCTTATGGAGATTCTGAAGCCTCTGATGATGGGAAGACATCCCCTTAAGCTGTAGATCATGTCCGATATGTATTTGATCATGTATTTGAAAGACAAAGTAAATTGCTAGCAAGCAAATAAATGCCCTTCCACTTCCCGCTTCCCTGGTGCCCAGTGTATGTGCAACTTTGGTGCATGGAGTCCTGCTTTCGATCCTTGGTGGGAAGTGAGGTCGAGCCTCAATGACGTTGGTCAATGCAAATCTGTTGTAAAAATTGACATATCTGGTGACTACCGGCAGTGAGCTCCTTCGTGGCTGAGCGGTTAGCGTACGTGCCTTTAGCCTGGGAAACCCGGGTTCGATTCCCGGCGGGAGCTCATGTGATTCGGATTCCACGTTAAAAAATAAGTCCCGTCTCACAAAGACCCACTGCTGAAAGGGCATTACACTCTAAATCAACTTAACTAGAGATGGCCGGAAACAGTTCCTGGTGGAACCGGTTTTCGGCTCTGAACGGATCCGGTTCTAGAAGATCCCGTTCCGGAACCGGATTTTCAGATCCAAGTCTGGGACCGGTTTTGAAAATCAGGTCTCCAAGAACCGGTTCCGCCGGAACCAGAACTTTGAGGCCATCCCTACGCTAAACCCCTGCTGCTGGCAGGCTGTGAACAGTGTACTAGATGAAATGGTGGAAGCGGCAGACAGGCGTCCAAGCGGCGGCCGCTTGTCTCATTTGGCTAAACAAATATGGTAACAGGCAATCTCGTTGGCTAAACAGGCAAACTGGGAAACTCATTATGCTAAATACCCACTGGTGGACCAAAATTTTTCTGGGGGGTACAAGCGGGTCTGAGCTGGGAGGGCACAAGCGCGTGGTTCTCTTTGCAGTACTTTGAAGGTGAACTTTGTGCCTCCTTACGAGTCTTTTGGATCCAGGTCTGGAACCGGGTTTTCGGATCTAGGTCTGGAACCGGTTCCGGAACCGGATTTCTCGGATACAGGTCTGAATCCGGTTATTATTTCATTTGTTAAATTTAAATGTTGAAACAATGCTTTTATATTATAATCTTATTATTATCAAATTTCTAATGTTAATTAACTTTGAATGTTGCAATTTTGAATGAGGCCGTCGGTTATAACAATATTTGATTGTTAAAGTTTTAATGTAAAATAACTAGGCAAAAATTGCTTTGTTTATGATTATAAGAAATGTTAATTAAATATTTATAATTATAACTTTTATATCAAATCTGATAGTATCATAACAAATACATTAAGTTGGCCCATACAAAGGCAATAGGTTTAGCATAAAATCAGTTATCTTTTACAAGTTAAAACCCCGTTTTTGGTTCATTTATTAATGGTGGACAGATTTACCGGTGTATCTGACACAAAGCTTGCATAATGGTTTCGTATTGGTGTGAACGGAACATTTTATTGAGATTGGGAGAGCTTGCTGCGATAATTTGGAGATCGATGATGACGAATCTAAACCTTTGTTTTTCAACGTCCGTGAACTTGGACCCCTACATAACGCTTTAACGATAAAATTATTGTCAATCTTTAGTGTTTCTTAGTGTACCAATCCCTAACGTTAGTGGGTCATTAGTGTAGGTGCTACAAGTAAAATATCTTTGTGATGGCACGTTTACGCTGCCACCCCACTTCATGTACTAACGAAACTTTTAGTGCCACTCGTTAGTATATCGTTAGTGCTTCTTAGTGCACAAACCAGGGTGCGAAATCATTTGAAAATGGTGGGGGTGAAGAAGTTCAGTGATCCACACTAATGCTTCGTGGAGCCTACAAAAAGTTGAAATTTTAATGGATTATTATTATTATTATTATTATTATTATTATTATTATTATTATTATTATTATTACTTGTAATAATAATAATAATTAATGTTCAAACTAGTCAACATTGTTATTTAAAAAATACTTTAATGTTATTTATTCATTTAACCAAAATTGATAACATATCTACTACATTTAATATACACTTCGGTGCGTATGGTCCAAGGTTAGAGTCCCGTGGGACCACAGTACCCTTGTGTTTACCATCATATTGAAGACTGCATTCACGAAAATGCGGTAGAGATCTATAAGCCAGAAATAATAGTCCCTGAGAACCGATGTCCCAACCAAGCATTAGAACTACTGACTTGAAGCGCTTCACCTGGCCAGCCATAGATCCCCATTAACAGTAGAGTCAGAGCATAGTTTTTATTATTTATGAAATTCCCGTTTCTTCGCGAAGTATTTAGTATTTCAGTTTGGTCGCTCAGGTATCCGGTCACTTATGTAAGTCTAAATAATACTATGTATTTATATTGTATTATTAGCAAGAATATATTATTATAAATAACAGATATAATTTTAATACAAATACTTAATAGACAACAAAAAGCCGTGCTACTTCAGTGGTTGAGCGCTCACCTCAGGTGCGTGGAATTCCTGGCTGGATCCTAGCTCGCGCCAAATTCTGTTTGTGGTATACAAACAATTGTGTGTGGGTTTTCTCGGGGTCCTCCCACCTCCTTCCACTATCTTAATCCACCATTATTATCTATCTCATCATGACCGTCCTCCTTAGTTTTACTGAATATTCGTAGGACGTTAAACCTTAGAAAATGAAAGCACAAATACAACAATACGATTGATTTGCTTATTTAAATTTAGTGTCCCTTTTCAGCAGCGAAGCCATGAGATGTGCACTTACAGTTGAAGGTGGAATCCGAACCACGGTAATCGTTCAAATTTTTTAAGGCGCTTCCTCCGGGAATCGAACCCGGGACCCCGTGCACCGAAGATGGTGCGCGAATACTAGCCAGTAGACCAGTGGAGAGAGCCACACTAATACGAGTAATGAATGATTGTGTTACTGTAGATAAACCTAAAATATAGTTTGCAATAACGTATCTTACCTTAGAGAAAAAAATTAAGATTAAACTTCACTTTGTTTCCGTGTGTAACGAGAGGTGAACATGTGATGGTCAGAAGAAGTCCATGTATGAGAAGCAGTAACAGCATCCCATAATTTTAAAGGAGATTCACTGAGTTTAATTGTTAATAAAGATTGAAAGGTACTCGCCAACATACGGGTTCTTTCGAAACTTTTAATATAAACAACACTGACTCCACGTTCACAGGCAGCAGTTGATAATGGCACAGAACGAACTTTCCGGTTGTTACATAAATTGTTGCACCAATGATTTGTTTTTACTCCAAACCTCCCTGCTCTGCAATCAAAGAAGAAAGGCCTCTTTAGCTCTTTACCGGTGGGTAACGTTCCCATAAGAGCCAACACGTTCCCACGTTGAAAGGCTATGTTAATGTGTTGAATCAGAAAAGATTTTGCTCGAGTATCTCCTATTTTAATTGATAGACGGTGGGCGATTTCATTTATAAATTTGAGGCCGCCGCCTTCTCAATTGCTGTTGCAGCAAAGCAATAGTTATCGAGTAGATTACTATATTTATTCCCTTTTTGTTATCCTCTTCGAGTAGCTAAGGGTCCAGCTTGTGCTGAGGAATATTGAAGGTTGGAGGGGGCATAAGTATCTGAACATGTGAAATCCCAAATAAATGCCTTTTCTTTCTTACCACCAGTCTTTTTCCGTCTGAATGGCTACATCCATTCGGTTCCCTCACTGCTGGGAGCCCCGCAGATATTAAAGCTCTTAATATTATAGGGGAAGGCGTTGTACCTGTGAACAGTTTTAGAGTCTTCCCCACCCCAATTTTTGTCGTACATTTGAAGTGTCATCTCTTTGTTATGAGATAGGATGATTTTTAGACGTGTTACATAATTACAATAGCTTTTATAAAATAAAATAAGAACAAATCCGTTTTGTTCACAGGTACATTATGGTCCTGTACCTTTGAACAGACCCTCTTGTACCTTTGAACAGTGATAATTACAATGTTTCTGTGGCAATAATATAAAAAGAAACCACAAATATTAACAGTTATAAATAGCAATAAAAGGTTTAGCTATAAAAAGCTCCCCAGAATTAAAATTTTATCAATTAAATTAAAAATTGAAGAGAAGTTCTAACAAAAACTTGTGAACAATAAAGTTGAGCATATACAACTGTTCACATTATGTTATATAATAAGCGAATATGTAGAAACTACTTAAAATTATAATTAATAAGTTTATATCCTAACATAACCTATATAAAATATATCAATTGTTTTAACTACTTACATTGTGTAGCTTTAAACAGTATAATTTATCGTTCAAAGGTACACGATGCATTAATGTTCATAGGTACAAGAGGGTCACCATTACGAAAAACAGTTCTCCACTAGCTTAAATATTGAACAGAAGAAAGTTTTAGTTTTCACTTTTTCACCAATGATTCTACCCCAAGTTTGGACTAATAACTATCACAAGTTGCAAAAACCGAAGAGCACAAAACTCAAAAGGTATCTACAAAAAATCTTCGTTTTCGGGGTGAAAAAATTAAAAGGAATATTACTTGACACAACACTCAGTAAACAAGAGCCAAACGCGTTTGTATTTTTTTTTTCATTTAATCTTTCAAATGAATTTTAATCACTGCACCTAGATAGCTCTGGATTCGAGAAAAGCACAGGTGTTCAAAGGTACATTGTTTCAAAGGTACAACGCCTTCCCCTATCATTCACACTTGAGTGACGTGGATGTCTGCTGGCGCTGCTTTTGCGCGACAAACCGTGTATTTTTTTTTTATCTACTAAGGCAGTAGTTCTCAAACTTGTTTTTACGGCGACCCAAATTAAATAATCAAAAGTATTTTGTGGCCCACCTGCTTTTATTCAAATACACATTAGCATTCTACATAATGGTGGTGTATTTCAAAGCAATTAAATTTTGGAAATCGTATCTCTAATTCTAGTTCGTTCAGTAACAGTCCGTATGAGTAACTAACACGAAATTTATTTGAAGATGTTGTGAATACCCCAAGGGACCACGAATGTTACAATGTAGAGCTCGATACTTAAATTTTAACAAATCAAAATTTAGTTGGTTTCTTTTATATCTATCGTAAATACCTCACTTTCAATCTAAATAGTAATATAAATTTATGAATATAGTGGCCCTGTCTGTACGAGAATATTACTTGCTGACGAATGAGCAAGTGTAATGCAAATTTCTTTTAAAATAAATATATTATATGAAATTGTACACATGCGCAAAGAGGGTTAAAATGTTTCTATAGAAAGGTAACAGAGCTAACACTACTCCCGACGTCATGCCCTATTCCATGACAGATTTTGACTCACCCACTGTCTTTCCATTCTAACCCAGCATCTCTACTGACTTTACAGCAGGGCAAAGATTTGAGTAACCACTTACTCTTCACTTCATTAGCAAACGGTTCCAATTTTCGTTTTATGAATAGGACTTCATAACATATGTTTCTGCATCAAAATAAAATTTTCATAATTAAAAGGAAAAGCTTCTCGCAACCCACCTAAAAACAGCAAGCGACCCCCAATGGGTCGCGATCCACACCTTGAGAAACACTGTACTAAGGTGTTGCTATTGGGGCAGTGGTGTGGTTCACGTATATCTGCTCCCAACCGCAGAGCGATGGATACTTGGAAGCTCTCATTGGATAGATGTAGGCCCAGATAAGGTGATTGTAGAGCTTGAAGCCATGCACCGTTCTCAGGAAACATGACCACGAGCAGCCTGGCCTTATCTTCAATGTTATTTGTAGTCTGCAATAAAGAAGCTACGTGGTAATTAACGATGGGCTCGATTTTCGAGAGCCGGAGAGTCTAACTCAACTAAATTTGTTCATTTAGCTATGCAGTCCAGCACATCTGGATTGGTGATTTCGTCTTTATCCCATTGAAGAAGAGAGCTAATTAATTGACTTGCACCATAGAAAGACGCAAGAAAAGACGGAATAGCCATTTCTGTAGCGTGACGGATTCCAAGACCTCCATTTCTGACTGGTAATGAAGCTCGTATCGTTGTTATCTGTTGTTATCAGGAGAACAATTGAGGATGGATTCCAGTCACGTTTTAAGAATATCATCAAACTTTTCCAGTAGGATATCTTCCTTCCAAGATGGAGAGCATCGAACGAAATATAATAATCTCAGCATTTCAAACGAAACCCTTAAGAAATAAAATGCGAAATGGGCTGAAAGCTTGAAAAGTCGTGACAAAAGAAATCTAGTTTGGAGGTCTTGTCTAATAACATTTTGTTTTGTGCTTCTGTTTAGACAGGCCCATATCCACGAGGGGGTAAGAGGGGGCCGGCCCCCCCTTAAATGTTGGCTGGCCCCCATGAAATTTCACGGTAGGCTTTCAAATGAACTATAATATGGTGATGAAGTGTAATATGATTAGGTAGGGCCGCCCCTAACTTCTACCGGGTCCCCCTAAATTTTGGAGCTGGCTACGGGCCTGTGTTGAGATAGCTGAACCTAAAAGCTCTGCATTAGTTGGAGTAAGGAGCTGAATACCAGGTCCTAATTTATTAAAGATACCATATAGATTCTTAATTTGTTCTTCTGTAGCACAAAGGAATTCCACTTCACATTTCGAGTAATTTAGCGATAAGACAATATATTATAGGAAAATCATTGTTTCAACAATTAGATTTAATAAATGAACTAAGCATTTTTAACAAACCAATAAAAATGTTACTTTTTAAAATTATACCAAAAAGCAACTTTCTCCTCAAGTTAGAGAATAAAAAATTCCTATACGCATTTACGGTTGGCATACTTAATTTCAAAAGTAGCTCTATTTTTTTAACCGTAGCAGTATTAACATTGGGAAACTAGCACTAACCCACTAACGATTGGTACAATTACTTTCGCTAGTGCTTTAGTTTTTGGATATATGTATGCTAACTACACGTCAAGTTGGCTTACAACAAAAAAGTCGCTCTATATTTTAGTATAGCAGCACCACCGATGGGAAGCTTACATTAAACAGTGTTAACTTAATCCTAATCATTGGCATAATTCCTTACGTTAGTGCATATGTGTACGTTAACTTGACGTAAAGTTGGCATGCAACAAAAAAGTCGCTCACTCTTTTTTTTTTTTAAACACAGCAGCATTAACGGTGAGAAGCTTTCAATAACCAGCAATAACGCAGCTCTTACGACTGATATAATTACTTTCGTTAGTGCTTTAATCTTTGCATAGGTGTGTGCTAACTTGACGTCAAGGTGGCATTCAATAAAAAATGCGCTTCATTTTTTAAGTATAGCAACAATAACGTTGGGAAGCTAGCATTAGCCAGCACTAACACAGCACTAACGATCGGTACAGTTACTTTCGTTAGTGCTTTAATTTTTGAATATGTATATGCTAACTTGACGTCAAGCTGGCATACAACAAAAACTACCTCTATTTTTTAACTATAGCCGCACTAACGAGGGGAAGCTTGCACTAACCAGCACTAACGCAGCTCTTACGACTGATATAGTTACTTTCGTTAGTGCTTTAATCTTTGCATAGGTGTGTGCTAACTTGACGTCAAGGTGGCATTCAATAAAAAATGCGCTTCATTTTTTAAGTATAGCAACAATAACGTTGGGAAGCTAGCATTAGCCAGCACTAACACAGCACTAACGATCGGTATAGTTACTACCGTCAGTGCTTTAATTTTTGCATATATGTATGCTAACTTGACGTCAAGTTGGCATACAACAAAAATTCGCCCTTTTTGTATAAGTACAGCAGTACTAACGGCGGAAAGCTAGCACTGACCAGCACCAACGTAAGGCTAACGATTAATATAGTTACTTTCGTTAGTTCTTTATTTTTGTATATATGTATGCTAACTTGTCAAGTTGGCATCAAACAAAAAAAGTCGCTTTATTTTTAAAGTATAGCAGCACTAACATTGGGAAAATAGCACTCACCACCAATAACGTAGCACTAACGATTGGTATAGATTGGTATAGTTACTTTCGTTAATGCTTTAATTTTTGCATATCTGTACACCAACTTGACCTCAAGTTGACATACAACAAAAAAGTCGCTCAATTTTTTTAAGTATGGTAGCACTAACGTTGGGCAGCTATTACTAGCCAGCACCAACGAAGCACTAACGATTGGTACAGTTGCTTTCGTTACTGCGTTAATTCATGAATATGTGTATGGTAACAAAGACGTCAAGTTGGCATACAACAAAAAACTCGCTCGATTTTTTAAGTATAACACCACTAACGTTTGGAAGCTAGCACTATCTAGCACTAACGTACTTTTAACGATTGGCATAGTTACTGTCGTCAGTGCATTAATTTTTGCAAATGTGTATGCTAAATTGACGTCAAGTTGGCTTACAACAAAAAAGCTGTTCTATTTTTTCAAAATCGCAGCACTAACGTTGGGAAGCTAACACTAACCAGCACTAACTTAGTAGTATCGATTGTTATAGTTAATATCGTTAGTAGTTTAATTTTTGCATATGAGTATGCTAACTTGACGTCAAGTTGGCATACAACAAAAAACTCGCTCCATTTTTTAAGTATACCAGCACTAACGTTGTGAAGCTAGCACTAAACAGCAGTAACCTAGCGCTAATGATATAGTTTCTTTCGTCAGTGAGTTAATTTTCGCATGTGTGTATATGCTAACTTCACCTCAAGATGATATTCAAAAAAGAATGGTTTCCATTCTTATAGGTATAGCAGCAACAACGTTGGGAAGATAGCCCTAAATAGCACTAACATAGTGCTAATGATTGGTATGGTTACTTACGTTAGTGCTTTAGTTCTATCATATGTGTATGCTAACTTGACGTCAAGTTGGCATATAACAAAAAAGTCGCACTATATTTCAGTATAGCAGCACTAACATAGGGAACCTAGCATTAATCCTCACTAACGTAACCCTAACGATTGGTATAATTGATGTTTTAGTTGATATGTGAATGCTAACTTGATGTCAAGCTAGCATGCAACAAGATTAATTCGCATTTTTTAAGTATAGCAGCATTATGGTTGGGAAACGTTCACTAACCAGCACTGACGAAGCACTAACGATTGATATACTTTTTTCGTCAGTGCATTAATTTTCGCATCTGTGTATATGCTAACGTCACTTCAAGTTGACATTCAACTACGGGTACGGGAGTTTCCGAACTATATCATGGCGGCCATTTTGAAACTGGTGCACAATATGAAACATCTTTTGGTACAGCCGTACTTAGTTTTCCAAGACCTTTCGAACGAGGTATTACTCGACCCATGTTAGCCTTTGACATTTCAAAGTTACCCCCCGTTACCCCCATTTACGGGGGGCGAGGAGGGGTACTTTTGGCGGAATTGGTTTTCCCCCTTAGCAATATATAACGTGCACATCAAAAATTTCTTCTATGTTTTATCATTTTTCAGATATTTCCGTGGATTAATTAAAATGGCCCACCCTATATATATGGTGATTTTACTGTTAGTAACCCTAATGTTTTTTGGGCTGTAATTAAATCTAGAACAAAATCTCCGGGCATACCGGCAACAGTTCAAGATGAAATACTGTAGCGAGTGAAGATCAAATACCAGACCTCTTCAATAACTACTTCTGCAAAACATTTACTTCCCTTCCCTCTAACCCATCTCCCCCCTCTCCACCCCATCTGTTCGGACACCTTATCCATTCTCTCTACCACCCCGGGCGAAGTTCTGCTATCTCCACATAGATTACTCTTGCTATCGTTATCTCCACATAGATTACTTGGACCCGATAAAATTAGTCCTCTCTTTCTCAACAAAACTGCTTCAGTTATTGCGGTTCCTCTATCTATCTTATTCAATAGATGCTTCAAGGAAGGGTATTATCCCACCAGTTGGAAACTAGCTCACGTGACCCCAATATACAAATCAGGACTTAAAGATCATGTATCCTCCTATAGGCCAATATCTCTTCTTTCTGTAATATCAATTATCTGCGAAAAAATAATCAAAGACAGGCTACTTAAATTCACCTCACCTTACATCCATAGTTCTCAGCACGGCTTTCTACCGAAAAGCTCAAGTCTCTCAAACTTAAGTACTCTTCTTTCCTGTGCAGTCAAATGTATGAGTAACAATACTCAATTAGATGTTATCTACTTTGATCTCTCGAAGGCCTTTGATTCTGTCAGTCACATTCATCTTCTTCATAAACTCTCCAATAGATTTAATGTACATTTAATTTCTCTCTCTAATCACAAGCTACTTGAAGGACCGTAAGCAGAGAGTTGTTCTTTCAGGGGCGACTTCTAACCCCAACCCGTGATCTCAGGGGTGCCTCAGGGGAGTGTACTTGGGCCTCTACTGTTTGTCCTGTATATGGATGATCTCTACACGCACTTATCAGCTCAACCTAGTGGCCTTCTGCTTTTTGCTGACGATTGTAAGTTATACAGAGAAATATCGTGTTTCCATGACACAATTGCTCTACAGGAAGACATAAATTACCTTACAGGCTGGTGTGAAATGTGGCACTTGAAACTCAACAGTAAGAAATGTGACAGTATTACTATTACTTTGAAAAAGTCTCCTGTCCCCTCCACATACCATATCAACAATTCCCCTATCACACATTCTGCTAGTCATAACGACCTCGGTGTCATCTTTGATTCAAAACTCACCTTCTCTGACCACATCTCCTCAGTACTAAAGAATTCAATGCGCATGTTGGGACTTCTTTATCGATTCACCGTACTACGCACTGTTTCTTCATTAGCAACTTTTTATAAGACTTTAATAGCACCCAAGATCGAATACTGCTCTCCCATATGGGCCATGGCAGCACCTATACATCTCTCCAGACTTGATTCTGTTCTCAATTTCTTCATCGCTATCGTCCGTTTTCTGCACTTCGAATATTATCTAAGAAGGAGCTCTTGCGACATCTTAATATTCAGACTCCTGAAGTACGCAGAATTATCTCTGACCTGAAATATCTACATAAAATAGTTAATGGAAGCTTAAGATCGGAAATATTACTTCAGGAACTATCCTTACGTTTCCCTTCCCGCATCACCCGGAATACCCACCTATTCCATCTTGCCCGTCCTAGGTTGGCTGTTATACAGAGGTCTCTCTTTTATAGAATACCAAACTGTTATAATCAAGTAACAACTGATGTGGATATTTCGAGCTACCCAGTGTTTGAAAGAGCAATTAAACAAGCTTTGACGGAGTAGTTTTACTTTTACACTCTTTTTTCTATGTTGTTGTTATTGTTGTCTTGTTTTTTTCTTTCTTTTGTTAGCATGTCCCTGTGTAAAATGGCAAAGTTATGCTGTATTTGGGAATTTGTTCAATAAATAAATAAATAAATAAATAACTTGACGTCAAGTTGGCATCCAATAGAAAATGATCTCCATTTTATAAGTATTGCAGCAATAATATTAGGATGCTAGCACTAACTTCCACTGACGTAGCGCTAACGATTGGTAAAGTTACTTTCGTCAGTGCTTTAACTGTTGCATTTGTGTACGCCAACTTGGCGTCAATTTGGCATGCCACAAAAAAGTCGCTCTATTTTTTTTAACTATTGCTGTACTAATGTCAGGAAGCTAGCGATAACCAACATTAACATAGCGGAATCCATTGGTATAGTTACTTTCCTTTGTGATCTAATTTTTGCATATGTGAATGCCAACTTGCTGTTTATGTGTATGTTAACTTGACGTCAAGTTGGCATATAACCAAAAAGTCGCTCCATTTTTCTAAGTATAGCAGCACAAACCTTGGACAGCTAGCACTAACTATCACTAACATCGCCATAACAATTGGTATAGTTACTTTCGCTAGTGCTTTAATTTTTTCATATGTGTATGATCACTTGACATCAAGTTGGCATATAACAAAAAAGTCATTCTATTTTTTTAGGAATAGAAGTACTAACGTAGCTCTAACGATTGGTATAGTTACATTCCTTAGTGCTTCAATTTTTCCATATGTGTACGCTAACTTGATATTCTATTCTTTAAGATTAGTTGGACTAACGTAGGTTAAGCAGTACTATTGTAGCAATAACGATTGGTATAATTGCTTACCTTAGAGATTTAATTTTTGCATATGTGTACGCTAACTTGCCGCCAAGTTGCCATACAGAAAAAAGGGCTATCTATTCTTTAAGTATACTCGCACTAGTTTTGAGGAGCTACCAGAGACCAGCACTAATGTAGCACTAACGATTGCTATGTAACTTTCGTTAGTGCTTTAACTTTTGCATATGTGTATGCCAACTTCACATTCAGTTGGCATAGAACAAAAAAACGCTCTATTTTTTTTAATTAATACTGTAGTAAAGTCGGAAAGCCAGTGCTAACTAGCAGTAACGTAGCACTATCCATTGGTATAGTTACTTTTGTTAGTGATTTAATTTTTGCATATAGGTATGCTAACTTCACGTCAATTTTGCATACAACAAAACAGTTGCTCTATTTTTTAAGTATAACAGCAGTAATGTTTGGACGCCAGCACGGACCAGCACTAACCATTGGAATAGTTATTCTCGTTACTGCTTTAATTTTTGTGTTAGAATTTGCTAAAGTGACGTCAAGCTGGCGTACAAGAGAAAAGTCGCTCCTTTTTTAAGTATGATAGCATTAACGTTCCGCAGCTAGCACTAACCTAGCACTAACGATTGGTATAGTTCTTTCGTTAATGCTTTAATTTTTGCATATGAGTACGCTAACATGACGTCAAGTTGGCAAACAATAAAAAAGTCGCTGTATTTTTTAACAATCGCAACACTAACATTGGGAAGCTAGCACTAACCAGCACTAACGTAGCAGTAACGATTGGTATAGTTACTTTCGTTATTCTTTTAATTCTTGCATATGTGTATACTAACTTGACGTGAAGTTGTCATTCAACTAAGAAGTCGCTCTATATTTCAGTATAACAGCGCCAACGTTGAGAAGCTATGATTAGCCAACATTAACGTAACCCTAACGATTGGTATAATTATCACGTTAATTCATATGTTTATCCTAACTTGTCGTCAAGTTGGCATGCAAAAAAAATCGCTTTTCTAAGTATAGCAGCACTAACGTTGGGACGCTAGCACTAACCACCACTAACGTAGCACTAATGATTGGTATAGTTCCTTTCGCTAATGCTTTAATTTTTGCATATGTGTATGGTAGTTTGACGTCAGTTGGCAAACAAAAGAATGTTGTTATATTTTTTGACAATCGCACCACTAACGTTGGGAAGCTAGCACTAACCAGCACTAACATAGCAGTAGCGATTAGTATAGTTACTTTCGCTAATGCTTTAATTTTATCATATGTGTATGTTAACTTGACGTCAAGTTGGCATACAAGAAAAAAGTCTCTTTATATTTAAGTACAGCAGCACTAACGTTCGGAACCTAGCACTAACCAGCACTAACGTAGCACTATAAATTAGTATAATTACTTTCGTTACTGCTTTAATGTTGGCATATGTGTATGCTAACTTGACGTCAAATTGGCATGCAACCATAATCGTTTTATTAAGTATAGCACCACTAACATTAAGAAGCGTTGACCAACCAGCACTAACGCAGCACTAACGATTGATATAGTTAATTTCGTCAGTGCATTAATTTTTTCATATGTATATATGCTTACTTGACGTGAAGTTGGCATTTAACAGAAAATGGGCTCCATTTTATAAGTATAGCAGCAATAACATTAGGAAGGTAGCACTAACTTGCACTGACATAGCACTAACGATTTCTATAGTTACTTTTGTTCATGCTTTAATTTTTCAATATGTGTCTGATAGCTTAACGTCAAGTTGGCATATAAGAAAAAAGCCGCTCTATTTTTTTAACTATTGCTGTACTGATGTCTGGAAGTTGGCGATAACCAGCACTAACATAGCGGTATCCATTGGTATAGTTACTTTCGTTAGTGATTTCATTTTCGCATATATGAATGATAACTTGACGTCAAGTTGGCGTTCAACAAAAATCACCTTATTTTTTAAGTATAACATCACCAACATTAGGAAACTACTACTCACCAGCACTAACGATTAAAAAGTTACTTTCGTCAGTGCTTTAATTGTTGTATATGTGTATGCTAATTTGGCATCAATTTGGCATACAACAAAATGTCGCTCTATTTTTTAAGTATGGCAGCATTAACGTTCCGCATCCTGCGCTAACCAGCACTAACTTTGCACTAATGATTGGTATAGTTACTTTCGTTACTAGTTTATTGAAGGAACATGAGTATGCTACCTAGACGTCAAGGTGGCATACAACAAAATAGTTGTACTATTTTTGAAGAATCGCAGCACTAACGTTGAGAACCTAGCACTAACCAACACTAACGGAACACTTACGATAGGTATAGTTTACAATGTTAGTGGTTTAATCTCTGCATATGTGTATCCTAAATTGACGTCAATTTGGCATACAACTAAAAAGTCGCTTGTTCGAAGTATAGCATCACCATCGTTGGGAGGCTTTTACTAACCAGCACTAACGCAGCATTAATGATTGATAGTTTCGTCATTGCATTAATTTTCCTAAATGTGCATATGCTAACATGGGTTCCATTTTTTACGTACAGCAGCAATAAAATCAGGAAGGTAGCACTTACCAACACTTACATAGCCCTAACGATTTTTATAGTTACTTTCCTTAGTGCTTTAATTTTTGCATATGTGTATGCTAACTTGCTGTCAAATTGGCGTACAACAAAAAAGTCGCTCTATATTTCAATATAGCAACAATACCGTTAGGAACTAGAACGAACCAGCACTAACGTTTGCAACTTTTACTTTCGTTAGGTAAGTGTATGCTAACTTCACGTACACGCAAAGTTGGCATGCAACCAAAAAGTCTCTCTATTGTTTTAAGTTTGGCAGCACTAACATTCCGCACCTAGCACTAACCAGCACAGATATAGCACTAACGACTGGTATAATTACCTTCGTTAGTAGTTTAATATTTGCATATGAGTATCGTAACTTGAGGTCAAGTTGGCATGCAACAAAAAAGTTTTTTCATTTTTTAAGAATAGTAGGACTAACGTTGGGAAGCTAACACTAACCAGCACTAACGTAGTAGAAACGATTGATATAGTTATTTTCGTTAGTAGTTTGATTTTTGCATATGAATATGCTAACTTGACGTCAAGTTGGCATACAATAAAAAATCGCTCCATTTTTTAAGTGTAGCAGCAATAACATTAGGAAGCTAGCACTAACCTGCACTGACATAGCATTTACGATTTGTATAGTTACTTACATTAGTGCTTTAATTTTACATATGAGTATGCTAATGTGACATCAAGTTCTATACAAAAAAATCGCTCTATTTTTTTTAACTATAGCTGTACTAATGTCGTTAGTGCTTTAATTTTTGCGTAAGTGTATGCTTAATTCACTTGAAGTTGACAAACAAAAAAGTCGCTCTTTTTTTTAAGTGTGGCAGCACAAGCGTTGTGGTGCTATCACTAACGTCGCGCCAAAGATTGGAATAGTTGCTTTCGAGAGTGTTTTAATTTTTGCATTTGTGCATGCTAACTTGACATCAAGGTGGCATACCAGAAAAAAGTCGTTCTATTTTTTAGGAATAGAATCACTAACGATGGAAAGCTAGCACTAAGCAGCACTAACATAGAACTAACGATTGGTATAGTTCCATTCCTTAATGCTTTAATTTTTTCCATATGTGTATCCTAACTTCACGTTCTATTTTTTAAGATTAGCAGCACTAACGTAGAATAACCAGAACGAATGTAGCAATAACGATTGGTAAAGTTGCTTTCGTTAGTGCTTTAATTTTTGCATATGTGTACGCTAGTTTCAAGTTGTCATACCGTAAAATCTCTCTCTATTTTTTCAATATTGCAAGACCAACGTTGGGGAGCTAGCACTAACCAGCACGAATATCGCACTACAGATTGACGTCAAGTTGGCATACAACAAAAAATATATTTCTCTAAGTATAACAGTACAAAGGACGGGAAGGTAGCACTAACCATCACTAATGTAGCGCTAACGAGTTATTATATTTAATTACGTTAGTGCTTTAATTTTAGCATACATGTGTATGCTAACTTGACGTCAAGTTGGTATTAAACAAAAAACGTTTTATTTTTTTAAGTATAACAGCACTAACCTTAGGAAACTAGCACTCAGCTAGCACTAATGAAACACTAACGATTCGTATAGTTTCATTTGTGCCCTAACTTTTGCATATGTGTACGCCAACTTGACGTCAAGTTTGCATACAATAAAAAGTCGCCCTATTTGCTGCATGTAACACCAGTATGATTGGGAAACAAGAGCGAACCAGCACTAACGATTGGTATAGTTACTTTCGTTACTGCTTTAGTTTTTGCATATATGTATGTTAACTTGATGTCAAGTTGGCATACAACAAAAAGTCGTTCAATTTTTTAAGAATAGAAGCACTAACGATGGGAAGCTAGTACTAAGCAGCACTAACAATTGGTATAGTTAAATTCTTTAGTGCTTTAATTTTTTCACATATGTATGCTATTATGACGTTTTATTTTTTTTAAAAAATAGCAGCACTAATGTTTTTTAACCAGCATTAAGCAGCTCTAATGTAGCAATAACGATTGGTATAGTTGCTTTCGTTAGTGCTTTAATTTTGGATATTTGTATGCTAACTTCACATCAGGTTGGGATACAACAAAAAAGTCGCTCTATTCTTTTTTAAGTATGGCAGCAGTAACATTAGGTAACTAGCAATCACCAGCACTAACGTAGTACTAAAGATTGATAAAGTTACTTTCGTCAGTGCTTTAATTTTTGCGTATCTGTATGCCAACTTGACGTCAATTTGGCTTATAACAAACAAGTCGCTCTATTTCTTTAGTATGAAAGCAGTAATGTTGGGACGCTAGCGCGGACCAGCACTAACGATTGGAATAGTTAGTTTCGTTAGTGCTTGAATTTTTGAGTAAGTGTATGCTAAAGTGACTTCAAGCTGGCGTACAGCAAAAAAGTCGCTCTTTTTTTAAGTATGCCAGCATTAACGTTCCTCTGCTAGCACTAACCAGCACTAATATAGCACCTACGATTGCTATAGTTACTTTCGTTACTAGTTTAATTTTTGCATATGAGTATGCTAACTTGACGTCAAGTTGGCAGACAACAAAAAGCTCGCTCCATTTTTTAAGTGTAACAGCATTAACGTTGAGAAACTAGCACTAACCAGCATTAACCTAGCAATAACCAGTGATATAGTATCTTTCTTCAGTTCGCTAAATTTCGCATGTGTGCATATGGTAACTTGACGTCAAGTTGACATTCAGAAAGGAATGGTCTCCATTCTGATAAGCATAGCAGCAATAACTTTGGGAAGATAGCCTTACGTACCTGTATTTTCTTAAGTATAGCAGAACTGACTTTGGGAAGCTTTCACTAACCAGAACTAACGCAGCACTAACGGTTGATATACTTATATTTGTTAGTGACTTCATTTTTGAATATGTCTCTGGTAACTTGACGCGAAGTTGGCTTACGACAAAAAAGTCGCTATATTTTTTAAGTATGGCAGCACTAACATTAGGAAACTTGCACTCACCAGCACTAACGTAGCACTAAAGATTGGTAAAGCTGCTTTCGTCAGTGCTTTAGTTTTTGCATATGTCTATTCCAACTTCCCGTCAATTTGGCTTAAAACAAAAAAGTAGTTCTATTTCTTAAGTATAAAAGCAGTAATGTTGGGACGCTAGCAAGGACCAGCACTAACGATTGGAATAGTTAGTTTCGTTAGTGCTTGAATTTTTGCGAAAGTGTATGCTAAAGTGACGTCAAGCTGGTGTACAACAAAAAGTCACTCCTTTTTCAAGTATTCCAGCAGCTAGCACTAACGTTCCGCAGCTAGCACTAACCAGCACTATAATAGCACTTACGATTAGTATAGCTAATTTCGTTAGCAGTTTAATTTTTGCATATGAATATGCTAACTTGACGTCAAGTTGGCATACAACAACAAACTCGCACCATTCTTTTAAGTATAGTAGTACTAAGGTTCGGAAGCTAGCACTAACTAGCATTAACCTAGCACTAACGATTTATATAGTTTCTTTCGTCAGTGCGTTAATTTTCGCAGGGGTGTATATGTTAACTTTACTTCAAATTGACATTCAAAAAAGAATGGTCTCCATTATTATAAGTATAGCAGCAATAACGATGTGAAGATACCCCTAAATAGCACTGACATAGCGTTAACGCTTAGTATAGTTAACTTCGTTAGTGCTTTAATTTTATCATATTTGTAAGGCTAACAGAGAAGCCGCTCTATATTTCAGTACAGCAGCAATAACGTTGGAAACCTACTACTAACCAGCACTAACGTAGTACAATACACGATTACAATAATTACTATCATTAGTGCTGTAATGTTTGCATATGTGTATGCTAACTTGACGTCAAGTTGGCATATAAGAAAAAAGTCGCACTATATTTCAGTATAGCATCACTAACGTTGGGAACCTAGCATTAAGCACCCCTAACTTAACCCTAAGGATTATTATAATTGTTATTTTAGTTCATATGTGTATGCTAACTTGACTTCAAGTTGGCATGCAACAAAAATCGCTTTTTTAAGTATAGCAGGTCTAACGTTGTTAAGCGTTCACTAACCAGCACTAACACAGCACTAACGATTGATATAGTTATTTTCGTGAGTGCATTAATTTTCACAAATGTATATATGCAAATTTGACGTCAAGTTGGCATCCAATAGAAAATGGGCTTCATTTTATAAGTAATGTAGCAATATCATTAGGAAGCTAGCACCAACTTGCACTGGCATAGCACTAACGATTTGTATAGTTACTTTCGTACATGCCTTAAATTTTGATTATGTGTCTGCTAACTTGACGTCAAATTGGCATACAACAAAACAATAGCTCTATTTTTTTAAAACTATTGCTATACTAATGTCGGCAAGCTAGCGATAACCAGCACTAACGTAGCTCTATCAATTGGTATAGTTACATTCGTTATTGATTTAATTTTTGCATATTTGTATATGGTAACTTGACGTCAAGTTGACATTCAAAAAGGAATGGTCTCCATTCTGATAAGCATAGCAGCAATAACTTTGGGAAGATAGCCCTACGTACCTGTATTTTCTTAAGTATAGCAGAACTGACTTTGGGAAGCTTTCACTAACCAGAACTAACGCAGCACTAACGGTTCATATACTTATATTTGTTAGTGACTTCATTTTTGAATATGTCTCTGGTAACTTGACGCAAGTATAGCAACACGATCATTAGGTAACTAGCACTCACCATCACAAACGTAGCACTAACAACTGCTCAAGTTACTTTCGTCAGTGCTTTAATTTTTGCATATGTGTATGTCAACTGGACGTAAATTTGCCATACAACAAAAAAGTCGCTCTACTTTGTAAGTGTAACAGCAGGGATATTGGGACGCTAGCACGGACCAGCACTAACAATTTGTATAGTTGGTTTCGTTAGTGCTTTAATTTTTGCATATGTGTACGCTAACTTGCCGCCAAGTTGGCATACAACGAAAATGACTCAACTTTTTAATTATAGCAAGACAATCTTTGGGGAGCTAGCACTAACCAGCACGAATGTCGCACTAAAGATTTTTAAAGTTACTTTCTTCAGGGCTTTAATTTTTACATATATGTATGCTAACTTTACACCAAGTTGGCATACAACATAAAGGTCGCTCTATTTTTTAAGTATAACAGCACTAACGTTCCGCAGATAGCACTTACCAGCAGTAGTATAGCACTAATGATTGGTATAGTTACTTTCTATACTAGTTTAATTTTTGCATGTGAATATGCTAACTTGACGTGAAGTTGGCATACAACAAATAAGTTGTTCTATTTTTTTAATCGCAGCACTAACGTGGGAAAGTTTTAACTAATCAGCACTAACGCAGCACTAATGATTGATAGAGTTAGTTTCGTCATTGCATTAATTTTCCTATATGTGTATATGCTAAGTTGACATCACGTTGGCGTCCAATAGAAAATGGGTTCCATTTTTTGGGTATAGTAGCAATAACATTAGACATTACAACATTACAACAAAAAAGTCGCTCTATCTTTTTAACTATAGCTTTACTAATGTCGGCAACCTTGCACTAACGACTGGTGTAATTACTTTCATTCGTAGTTTAATTTTTGCATATGAATATCGTAACTTGAGTTCAAGTTGGCATGCAACAAGAAAGTCGCTCTATATTTCAGTATAGCACTACTACCGTTGGGAAGCTTGTAAATACCTACGCTGACCTAACTCTAGCGATTGGTATAATTCTCACGTTCTTTCATATGTGTATGCTAACTTGATGTCAATTTGGCCTGCAACAAAAATTCGCTTTTTTAAGTATAGTAGCACTATTGTTTGTAAAGCTTCACTAACCAGCACTAACGCAGCACTAATAATTGATATATTTACTTTCGTCAGTGCATTAATTTTCGCATATATGTATATGCTAACTTGACGTCAAGTTGTCATCGAATAAAAAACGGGTGCCACTTTTTAGGTAAAGCAGCAATAACTTTAGGAAGCTAGCACTAACCTACACTGATATAGCACTAACGATTTGTATAATTACTTTCGTTAGTGCTTTATTTTTTTTTTGAATATGTGTATGGTAACCTGACGCCAAAATGCCATACAATAAAGAAGTCAGTCAACTTTTTTAAGGTACAGCAACATTAACTTTGGGAAACTAGCCTTTACCAGCACTAACGTCGCACTAACGATTGGTATAGTTGCTTTCGTTAGTGCTTTAATTTTTGCAAATTTGTATGCTAACATGAAGAGATTGTATCATGAGGGACGTCCCAGAGAGTATGGTGGCGGGAAAGAGAGAGAGGGGGCGAAGGAAATTACAATTAATAGATGATATAAAAACAGAAAGATCATACGCGAAGACGAAGAAGATAGCGGACGACCGTGGAGCATGGAAGCTTCTCAGCTGCGGCAAGTGACCTGCCAATAAAAGCAGAATACCTATGATGATGATGTATGCTAACTTGACGTCAAGTTGGCATACAACAAAGAAGCCGCTCTATATTTTTCTGTACAACATCACTAACGTTGGGAAGCTACCACTAACCAGCACTTACTTAGCACTATAGATTAGTGTAATTACTTTCGTTAGTGCTCTAATGTTTGCATATGTGTATGCTAACTTGAAGACAAGTTGGCATATAACAAAAATATCGCATTATATTTCAGTATAGCAGCACTAATGTTGGAAACCTAGCATTAACCACCACTAACGTAACCCTAACAATTTGTATAATTGTTATTTTAGTTCATATGTCTATGTTAACTTGACGTCAAGTTCGCATTCAACAAAAATCGCTTTATTTTTTAATTATAGCAGCAATTAACACTAGGAAACTACCACTCACCCTCACTAACATAGCACTAACGATTGGTAGAGTTACTTTCGTCAGTGCTCTAATTGTTGTATGTGTGTATGCCAACTTGGTGTCAATTTGGCATATAACAAAAGAATCGCTCTGTTTCTTAAACTATGTCAGCACTAACTTTCTGCAGCCTGCACTAACCAGCACTAACATATCACTAACGATAGATATAGTTACATTCGTTAGTAGTCCAATTAAGGCATATCAGTGTGATACCTAGATGTCAAGTTGGCATAGAAAAAAATGTTCTATTTTTTAAGAATCGCAGCACTAACGTTGAGAATTTAGCACCGACCAACACTAATGTAGCACTAACTATTGGTATAGTTTTCAACGTTAGTACTTTAATCTTTGCAAATGTGTATGCTAACTTGACGTCAAGTTGTCATATAACTAAAAAGTTGCTCTATATTTCAGTATAGTAGCACTAACGATCGGTATAGTAACTTTCGTTAGTAGCTTAATTTTTGCATTTAAGTGTGCTAACTTGACGTGAAGTTGGCATACAACAAAAAGATGCTCAATTCTTTAAGTATAGGAGCACTAACGTTGAGCAGCTACCACTAACTAGCTCTAATGTAGCGCTAACGATTAGTATAGTTGATTTCGTTACTGCTTTAATTTTTCATATGTCTATGATAAATTCACATGAAGTTGGCATACGACAAAAAGTCGCTCTATACTTAGGTATAGTAACACTAACGTTGAGGAACTAGCACGAACCAGCACTACCGTAGCACTAACGATTGTTATACTTACTTTTGTTAGTGCTTTGATTTTTGGATATGTATATGCTAACTTGACGTCCAGTTGGCATTCAACAAAAAGGTCACTCGATATTTCAGTATATCATCACTACCGTTGGGAAGCCAGCATTATCCAACACTAACATAACCCTAACGATTAGTATAATTCTCACGTTAGTTCATATTTGTATATTAAGTTGACGTCAAGTTGAATGCAACAAAACAGTAGCTTGTTTGAAGTAAAGTAGCACTATCGTTGGGAAGCTTTTGCTAACCAGCACTAACGCAGCACTAACGATTGATATAGTTAGTTTCATCAGTGCCTTAAATTCTGCATATGTGTATACGCTAACTTGACGTCAAGTTGGCATCCAATAGAAAATGAGCTCCATTTTTTAGCTATAGCAGCAATAACATTAGGAAACTAGCATTAACCTGCACTGACATAGCACTAACGATTTCTATAGTTACCTTCGTTAGTGATTTAAATTTATCATATGTGTATTCTAACTTGACGTCAAGTTGGCATACAACAAAAAACTCGATCTATTTTTTATCTATAGCTTTACTAATGTCGGCAAGATAGCGCTAACCAGCACTAACGAAGCACTATCCATTGGTGTGGTTACTTTCGTTAGTGATTTAATTTTCGCATATGTGTATTCTAACTTGGCGTCAAGTTGGCATACAACAAAATAGCCGCTCCATATTGTAGTACAGCAGCACTAAAGTTAGGAACCCAACACTAACCAGCACTAACGTAGCACAATCGATATGTATACTTACTTTCGTTAGTGCTTTAGTTTTTGGATATGCGTAAGCTCACTTGTCATCAATAAGGCATACAACAAAATAGTCGCTCTAGTTTTTTTAATTATAGCTGTACTAATATCGGCAAGTTAGCGCTAACCAGCACTAACGTAGCAGTATCCGTTGGCATAGTTATTTTCGTTAGTGATTTAATTTTTACATATGTGTATGCTATGCTGACGTCAATTTGGCATACAACAAAACAGTCGCTCTATTTTCTTTTACAACAGCAGTAATGATGGGACACTGGCACGGGCCAGCAATAACGATTGGTATTGTTAGTTTCGCCTCTGGTTTAGTTTTTGCATAAGTGTATGCTAACTGGACGTCAATTTGGCATATAACAACAAAGTCGTTTGGTATTCCACCACCAACGTTGATCAGCTAGCACTGACCAGCACTAATGTAGCAGTATCTGTTGGTATACTTAAATTCGTTTGTGCTTTAAATTTTCCATATGTGTATGGTAACTTGACGCCAAGTTAGCACACGAGAAAAAAGTCGATCTATATTTAAGTATGGTAACCCTACCGTTAGGAAGCTTACACTAAGCTGCATTAACCTAGACCTAATGAATTGCATAATTCCTTACGTTATTGCATATGTGTAGGCTACCTTGACACCAAGTTATCATACAACCAAAAGTTCGCTCAATTTTTTTTAAGTGTAGGAGAACTAACTTTGGGAAGCTTTCACTAATCAGAACTAACGCAGCACTAACGCTTGATATAGTTACTTTCGTTAATGTATTAATTTTTGCATATATGTATACTCACTTGACGTTAAATTGGCATTCAAAAAAAAGTCGCTTTATATTTCAATATAGTAGCACTACCGTTGGGAAGCTAGCATTAACAAACACTAACGTAACCCTAACGATTGGTGTAATTCTAACGTTAGTTCATATATGTATGCTAACTTGACGCCGAGTTGGCATTCAGCAAAAATCGCTTTATTTTTTAAGTATAGCAGCACTAACATTAGGAAACTAGCACTCAAAAGAACTAACGTAGCACTAACGATTGGTAAAGTTACCTGCGCCAGTGATTCAATTCTTGCATATATATATATATATATATATATATATATATATATATATATATATATATATATATATATATACTTGACGTCAATTTGGCATGCAACAAAAAAGCCGCTCTAGTTTTTAAGTTTATCAGCTGGAATGTTGAGAAGCTACCATGGACCAGCAGTATCGATTGGTATAGTTAGTTACGTTAGTTCTTTAGTTTTTTGCGTAAGTGTATGCTAACTTGATTTCAAGTTGGAATACAACAAAAAAGTCGCTCTATTCTTTTAAGTACCACTGCAATAACGTTCCGCAGCTAGCACTAACCAGAACTGACACAGCACTAACGATTGATATAGTTACTTTTGTTAGTAGTTTAATTTTTGCATATGTGTATGCGAACTTGACGTCCAGTTGGCATACAACAAAAAAGTCGCTCTATTTTTAATTATAGGTCTACTAATGTCGTCAAGCTAGTGCTAACCAGCACTAGCGTAGCAATCCATTAGTATATTTATTTTCGTTAGTGATTTAAGTTTTGCTTATTTGTATGCCAACTTTAAGTCAAGCTGGCATTCAAAAAAACCGCTTTACTTTTTAAGTATAGCAACACGAACATTAGGTAACTAGCACTCACCATCACAAACGTAGCACTAACAATTGCTAAAGTTACTTCCGTCAGTGCTTTAATTTTTGCATATGTGTATGTCAACTTGACGTAAATTTGCCATACAACAAAAAAGTCGCTCTAGTTTTTAAGTATAACAGCAGGAATCGTGGGACGCTAGCACGGACCAGCACTAACAATTGGTATAGTTGGTTTCGTTAAAGCTTTAATTTTTCGTAAGTGTATGCCAACTTGACTTGAAGTTGGCACACAAAAACGCCGCCCTTCTTTTAAGTGTGGCAGCAAAAACGCTGGGCAGCTAGCACTAACCAGCACTAACGTAGCACTAACGATTGTTATAGTTACAAACCTTAGTGCTTTAATTTTTACATATGTGTATGCTAACGACGTTCTATTTCTTAAGATTAGCAGCACTAACGTAGGGTAACCAGCACTAATGTAACAATAACGATTGGTATAGTTGCTTTCGGTAGTGCTTTAATGTTTGCATATGTGTACGCTAACTTGCCGCCAAGTTGGCATACCACGAAAAAGACTCTCAATTTTTTAATTGTAGCAACACCATCTTTGGGGAGCTAGCACTAACCAGCACGAATGTCGCACTAAAGATTTCTAAAGTTATTTTCGTCAGTGCTTTAATTCTTGCATATGTGTATGCTAACTTAACATCAAGTTGGCATACAACATAAAATTCGCTTTTTTTAGGTATAACAGCACTAACGTTCCGCAGATTGCACTAACCTGCACTAATATAGCACTAATGATTGGTATAGCTACTTTCGATAGTAGTTTAATTTTTGGATTTGAATATGCTAACTTGACATGAAGTTGGCATACAACAAATAAGTTGTTCTATTTTTTAAGAATCGCAGCACTAACGTGGGAAAGTTTTCACTAATCAGCACCAACGAAGCCCTAACGATTGATATATTTACTTTCGTCAGTGCTTTAATTTTCGCATATATGCATATGCTAACTTGACGTCATGTTGTCATCCAATAGAAAACGGGTGCCACGTTTTAGGTACAGCAGCAATAACATTAGGAAGCTAGTGCTAACTTACACTGGCATAGCACTAACGATTTGTATAGTTACTTTCGTTAGTGGTTCAGTTTTTGCATATGTATATGCTAACTTGACGTCAAGTTGTCATACAACTAAACAGTTGCTCAATATATCACTGTAGTAGCACTAACGTTGAGGAGCTAGCACTAACCAGCACTGACATAGCACTATCGATTGGGATACTTACTTTCGTTAGTAGTTCAGTTTTTGCATATGTATATGCTAACTTGACGTCAAGTTGTCATACAACTAAACAGTTGCTCAATATATCACTGTAGTAGCACTAACGTTGAGGAGCTAGCACTAACCAGCACTGACATAGCACTATCGATTGGGATACTTACTTTCGTTAGTGGTTCAGTTTTTTCATATGTATATGCTAACTTGACGTCAAGTTGTCATACAACTAAAAAGTTGCTCAATTTATCACTATAGTAGCACTAACGTTGAGCAGCTAGCACTAACCAGCATTAACGTAGCTGGAACAAACGGTATAGTTACATTCGTTTGTAGTTTAATTTTTGCATATGAGTATGCTAACTTGACGTCAAGTTGGCATACAACAAGACAGTCGATCAATTTTCAAGTATAGCAGCACTAGCATTGAGGATCTACCAATAACCACTAACTAGCACAAACGTAGCACTAACGATTAGTATAGTTGATTTCGTTAGTGCTTTAATTGTTCATATGTGTATGCTAACTTCACAACAAGTTGGCATACAACAAAAAAGTATATATTTAGGTATAACAGCAATACCGTTGGAAAGCTAGCACTAACCAGCACTAACGTAGCAGTAACGTTTGGTATAGTTACTTTCGTTAGTGCTTTACTTCTTGCATATGTGTATACTAACTTGACGTCAAGTTGGCATTCAACAAAAAGTCGCTCTATATTTCAGTATAGCAGCACTACCGTTGGGAAGCTAGACTTAACCAACACCAACGCAACCCTAACGATTGGTATAATTATGACGTTAGTTCATATGTCTATCCTTATTTGGCGTCAAGTTGGCATGCAACGAAATTTCGGTTTTTTAAAATATAGCAGCACTATCGTTGAGAAGCTTTCACTAACCAGCATTAACGCAGCACTAACGATTGATATAGTTAGTTTCCTCAGTGCATTAACTTTTGCATATGTGTATATGCTAGCTTGACGTCAAGTTTCCATCCAATAGAAAATGATCTCCATTTTTCAGGTATAGCAGCAATAACATTAGGAAGCTAGCACTACCTGCACTGATAGAGCACTAACGATTTGTATAGTTACTTTCATTAGTGCTTTAATTTTTGCATATTTGTATTGTGGCGGTGAACTCGAAATATGGTTATCTTTGCCCTTCCTTGAGTAAAGTTGAAATTTTCGGATTATTAGACATCTGTCTCCTCTTCGGTTGCTTAGTGCTAGCAAGAAAAGAAAGGAAATACGTAAAACGATGATGGTAACTGATATTGCCATCACTGCGAAATTTTTTAGGAAGTTTACCCAGTGAAGGTTATTGATGGTAATCTAATAGCATACAAACTCAATCATAAGTTCAACAACGCAATAATCAGAGGAACGTTAGTCAGTACTTACGGATGTTTGGAAAATTCTATGATACATGACATTGAATCATCTAATCATCCGTACTCGTGTATATGTACCATGCAGCGTATCCTGAGTGCAGCACTTGCTAATGAGAAGGCAAAAGGGCAATAGGTTTCCATATTTAGGGAACTGACGCAATGTATGGTCTATCACAAGATTTGGGTGTGTCCCTCGAGAATACTTAAAAAGAGCATCAGTTCCTCCTGTTGTTGATTCTGTTAGCGGATTGAATCGGACATCACTACGAAGCTCATCGACGAGCAACTTGTTACACAGGTATACAAGACTCCAGTCAAGGTATATAGCAGAGATTATCATAAAACCAGTTTCACTTATAGGAATGTCCTTTCACATTTCACGTTTTGTCTACCTACAGTAAAGCTCTCACGATTAAGAAGAGCAGGCATATAAATGCATTTCGTCTTCTATCCTAAAAGAAATAGAAATAATAAATATTAGGTTACTTATTTATTATAAAGCCGCCTGTAAGTTGAATGTTGCTTTAATCATAATGTAATAAATTTCAATTAATGTTAACAGAGCCTTTATTCTTCCCCTTGATTAAGTTACCATTTTCCCAAGTATTTCTTTGTGTAAATTTTAGTTTAATCTCCTTTTGTGACAACCGCTAAGAATTAGCATGAGCAGTTCTCCAGATATGTTGGAAATAAACGAGCAGGATGGGAATAGATTTGCACCATCGTTACAAATGGGGGCTCGTCCAATTCTTTTCTCCCCTTTTCAATTTTTCAGGTCAAAAAATTTTGTGGTGCTGCTATGACATCCCTATTTTTATGTTTTAGTGTAATGTTCATTGTGCATGTTAAGTTAATTATTTAAGTTGTTATGGATTCTTATTGGAATTACTCACTTGATTATATTGTTTATAGTGAAATAACCCTCCCCCATATTTTTTTGAATAGTGGAAACAAATTTTAACGAAGTAATCATGATGTCTTTCCATTGGTTCACCTTTTTTGAAATTTAAGAAATCTCCGCCAAAGTTTCATTATTGGTATATTCCAAAATCGGGTGAAGCAAGTTTAAAATATTGTAGGAAAACTTTTGCTCAGGAAGCCACGCTCACGAAGGCGTTGCGTTCCGAATTATGACCAATGGCAAAAGTAACAACAGATTCGTCAGTGCAGCAAGCCAGTTTGCCAAGTACATGTCTTGAAGTAGGTGAACCGCGGATAGACTATCCTCAGCAGTATAGTTTACCAGATCTTGCGGATAGGCAACCGATAACGCAAAAGCAGCGTTATAGAGAAAATTTAGCGAAGTTTGAAGAAACTTGTAGTAAATTGCCACCCTTGATTCCTTTAGATAGTACACAGTATAAACCGGTGGTTGCGGAACGTACGGTTTTCCTTAAGCCAGAAAAACTGACTGACCCTTCAAATGAAGGTGCAGCTTGTTCTTCCTAAGAGTCTCCTGGTGTAATGACAAGCGAATTTGAGTTTGACCCTAAGTTAGCTTCAACACCTTTAGAGAAGGAAGAAAAGCAGCATATTATTGATTCAGAAGTGGTGGAGGATGAGGAAGTTTATTTTCCAGTCGCTGTACCTCCTCAAGTGGGAAAACCCTTGGAGGGTAAACTGCCAGAAATCTCGCCATCTGAATCAAGTAAATATGATTCAGATGATGAAATTAAGCAATAGGCGAAGAAGGAACCATATGATGAAAAGACTGCACGAGACGCGCTAACTCCTAGTCCTCTTTCATATGACTCAGGCGAAGAGCTCTGAGAGATTATAAATGAAAAACCTTGTGTGGAAAATTTAAGTTTCCCTAAATATGTTCAAGTTGCTTCTCACCCTGCTCAGGTGCAATATTCCCCCACTGCTGACAATGCACTTGCACTATTGCTATATAAGAATATTGGACAAGAGATTTTAGATACTCACGATGTGAAGACTCCGTCAGAGAATTCATTAACTTTAGATGAAAATCAGGCAACCCCCTCCTAATCATAAACCACCCCCTCCTAAAGAACCTCAGGTAGATGATAAACAGAATATTGACGAATCAAGTGCAAAGGAGGAAACTAGAGATCGAGTAACTAATATACCAATAATGAAATTGCCAAATTTAAAGGAAGTCCTAAGGAATCTGTTACCAGGTTTCTTGATAAATATCAAACCATAGCTCGTGCTTGCAATTGGCTCGAACAGGAACAATGCACTTATTTGGCAGCTTGTCTCGAAAATGCGGCTCTTGATTGGTACTTATGTCGTAAGGAAGCCATTCAACAGTTGCAATTTCAAGAATTAAAACAAATGTTTTCTCAAGCATTTCCTGATGATTTATATAAAGATCAACTGGAACAAAAACTAAAAAGAAAACGATTACCTCCTCGTTTCCCACCCGATAACTTCGCTTATTCTTTAATAAGAGATTGGAAATTCATAAGACCTGAAATTGAAGAGAGGGAGTTGTTGCGCTTACTGTATAAGGCGTTGCCTTCAAATTACGTCCAGACCTTAGTATTAAAGGAGGTATCAACAATAGATCCAGCCATTCATGTGTTACGATTATTGCATTTAGCTGACGTTTATACCGAATCTCGCAAGGAAATTAAGAGGAAAAGCAGAGAACCAAAAAGACCGCATCATTCAAAACCTTGTATGGGTGTTGAAAACATTTCTTTTGTTAAAAGAATGTGGACGTGTAAACGTGAAATCGGGACAGATGGTAGGCCAAGTGAAATTAAAAGAGCTCGAACGAATATATGTTATTAAGGATTGCCGACGATTCCCATTAGGATTTTTAATAAAAAGGTTAATGCATTACTGGACACGGGTTCGCAGATCTCGGTGTTGGCTGAAAAAATGATTCCGCAAACTTTTCCAATAGGTAAGCGAATGCGTGCTACAATTCGTTTACGAACATTAGGAGATAAGTTAACCACTTCCTGTGGTTCGGTTAAGTTTTCAGGTAGGAACCTATGGTCGACGATCTTGTCGACTATGGTTAAATGTAGCATTAGTTAAACAGTCTCAATTGGATGAAAAAATGGTTCTTGGGATAAAGTTCATTCATCGTTACACGTACGGTATAGGGCTACAATCTATCATTATCAAAGGCAATCAAAGGCAGCCGAACATGAAGTTTAATGTTCAGTATTTGCCCAAGCAAAAAGAACAAACAGTACTGAATCTGTCACATGTTCAGTTCTATAATAAGAATGGTAACCTTAGGATAAGTGGAAATGTTTGTCCAATATCTGTCCTCAGTTCGGAATCTAACACTAACCGAAGTTGTTTAGTGCCCAAAAATACAGGCTTCTTTTTAGAAAGTGCTCCCCTTATTCAGCACATGGAAAATGAATGTCGTATTCTGCGAATCAATTGCATTGAAAGTCAACCATCTAAGATTTTAGTCAAAACTGCAGAGAGTATGCAAGTACCGGCTGGAAAGGTTGGTTTAGTAAAAGTAACCGCTAGCCACCCCACATTTGGATATAGAACCAAATGATTTTCTACATATGTTCTATAAATGTATAATTCCACCCACAATTTACGAGGAAGATACTGGGTTTGCTAAAATCCCTGTATTTATTCTTAGTAAAAGGGATGTAACTATACCTAAATTCCAAATTGTAGGACATTTAGAGGTCTTACATCAGAAGCAAGAGTAAACATGGTCAAAGCCACTCCACTCTTTTCTAAGAAAGTTGAGGAATCGAATTTAAAATACAGCATGGTATGGACAAGGAAATTGATATTTCCTCTGACCTTACAACTGAGGATCGAAAAAGGATAGTGGAACTATTAAATCAATTTCAAAATATAATGGCATGGTCTATTGAAGATATAACAGTAACTCATGAGTACGAACATAGCATAGAATTGGTTTCGATTATTCCTGTATCTTTACCTCCATATAGAGAGACTTTAGAAACTAAAAAATGTCATGAAGGAAGAAATAGACAAGTTGCTCAGAGAGAATATCATTTTTCCCTATAGATCCCCTTATGCGGCTCCAGTTATTTTAGTCAATAAACGAGACAATTCTAAGAGACTAGTCGTGGATTATCGTAAGCTGAATCTTTTAGTTACCCCTGATTGTTATGCACTCCCGCTAATCAACGACTTGATAGATTTGTTTACAGATATCAAATTTATCAGCTCGTGCGATCTCAGATCAGGTTTTCTACAAGTCCCCTTAAGACAAGAGGATAAATTGAAAACCGCATTCAACTGTAGTGCTGGTTTGTTCGCCTTTAATGTAGTTCCTCGTTTTGCTAGCTGAATGGACTCACTAAACAATTGTATATATCTGTGAAATTACGACCATACTGTTCTTTTGTTTTATTTTTAAATAAGTCAATAACTAACTACGAGCAAGATTCACCTCAAGCTTCCAAACACTCCTTTTGCCCTGCTTAGTTACTCACTTTTCAATTGTAAATTTCTAACACTTTTGGAGGATTTCTTTCTTTCATTTTATTTTTAATTATGGCTTCATCTTTCGAACGGCAACATTCTGCATCACCGTCCAATGACATATCGGTTTTGTGATTGGACTCACTTTTCAATTGTAAATATCTGAAAATTTACGACAAATCCGTTCTTTTTTCCTTCTTAGATATGTCGAACTGTACCAATGAGTAAGACTGTGATACTGCTTCCAAACTCTTCTTTCGTCTTAGTGAATGGACTCGCTTTTCAATTGTAAATGTCTGACTATGTACGACAACTCCGTTTTTTCATTTCATTCTTAAAAGTGTCAAAAACTACCGATGTGAAAGAGAGTGCTTCAGCTCCTGAACACCCCTTTGGCCCTACTGAATAGACTCATATTTCAATAGTAAATGACAAATTACGACAACTTCGTTATGTCATTTATTCTTAAATAAGTCACTAACAAACGATCAACAAGAGAAAGTTCATCTTCAAAGACTCGTTTCGCCTTAGTGAATGTACTCACTTTTCAGATTTTATTCCTGAAATGTCACCATAATTCCGTTTTTTATCTTTTTCTAAAATTTTTCATTTATAACAATCAGCAAGAGTCTGCCTTATGTAGCAAACACACCCTTCGCCCTACTCAACGTTCACACTTTTCTATCGTAAGCATGTAACTATGGACGATTGTTCCGTTCAGTCACTCCGTTTATTCCAAAATATGTCAGTAATTTACGATCAGCAAGAGTCTAAATACTTCAGCTTCCAACCTCTCCTTTGGTCATATATATTGGAATCACTCGTCAATTCTAAATATCTGATAAATTACAACAATTCAGTCATTTCATTTTATTGCTATATATGTCAGTAACTAACGATAAAATAAAGTCTCCTTCATTTTTCGAACACTCCTATCTCCTTACGAAATGGACTCACTTTTCAGTTATTAATATCTGACAATTTATGGCAATTTCGTTCGTTGATTTCATTTCATAAACATGTCGGTACCTTACTATTATCAAGGGTCTGATTTCTTCAGCTTCCAATCTTTTGACCCTATATATTGGAATCACTCTTCGATTATAAATATCTGACCAAATATGACCATTCTGTTATTTTATTTTATTCATAAATATATCAGTAACTAACCATCAAGAAGAGTCTGCTACAACCTCCAAATACTGCTTTCACCTTACTGAATGGACTCCTTTTCTAATTTAAATATCCGACAATTCACAATTCTATTGACTCACTTTAATCTTATAAATGTCAGTAATTAACGATCTCCAAGAGTCTGCTACAGCTTTCACACTGCTTTCGCCATGCTGAATGGACTCACTTTTCATTTCTAAATATTTGATAATTTACGATAATCCCGCTCTTTCATTTCTATGTTAAATATTCCGGCAAATATCGATCAGCAAGAGTTTATTTCACCATAAGGAAACTCATTACCCTATTGAAAAGACTCGCTTTTCAATTGTAAATATCTGTGATTTTAGGAGAATTCCATTGTTTCATATTATTCTAAAATAGTTCCTTAACTAACGATCATCAAGAGCATTCTTTATATATAAAAACACTTTTAGCTCTACTCAATCGACTAATTTCCAATTCTTCTGACATCTGACAATTTACAACTCCGTTCTCTCATTTTTATTCTTAAATATGTCCGTAACAAATAAATAGCAACAGGCAGCTTCATCCTCCGAACACACCTTTCTGCCTACTCAATGGACACACTTTTCTATCGTAAACATGTAACTGTATACAACTGTTCCATTCATTCACTTTATTCCTAAATATGTTAGTAATTTACGATCCGGAAGAATTTAAATACTTCAACTTACAAACACTCCCTTGGCCCTATATATAGCTATTACTCTTCAATTATATGCCTTACTAAATACGACATATTATATTATTTTATTCTTAAATGTGTCAGTAACTCACCATCAGCAAGAGTCTGCTTCATTTTAAGAACATCCCTTTCGCCCTGCACTCTTTAATTAAAAATATCTACGACAATACCGGTTTTTCATTTTATTAATAAATACGTCAGTAATTAGAGATCAGCAAGAGTCTGCTTCGTCTCCTAAAATCTGTTTTCGCCCTACTGATTGCACACACTTTTCAATGGTATATATTTGATAATTTACAATTCCGATCTTTCATTTCATTCCTAATATGTCAATAACTGACGATCAGCAACACTCTAAATACTTCAGCTTCCAAATACTCCTTTCGCCATATACAAGGTAATTCAAAAAAAAAAAAAAAAAAAAAAAAAAAGAACAAGAGTCAAACATTTATTTCTTCCAAACTACATGATTCGAACGTTACTTAGTTAAGAAAAGTTTTAATTTATTGTTAATAATTATGGTGAGCATTCAATATGAGCACTGTGTGTTACACGATAAATGTCAAAACGGTGGTTCATTTCTTGCCACACACGAATGAGCTGGTCTCTAGTTATCGAAATCACTGCTTCAACAATTCGATATCGTAGACCTTGAAGAGTGTTAGGGATAGGAGGGATAAAAACACGGTCTTTTACTTAAGCCCATAGATAAAAATCACACGGAGTGAGATCTGGAGTCCTCGGAGGCCACCGGTGATAAAGTTGATTATCTGCTCCTAGTGTTCCGATTCTACGTACGGGAATGGTGCCATTCAAGTAACGTAGAACGTGGTTATAGAAATGAGGCGGGGCACCATCTTGCATGAATCAACCTCAAGTTGGGGAAATAACCAGTTTTGAAGGATGTCTAGACAGGTTAATCCAGTCAAAGTTTTCTCCATGAAGAAGAAAGGCCCATAAACTTTGGTTAAAGATATCGCATAGAAGACGTTCATAGAGACGTTGGTGGCTCTCTTTCATGTTGAATACCTGCTGCAGGATTTTCACTTGCCCAAATTGTAACGTTATGGCGATTAACTTTACCAGAAAGATGAAAAGTGGATTCATGTGGAAAAATTAATCGTTGAGCAAAATTGTCTTCTTACATATCTCCTAACATCCTTATGCGAAATTCGTACCTTTTGTTGTGGTCGTCAGGATGCATTGCTAGCAATAACTTCAATTCTTATGGCATCATGTGCAAACGATGTTTTAGAACTCGCCATCACGTTGGTTGAGGAATGTCAAGTTCTATGCTTGCTAGTGATGTAGACTTCTTTGGTCTCCTTTCGTAAAGTGTAAGAATATGCTCGACATGCTCTTTCGATGTGCGTGGACGTCCCGTTCCTTTCCCTTTGCAGATGCAACCATCTTCTACGAATTTTTGGTGCCACTCGTAAATTTGCTTATGTGGCTGTTATTTATTAAATTGACGGCAAAATGCTCGCTTAACTGCAAAAATGAATTCAAGTTTTTCCAATTGTAACACACAAAAAGCCTTCTATTGTGATGACGCCGCCATTTCACTACAGACAAACAACAAGAAACAACAGTGCCAATGCGGCCGTGATTGCAACTTCAATCCGGGCTCTTTAAATTGTAAACTTTTCTTAATGAAATAACGTTCGAATCATGTTTCTATCTTTGTAGTTTGCAAGAAATAATGGTTTCAAAACTGTTCTTTCTTTGTGAATAACCATGTATATTGGAGTCATTCTTCAATTGTAAATATCTGACCAATTACGGCAATTAGGTTATTTCATTTTATTCAATTGTCAGTAACTAACGATCAACAAGAGCCTGCTCAATTTTTCACACACCCCTTTCGACTTACTGAATAGACTCACTTACAAATGTTAAGTATCTGACAAATTGCGACAATTACGATCTTTCATTCTATTATTAAGTATGTCAGTAACAAAGACCAGCAGGACTTTGCTTAAATATGCCAGTAACTAAGAATCATCAAGAATCTTCTACCTCTTTCAAACACTCCTTTTGCCTTACTGAATGTACTTACTTTCGAATTATAAATATCTGACAATTCACGAGAAACCCATTGTTTTATTTTTCTTACACGTGTCAGTAAATAACGATATGTAAGGGTATGCTTCAGCTTCTGCACTCCTTTTGAACTGCTGTGTGGACTCACTTCTCAGTTGTAAACATCGGACAATTTAAGACAACTCCGTTATTTCCTTTTATTTTTAAGCATCTCAGTATTTAACGATTAGCAAGTCTGTTACATGTTACATCTTCCAAACATTCCCACCGCCTTACTGAATAGCCCCGCTTTTCAATTGCAAATATATGACTATTTACGACAGTTCCGTCCTTTCATTTCATTCTTAAATAGGTCAGTAAGTAATGATCACCAAGAGTCTGGTTCATCTTCCAAACACACCTTTCGCCCTACGGAATAGACTCGCTTTTCAATTGTATTTACAAAGAACTTACGACAATACCGGTGTTATACTTGTACTTAAATACGTCAATAACGATAATCATAGTCTATTTCATCGTCCCAATTCTTCTTTCTCCCTACTGAATAGAAAAACTTTTCAATTGTAAATAGCTAACAATTTACTATAATTCCGTTATATCATTTTATTGTTAAATATGTCGGCAAACAATGATCAGCAAAAGTTCACTCCATCATCCAAAAACTCCTTCTACCTAACGAAATGACTCTGCTACAGATTGCAAACACTGCTTTGTCCGTGCTTAGTTTACCCACTTTTTAGTTGTATATATCTGACAATTTTCGACAATTTCGTTCTTTTATTTTACTCTTAAGTATGTAATAAGTAACAATCAGCGAGAGTATCTTCATCTTCCAAACACTCTTCTTGCCCTGATAAGTAGACTCACTATTCAATTGTAAATATCTGACAAAGAACGACGATTCTGTTCATTCATTTTATTCTTAAATATGTCAGTAACTATCAACAAGAGTCTATTTAAGCTTCGAAACATACCTTTCGTCACACTTAATATTCTATTGTTAATATATGACAATTTACGACAATTCCATTCTTTCAATTATTACTTTGATAAATCAGTAAGTTATGATCTTCAAAATTCTGCTTCATCTTCCAAATACTCCTTTCGCCCTGCTAGGTAGACTCACATTTCACTTGTAAATATCTTACAAATAACGAAAACCTTTCTATTATTTTATTGTTTAAAATGTCTTCAACCATTTATCCCCAAGAGCTTCCTTCATTTTCCAAACAGTCCCTCTGCCTTATTGAATGGGCTAACTTAACAATTGTAAATATATGAGAAATTACCATAATTACATTATTTCATTTTATTCTTAAATATTTCACAAACTAGCGATCAACAAGAGCGAACTTAATGTCCCTTACAGTCAATTCGCCTTACTGAATGTACTCACTCAACAATTCTAAATATCTGGAAAAAATACAATTCCGTTCTTCTATTACATTCTAAAATAAGACAACTACGTATCAGCAAGAGTCTATTTCAGCTACCAAACACCCCTTTAGTCTTACTGAAGAGCATCACATTTTAAATGTAAACATCTGAAATTTAAGATAATACCATTTTCTCATAATACTCTAAATTACTTTAGTAACTATCGATCGTCAAGAGGGTACTTTTTATTTCAAGACACACCATTATCCACACCCAAATGGCTCACTTTTCAGTTGTAAATATCTGACAATTTACAAGTGTTTCCTTCCTTTATTTTATTATTAGATATTTAAGTAGTTAATGATACAAGAGAGTCTGTTATTTTAGCTGATAGATGTTACTTTAGCTTCCAAAAACTTCTTTCACCTCTATTTTTTTCAGTCTTGAATTTTAAATATCTGACAAATCACAACAACTTCGTTTATTCATTTTATTCTCAAATATCTCTTGAACTTAGGATAAGCAAGAGTCTGCTTCATCTTCAAAACGCTCCCTACGCCCTACAGTATAGACGCTTTTTCAATTTAAACATCGGAGAATTTACGAGAATTCCGTTATTTGTTTGTATTCTATGTCGCCAACTAACAATCAGCAAGAGTCTTCTTTTCGTTCTAAACACTCCTTTTGCCCTACTGAATATACTTGCTTTTTAATTAAAAATATGAGACAAATTTCGACAATTCCGTTCTTTTATTTATTCTGATATATGTCGGCAACTAATGATCATCAAGAGACTGCTACATCTTCCAAACTCTCCTTTCGCCCAAGTGAATGCAATGAATTTTAAATTGTGAATGACAATCCCGTTCGTTCGTTTTATCCTTAAACATGTCTTCAACCCAACAAAACAAAGAGTATTCTTCAGCTTCCAGAAATGCCTTTTAGCTTCGTCAATCGACTCACTTTTCTATTCTTAATACTTAAAAGTTACTACAATTCTCTTCTTTCATTCTATTCACAAGAAAGTCAGTAACTAACGATGAAGAAGGGTCTGCCTCGTCTTCCAAACTCTTATCGTCCTGTTGAATGGAGTCACTTTGAACTGAAAATATTTGATAACTTACGAAATTCTGTTCTTTCATTTTTCTTAAACATGTCAGTATCTAACGATTAGCAAGAGTTTAAGTTCTTCAGGTTCCAAACACTACTTTGAACCTATATATTAGAATCACTCTCCAATTTGACGGAATACGACAATCTTATCAATTTATATTATTCCTAAATATATCAGTAACTGAACATCAACAAGAGTCTGCTTGAACTTCCAAACACTACTATCGCCCTGTTGAGAGGACTCACTTTTCAACTGTAACTATTTTCAACTGTATTCAATAACGATAATCATAGTCTATTTCATCGTCCCAATTCTTCTTTCTCCCTACTGAATAGAAAAACTTTTCAATTGTAAATAGCTAACAATTTACTATAATTCCGTTATATCATTTTATTGTTAAATATGTCGGCAAACAATGATCAGCAAAAGTTCACTCCATCATCCAAAAACTCCTTCTACCCTAACGAAATGACTCTGCTACAGATTGCAAACACTGCTTTGTCCGTGCTTAGTTTACCCACTTTTTAGTTGTATATATCTGACAATTTTCGACAATTTCGTTCTTTTATTTTACTCTTAAGTATGTAATAAGTAACAATCAGCGAGAGTATCTTCATCTTCCAAACACTCTTCTTGCCCTGATAAGTAGACTCACTATTCAATTGTAAATATCTGACAAAGAACGACGATTCTGTTCATTCATTTTATTCTTAAATATGTCAGTAACTATCAACAAGAGTCTATTTAAGCTTCGAAACATACCTTTCGTCACACTTAATATTCTATTGTTAATATATGACAATTTACGACAATTCCATTCTTTCAATTATTACTTTGATAAATCAGTAAGTTATGATCTTCAAAATTCTGCTTCATCTTCCAGATACTCCTTTCGCCCTGCTAGGTAGACTCACATTTCACTTGTAAATATCTTACAAATAACGAAAACCTTTCTATTATTTTATTGTTTAAAATGTCTTCAACCATTTATCCCCAAGAGCTTCCTTTATTTTCCAAACAGTCCCTTTGCCTTATTGAATGGGCTAACTTAACAATTGTAAATATATGAGAAATTACCATAATTACATTATTACATTTTATTCTTAAATATTTCACAAACTAGCGATCAACAAGAGCGAACTTGATGTCCCTTACAGTCAATTCGCCTTACTGAATGTACTCACTCAACAATTCTAAATATCTGGAAAAAATACAATTCCGTTCTTCTATTACATTCTAAAATAAGACAACTACGTATCAGCAAGAGTCTATTTCAGCTACCAAACACCCCTTTAGTCTTACTGAAGAGCATCACATTTTAAATGTAAACATCTGAAATTTAAGATAATACCATTTTCTCATAATACTCTAAATTACTTTAGTAACTATCGATCGTCAAGAGGGTACTTTTTATTTCAAGACACACCATTATCCACACCCAAATGGCTCACTTTTCAGTTGTAAATATCTGACAATTTACAAGTGTTTCCTTCCTTTATTTTATTATTAGATATTTAAGTAGTTAATGATACAAGAGAGTCTGTTATTTTTGCTGATAGATGTTACTTTAGCTTCCAAAAACTTCTTTCACCTCTATTTTTTTCAGTCTTGAATTTTAAATATCTGACAAATCACAACAACTTCGTTTATTCATTTTATTCTCAAATATGTCTTGAACTTAGGATAAGCAAGAGTCTGCTTCATCTTCAAAACGCTCCCTACGCCCTACAGTATAGACGCTTTTTCAATTTAAACATCGGAGAATTTACGAGAATTCCGTTATTTTTTTGTATTCTATGTCGCCAACTAACAATCAGCAAGAGTCTTCTTTTCGTTCTAAACACTCCTTTTGCCCTACTGAATATACTTGCTTTTTAATTAAAAATATGAGACAAATTTCGACAATTCCGTTCTTTTATTTATTCTGATATATGTCGGCAACTAATGATCATCAAGAGACTGCTACATCTTCCAAACTCTCCTTTCGCCCAAGTGAATGCAATGAATTTTAAATTGTGAATGACAATCCCGTTCGTTCGTTTTATCCTTAAACATGTCTTCAACCCAACAAAACAAAGAGTATTCTTCAGCTTCCAGAAATGCCTTTTAGCTTCGTCAATCGACTCACTTTTCTATTCTTAATACTTAAAAGTTACTACAATTCTCTTCTTTCATTCTATTCACAAGAAAGTCAGTAACTAACGATGAAGAAGGGTCTGCCTCGTCTTCCAAACTCTTATCGTCCTGTTGAATGGAGTCACTTTGAACTGAAAATATTTGATAACTTACGAAATTCTGTTCTTTCATTTTTCTTAAACATGTCAGTATCTAACGATTAGCAAGAGTTTAAGTTCTTCAGGTTCCAAACACTACTTTGAACCTATATATTAGAATCACTCTCCAATTTGACGGAATACGACAATCTTATCAATTTATATTATTCCTAAATATATCAGTAACTGAACATCAACAAGAGTCTGCTTGAACTTCCAAACACTACTATCGCCCTGTTGAGAGGACTCACTTTTCAACTGTAACTATTTTCAACTGTATTCAATAACGATAATCATAGTCTATTTCATCGTCCCAATTCTTCTTTCTCCCTACTGAATAGAAAAACTTTTCAATTGTAAATAGCTAACAATTTACTATAATTCCGTTATATCATTTTATTGTTAAATATGTCGGCAAACAATGATCAGCAAAAGTTCACTCCATCATCCAAAAACTCCTTCTACCCTAACGAAATGACTCTGCTACAGATTGCAAACACTGCTTTGTCCGTGCTTAGTTTACCCACTTTTTAGTTGTATATATCTGACAATTTTCGACAATTTCGTTCTTTTATTTTACTCTTAAGTATGTAATAAGTAACAATCAGCGAGAGTATCTTCATCTTCCAAACACTCTTCTTGCCCTGATAAGTAGACTCACTATTCAATTGTAAATATCTGACAAAGAACGACGATTCTGTTCATTCATTTTATTCTTAAATATGTCAGTAACTATCAACAAGAGTCTATTTAAGCTTCGAAACATACCTTTCGTCACACTTAATATTCTATTGTTAATATATGACAATTTACGACAATTCCATTCTTTCAATTATTACTTTGATAAATCAGTAAGTTATGATCTTCAAAATTCTGCTTCATCTTCCAGATACTCCTTTCGCCCTGCTAGGTAGACTCACATTTCACTTGTAAATATCTTACAAATAACGAAAACCTTTCTATTATTTTATTGTTTAAAATGTCTTCAACCATTTATCCCCAAGAGCTTCCTTTATTTTCCAAACAGTCCCTTTGCCTTATTGAATGGGCTAACTTAACAATTGTAAATATATGAGAAATTACCATAATTACATTATTACATTTTATTCTTAAATATTTCACAAACTAGCGATCAACAAGAGCGAACTTGATGTCCCTTACAGTCAATTCGCCTTACTGAATGTACTCACTCAACAATTCTAAATATCTGGAAAAAATACAATTCCGTTCTTCTATTACATTCTAAAATAAGACAACTACGTATCAGCAAGAGTCTATTTCAGCTACCAAACACCCCTTTAGTCTTACTGAAGAGCATCACATTTTAAATGTAAACATCTGAAATTTAAGATAATACCATTTTCTCATAATACTCTAAATTACTTTAGTAACTATCGATCGTCAAGAAGGTACTTTTTATTTCAAGGCACACCATTATCCACACCCAAATGGCTCACTTTTCAGTTGTAAATATCTGACAATTTACAAGTGTTTCCTTCCTTTATTTTATTATTTGATATTTAAGTAGTTAATGATACAAGAGAGTCTGTTATTTTAGCTGATAGATGTTACTTTAGCTTCCAAAAACTTCTTTCACCTCTATTTTTTTCAGTCTTGAACTTTAAATATCTGACAAATCACAACAACTTCGTTTATTCATTTTATTCTCAAATATGTCTTGAACTTAGGATAAGCAAGAGTCTGCTTCATCTTCAAAACGCTCCCTACACCCTACAGTATAGACGCTTTTTCAATTTAAACATCGGAGAATTTACGAGAATTTCGTTATTTGTTTGTATTCTATGTCGCCAACTAACAATCAGCAAGAGTCTTCTTCTGGTTCTAAACACTCCTTTTGCCCTACTGATATACTTGCTTTTTAATTAAAAATATGTGACAAATTTCGACAATTCCGTTCTTTTATTTTACTCTTTAATATGTAATAAGTAACCATCAGCGAGAGTATCTTCATCTTCCAAAGAATCTTCTTGCCCTGATAAGTAGACTCACTATTCAATTGTAAATATCTGACAAAGAACGACGATTCTGTTCATTCATTTTAATCTTAAATATGTCAGTAACTATCAACAAGAGTCTATTTAAGCTTCGAAACATACCTTTCGTCACACTTAATATTCTATTGTTAATATATGACAATTTACGACAATTCCATTCTTTCAATTATTACTTTGATAAATCAGTAAGTTATGATCTTCAAAATTCTGCTTCATCTTCCAGATACTCCTTTCGCCCTGCTAGGTAGACTCACATTTCACTTGTAAATATCTTACAAATAACGAAAACCTTTCTATTATTTTATTGTTTAAAATGTCTTCAACCATTTATCCCCAAGAGCTTCCTTCATTTTCCAAACAGTCCCTCTGCCTTATTGAATGGGCTAACTTAACAATTGTAAATATATGAGAAATTACCATAATTACATTATTACATTTTATTCTCAAATATTTCACCAACTAGCGATCAACAAGAGCGAACTTGATGTCCCTTACAGTCAATTCGCCTTACTGAATGTACTCACTCAACAATTCTAAATATCTGGAAAAAATACAATTCCGTTCTTCTATTACATTCTAAAATAAGACAACTACGTATCAGCAAGAGTCTATTTCAGCTACCAAACACCCCTTTAGTCTTACTGAAGAGCATCACATTTTAAATGTAAACATCTGAAATTTAAGATAATACCATTTTCTCATAATACTCTAAATTACTTTAGTAACTATCGATCGTCAAGAAGGTACTTTTTATTTCAAGACACACCATTATCCACACCCAAATGGCTCACTTTTCAGTTGTAAATATCTGACAATTTACAAGTGTTTCCTTCCTTTATTTTATTATTAGATATTTAAGTAGTTAATGATACAAGAGAGTCTGTTATTTTAGCTGATAGATGTTACTTTAGCTTCCAAAAACTTCTTTCACCTCTATTTTTTTCAGTCTTGAATTTTAAATATCTGACAAATCACAACAACTTCGTTTATTCATTTTATTCTCAAATATGTCTTGAACTTAGGATAAGCAAGAGTCTGCTTCATCTTCAAAACGCTCCCTACGCCCTACAGTATAGACGCTTTTTCAATTTAAACATCGGAGAATTTACGAGAATTCCGTTATTTGTTTGTATTCTATGTCGCCAACTAACAATCAGCAAGAGTCTTCTTTTCGTTCTAAACACTCCTTTTGCCCTACTGAATATACTTGCTTTTTAATTAAAAATATGTGACAAATTTCGACAATTCCGTTCTTTTATTTATTCTGATATATGTCGGCAACTAATTGTAATATGCCATTACAGTCTAATGATATTATGTTCTTAATAGGAGGGTGCCCGAAATTTTTGCACCGACTGTACCTGACGTTTAACAAAAAATTTCTGGCTGTTCATATAATTCGTAATATTGTTTATTATTCTATTTCAAATTAACATGGAAAACTGTAAAAAATTTATTAGGAATTATAGTTTTGGGAATCAATATCTTTATTTATATTTTAAATTAGTTATAAGTCTTGCATATGTATATGTAAATGGATTATTACAATTCTTACGGTGTCAGTGCTATCCGAAAATATAGATCCACTATTGGACGGAACTTTCAAGATCAAATAACCAATCTAAAATTTGACAGAATTTTCAGGACCACCCTTCACCTCTCTTTTAGATACCTAGGTCCTTCTAAAATCTAGTTTGATCCAGATTTTACCAAATTTTATTCGTTTCAAAGCCCCACCGCCAAAATGCTTAGTTCTGATTGGATGATAAACCCACGCTATGATATTAGGGCGCAATTATTCCATTCCACGCCGGAAAGTGCTACTGAAGACACTGGTTTTTGTTCGTCTAACTTAAAAGTCGAAAGGAGTGAGAGAAACTACAAATAAAGGTAATATTGTGATGTTATTAACGTCTAAAAAATCACTGGAAGTCTGAGGAGCCATAAACTGTTAAATTTCATAGTCAAAACTGGACTAAAAAAGGCTGAAATAGTAAGGGCAATATACTGACGCCATGATTTCATCTGGCGATCGATATAGTTCGTGATGGACAGAATTCAGGATAGTGTGTGCATTTAATCTCCTTTCCCAAACCCAGTTTGCAGTTCAGTGAATCGAATAGTTAAATTTCCCTCTTGCCCCTCCTGAATCAGTGTAGGTTCGGTCAGACCTGTCCGTTCAGTAATCTGTCTGTGTAGTTAGTACGTGATTTTTTTTTTAGCATACATGGCGGTATTTAATTTTGTTGTAGTTAGAATAGTAATCACAATGTACGTGTAAATTTACAGTAAGGGCTCCTATCTGACTCCCAAATTGGGAGTACGGCTTCCAGCGGGATGAGTTGAACATTTAGTTTGTTTCCGGGTTCCTGCCCCTTCAGGGCAGGGGTCCTATTGTTAGCTAATACTCCGATATGTCCCCTCAGGGCATTAATTAAACACTCAAGAATGTGATTTAGTGAATACAGGGCCAGTTGGCCCTGTTCCTTTCTTTCCTTTTCCTTTCATAGAGCCGATTTAAAATGGTAAAATATGAATGTTTTCTGTGTATATTTATTAGTATAACATGTATTAATGTAGTGTGTAGTATGAATGTGGCATGTATGTGTTCGTAATGTAGAAACATGTTCTAGTAGTAGTAATTGTGGTAGTTAAGTGATGAAAGAGTGTGTGAGATAATTAAATATGGACAGTGTAGTATTTACTATGCGATAAATTCTTTATTATTCCGTCATTAAGTGAACTCATACACAATATTTAATAGTGAACTTAATATAGTATAATAATTCCGTGTACAAGGTCACATTCAGTTGTTCAAGGGTTGATTATATCGTCGCTAGCCCTAGTGTCAAAAGTCAGTACTAACCGCCATTCTTCCGTCGAGATGCTTAGTGATTTAGATTTCATGAAATTGACCTTTCTTTCCGAAATAAAACCTAGAAGGTATAATTCACAGCCCATATGAGTGTACACTTAGGTCAAGTGACCCAAAATTAATATATTCTGAAAATTTCAGCATTCTGCCTAGTCTAGAAATCGAGATATTTAAATAAATAAACAATACGTAATTTTTTAACAGAAGTCGGGCGATATGATGCTAGTTCTTCGCTTTGGAATTATAATAAATGTCCATTTTTTCTTCGTGGCTGCAGAAGCTCATTGTTGCTGCAGAATTTTATAAACATTAAATATTATCGCGGATAATTCTATTTTCAGTGAACATACGTAGGATTTTTTTTCTTCTTTCTTCTTAATAAAGCTACCAGGTATTACATAGTATTGTGTGTGTGTGAAAGAGTCTTGAGTTCGAGTGAGGTTGTCGTGCGGTGATCGGAATGGGAAATGTTTGTAGTGACTATAGATTTTAAAGTATTATGATGAAATGTGTAAATAGGCTGGGCGTAGATAGAGGAAACAGGGTGTTTGTAGAATATAGCGTCGTGGCAAATGAATATTAATGTGAATATGAATATAAAGTGTATGAATATTGTAGTAAATGAATATAGAAGATAGAACGCCCATATAGTTAAATATATATAGTAGCCCAGTGAATACTTCGCCGTGTGTTGATATATAGATATTGAATAGATACGTGTAGCTACAAACATCTCAAGTTCTGACCCCTGCACCATGATATCACGCGGACCGGAGGGCAATATATAGTCGGACTACGGTAATACTTTGCAGTTTTATGTGTTATAATAATAATCAACCATAGTAATACCATCTGATAGAAGGGGAGCATCATATAATCGCTGACTAGACATATTGAATAATAAATTATGAAAAGACAGTAGCAGTTATACAACAGGGCTGTAGTGAATTATATTTTCTGGTCGGGTTTTTAAAATAGAATATCCTGCTCCGTGAGATTTTTTTTTCCTTCACGTTACCTACTCAGGCTAGCTTACAATGTTCATGGAGGCGACAGCTCTGATAGGGTTACAGAATCAAAACAATTAGTTATTGAAATTTATTTTCGCGTACCCGGATGTCGACCCCTAGTCCCTTTAAGTATTTTCATTTCTTTTCTTAGTTTAATTAGACGAGGGAAATTAACGACATCCCAGACTGTGGCGTGTCTGCGCAGGGTAGCTATCGGTGAGGTTTGGCATAGAAATCACCGATCCAAAATTCAGTTTATTTAATTTTTTTTTATTTAGGCAAATCATTAGTTAGGGATATCTTAGATAATACTTCTATTCTAGTTTCATTACTGTCCTCGAACCTTCTTAGTTTTTCTAAGGGGTCGAATATTTTTTTTTTACTTAGAGATTTCAAAATTGGGGACGCAGTTACCTGGTCCCTTTCCCCCTCTCCTTTTATCCTGCTGGTCTGGGCCGGATACGGGGATCGGATTTCAATCTTACAAGCAAACTCTTGTGGGATTGGGATCTGATGGACACAGAACTTGCATCCTTGGCAGCAGGGCGCCCCTTGAGTCTACGTATTTGAGTAGACCACCCTTTTTGGCATGTTAAGAATATTTTGGCTATGGATTTTGTTGAGAGCGAAATTCGACTTCTATCTCTGTAGCGTTAGTTATTTCTCACTTAAGTCTTTGGCGCCCCTATTCTTCGTCTTCCTTCTTCTCTATCTCTCTCTCTGTCTTCATTACTTCGAGATTTTTTTTTCAAATTTTCAACCTTCCCCCCCCCCCAAGATTTTGAACTTGTCACTTACGATTTATTTAACGTACAACTCTGATCTGAAATTACCAGCTGAGACGTTGCAAGACACGATTCATGGATAAAGTAGATAGTGATTGGGTCCTCCATCACATTTTGACCTATCGCTGAAATGAACAAAGACTTAGTATTTGACGACACTTCGATTACGTTCTTTCACCGTCGTTCCTCTTAAGTTTTTTTCCTTTTTTGTAATCCGTTGGTCACTTTCCTTTCTGTTTTGGTTTTCAATTACCTTGTAGTTAACCTGGGCCCAGAAATTGTACTTTGGTTTATCTAGTTATATCTTTAGAAATGCTCTGTGTTACGTGCCTGCCTCACAAAGTTTTTTTTTCTTCATGATTTAAACACGAATCGATTATATGAAAGTGAAAGATTTATAGATGCGCGGTATCAGGTAGAAAAGCGATTTTCTTTTTTCATATGTAATGTCGGAAGTCATTTGTTCTGGGACAATGTTGCAACCTTTTCGAAAAATTTATTATTGGGGTGATTAATTTAAATGTGTGCGCATTTATTGAATATAGATATATATATATATATATATATATATAGAGAGAGAGAGAGAGAAATGAATACGTCGAAATGTATATGTACTTAGTATGTGCATATGATTTTAAAGTAAAAGTATGATATTAAATGTATTATGAATATATGTAAGAGCGCTCGTGTCTGTCCCCCCTAAACGTGTATTGGTTGCTATAGTTTACCAGTGAGTCCTCCGACGAATTTAAGAATGTAGATTTTGTTAAGAATACCGCCGTGCACTTAAGTAATTTTCCTTTTCTTTTGAATAAATGTAAATGATACCTCATGTAATTCTGTAATGGCATGTATTGGAAAGTAACGGCAGGTCTAAACGTAACCCACATCATAACGAATATTATCCCTGAACTACCAACCAAAAACCATTGTGGAAAGTGTACCTTGAATCCTTCTCACCTGCATATGTATCCTGTGACTTGACCAGTTTTTTTTTATCCTCAATTTGAACCATCATACTCCGTACACCTGTGGAAGATCATTTTTTTAAAATCCGAATCATATATACATATATACGAAAGTGATCCTGAAGAAAGGTCTCATGACGTGTCCCAGTGTTAAATAAATAACTTAAAACTATTCAATTAATAAGTTTGGAAATGGACCGTCTAAGAGGAGAAACATCCTCTAGTGAAAGTTATTTTCTCAAAATCCCTAGATGGGTAAAGCGTCGTAATGTGCGATTGCAGACATAAACTGTTACGAGTTATAAACCAAATATAGACGATAAATGGTTTTTGTAAACCGATAGTTAGATATATATATATATAGATATATAAATGACCACAAACTAAGTCAAATGGAGCGAAATGTTTTGGACACTATGAGTAGTGCGTGATTTGTGATTTGAACGCTCAAAATCATTAATATCTTATTACCCAATGTGAGGTAGAGACTCATATATGTTCTAATACACCAAAAGGTTTTTTCTTTTTTCTTTCCTCTTTGTTCAAATTTTTTTTAAGTGAAATAAGTGTCTTCTTTGCGTATGTCGCAAATCATAATTTTGTTTTAGCATGCCTAAGATATGATACATGTAAATAAATTTTTTTCTCTTTCTATTTGTCAATATGATTGAATATATAAAAATTTACTAAAATATAATACTATGTACTCTATTAATATATAACCAAGAACTTGTGCTTTTAAGATTTTCTTTATAATTATTTGTTTTGTCTTTTCTTTTCACTATGGATGTAATAAATTATTTGTATCTTTGTAGTTAGTTGGTTTCCTTTAAACATATATACACTGTCCTGAGTGAGTGAGCGTGTGAATGCATGATAGATTTAATATAAGTAATTTTAGTGATATCAATTGTTGTATTAACATCTATAATATATGTGTCGTGTTTTAATATATGTGTTAAGGTAAATAACCTAGGTCATGAAGGACCGCTACTAATGGTTTAAATCGGCTCTAGGAGTGAAACAAAATTAGCAGGATAAGCCTAAATACGACATCTTTCTTCCAGGAAGTTGAAATTCTTATTGATACGATACATAAATTTATATTGAGTTTATAAGTCTGATTTTTTTTTCCTCTTGGCTAATTCATATGTGTGGTCGATCCTAGAGAACAGAGTTCAGATGCTGGATGGTTATCAATCACCGGTTGGAATAACAGTACAAAGAATGATTTCACTTTTCTTATTTCCAGGTCTAGGTCTGGGCAACCCCATGATCGTGGTGCCTGGAGCTAGGTCTGGGTGGTATGAGGGAACATGTGTCTATTCCGAAGCATTCCAAAATTGATTAGTTGTTAATAACATTTAGAATGATTCATCTTTCAACGACTTTCCCGACCTTTTACTATATTTCCGGAATTATCCAGTAATCTGTTTCTTATTAAAATACCCTATTTCTTTTCTTTCTTCTTTTCCTACCTCCTTCTTTTACCCTTCTACTTTCTTCTCTTTTTTTCCTATTTCTAAATGAAAGAAAACGGAGTCATGATTGAGAGTAGTCGCTATTGGCACGGTCAATAAGTTGTTTAGATGAGTTTTCTTCGGGTGTCCGATATGGAATAATTAACAATAACAAAAGGTTTATCGGAAGTTACTCTATTGGAAAATAATCTGGATTTCAATCAGTAAGTGATCTTTCGTAATCGTCCTCGTTAAAGAGAATTAATTTTAGCGACTCCTCTCCAGTACTTTGCATAATTTTCTTCGTTATTTTTTAACGTTTTCTTTCAATATTGGCGACCGTTGACATCGGACAGTTACCATGGAAACAATTGTTTTCCCTGGTAACGAATCTGAAATTATTTATTAAACACTGTTTAGGATCGAGCACATATTGACTTGGTCACAAAAGGTGCATAATTAAAAAGTTACAGTGGGATTAAATAATTATAGTCATTGGCTGTTCTGCTATCTTTGTCTCTCTCTGTAGAAAGGGGGAAATGAAGGAATTTGTCAAAGTGAATTCTAAAATTTGAAAATGCTGGAAGTTGACCCAAGGAGGGAATTAGATAGGAGTCCCTTAATTTATGAATAGTACCTGATTAATAAGTATTGTTAGTTTATAAGGATATAATTGCATGTGTTTATATTGTGTCTTTTTTGTATGGAACTATGGCAACTAATAGGGAAGTAGTATCACACGAGAACGCGGAAGTCTCATGTACACAATGTACTTTAGAAAGTAGTGAGAAAAGAGCTCGCGTCTCTCGTAGGCTAGTGAGGTGTCACGAATGTGGGCTGAAATGGATACATTTCAGTTGTATTAATTTAGAGGATACTGCTGAAAATGCAGAAAAGGTCCGGGCTGGTGAAATAGTTAAATACTGCAAAGAATGTGAGGGGAAGCTCCACCAGTCGCGTGAACCCATGAGTTTATCCTCTGAAAAAGAAAATGAACATCCCGATTCGGACGGTGAGCGAGGTTATAGTACCCCGAAGAACCGAGGCCAAATATCTCCAGTGGAGATATCTGACCTCGATGATGATGAAAAAGATGGGGATCCAATTGGTGATAAACCCAAAGAAAAGCAAAGGAAGACTGTGTCATCTAATAATGACGCTCTCCTCCTTACATTGCAACAAATGCTACAAAAAATAGATGAGAAAATAGATAATAATAGCCGAGAGATGAGACGCGAAATGAATGAAAATAGCCTGGAAATGAGACGCGAAATGAATGAAAATAGCCTGGAAATGAGACGCGAAATGAATAAGAATAGCCGGGAAATGAATGAAAAAATAGATGCCTCGAACCGAGAAACCGAATCTCGATTCGAAGTATTAACTCACAAAATAGACAATATATGTTTGGACTTTGCTTCCTCAATAACCACATTGAGGCAGCAAACGTCTACTGAAATTGATTTGGTCAGATGCGAGGCTCAACAGTCCCTGAAGCAATTTCAGCAGGAGACTGAGGGTAAATTAGAGCATGTAAATTCTGAAATTGAACAAATGGATACCAAATTGCATAAAATCAACAATAAATTAGAAACACAGCAGGCCGAAATTGATAGTTTAAAGTCAACCTTGTCAGACTTATCATTGGAAACCAAACTGGAGGTAACTGACCAGAAAATTTCGAAAATTCAAAACGAGATAGCAAATATTCAAAAAGAAATGACAAAATCTAGTCGCGAAAAATCAGAGGTAACCTATCCTTTCCCCGGTAGCGATTCCTCAGAAATATTACCCGCTATAACAACTACCCGTGGCGCAGGAAAAGAAAATTTAGTGTCAGTTGATGCACGGGATATTGCGACGCACTACCCCATGCATCGGTCAGAACCAAAGTCGTGGTTCAATTCTAATAGTGTGCCGAATCAGTCGAGTGTTGTGACGACTACGGTCACTAGCGTGAGTGCTCCCTCCTTACATGGAGGTATACAATCACATAGCGTGTTGCCGGGAAGAGGAGATGGGTGCCATTCTGAGTCGTTGTTCACGGGTGCGATTGGTCCGGGGATGGAGCCCAACATACTCAATACGACCAACAGAATCCCTTTCACTTACATGGGTAATTATAACACCGCTACTACGTCGTCGGTGGTAAATCCGGTGACGACTCCGATTGTGCAGGATAATATGTTAATTCCCAGTAACTATTCCCCTGCTTATGTTAGTATGAGCTCTAAAGTGTCCCTCCGGGATATTGAACATTTTCCCACTTTCGATGGGAACATTGCGAACTGGTTACCTAGTGTTTTCCTGCTACCTAAAAGGTGAACTCACAATTTCCAAAATCTTAAACTTTTCAACTGTACCGAGGACACAAAACGGGAACTTCTATCTCAATACCCAAAGTGAATGTTACACTGTCTCATTTGAGTGCATGAGAGTATGAGTGAGTAGTTAGTTTATTGGTATTAATACATATTAATTCTATTCAACAAAATTTTGTTATTCAAACAAATTTTTTTTAACGACGCCGGGGAACTGTAATATGCCATTACAGTCTAATGATATTATGTTCTTAATAGGAGGGTGCCCGAAATTTTTTGCACCGACTGTACCTGACGTTTAACAAAAAATTTCTGGCTGTTCATATAATTCGTAATATTGTTTATTATTCTATTTCAAATTAACATGGAAAACTGTAAAAATTTTATTAGGAATTATAGTTTTGGGAATCAATATCTTTATTTATATTTTAAATTAGTTATAAGTCTTGCATATGTATATGTAAATGGATTATTACAATTCTTACGGTGTCAGTGCTATCCGAAAATATAGATCCACTATTGGACGGAACTTTCAAGATCAAATAACCAATCTAAAATTCGACAGAATTTTCAGGACCACCCTTCACCTCTCTTTTAGATACCTAGGTCCTTCTAAAATCTAGTTTGATCCAGATTTTACCAAATTTTATTCGTTTCAAAGCCCCACCGCCAAAATGCTTAGTTCCGATTGGATGATAAACCCACGCTATGATATTAGGGCGCAATCATTCCATTCCACGCCGGAAAGTGCTACTGAAGACACTGGTTTTTGTTCGTCTAACTTAAAAGTCGAAAGGAGTGAGAGAAACTACAAATAAAGGTAATATTGTGATGTTATTAACGTCTAAAAAATCACTGGAAGTCTGAGGAGCCATAAACTGTTAAATTTCATAGTCAAAACTGGACTAAAAAAGGCTGAAATAGTAAGGGCAATATACTGACGCCATGATTTCATCTGGCGATCGATATAGTTCGTGATGGACAGAATTCAGGATAGTGTGTGCATTTAATCTCCTTTCCCAAACCCAGTTTGCAGTTCAGTGAATCGAATAGTTAAATTTCCCTCTTGCCCCTCCTGAATCAGTGTAGGTTCGGTCAGACCTGTCCGTTCAGTAATCTGTCTGTGTAGTTAGTACGTGATTTTTTTTTAGCATACATGGCGGTATTTAATTTTGTTGTAGTTAGAATAGTAATCACAATGTACGTGTAAATTTACAGTAAGGGCTCCTATCTGACTCCCAAATTGGGAGTACGGCTTCCAGCGGGATGAGTTGAACATTTAGTTTGTTTCCGGGTTCCTGCCCCTTCAGGGCAGGGGTCCTATTGTTAGCTAATACTCCGATATGTCCCCTCAGGGCATTAATTAAACACTCAAGAATGTGATTTAGTGAATACAGGGCCAGTTGGCCCTGTTCCTTTCTTTCCTTTTCCTTTCATAGAGCCGATTTAAAATGGTAAAATATGAATGTTTTCTGTGTATATTTATTAGTATAACATGTATTAATGTAGTGTGTAGTATGAATGTGGCATGTATGTGTTCGTAATGTAGAAACATGTTCTAGTAGTAGTAATTGTGGTAGTTAAGTGATGAAAGAGTGTGTGAGATAATTAAATATGGACAGTGTAGTATTTACTATGCGATAAATTCTTTATTATTCCGTCATTAAGTGAACTCATACACAATATTTAATAGTGAACTTAATATAGTATAATAATTCCGTGTACAAGGTCACATTCAGTTGTTCAAGGGTTGATTATATCGTCGCTAGCCCTAGTGTCAAAAGTCAGTACTAACCGCCATTCTTCCGTCGAGATGCTTAGTGATTTAGATTTCATGAAATTGACCTTTCTTTCCGAAATAAAACCTAGAAGGTATAATTCACAGCCCATATGAGTGTACACTTAGGTCAAGTGACCCAAAATTAATATATTCTGAAAATTTCAGCATTCTGCCTAGTCTAGAAATCGAGATATTTAAATAAATAAACAATACGTAATTTTTTAACAGAAGTCGGGCGATATGATGCTAGTTCTTCGCTTTGGAATTATAATAAATGTCCATTTTTTCTTCGTGGCTGCAGAAGCTCATTGTTGCTGCAGAATTTTATAAACATTAAATATTATCGCGGATAATTCTATTTTCAGTGAACATACGTAGGATTTTTTTTCTTCTTTCTTCTTAATAAAGCTACCAGGTATTACATAGTATTGTGTGTGTGTGAAAGAGTCTTGAGTTCGAGTGAGGTTGTCGTGCGGTGATCGGAATGGGAAATGTTTGTAGTGACTATAGATTTTAAAGTATTATGATGAAATGTGTAAATAGGCTGGGCGTAGATAGAGGAAACAGGGTGTTTGTAGAATATAGCGTCGTGGCAAATGAATATTAATGTGAATATGAATATAAAGTGTATGAATATTGTAGTAAATGAATATAGAAGATAGAACGCCCATATAGTTAAATATATATAGTAGCCCAGTGAATACTTCGCCGTGTGTTGATATATAGATATTGAATAGATACGTGTAGCTACAAACATCTCAAGTTCTGACCCCTGCACCATGATATCACGCGGACCGGAGGGCAATATATAGTCGGACTACGGTAATACTTTGTAGTTTTATGTGTTATAATAATAATCAACCATAGTAATACCATCTGATAGAAGGGGAGCATCATATAATCGCTGACTAGACATATTGAATAATAAATTATGAAAAGACAGTAGCAGTTATACAACAGGGCTGTAGTGAATTATATTTTCTGGTCGGGTTTTTAAAATAGAATATCCTGCTCCGTGAGATTTTTTTTCCCTTCACGTTACCTACTCAGGCTAGCTTACAATGTTCATGGAGGCGACAGCTCTGATAGGGTTACAGAATCAAAACAATTAGTTATTGAAATTTATTTTCGCGTACCCGGATGTCGACCCCTAGTCCCTTTAAGTATTTTCATTTCTTTTCTTAGTTTAATTAGACGAGGGAAATTAACGACATCCCAGACTGTGGCGTGTCTGCGCAGGGTAGCTATCGGTGAGGTTTGGCATAGAAATCACCGATCCAAAATTCAGTTTATTTAATTTTTTTTTATTTAGGCAAATCATTAGTTAGGGATATCTTAGATAATACTTCTATTCTAGTTTCATTACTGTCCTCGAACCTTCTTAGTTTTTCTAAGGGGTCGAATATTTTTTTTTTACTTAGAGATTTCAAAATTGGGGACGCAGTTACCTGGTCCCTTTCCCCCTCTCCTTTTATCCTGCTGGTCTGGGCCGGATACGGGGATCGGATTTCAATCTTACAAGCAAACTCTTGTGGGATTGGGATCTGATGGACACAGAACTTGTATCCTTGGCAGCAGGGCGCCCCTTGAGTCTACGTATTTGAGTAGACCACCCTTTTTGGCATGTTAAGAATATTTTGGCTATGGATTTTGTTGAGAGCGAAATTCGACTTCTATCTTTGTAGCGTTAGTTATTTCTCACTTAAGTCTTTGGCGCCCCTATTCTTCGTCTTCCTTCTTCTCTATCTCTCTCTCTGTCTTCATTACTTCGAGATTTTTTTTCAAATTTTCAACCTTCCCCCCCCAAGATTTTGAACTTGTCACTTACGATTTATTTAACGTACAACTCTGATCTGAAATTACCAGCTGAGACGTTGCAAGACACGATTCATGGATAAAGTAGATAGTGATTGGGTCCTCCATCACATTTTGACCTATCGCTGAAATGAACAAAGACTTAGTATTTGACGACACTTCGATTACGTTCTTTCACCGTCGTTCCTCTTAAATTTTTTTTTCCTTTTTTGTAATCCGTTGGTCACTTTCCTTTCTGTTTTGGTTTTCAATTACCTTGTAGTTAACCTGGGCCCAGAAATTGTACTTTGGTTTATCTAGTTATATCTTTAGAAATGCTCTGTGTTACGTGCCTGCCTCACAAAGTTTTTTTTCCTTCATGATTTAAACACGAATCGATTATATAAAAGTGAAAGATTTATAGATGCGCGGTATCAGGTAGAAAAGCGATTTTCTTTTTTCATATGTAATGTCGGAAGTCATTTGTTCTGGGACAATGTTGCAACCTTTTCGAAAAATTTATTGTTGGGGTGATTAATTTAAATGTGTGCGCATTTATTGAATATAAATATATATATATATATAGAGAGAGAGAAATGAATACGTCGAAATGTATATGTACTTAGTATGTGAATATGATTTTAAAGTAAAAGTATGATATTAAATGTATTATGAATATATGTAAGAGCGCTCGTGTCTGTCCCCCCTAAACGTGTATTGGTTGCTATAGTTTACCAGTGAGTCCTCCGACGAATTTAAGAATGTAGATTTTGTTAAGAATACCGCCGTGCACTTAAGTAATTTTCCTTTTCTTTTGAATAAATGTAAATGATACCTCATGTAATTCTGTAATGGCATGTATTGGAAAGTAACGGCAGGTCTAAACGTAACCCACATCATAACGAATATTATCCCTGAACTACCAACCAAAAACCATTGTGGAAAGTGTACCTTGAATCCTTCTCACCTGCATATGTATCCTGTGACTTGACCAGTTTTTTTTTTATCCTCAATTTGAACCATCATACTCCGTACACCTGTGGAAGATCATTTTTTTTTAAATCCGAATCATATATACATATATACGAAAGTGATCCTGAAGAAAGGTCTCATGACGTGTCCCAGTGTTAAATAAATAACTTAAAACTATTCAATTAATAAGTTTGGAAATGGACCGTCTAAGAGGAGAAACATCCTATAGTGAAAGTTATTTTCTCAAAATCCCTAGATGGGTAAAGCGTCGTAATGTGCGATTGCAGACATAAACTGTTACGAGTTATAAACCAAATATAGACGATAAATGGTTTTTGTAAACCGATAGTTAGATATATATATATATATATAGATATATAAATGACCACAAACTAAGTCAAATGGAGCGAAATGTTTTGGACACTATGAGTAGTGCGTGATTTGTGATTTGAACGCTCAAAATCATTAATATCTTATTACCCAATGTGAGGTAGAGACTCATATAAGTTCTAATACACCAAAAGGTTTTTTCTTTTTTCTTTCCTCTTTGTTCAAATTTTTTTTAAGTGAAATAAGTGTCTTCTTTGCGTATGTCGCAAATCATAATTTTGTTTTAGCATGCCTAAGATATGATACATGTAAATAATTTTTTTTCTCTTTCTATTTGTCAATATGATTGAATATATAAAAATTTACTAAAATATAATACTATGTACTCTATTAATATATAACCAAGAACTTGTGCTTTTAAGATTTTCTTTATAATTATTTGTTTTGTCTTTTCTTTTCACTATGGATGTAATAAATTATTTGTATCTTTGTAGTTAGTTGGTTTCCTTTAAACATATATACACTGTCCTGAGTGAGTGAGCGTGTGAATGCATGATAGATTTAATATAAGTAATTTTAGTGATATCATTTGTTGTATTAACATCTATAATATATGTGTCGTGTTTTAATATATGTGTTAAGGTAAATAACCTAGGTCATGAAGGACCGCTACTAATGGTTTAAATCGGCTCTAGGAGTGAAACAAAATTAGCAGGATAAGCCTAAATACGACATCTTTCTTCCAGGAAGTTGAAATTCTTATTGGTACGATACATAAATTTATATTGAGTTTATAAGTCTGATTTTTTTTTCCTCTTGGCTAATTCATATGTGTGGTCGATCCTAGAGAACAGAGTTCAGATGCTGGATGGTTATCAATCACCGGTTGGAATAACAGTACAAAGAATGATTTCACTTTTCTCATTTCCAGGTCTAGGTCTGGGCAACCCCATGATCGTGGTGCCTGGAGCTAGGTCTGGGTGGTATGAGCAAGAGACTGCTACATCTTCCAAACTCTCCTTTCGCCCAAGTGAATGCAATGAATTTTAAATTGTGAATGACAATCCCGTTCGTTCGTTTTATTCTTAAATGTGTCTTCAACCAAACAAAACAAAGAGTATTCTTCAGCTTCCAGAAATGCCTTTTAGCTTCGTCAATCGACTCACTTTTCTATTCTTAATATTTAAAAGTTACTACAATTCTCTTCTTTCATTCTATTCACAAGAAAGTCAGTAACTAACGATGAACAAGGGTCTGCCTCGTCTTCCAAACTCTTATCGTCCTGTTGAATGGAGTCACTTTGAACTGCAAATATTTGATAACTTACGAAATTCTGTTCTTTCATTTTTCTTAAACATGTCAGTATCTAACGATTAGCAAGAGTTTAAGTTCTTCAGGTTCCAAACACTCCTTTGAACCTATATATTAGAATCACTCTCCAATCTGACGGAATACGATAATCTTATCAATTTATATTATTCCTAAATATATCAGTAACTGAACATCAACAAGAGTCTGCTTGAACTTCCAAACACTACTATCGCCCTGTTGAGAGGACTCACTTTTCAACTGTAACTATTTTCAACTGTATTCAATAACGATAATCATAGTCTATTTCATCGTCCCAATTCTTCTTTCTCCCTACTGAATAGAAAAACTTTTCAATTGTAAATAGCTAACAATTTACTATAATTCCGTTATATCATTTTATTGAAAATTTGTCGGTAAACAATGATCAGCAAAAGTTCACTCCATCATCCAAAAACTCCTTCTACCCTAACGAAATGACTCTGCTACAGATTGCAAACACTGCTTTGTCCGTGCTTAGTTTACCCACTTTTTAGTTGTATATATCTGACAATTTTCGACAATTTCGTTCTTTTATTTTACTCTTAAGTATGTAATAAGTAACCATCAGCGAGAGTATCTTCATCTTCCAAAGACTCTTCTTGCCCTGATAAGTAGACTCACTATTCAATTGTAAATATCTGACAAAGAACGAAGATTCTGTTCATTCATTTTATTCTTAAATATGTCAGTAACTATCAACAAGAGTCTATTTAAGCTTCGAAACATACCTTTCGTCACACTTAATATTCTATTGTTAATATATGACAATTTACGACAATTCCATTCTTTCATTTATTACTTTGATAAATCAGTAAGTTATGATCTTCAAAATTCTGCTTCATCTTCCAAATACTCCTTTCGCCCTGCTAGGTAGACTCACATTTCACTTGTAAATATCTTACAAATAACGAAAACCTTTCTATTATTTTATTGTTTAAAATGTCTTCAACCATTTATCCCCAAGAGCTTCCTTTATTTTCCAAACAGTCCCTCTGCCTTATTGAATGGGCTAACTTAACAATTGTAAATATATGAGAAATTACCATAATTACATTATTTCATTTTATTCTTAAATATTTCACAAACTAGCGATCAACAAGAGCGAACTTGATGTCCCTTACAGTCAATTCGCCTTACTGAATGTACTCACTCAACAATTCTAAACATCTGGAAAAAATACAATTCCGTTCTTCTATTACATTCTAAAATAAGACAACTACGTATCAGCAAGAGTCTATTTCAGCTACCAAACACCCCTTTAGTTTCACTGAAGAGCATCACATTTTAAATGTAAACATCTGAAATTTCACGACAATACCATTTTCTCATAATACCCTAAATTAATTTAGTAACTATCGATCGTCAAGAAGGTACTTTTTATTTCAAGACACACCATTATCCACACCCAAATGGCTCACTTTTCAGTTGTAAATATCTGACAATTTACAAGTGTTTCCTTCCTTTATTTTATTATTAGATATTTAAGTAGTTAATGATACAAGGGAGTCTGTTATTTTAGCTGATAGATGTTACTTTAGCTTCCAAAAACTTCTTTCACCTCTATTTTTTTCAGTCTTGAATTTTAAATACCTGACAAATCACAACAACTTCGTTTATTCATTTTATTCTCAAATATGTCTTGAACTTAGGATAAGCAAGAGTCTGCTTCATCTTCAAAATGCTCCCTACACCCTACAGTATAGACGCTTTTTCAATTTAAACATCGGAGAATTTACGAGAATTCCGTTATTTGTTTGTATTCTATGTCGCCAACTAACAATCAGCAAGAGTCTTCTTCTGGTTCTAAACACTCCTTTTGCCGTACTGATATACTTGCTTTTTAATTAAAAATATGTGACAAATTTCGACAATTCCCTTCTTTTATTTATTCTGATATATGTCGGCAACTAATGATCAGCAAGAGACTGCTACATCTTCCAAACTCTCCTTTCGCCCAAGTGAATGCAATGAATTTTAAATTGTGAATGACAATCCCGTTCGTTCGTTTTATCCTTAAACATGTCTTCAACCAAACAAAACAAAGAGTATTCTTCAGCTTCCAGAAATGCCTTTTAGCTTCGTCAATCGACTCACTTTTCTATTCTTAGTATTTAAAAGTTACTACAATTCTCTTCTTTCATTCTATTCACAAGAAAGTCAGTAACTAACGATGAACAAGGGTCTGCCTCGTCTTCCAAACTCTTATCGTCCTGTTGAATGGAGTCACTTTGAACTGAAAATATTTGATAACTTACGAAATTCCGTTCTTTCATTTTTCTTAAACATGTCAGTATCTAACGATTAGCAAGAGTTTAAGTGCTTCAGGTTCCAAACACTCCCTTGAACCTTTATATTAGAATCACTCTCCAATCTGACGGAATACGAAAATTTTATCATTTTATATTATTCCTATATATATATCAGTAACTGAACATCAACAAGAGTCTGCTTGAACTTCCAAACACTACTATCGCCCTGTTGGGAGGACTCACTTTTCAACTGTAACTATTTAACACTTTTCGAGTATTTCCTTCTTTGAATTTACTCTTAAATATGTAATAAGTAACCATCAGTAAGGGTGGCTTCAACTTCCAAACACACTCCTCTCGCTCTAGTAAGTAGATTCGCTATTTCGTTGTATATATCTGAATAAGATCGACAATTATTTTCTTTTATTTTATTCTTAAATATGTCGGTAACCATCAACAAGAGTATACTTCAGGTTAGAAATTCCTTTCGCCATACTGAATGGCTTTATTTTTCTATTGTAAATGTCTGACAATTTACTACAATTCCATTCATTCAATTTTTCTCTCATACGTCAGTAAGTAATGATCTTCAAAAGCTTGATTCATCTTCCAAACACTAATTCCCACTGGTAGGTAGACTCACTTTTCAATTGTAAATATCTGACAATGAACGACCATTCCGTTCTTTAATTTTCTACTTTATAATGTCAGTAAGTAACAATCAGCAAGAGTCTCCTACGTGTACCAAAGCTCGTTTGCTGCTACTGAATTAACTCACTTTTTATTTGTAATTTTTGACAGAATACGAAAATTAAGTTCTTTCATTATATTTCCAAATAAGTCTTCAAATAGGGATCAACAACAGACAGCATCAGCTTCCAAGCACTTCTTGTGTCCTATTGAATAGACTGGCTTTTCAATTGTAAATATCTGATAACTTAGGACAAATCCATTCCCTCACTACATTCTGAAACATGTTGGAAACCACCGATCAGCAAGAGTGTGTTTGAATTCGCAAACACTTCTCTCATTCTACTGAAGAGACTCCCTTTTCAATAGTAAATATGTGAAAAATTACGACAATTCCGTTATTTAATTTTATTCTTAAATATGTCAGTAGCTAACGATCAATAAGTTTCTTCTTCATCTTCCGAACACTGTTTTCCATAACTGAATGGACACACCTACCAATTGTAAATATCTGACAATTTACGACTATTCCGTTCATTCATTTTAATCTTAAACATGTCCACAACTACGGACCAGAAAGCGTCTACTTGAGCTTCGATGCACCACTTCCCTACTATATAGGCTCATATTTCAATTATAAATATTTGAACAATTGTGACAGTCAAATTCTTTAATATTTTCTTAAAATTGTTCAAAAATAACGATCATCAAGAGTATGCTTTGTATGCCAAAACTACAGCTCTCGCCGTACACAATGGACTAACTTTTCAATTGTAAATACCTGACCGTCTTTCCCTTCTCTAATTTTATTCTTAAATATGTCAATAACTAAGGATCAACTGGGAGTCTGGTTAATCTACCAACAATTATAAATATTTGAAGATTCTGTTCGTTCCAAAGTACGACGATTACGTTCTATCATTTTATTCTTAAATATGTCAGTAACTAACTACCAACAAAACTCTGCTACAGCTCCCAAATACTCCTTTTGCCATGCTTAGTTTACATACATTTCAGGTAGCAAATATATGACAATTTCGTTCTTTCATTTTCTTATTAATTATGATTTCATCTCGCGATCGCCAACAGTCCGCCTCAGCTTCCGTTCACTCCCTTCGCCTTAGAAAATGGACACTTTCAACTAAAAATATCTGACTACGACTATTCGTTCTTTATTTTTTGTTATAAATAAGACTTGAACTAACGACCTTGGGGAGTCAGCTGGGCTTTCCAAGCACTCCTTTACCCTTCCGGAATGGGACTACATTTAATTGTAAACAAGTGACAATTTACGACTGCCCGTTAATTAATTTTATTTTTAAATATGTCAATGACTGTCGAGGAACAAGAGCCTGCTTTATCTTCCAACATTCCTTTCTTCTTACTGAATAGTCTCATTTAATTGTAGAAATCCGACAAATTACGATAATTCCAATATTTCATTTAATTCTCAAATATGTCGCCAACTACAGATTAGCAGGAGTTTACTTCAGCTTCCATACACTGCTTTCGCCCTACTGAAGAGGCTCACCATTCAATAGTAAATTACTGAAAAAATTATGTCAACTCCCTGATTTGATTTTACTCTTAAATATGTCAGTAACTAACGATCAATAAGATTCTGCTACATCCTACAAACACTCCTTTCACTTGACTGAATGAACACCCTTCCCAATTGTAAATATCTGACAATTTACGATAATTACGATCTTTCCTTATTTTTTAATATGTTATTATCTAACGATCAACTAGAGCCGGCTTCAAAATCCAAATACTCTTTTCGCCTTAGTGAATAGACTCACTTACCAATTATAAATATACGACAAATTACGACTATTCCATTATTTCATTTAATTCTGAAGTATGTCTGATACTAACGATCATCAGAATGTTTTTCTGATCTCAAACACTCCTTTCTCACTGCTAAATATACTCACTTTCAAAGTGTTAATATTTTACGATGTTCCACAATTCCGTTCTGTCATTTGATTCATTATATGTTAGTAACTAACGATCAGTATACTTTACTAATGCGTCCAAACTTTTATTTGGCCCTATTGAATGAAATTACCATTCACTTGAAAATGTCTCACAATATACAATACCGTTCTTTCATTTTATAGTTAAATATGTCAGTAACTGACGATTAGCAAGTACCTTCTTCATTTTGAAACGCTCCTTTTGCCATACTTAATGGTTTCACTTTTCAATTGTTAATATATGACTATTTACAGCAGTTCCGTATTGTCATTTCATTCTTAAATACGTTGAGAACTACCGATCAGCTTTAACTTTTCGACATATTCAAGAATAAATGAGAAGAACGCAATTGTAAATTGTCATCTTTCCTAATTTGAAAACGGGTATATTCAGTAGATCGAAAGGAGGGTTTACAACCTGATGGAGACTCTTGCTGATCGTTAGTTGCCGACGCATATAAGAATACAAAGAAATAATGGAATTGTCGTTTATTGTCAGATATTTACAATTGAAAAAGTGTCTATGCCTACTTATCGGACAATTTAAGACAATTTCGTTCTTTTACTGTATTCTTAATACGTGAGTAAGTAATGATTACCAAGACTGCTTCTTCTTCCAAACATTCCCTACGCCTGCTGAAAGGACTCACTTTTTATTGTTAATATCCGACAATTTATAAGAATTTCATTCTTTCTTTTTATTCTTAAATTTGTCGGTAACTAACGATCTGTAAGAGTCTGCTTGAGTTTCCACACTCCTTTGCACTAGGTAACTGAAGTCACATATCAATTGTAAATATGAGACAATTTAAGACAATTGCGTTGTATTACTTTATTCTTAAATTCGTTAGTAAGTAATGATAACCTAAAGTCTGGTTCATCTTCAAAACACTTCTTTCGCCTTCTGATTTACACTTTTCTAGTGTAAATACCTGACAATTGAAGAAAAATCCGTTGCACATTTTATTCTTAATAATATGTTACCTACCATCACGAAGAGTCTAGTTCAGCTTCCAAGCACTCCTTTCGGTCTACTCAACAGTGTTACTGTTCAATTGTAAACTATTTACGCCAATTCCGTTCATCGATTTCATTCTTAAATATGTTAGTAAAAAGCGATTAGGAAGGGTCTACTTCAGATTCGAAACAATCCTTTCTCCTTCTAAAAGGTCTCACTTTTTAATTGTAAATTACTGACAATTTACAAAAATTCCTTGTTTCCATTTTATTCTCAAAAATACGTCAGTAAGTAATGATCTCTTTCTACATCGAAACACTCCTTACACCCTATTGAATACACCCACGTTAAGGTTTAAATGTCTGACAATTTACATTAGTTCCGTTTTATCATCTTAAACTTATAAAAAAAATCAGTAATAGTCAAATAGTCTCTGCTTCATCTTCCAAAACCTTATTTCGTCATGCTAAATGGATTCACTTTTCAAACGTGTATAACTTACAATATACGACAATTCCGTACTTTCATTTTATCCTGAAATATGTCAGTATCCAACGATCAGCAAAAGTTTACTAACGCTTCCAAACACTCCTTTCGCCCAATTAATGGAATCACTTTTTACTTAAAAATGTCTGACAATTTACAATTCCGTTCTTTCGTTTTATTCTTAGGTATGTAGGGATGCGCTCGAGTCGAGACATGTCTCGAATCTCGACTCGACTCGACTCGAATTCGAGTCGAGATTCGAGTCGAGACACACTTTGTAAAATTCGAGACGAGTCGAGACAAACGTATTTCTCGACTCGAATTTTCGAGTCGAGACACGAGTCGAGTCGAGACGTCTCTTAAAAATCTCGACTCGACTCGAATGTCTCGAAACTCTTTCTATAATTTTTAATATTATTTTGAAGAAAGTATTCACTCAGAAACAGCCTTGAAACCAATTTCAGCTTTTATTCCTTTAGAAAGGTACAGAACGCATAAAATTAATAGTTAATCTTTAAAGATCAAGATTTAATTTTCAGCTCAATTCAGTTAATTAGAGCTAATAGTTTATGTCGTTGTATTTGGTTGTACTGTAAATATAATAATAATAATAATAATAATTGATTATCTAGTTTGTATAAAACTATTATCCGTAGTCTAAATATAGTTTGTATAAAATTATTGCGATAGAGTGAACTTCATAAATTCTCTGAATGAGCAGTTGGTAGTCTATAGTAATTTAGCATAGTTATAATTATTGTGTTTTCGTTCCCATGAACGCAATAGGGTTACGTAACTTCTGGATTATTCGCTTGCCCAACTATTCTGAGGCTTTAATATGTTGCAGCATATCACGAGCTACGGATAATATATAATGTAACATTTGTTGTACATCACATATTATGATACGAGACTATTTTACATAGTATATCTTATCTAATATAAATAAAATAAAGAGTTTGTTTGTGTGTTTGTCTGTCTGTCTGTGCCACCTGGGGACCAGACGAGTGGACCGAGAGTTCCCAAAATTTGGTCACGGGTACCTTAGTCCAGGCCCCAGATCAAGACGAAGCGTTTTTTTTAAAATTTCGAACCAGGGGGGTCTCGGGGGGGACGTTTACTGGGACCGACCTGGGGACCAGACAAGTTGACCGAGAGTTACCAAATTTTGGTCACGGATACCTTGGTCCAGGTCCCAGTCTAAGGCGAAGCGTTTTTGTCAAAATTGGAACCAGGGGGTCTCAGGGGGGCGTTTAGCGAGACATGTAGTAAAAGTAATCCAAATTGATCGACATTAGTGTCAAATCCATAGTTTTCACGGTCGCTGAGATCAATGGTGACACTTCCATCAGCGATGACTTGCAAATTCAGCTACTACTGTATGCGGGCCGGGTGTCAGCGGGTGAGGAATACCGAGACATGTATAAATAGCCCATATTGATTGATACTAGTGTCAAATCCTTAGTTTTCGCGGTCACTGAAATGAATGGTGATACTTCCACAGGTGTTGACTTCCAAATACAGCCCCCATGCGAAGAATGGGTATATTAAGCTAGTACAGTGAAACCTGTCTATGTTGGCCACCATCGGTTCCATCGAAAAGTGGCTAACTTAGACAGGTGGCCAACTTACAGAAAAAAAGGTGTGATTGGTGTAATTTTAGAATAGGATTTCTAGTACTACTTGATTGTAAAATTTTAATAAGCAGTGGCACGACAGCTACTTATAAATAATGCATATAAAGTAATCATAAAAATATACAGTACTAGAAAACATTGCTATAGTATGTTTAATATATGTGCATACCTTTCTCTTCCTGAAAACTAGTCTGGTACATTGGATTACTCGGATTGAAAACACAACAACACAAACCACCATGAAATAGAAGCGTATGTACGCAGTTTATTGAAATTGATATTATAGCACACTAAGTTATTCAGATTGAAAACAAGAAAAGCTAAGTTATAAATTGAGAAATTCATATGCAATTTATATGACTTCTTTTCAGTCGTTGCTGAATAATGGTTCATTCTAGACTTATTAGTTTTATTCTTTTTGGCAGATATGCACATTCTAATATTGTAGTTAACTACCTCTTGTTAATGAGCTAGAAGTGTTTCCCTCGGAACAAAAGATGTTTTGAGAAAATCTTGAGGGAATTCATATCTCAAAAACTCCGCTATCTTTTGACAAGCCGACAGGTGCCAATAGTTGACAATTGAGATGGTTTGAGAATTTTCCGGAATTACTAAAGCTCCCCACTGATGAGAGAAGCTGATATAGCTAATGGTTTTACCAAAACAGACAGGGTAAACAAATACGTACAGCCATTTCCTTTGTTGCTGTACGTGCTTTTTCTTATTCACATCTTCCTTCACCATCTCTTTATCAGGGTAGTCTTCTGGCCATTGACCTCCAAGAGCAAATCGCTGGAATCCTTGCTTCTTTTCTCCAGTCACAAATACAGAACATCTGCCTCTCATATGGGAATACGAAAGAGTTAAGAAAAATAACAAAACTGTATTTTGCGTGGCCAAGATACGCAGGTAAATTTATCATTAACATCATAGGATAAACATTGCTTCAGTGTGGCCAACTTCCAAGATAGACAGGTGGCCAACTTATAGAGTAGTAAGTAACGAATGTCGTATGGGAAAATGCAGGTTCAACATGAACTAGGCCAAGATAAGCAGGTGGCCAACTTAGAGAGGTGGCCAAGTTGACAGGTTTCACTGTATTACAAAAAATGGACTGCTTGGATGCCAAGAACTAGTACAGATAAGTACCATCCACTTCTATGAATAGGTATTTTTTTAAAGGATTTTTGTAAACACTAACTGGTAAGTTATAAAACAATGAACTACATACAGTAGTTATGGTTTTGGTTCCCAACATAAAAGAAATATGGATTGTCTGGAAAATTTCAATTTTGGAGTTAGGCCACTTGGCATCAAAGCAGTTCACTGTAAGATAAATACATTCCGCACATTAGTAACATAGTTGTTCAGGGGCCTTCGATTTCCATCCTCTCAAATGAAAGCTGAATGATTGCTTGATACATGCTGACTATATAGGAGAAATAGTGTATTAAGTTTTCGAGCTTTGGTGCGTATCCGTATTTACACTCTGATATAACTTTAAGTTCACACTCAAATCGAGCTAATTGTTTAATGCATTTCGAAAGCTTTTGTTTTTATGCAGCTCATTAAGGAAAATCTATTTCATAATCGTAACATTTATGTACTAAGAAACTATGAATGTAAAGTGGACTCGACCTAGCCCCGTGGCCGCTGTGACTCAGTGGCACAGCTCTCACCCTTGGTGTGTGAGGACTCTGATTCTGTGTGTGTGTGTGTGAACTCCGCGGCTAGTGTATGCGTACAGAGTCGGAAGCGGTATGTATTGTTTATACTACTTACAACGTTACCCCCCACATAAAATATAAATTCACCCTTTCTCCCTTCTCTTTTTCGAATACAATGAACCGACTCTTTTGCTGAAGAACGATGCTAAAAGAAAATTGAAACATCTGTGTCTAAACTTTCTTTGAAGCGCAGTCTTTTGTATTTGTAAGGTTTTGCGAGTGTTTTCGAGATAGCCAAATTTTTACCATGGACTCCTGCTGCAAACTGACCGTGAGTAAACACTCGATCTCGCTGTGCTCAATTTCTCTCTCACACGTGAAATGGGTTTGTTGTTTCCAAAACAAATAGGAAGTTACCTTGTGCTTTTGCATTTCTGCACGCACACAGGTACCATTGTTGTTTTAATGATCAGAAGAAATATCAAAACCATCCGATATATATTATACAAAACAGCTAACAGAGGGAGGCAAAGATAAAAGTAGGCCTATACCAAGTTTTCCGCGTGGTACCATTATGGAGAATAAATATTTGATAAGTCACGTAGATGCGCTTAAACCTATTCCATCTGTCCTTATAATTTTTCTGGTCTCATCAATTTCTCAGGAGAATACGTACAACATATGTCCAAATTTCATATGTACTCTTTCTAAACTAATGAGTAAACTCATTAAGAACACCAACTGATATCAATAAACAGGAATACTTTATACTTCTATCATTTGGTACACATCTATATGAAGCACAGCTTGTTTCTTTTTGAAATAGCTCCTTCGTGTCACAGCTGTGGTTAGTTTTGTTTTGTGTTAGGATGAAAGAGAGAAATGCAACATTTGCTTCGAGGTGAAGTTATATATATTATTAAGATGAGCGGTGATAAGCGAGGTTTAACAAAGAGTGCCTTTCGGATGCACAATTTAACGGGTAGTTGCAGTCCGTGTTCAGAATCGAACCAAAGCTATGTAAGACATGTTAATATTGAGCTCTTTTGTGCTAAAAGTGAACTTCAGAAACACACAAAAGACTTGAAACATCAAGCTAATGTAAAGCAATTGAAAAATAGCCTACCTATCGCTGCATCTTTTCTGTGGCTAGAAACATGCAGTGTGTAGCAACAAGAATCGTGTTAAGGACTTTTTTTTCGAACATAACATTCCCTTCAACACCATAAAAGACAATATAATGTTTGTTAAAAGAAAGTGCACATAATATTTTTAAATTTTGTTTGTGATCCTATCATGCATAATTATAAATAATGCCTTTCATACTACGAGAATGAGTTCAACTATACGTCATGGCCCCTCTAAAGCGGGGCCGCGGTGGCTCAGTGGTAGATCGTTCACCTCTGGTGCTTGGGGACCCTGGTTCGATCCCAGCATGCACCAAGTGAACTTTGTGGTATACAAACACCGTGTGCGTGGGTTTCCTCGGGGTTCTTCCGTTCCTCCCATTTTCTTCATTCCACGATTTCACTAATTTCTCATCATCACCCCTCTCCTTTAGCCTAACCGCCATAACCGTGGGACGTAAAACTCAAAGAATTCACTTCATTTTTTCCCTCGAAAGCGATATCTTTCAAAATTATTTATTGTTAGATATTGTAAATTTACGGTATCTATTTTAGTGGACGGGAAATTTTGCATCTAATCGGATAATTTCATGGCTTCTAACAGGAATTCGCAGTTACGAAATTTGCATCACTGTCTTTTGAAAGGATGCCTAGAAAAAATACTACTAGAAAATAACTGAAAACACAAAATGGATTCACGTCATCTTGGTGCGTCATCATTTTTCTTTAAATATTTGTATTTAGTATTAGATTAGAGTTTAGTGTCCCTTTCAGCATCAAGGCTATATGAGACGTGAACTTACAAATTAACGTGGGTTCAAAACCACAGGAGTTCCCATCGGAAATCGAACCTAGGTCTCCCGCACCAAAGACGCGTACGCTAATCATATGAACAAGGGTGTTCGATATTTAGTAATGTGTACATAAAGTTGTAAAATTGCGCTTGTATAATGGAATGCAATTCCTTCTACTGACATAAACCTTCACAATACTTAGCTGGACAAAGTATCTTTAAAAACAAAATGTCACTCTTTATGTTTCAGTTCCTGGTTCGACTGAAGGATGGAACAAATAGCAATGAGCGTTTTTGGATCCTACTTTGTGTAGTTGATTTATCATAAACTTGGTATTTGATACAGATACGAACTATTACACTTATTTGGTGTTTATTTCTAAATAATAAGTCCTAATACAATTTCATAAAGTTGTAATTCTTCTTTAGTTTGTATCACTTTACACAATGACAAATCCAAAAGGTGTGTTGTATCGGTGCAGTACCAGTTTTTCACGTTTTTCAAAATGTTCCAGAACCCAAAGAATAATCTTTAATTTCTGATATTTTAGTCGTCACAAATTACAATTTTATAATGTAGTCAATGTTTATAATTACTGGGCAGTTGGGCGTTTAAACTAATGACATAATAAAGTCAAAACTCTAATTTTGAGTTGAATTGATTCTGATTTTAACGTCCCGTTCAGCAGCGAGGCTATGTGAGACGTGAACCTACTGATTAACGTGGAATCCGAACCTCATGAACTCTCACCGGGAATCAAGCCCAGGTTTCCCACGCCAAAGGCAAGTATGCTAACCGTTAGCCACGAAGGAGCTCCACCATAATTTTAGTGGGCGATAAGAAATATCTCGCCAGTGCTTTTACAATAAATAAAATTTTATAAGTATTAAAGAATAGTGGTAAGAGATTTTATAATAGCTCTTTTATTTATGAGATATGAGTATTTTGAAAAAAAAAAGCAACTAAAGAATAGGTTGGCGGAACCACAAAAGACTCGTAAAATAAACTTTCTTATAAATACATACGCACCTTACTCACCTTTTATAATTGCTATGCTTACGTTCTCCATAAAAACAGAAATTCTCTTTTAGTGATACTTTACACAAGATCATGAAGTGGGTTCAAATTTAATTAAAGGCAAAATACAATACAATAATCCACAAATATTGCCTCAAGTGAGTTTAAAGATTTTTAAACACTAGTGCGAAACCGGGCTCTGCCGTTGCGATCGATTTACAGGTCTTGAGACGAAAGTAAGAAGGGTCTTACGCACACAGTAAGTAAAAACAATTAATATGCCGGTAACTTTCCCCCAAATGGGTGTATCTTAAAACTAATCTCACCATTATTTTTCTAATTAAATTCTAGCCCGAAATTATGTATCATATTACCCTATTCCCATTTTGAAAACGACCTTAATTCAAAATGGCGGATTTCAAGATGGCTGCCATCAAGGTCATATCTACCATACGACTTCCCCCCAGAACTTATATGTATCCACATGGTTTTTCTTCACTTTTCTTCATTAACGCTCCGTTTACAAAGGGTAGTAAGGGACTTCTGTGGTAATCTCTAATAACCACATCACAACTCTTAAAAGTTATTAAAAAAAATAGAAAACATGTACCATGGTAAAAATTTGTCATCACAAGTAATGATGCATACATGCCTTCTATCAGCAAAAAAAGTTTCATTGAAATTGGAGCCGGATATTTGAGTGATGTCCCTTGTGGGATGTGATTGAACGTGACGTCAGAACACATCGCCCCGTTTCCGGAATTTACGGGAATTAGGTGACTGAGTGAGCACATGTGGTGCCAGCTCTCTCCAGCGACCTATCAAGGATCATTGCGTGTATGCCAAGACGTGTCGCCGTTTTTATCCATGCCAAAAGTCAACATACTGACAATTAGGTAGGTAGTCAGGATGGTCTGGCTGATGTGTGCGTATATTTTAACTCGTACATTTTGTCTCGACTCGAATTTCGAGACGTCTCGACTCGAATTCGAGTCGAGTCGAGACAGAGACTGTCGAGTCGAGACACGAGTCGAGACAGAGACATATTTTCGAGTCGAGACACGAGTCGAGACAACATTTTCTCGAGACGAGTCGAGACAGGCTTAAATCTCGACTCGACTCGACTCGAATGCATCCCTATAGTAACTAATGATTAGCAAGATTCTGCATCACCTTTGAAACACTCCCTTCGCCATACTGAACGGCCTCAACTTTCAACTGTAAATATTTCAATTACGATAGTTCTGTTCTTTCATTTCATTCTTAAATATGTTGAGAACTACCGATCAGCAGGAGTCTACTTCAGCTTCCAAACACTCCTTTGCCCTACTAAATCTTTTTTCATTTTTAAATATCTGACAATCTACGACAATTCCATTAGTTCATTTTATTCTAAAATAATTCACTAACTAGAGACCAGCAATAATTTGATTATTCTTCAAATCACTCCTTTCATTCTACTGAATTGATTAGCTTTTCAATTGTAAATATCTTAGTTTGACAATTCCGTTATTTCATATTATTCTTAAATAAGTATTCATCAGCAAGAGTATGCTTCGGCTTCCAAATACTCCTTTCGCCCTACTGGGTAGATACGCTTTTGAATTTTTAATATCTGACATTTATGTCAACTTCTTTCTTTCATTTTATTTCTAAATATGCCAGTAACTAACGATCAGTGGGTGTGCTCTCAGTCTTCTAAAATCTCTTTTCGACCTACTGAATGCACTTACTTTTGTAATGTAATTACCTGAGAATTTACGACAATTACATTCATTCATTTTATTCTTAAATATATCAGTAAGTAACGACCAGCATGACTGCTTAAACATGCTAGTATCTAAAAATCAACAAGACTACGCTAGATCTTCGAAATGCTCCTCTCGCCTTACTGAATGAACTCCCTTTATAATCTTAAATATCTGACAATTTACGACAATTCTATTGCTTCACTTTATTCCTAAATATATCAGTAACTAACGATGTGCCAGAGTATGCTTCAGCTTAAACACTGCTGTCGCCTTGCTGATTGCACTCACTTTTAAATTCTAAATATTTGATAATTTGTGACAACCCCGTTTTGCCATTCAATTGTTAAACATTTCGGCAACTACCAATCAGCAAGAGTTTAGTTTATCTGCCAAAAATTCATTTTACCCTACTGAAAAGACTCGCTTTAATTTATAAATATTTGTGAATTTGGGACAGTTCCATTATTGCATATTATTCTAGAATAGTTCAGTAACTAACGATCATCAAGAGTCGGTTTATATACAAAAACACCTTTCCTCCTATTCAATAGACTAATTTTTAATTGTAAATATCTGACAATTTACGTCTGTACGTTCACTCATTTTATTCTTAAATGTGTCTATAACTAACGATCACCAAGAGTCTGCTTAATTTTCCAAACTCTGGTCACGTTCTACTGAATGGTTTCGCTTTTCAATTGAAAATATCTGACCGACAATTCCGTTCTTTATTAATTCTTAAATAAGTCTTGAATTACCAATCTGCAAGAGTGTGCTTAATTTTCTACTGAATGGCCTGACTATTTAATTGTGAATATCTGACATTTTACGAAAACTCCGATCTTTCATTTTAAATATGTCGGCGACTAACTATTAGCAACAGTCTTCTACATGTTCCAAACACTCCTCTTCCCTACTGATTGAACCCACATTTAAATGTTAATATTTGACAGTTTACGACAATTAAATTCTTTTACTATGTTGTGAAATATATCTTCAACTAGCGTTCACCAACAGTCTGGTTCACATTGCAAACACTCCTTACCCCTATGTATGTATTAACATTCTAATTGAAATAATCTGACAATTTACGAAAATTCGTGCTTTCGTTTTATTCTTCAATATTACAGTAACTAACGATCAACTAGAGTTTACTACATGTACTAAAACACATGTTTGCCGTGCTGAATGGACTCAATTTCATTTGAAAATATCAGACAATATACGACAATTCGGGTCTTTTACTTTATTTTTAAATACCTTGGTAGCAAATGATGTCTACTCAACTTCCAAACTCTCCTTTCGCACTGCAGAATAGACGTTCTTTCATTTGTTGACAGCAAATAATTTACGTCAATTCCATTCTCTTTTAATTCATAAATACGTCGGTAGCTAACGATCATGACAGTATATTACAGCATGCAAACTTTCCTTTCGCTTTACTGGCTGGACTGTTTTCAATTGTTAATATCTTACAATACACGACAACTCCGTTCATTTTGTTCTTATATGTCTTTAAGTAACGATCAGCAAGATTCTGCTGTAAAATCCAAACTGTCCGTTTGCCGTACTTTCAATTGTAAGTATCCGACATTTTAAGACAATTCCGTTCTATCACTTTATACTTAAATATTTTATTAACTAACGATCTGCGACATTCTGGTTTACCTTCCACACTCTTTTCGCCCTGCTCATTTGACTCACTTTTCAATTGTAAATATCTGACAAATTTCGGAACTTCCGTTATTTCATTTTATACATGTTAGTTGCTAACAATCAACAAGAGTCTGCTTAATCTTCAAACACTTCTTTCGTTTTACTGAATGAACTTGCTTTTCAAATGTAAATGAGAGACAATTTACTACAGTTTCATTCTATCATTTTATTCTACAATTTGTCAGTAATTGTCGATCAGCCAATCTACTTCAGCTTCCAATCAAAACGTTGGCTCCACTGAATAGATTTACATTTCTATTGTAAATATGTAACAAATTACGACAATTCCATTAATTAATATTATTCTAAAATAGTTCATAGCAACTATTATCAACAGTCTTCTTTTTATAATGAAAACACACCTCTCGCCTTACTCAATGGACTAAATTATCAATTGTAAATATCTGGCGACTTACGTCTTTCCGTTCTTTCGTTTCATTATTTAATATGTCTTTAACTAACGATCAGCAAGAGTCTGCTTAATCTTCCAAACACTCCTTTAGCTCTACTGAGTTCACTCATTTACCCTTTTAAATAACTGTTTTTTTTTAATTTACTCTTAGTTACGCCTCATACTTGCGATCATCGACAGAATTTTCCTCAGGTCTTAAACACTCGTTTCGCCCTACTGAATCGACTCACACTTGAAATATAAACATCTGACATATGACGACAATTCCATTCTTTCATATCCTAAAGCAGTTCAGTAAATACCAATCATTGAGAATCTGCTTTATATACAAAAAACAGAGATTTCGCCCTACTCATTGGACTAACTTTTGAATTGTAATTTTTAGAAATTTTCTTCTTCCCATTCTCTCATTTAATTTTTAAATATGTAAGTAACGAATGATCAAGCAGACTCTGCTTAATTTCCAAACACTCTTTTCGTTATACTGAATGGATACACTTTTCAATTGAAAATATCTGACTACAACTATTCCGATAATTTATTTACTCTGAAATAAGTCCTGAACTACGATCAACATGAGTCTGCTTCCCCTCCATACTCTCCTTTGTCCCTGGTGAATGTGTCACTTTTCTGTTGTAAAAATATGACAATTTACGATTGTACCGTTCATTCAATTATTCCGTTATTCCTAGTTATTTCTCTAACTAACAATCAATAAAATCTGCTTAATTCTGCAAACACTCCTTTCTGTTTATTTTATGAACACACTTTCAAATTGTAAATGTCTGATAATTTACTATAATTCTTTCTTCTTTCTTAAATATGTAATTATCTAAAGATTAGCGAGAGTCTGCTTAATCTTCGAAACAATAAATGGATTCACTTTTCAATTGTAATTTTAGACAGTTTACGACAATTAAGTTATTTCATTTTATCCTTAAATATATGAGTAACAAAGGAACAGGAACACGCTGGTTCATCCTCCAAACAATGCTTTCGGTTTTCTGAGTCGTATCATTTTTCAATTGTTGATAATTAACAATTAATACAATTCCAATATTCATTTTATTGTAAAATATTTCAGTAACTAACGATTAGAAAGAGGCTAATTTCTTCAAGTTTCAAAAACCCATTTGACGTCAACAAAAACCCCAAGAGTCTTCTACAGCTTAAAAAAATATTTCTGGCTTTTGATTTAAAAACTTTCCAATTGTAAATATTTGATATTTTCGACAATTCCGTTCTCTCAGTTTATTCATAAATATGCCATTAGCTAAGGTTCAGCAGCAGTCAACAGTCAATATATTTCACCTTTCAACACTCCTTCGCCATGTATATTGTAATCACTATTTAATTGTATATATCTGAATATTTAAATTCCCTTTTTTCATTTTATTCATAAAAATGTCAGCTAACTAACGACCAGCAAAACTCTGCTTCAGCCTCTAACTTCATTCCCTTTTCTGACTGGATTAACTTTTTAAAATGCGACTGCTCCATTCATTGATTTTATTCTCACGCATGTCAGTAACGATCAAAAGAAGCCTGTCTCATCTTCCAAAGATTCATTTCCCCTTACTGAATGCTCACCATCATAAATATCTGACAAATTACAATTCTATTATTTCATTTTTTGTCAAATATGTCGGCACTAAAGATTAGCAAGAATTTACTTTATCTTCACAAATACCCCTTTTGCCCTATAGACTAGACTACCTTTCAAATGTAAATATCACACAATTTACTACAATTTCATTATTACTAAAATTCTAAAATTAACCCTTATAAAGAGTCTGCTTGATACACCACAATCACACCCTTCGTCCTAATGAAAGGACTAGTTTTTCAATTGTAAATATCTGACGTTTCACGTCAGTTCTATTCTTTCATTTTTTGTTAATTATGTCAATAACTAACGATCAGCAAGTGTATACTTAATGCATTTACTTTTCAATTGAAAATACTTTACTACGACATATCCGTTATTTATTTTATTCTTATATATGTCGCCAACTAACAATCAGCAAGAGTCTACTTCATATTGCCAACAATCCTTTCGCCCTACAGAATTGACTAAGTTACACACAATTAACAACTATTTCGTAAATTAATTTTATCCTTAAATATGCCCGTAACCAATGATTAGCAAGAGTTTACTGCAGGTTAAATGTATGTCAATAAGTAACGATCAGCAACGGTCTGTTACGTCTTCTAAGATCTCTTTTCGCCTTACTGAATGCACTCACCGTTCAATTGTATATATCATACTATTTGCGACAATTCCGTTTTTTCAATTCATTCTTTAATGTCAAACACCAAGGATCAGCAAGAATCTTCTAGCTTCTTCCAAACACTCCTTTCTGCCCCCTGAATCGACTCATTTTTCAATTGTTGATGATTTTCAATCCTTGTATAACCAAAGGAGTGTTTCGATGATTAGGCAGCCTCTTGCTGTAGTTAGTTACTGACATATTTAACAAAAAATGAGTCAACTGAACAGACGTAAATAGCTACATGTTTGCAATAGAAAAGTGCGTCCATTGAGTAGGGCGAAATGTGTCTTTGGTTCATAAAGCAGACTCTTGCTGATTGTTAGTTATTAAACTATTTTAGAATAAATTTGAAAGAACAGAATTGTGGTAATTAGAATATAAAAGTTAGTCCATTCACTAAGCGAAAGCAGATGAAGCAGGTTGGAAGCTGATGCAGACTGTTGGCGATCGAAAGGTTGTCATAATTAGGTAAAGAAGAATAAAACACATTTTTGGGATATTTACAAATGAAAAGTGAGTCCAGTCATCAGAGCGAGATGACTCTTTAGAAGCTGAAGCACAGTCTTACTGGTCGTTAGTTACTGACATATTTATTAGTAAGATGAGAGAACGAAATGATCATAATGTCAGATATTTACAATTGATAAATAAGTTCATTTAGTAAGGCTTAAAGAGTGTTTGGATAATGAAGCAGGCTCTTGTTGATTGTTATTGGCCGACACATTTAAAATAAAATTAAAAACCGGAAATGTGGTAAATTTTTAGCTATTCATTTTATTCCTAAATATGACTTTAACTTACGATCAGCAAGAGTCTGCTTCAGATTCAAAACACTCCCATCGCGCTACCGTATAGACGTTTTTTTTTTAATTTAAAAATATGAAAAAATACGTTAATAGAAAAAAAATACGTCAATTCTGTTTCTTCTTTGTGTTCTTATATATGACGGCTACTAACGACCAGCAAAGGGCTATTTTGGGTTCTAAAAACTTCTTTCGCCCAACTGAATAGGCTCGCTTTTTAATTTAAAATATGTGACTAAATAAGACAATTGCGTTCTTCTATTTATCTTAAATATGTCGGCAAATTAATGATCAGCAAGAGTGTGCCATATCTTCCAAACTCTCCTATCAAAAATACTGATTCAACTTCCATACTAATTTCGCCCTTTTGAGTGGACTCAATTTTCAATTATAAATATCTGATAATTTTCGAGAAGTTCGTTCAATCATTTTACTCTTAAATAAGTAATAAGTAACCATCGACGAGAGTATCTTCATCTTCCAAATACTCCTCTCGTCCTGATAAGTAGACTCACTACTCAATTTTAAATAGCTGACAAAGAACGACAATGGACTTAGTTTTCTATGGCCAATGTCTGTAAATTTACGATAATTACATTCATTCAATGTATTCTTTTATACGTCAGTAAGTAATTATCTGCCAAAGACTGCTTCATCTTCTGATCAGTCCTTTTGCACTGCTAGGTAGACTCAATTTTCAGTTGTTAATATCTGACAATTTTCAATTATTTCTTTTTCAAGTGAACGCCAACAGTTTGCATCAGCTTCCAAGAACTCCTTCGCCCTTAGTGAATGCATTCACATTTCACCTGTAAATACCTGACAATTTACGTGTTTTTGTTTTCTCATTTTCTTCTTAAATATGTCAGTAACTTAACATCGGCTAGAGTCCGCTTAATCTTCCAAACACTTCTTTCCTTCTACTGAATGGATTCAATTTTGAATTGAATATATCTGAATACGGTAATTCCGTTAATTCATTTATTCCTAAATAAGTCTTGAACTGAGATCAGCAAATGCTGCTGAATCTTCGTAATACTCCATTCGGCCTACTGAATAGGATCAATTTTCAATTGTAAATATCTGACAATTTAAAACAACTCCGTTCTTTAACTTTATTCCTGAATATGTCAGTAACTAACGATCAGAAACACTCTGCTAGATGTTCCAAACACTCGTTTGCCCCTACTGAATGAACTCATTTTTAATTTGTAGTTTTTTACAGTTTACGAAAATTAAGTTCTTTCATTATATTCTCAAATATGTTTTCAACAACAGTCAGGATAAGCTTCCAAGCACTTCTTGCACCCTATTGAATGCACTGACTTTTCAGTTGTATTTATCTGATAATTGAAAAATTTCCTTTCTATCATTACATTCTGATATACGTCGAAAACTACCGATCAGAGAGTGTGTTTCAAATTGCAAGGGCTTTTTTCACCCTACTGAAGAGACCCTTTTCAATACATAATATTTGAAAAATTACGACAATTCCCTTATTTCTTTTTATTCTTAAATATGTCTTGAACTTTTGATCAGCATGAGTCAGCTTCAGCTTCCAATACTCCTTTCCCCCTACTGCATAGATTCTTTTTGAATTATAAATATCTGACAATAAACGACAATTCCGTTATTTCTTTGTATTCTTATATGCGTCGGCAACTAACGATCAGCAAGGGTCTCCATCAGGTTATAAACCAACCTTTCGATCTAGTGAAGGATACTCGCTTTTCATTTAAAAATATATGATAACTTACAACAACTGCGTTCTTTTCTTTTATTCTTAAATATGTCGGCAAATCTACAAGAGTCTGCTACATCTTCCAAACTCTCCTTTAAACCAAATAAATGAAATCTCTTTTAAATTTAAAATGACAGAGAATTTACGACAATTCCGTTCTTTCGTTTTATTCTTAAATATGCTTTCAACCAAAGATCACAAGGAGTCTGCTAAAGCTCTGGAGAGTGCATCTTTTCGGCCTTCTGAATCGACTCACATTTCAATTGATAAATTTAAAATTTATGACATTCTGATCTATTATTGTATTCACACGTATAAAAGTAACCAACGATCAGCAACAGTCTTCCTGGTTCAAAACTCTTTTCGTCCTGCTGAATGGAGTCGCTGTTGATATCTGACAACATACCAAAATTCCGTTCTATCATTTCATTCTTAAATATGCTAGCATCAAACGAATATTCTAGAGTCTAATTCCTTTAACTTCCTTTCGCAGTGCTGAGTGGTCTCACTTTTCAATTGTCTTTATCAGACAATTTTCGAGAATTTCGTTCTTTCGTTTTGTTCTCAAATATGTGTTCAACCGAAGATCAACAAGAGTCTGCTGCAGCTTCCAACTTTCCTTTCGCGCAAGTGAATGAAATCACTTTTGAAATTAGAACTACAGAATTTACCACAATTCCGTTCTTTCGTTTTATTGTTAAATATGTGTTGAACCAAAGATCAACAAGAGTCTGCTACAGCTTCCAAACATTCCTTTCGGCCTGCTAATCGATTCACTTTTCAATTGATGAATTGAAAATTTACGACATTCCGTTGTTTTATTATATTCACAAGCATGTTAGTAACAAACGATCAGCAAATGTCTCTCTGCTCAAAATTCTTTTCATCCTGCTGAATGGAGTTACTTTTAGGTGTTAATATCTAAGAACTTACCAAATTTCCGTTCTTTCATCTTACTCTTAAATATGGCATTATCTAACGATTAGCAAGAGTCTAATTACTTTAACTTCAAAACACTCCTTTCGGAGGGCAGAGTGGATTCACTTTTCAATGGTAATTACCTTCAATATTCGAGAGTTTCATTCTTTCATTTTACTCTTAAATATATAATAAGTAAGGACCAGCAAGAGTAGCTTCATCTTCAAAACACTCCTCTCGCCCTGATAACACTTTTCAATTGTTAGTTTCTGACAAAGAAAGACAATTCTGTTCCTTCATTTTGTTCTTAAATATGTCAATAACTAGCTATCAACAAGAGTCTACATCAGCATCGAAACACTTGTTTTGCCCAACTGATAAGACTCGCTTTTCAATTGTATATGTTTGACAATTTAAAACAATTGCGCTCCTTAATTATATTCTTCAATATGTTAGTAACAAACGAACAACAAGAGTCTGCTTTATCCAACAATCACTTCTTTCGCTTAACTGAATGGACACTATTACCAATTATAAATATCTGAAAATTTATGAAACTTTCGTTTTTCATTTTGTTCTTAAATATGTCAATAACTAGCTATCCACAAGAGTCTACTTCAGGTTCGAAACACTCTTTTCGCCATACAGAGCGGCCTGAGTCTTCTATTGGAAATATCTGACAGTTTACTACAATTCCATTCTTTCAATTTATTCTTAAATATGTCGGTAAGGAACGATCAACAGGAGTTTACTAAAGCTTCCAAACACTCCTTTCACCCTATTGAATCCAATAGCTTTTTAATGGAAAAAGTCTGACAATTTACGAGAATTCCGTTCTTTCTATTTAATCTTAAACAGTAAACTAACGATTAGCAGGAGTTTGCTGCAGAAATAGTCCCATCTCCTTACTGAATGCACTCACTTTTCAGTTGTAAATTTGTTAAATATTCCCTCAATACCGTACTTTCATTTCTTCTTAAATATGTAAGTAACTAACGATCAACAAGAGTCTTCATCGTCCAAACACTTTTTTCGCAAACTAAATGGACACACTTACCAAATGTAAATCTGTGTCAATTTACGACAATTCCTTTCATTCTTTTTAATCTTAAATGTGTAATTGACTAACCATCAGAGTGTCTAATTCATCCTTCAAACATTCCTTTCGTCATTCTAAGTGGATTCTCTTTTCAATTTTAAATATCTTACAATTTACTTCAATTCCGCTCTTTCTTTTCATTCTTAAAAGTATCGAAAACTATCAATCAGCAAGAGTCTAACTCAGCTACCAAACATTCTTTTACCCCTATTTAATTGACCCACTTTTCAATTGTAAATATCTGACAATTTACGAGAATTCCGTTCTTTCAATTTAGTCCGAAAATTCCGCTATTTTACATCACTCTTAAATATGTCTGTAACTGAAGAACAAGAGCGAGCTTCATATTCCAATCATTCCTTTCGTCTTACTGAATGGACTCAATTCTCAATTCTAAATATCTGACAATTTTAGATAATTCTGCTTCTCATTTGATTCTTAAATCTGTCAAAACTGCGGACCAGAAAAGGTCTACTTCAGCTTCGAAGCAACTCTTCCCTGTTATATAGCTCATATTTCAATTATAAATATTTGACCAATTGTGACAGTTAATTTATTTGATATTATCATAGAATTTTTCACTAACTAACTTGTCTGCTTTGCTGCTTTGTATACCAAAAATGCACCTTTCGCCATACTAAACGGACTAACTTTTCAATTGTAAGTAACTGACAATTTTCGTCGTTATTTAACCTTATTGTTAAATATGTCTGTAACTAACGATCAGCAAAAGTCTTTTTATTCTTCCAAACACTCGTTTGGTTCCACTGAATTCATTCATGTTTCAATAGAATGGGAGACAATTTATGATTGAAAAGTAACCCCAATCAGTAGTGCGAAACAAGTGTTTGGAAGATGGAGCAAACTGTTTCTGGTCTTTATTTGCCGACACATTTAAGAATAAAATGAAATTACGTACTTGTAAATTACTTGATATTTACAATTGAAAAGTAATATTCAGCAGGGGAAGAGAGATGTTAGGAATTTGAAATAGACACTCATTATTGTTAGTTACTGACATATTTAAGTATTAAAAGAAAGAACGGAATTGTCGTAAATTGACTTTGATTTAAAATTGAAAAGTTATTCTATTCACTAGGGAGGAAAGAGTTTTTGGTAACTAAAGTACTCTCTTGCTGTAGGGTAGTTGTCCACATATTTAACAATAAAATGAAAGAACGGGATTTTCGTAATTTTTCAAATATATAAGATAGAAAAGTGGGTCCCTCCACATGCGAAATGAGTGCTTGGAACCTGCTGCAGACAGTTGATAGGCGTAGTTAAAAATAAAATGAAAGAACGAAATTCTCGAAAATTGTCAGAGATTCTCAATTGAAAAGTGAATAAGCTAAGGAGGACGAAAGAAAGATTTGAAAGCTGAACCAGTGTCTTGCTGGTTATTAGTTACTGTCATATTTAAGAATAAAATGGAATAACAGAATTGTCGTAATTTAACAGATTTTTACAACTGAAATGTGAGACTATTCAGGAAGGCCAAAGAAATGTTTCGAAGATGAAGTAGTCTCTTGCATATGGCTAGTTATCCACATACTTCAGAATACAATCAAGGAAGAAAGTCGTCGTGAATTGATATTTACAATAAAAAAGTGAGTCCCCCTGGGAAAAAAGAATGGGGAAGCTGAAGCAGATTCATGCAGATTGTTAGTTACATACATATTTAAGAATGAAGTAAATCAAAGGTATTGTCGTAATTTTTCAAATATTCACAATTTAAAAGTATGGCCTTTTAGTATGGCGAGAGGGGTGTTTGCAAAATGGCGCAGACGCTTGTTAATCGTTAGATACTGATATATTAACAACAAAATGAAATAAAGGATGTATCCCAATTGGGCAGATATTTAGATTTGAACAGTTATTCCAATAAATAGGTCGAAAGGAGTGATGAATTAATTAGACTCTTGCTGATCGTTGGTTACTGACATATTTGTGAATAAAATGAAAGAAAGGAATTGTAAAATGTCAGATATTAACAATTGAAAGGCCTTTTTATTCAGTAGGTAGAATGGAGTAATTGGAATCTGAAGTAGACTATTGCTGATCGTTAGTAAAAGACCTAAAGTCGTAGCAGAAACAAGAAAGCTCTCTGTGGGTGGTTTCGGCAATGCCCGAACACTCATATCCCCTTACTAGTGACATTGTAAGTAAATGTGTATCCACCAACGTTGCCATAGTTTTAGTTTCTGTTATACTCTGATTTATGACACACATGTGGGTTTAAGAGGTCACTTTCATCTCTTTCTCTTTCCCCCTGGCCGTGGGTTTGGGATTCCACTTTGCTCTTTTCTCCCCGTCGCCAACGAAAGGTACATGCTCTATTTTGTGTTAATGCTAGTAAAAAAAAGAAATAGAAATAAAATATTTTTAAGTACACGACCACATCGCATATAATGCAAGAAAATTAATTAGAACAACCTAGTAGAATTTTATAAAAATAATCTATGTAATACGCGTATAATGTAATTATGTAATAAAGTAATTGAATATAATGTAATAAAATGCAAAATATAATTAAAATACATTATTCATAAATTTCTGATCTCATGTTGCCCAGTGGCGTAGGGAAGGGTGGGGGACAAGCTCTCCCCCAAAGAGGTCCGACAATGTACTTTGGTACGTTGATGTTTGTAATTTTTTATATGTTTTATGTTTATATATTTTTGTTTGTAATTCCTCTATATGTACCTATAACAGCACTTGTCCTCCCCCCCAAACACACATCCTGGCTACGCTACTGATGTTTTAAGTTTTACGTCCCACGCTTATGGCGGTTAGGCTAAAGGAGACGGTGAAGATGAGAAATGCATGAAATGGTGGAATGAAGAAAGTGGGAGGAAACGGGAGAACCCCGAGAAAACCCACGAGTACGGTGTTTGTCCACCACAAAGTCCACACTGCGCGAGCTGGGATCGAGCCAGGGACCCCGAGCACCGGAGGTGAACGCTCTACCAAATGGTTTATGAAACACGAAAAGAAATTCGTTAGAGTAGTTTTTGAGAATATCACAAATTTTGATTTTCATCTTTCAGTAAACTACTCGTAGTTTTAGAGGTGTTAAGAAAATTCGAAAATGACGCTAGAAAATCTTGTAAAAACCTTAAGTTTAAAATTACGTCTAAATACGCTGCACCGTAGATATGCCCTCTAGGCAACCGAACATATTTTCACTGGGACGAACAGAACTCCGTTTTGAGCCATGTAGAGATCATCCAACATACAAATCCGTTTAAATCTAGATTTTTTCATGATTGCTATACTTTCTTATTTCCTATCGTCACTCGAAAGTAAAAAGAAAATTTTGTAAAGAAGACAATCGAGACTATCTTCTCATCATCACGAGAAAACTGCTGAACCGTTTGGAAAGAATTTTGGAACATTAGCACTTCGCTCAAACTGGACTTTAAAGGTCTCTTTCATTATAATGAGTATCCTAAGAGGTATTTGTCCTCCACACTCAAAATGTTGTTATTTGTCATCATCATGAGAAAAACGGATAGATTGTTTCAAATGGATTTTGCAATGTAGGTAACAGTTGACTGGAGTCGGATTTCTTTCATGTCACTTTCATTAAAGGCGTATCGTAGGAGGAAACGTTCAAATATAGAATATGTCAAAAGCTGTTAAACAGTTTAAAATCAATTTTTGAAAATAGCACTTGGGTCGCCTAACCTTTTATAATTTAATTTCCATTTAAATACCTGTTCTAAATGCGAAAAAAGGGTTCAAATATGATTCACATTTCAAATATTTTCCATAAATCTACTCTTCCCGTGAACGTCGGTTCTTCAGGCAGTTAATAAATAATTTTATGATTAGCGGTAATAAAAATAATAATTTAGTGTTACAACGAAGGCAAGTTGTGTCATGTGTGGTTATCACATTGCTTTCTTGATTGTTGTTCTAGGCCAAGGTTCCCTCATTCTTAATTCAATTATCTAAAGATTTAGATTAAAAACTGAAAATTCTGTGTTTGATCGGGAATCAATCCGAAACAAAGCATATTAAATTAACTATAATAGTAAAACAACATTTCCTGGTGCTAAATTTTACATTACAATTGGAAAGTTTACAGAATTATGCAACGAGAAATCTTGACAGAATTGTCCACGATTTTCGTTTTCCTCTCAAACGAATTGTGAGATACTACCTTTTACTTATTATTTGTCAGCATCCTTTCCAAATTTTCCCCCCATTTCTCATTATAATGTTAAAATCCATTCAAACTATACCTAGATCTCTATTAAATACGTAAATACAGCAATAATAATAATATAATAGATGGGAATAGTTGTTCCGCTAATAACTAACCATGGTCATCCTGAGTAACTCGATCTATACCCCGTGGCCTATACATAACACTATCAAATAACGAAGAGAAAGAAGAAAATTTAATATTATGCCTATGTTCTTCCGGTGTCATGAGGAAAACTCAGTAAAAGAAAATTAATTTTGACGGCCTATGCTCTAGTGAAGAATTCTATAAAAATAATCGATGGAAAATATAGTGTAATTATGTAATAAAACAATTAAAAATAATGTAATTTAATAAAATGTAAAATATAATTGTAATACACTATTCGTAAATTTTTGATATCTTGTTGCCTTATCTATTACGTAAATGAGAAACTTCCTTCTTCATCATGCATTTCAGATATTATTATTCGACTAGAATTGAAGATACTTTTATATAGATTAAAATCTTCCTCGTGCTTGTTTTCTATAGATGCATTCATGTTTATCTTTTAAAAAATGCACAGTCCAAAATGTATTTCTTGCCTCCTTAGTTTATTTCATTCTTTCTATATAGAGGACAGGGAGATGAACAAACATTGACCAACTGGCCTGCACATATGGTTCGCTCCTTCTTAACGGAAGAAGAAAGATATTCTGTTGAAGTGTCGAATAACAAAGCAACACGAAGGACTCGCAGCTTCCTGGCTACTTTTTTTGTCGCCAAAACATTTAAAACATTCCATTCCTTACTCAAGTAACGGAGATCAGCTTTTACTCGCCCCCTCCTATTTTAGCTGAGAGCTGTCATTGAGTTCGAATTTGTTGCCAACATCGGATTTCGGAAAAAATATCTGTTTCACTACCATGTAATGGGCGGAGAAGGGTAATAGGTCAATTTTCTGGACCTCACCCTAAGGCCGTCATGAAATTTCCAAAAGTCTATTTAAGAATTAAATAAAAGAAAGGAATTATATAATCAGATATTCTCAATTGAAAACATAGTCCATTCAGTAGAACGAAAGGAGTTATTGTTAGACTACACAGTCTCATGGTGATCTTTTAATTAGTGAGATATTTAAGAATAAAATAATAGAACGGAACAGCTGAATATTTCACATATTTAACATTGAAAAGTTAGTCTATTTACCAGGGCGAAGCTGTGTTTTGGTAAAGATAGCAGAGTGTTGATTATTGTTAGTTACTGAAATATTTTACAATAAAATAAAATAATGAAATTGTCGTAGACTGTCAGATATATACAATTAAAAACCCATTCTATTTAATATGTCGAAGGAGTGTTTGGGAACTGAGGTAAACTCTTGCTTATCGGCAGTTGTGGACATAGTTAAGAGTGAAATGAAAGAACGGAACTGTCGTAAATTGTCAAATATTTACAATTGAAAAGTTAGTCCCTTCAGTAAGGCGAAAGGTGTATTTTTTGTATACAAAGCAGACTCTTGATTACCGTTAATTATTGAACAATTTTAGGATAATATGAAATAAGCATAGAAGAACTGCTTGGAAGTTGAAGTACACCCTTACTGGTCCGTAATCGTCGACATATTTAAGAATAAAAAGATGAACAGAATTGTCTTAAATTGTCAGATATTTAAAATTGAGAAGTTAGTTCATTCAGTAAGGCGAAAAGAGTGATTGGAAAATAAAGCTTTCCCATATTGACAATAATTACTGACATACTTACGAGGAAAATTAAATAATAAAATATTTGTAATTTGTCAGGTATTTACAATTGGAATGTAGGTCAATTCAGAAGTCATTAAGGAGTATTTGCAAGCTTAACTAGACTCTTGCTGATTGGTAGTTGTCGATAATTTTAAGAATGAAAAGAAAGAGAGGAATTGTCGTAAATTGTCAGATATTTAGAATTGAAAAGATAGTCCACTTCCAATGGCGATAGGAATGTTTGCAACATGAAGTAGATTCTCTCTGATCGTTAGTTAATTATACATTTAAATATAAAAATAATGAACGGAATAGTCGTAAATTGTTAGTGAAGTGTGTCCATTCAGTTAAGGGAAAAAAGTGTTTGCTTGTAGGGGAAAGGAGTCTTTGCAATTTGAAGCAGACTCTCTGAACGGTAGTTTCCGACATACTTCAGAATGTAATCATAAAATGGAATTATTTTAAATTATCAGATATTTACAATTTAAAGGATAGTCCATTCAATAGAGCGCAAGATGTGGTTGGAAGCTGACGTTGACTGTTGTTCGTCCCTATTTGAAGACATATTTGAGAATATAATGAAAGACTTAATCGTCGTGCTGTCAAAAAGTACAAATGAAAAGTGAGTATATTCAGTAGGGGCAAACGAGTGTTTGGAACATGTAGCAGACTGTTGCTGATCGTTAGTTACTGACATAGTTAAAAATAAAATTAAAGATCGGAGATGTTTAAAATTGTCAGATATTTAGAATTCAAAATTGATCCCATTCTGTGGGGGAATGGATAAATGAAATGAAATCTTTGAGTTGTACGTCACACGTTTATGCCGGTTTGGCTAAAGGAGTCGGTGATAAAGAGAAATGAATGAATGGTGGAACGAAGAAAGTGGGAGGAAACGGGAGAACCCTGAGAAAACCCACTGACACTTAGTTTGTCCACCAAAAAGTTTACTTGGCGGGAGCAGGGTTTGAACCCAAAACCCCAAGGACCAGAGGTGAACGCTCTACCACCGAGCCACCGTGGCCCTAGTAGGATGAATGGAGTATTACGAACATTAAGAAGCCTTTCCTGATCGTTAGTTCGAGACTTATTTAAGAATAAAGAAAGAAAGGAATTATCGTACTCAGAAATTTTCAATTGAAAAGTGAATCCACTCAGTAAAACGAAATGAGGGTTTGGAAGATTAAGCACACTCTTGCCTATCTTTAGTTATGACATTTTTAAGGAGAAAATGAAAGAATGGAAACACACAAATTGTCAGATATTTAGATTGAAAAGTTAGTCCATTCACTAAGGCCAAACGAGTGCTCGCAAGCTGATGCAAACTGTTGCCCATCGCTTGAAAGAAACAAATTCTTGAAAATTGTGTGATGTTATTATTTGAAAAGAGGGTAAACTAACCAGGGCAAAAGGAGTGTTTGGAGCTATAGCAGAGTCTGGCTGTTCGTTAGTTACTGACATATTTAATATCAAATTAAAGAACAATATTGTCGTCCATTGTCAAATATTTACAATTGAAAAGTGAGTCTACCTAGCAGTGCGAAAGGAGTGTTAGCAAGATGAAGCAGGCTTTTGAAGAGAATTACTTACTGATGTATCAAAGAATAAATTGGAAGAATGGAATTGCCATAAATTGATAATCTACAATAGAAAAGTGAGGCAATTCAGTGTGGCGAAAGGAATGTTTCGAAGCTGAAGTTGATTCTTGTTGATAGTTACTGACAAATTTAATAATAGAATGAAGGTACAGAACTGTCGTTCTTTGTCAGATATTTGCAATTGATTAGTGAGTCTACTTATCAGGGCGAGAGTCTTTGGAAGTTGAAGGTTACTTATTATTTATTTAAGATTGAAATGAAAGAACGAATTACTCGAAAATTGTTAGATACTTAGAATTAAACGGCGAGTCTACTGGACAGGGCGAAGGTAGTGTTTGGAAGTTGAAGCAGACTCCTTTTGGTGGTTAGTTACTGATATATTTAGAAATGAAATAAAATAACCGAATATTTGTATCTGATCAGATATTTATAATTGAAGAGTGATTGCATTACGTAGGTCAAAAGGGTATTTGGATTTTAAAGAAATTAGACCCTGGCTAATCGTCAGATACTGACATTAATAAGAATAAAATGAAAGAAGTAATTTTGTAAGGTTTCAGATATTTACTGTTGAAAAGTGATTCCATTCAGCATGACGAAAAATTTTTTAGACGAGGCAGACTCTTGCTGATCGTTAGCTACTGACATACTTGTGAATAGAATGAAAGAACGTGTGTCGTAAATTTTAAATATTAACAATAGAAAAGTTAGCCCATTGAGTAACCCGAAAGGGTTTTTTTTTTTTTGAAGCTGAAGCATACTCTTGGTGTCTTTGGTTGAATAACTATTTAAGGATAAAACGAAATAATGGAATTTCAGTAAATTCTCTGTCATTCACATTTTAAAATTGATTTCATTCACTTGGGCGAAAAGAGAGTTTGGAAGCAGTCAGAGACTCTTGCTGGCCATTAGTTGCCGACATATTTAAGAATATATAAAAGAACGCACTTATCATAATTTGTCAGATATTTTTAATTAAAAAGTTAGTCTGTTCAGCACAGCGAAAGGAGTGTTTAGAGCTTGAAATATCCTCTTGCTAATCGTTAGTTACCGACATATAGAAAAACACAAAGAAATAACGGAATTGTCGTAATTTCTCAAATATTTAAATTGAAAAAGCGTCTATACAGTAGTGCGAAGGGAGTGTTTTGAGCTGAAGCAGACGCTTGCTGATCGTAAGTTCAAGACATATTTAAGAATGAAATGAATAAACGAAATTGTCGTGATTTGTCAGATATTTAAAATTCAAGACTGACTAAAGTATAGAGGCGAAACAAGTTTATGGAAGCTGAAGTAATTAGACTCTTATTGATAGGTAATTACTTAAATATCTAACAATAAATTAAGGAAGGAAACAATTGTAAATTTTGATATTTTTCTAGCCAAAAAGGGTCCATTGGGTACTCATGAAGGTGTTTCTTGGAATAAAAGAAGCTTCTTGACGATTGATAGTTAGTGAAGTATTTTAGGATATTATGAAAAAAATTTACCATTTCGTAAATGTGTATTTACGTAATGATATAATTCTTACATTTTCAGATGTTTACAATTGAAATGTGGGTCTCTTCAGTAGGGCTGAAAAGGTGTTTGGAAGCTGAAATAGAATCTTTTAAGTGAGTCCACAATTTTTAAGGCGAAAGATGTGTTTGGAAAACGGTTTTCCTTGTTGATCGTTAGTTACTGACAGATTTAAGAATAAAATGAAAGAATGAAATAGCCATAAATTGTCAGATATTAACAATTGAAAGTTGAGTCCATTCCGTAATTCGAAAGGTTTGCTTGGAAAGTGAAGCAGACTCTTTTTAACGTTAGTTACTGACAGATATAACAATAAAATGAGATAAAGGAAGAGTCGCAATATGAGATATTTAAATTTAAGAGTGATTGCAATATAACGAGTTAAGGTAAATAGTGATATTTACAATTGAAAAGTGTGTCCACTTTCCAGGGCGAAAAGAGTATGGAAGCTGAAGTACTCTTGCTGATCATATGGTACTGGCATTTTTATAAAGAAAATGATAGAGTGAAATTGTCTTATATTATCAGGCATATACAATTCAATAGCGAGAGCATTCAGTAAAGAGAAAGTGATTTTTGGAAAGAGAAGCAGAGTCTTGGTGATGGACAGTTACTGACATATTTAAGAATAAAGTATTATAACAGAATTGTCGTATTTTGTCATAAAGTGATTCCAATATATAGGCCCAAAGGAGTGTTTGTAAGCTGTAGAAATTAGACTCTTACTAATCGTTAGTTATATACATATTTATGAATAAAATGAAAAGTAGTATTGTCGTAAATTGCCAGTTATCATCAATTGAAAACAGTCCACTCGGTAGGCCGAAAGGTGAGTTCGGAGGATGAAGCTGCCTGTAGTTATTCATTTGTTACTGAATTTTTAATAGCAAAACAAGTGAACGGAATCATTTAAATTGTTTGATATTTAAACTTGATAAGTGAGTGTATTCAGTAGGGCAAAAAGACACTTTAGATGAAGAAGCAGACTATGGCTGATCGCTAGATACTGACATATTTGGAACATGAAATAGACTCTTGCTGATCGCTAGATACTAACATATTTTAGAAAAAAATGAGAGAATAAAATTGTCATAAATTGTCAGATACTAACAAATGAAAAGTGACTCCTTTCAGAAGGCGATTGGTGTGTTTCCAAGATGAAGCATACTCTTGTTGACCTCTAGTTACTGACATTTATTATAAAATATAAACGACGAAATTGTCATATTCTGACAGATAATTACATTTGAAAACTAGGTCCATACAGTATGGCGAAACGAGTGCTTCGAAAATGAAGCAGGCTCTTTTTCGCGTTAGTTACTGACATATATAGGAATAATCTGAAATAACAGGATAGAATAATAGAATAGGAATAATAGAATTGTTGTAATTTATCACATACTTAGAATTAAAGAGTGATTCCAATATATATGGCATATATATAATCCTTTTGTCGTATATATATTCCGTATTTGTATTCCATTTGGCATATATATATATATATATATATTTATACATATAGCGTGTATATATTCCATTCGGCGTATGTATATTGGCGAGTGATTCAATATATATTCCAGCTTCGAAGCACATCTTTCGCCTTAGTGAATGGACTCACTTTTCAATTCTTATTACTGAAATTTTACCATAATTCCGTTCTTTCATTTTATCCAAAAATTGTTCAGTAGTAACAATCAGCAAGAGTCTGATTTATGTAGCAAACAGACCTTCGGCCTACTCAATGGACACACTTTTCTATCGTAAAAATGTAACTATGTACGTCTTTTCCGTACACTCATTTTGTTCCTAAATATGTCAACAATTTCATCCTAAATACGATCTGCAAGGGTCTAAATACTTCAACTACCAAACACTCCTTTAGTGTATCGGTTGTTTCATATTTACTAATGTCAGTAAATGATGATTTGCCTCAGTCTGCTAAATCTTCCAAACACTCCTTTCCCCTACTGAATGTACTCATTTCTTAAACGGAAATATTTGACAGTTTACGACAATTAAGTTCTTTCATTACATTCTCAAGTATGTCTTCAACTAACGATCGGCAAGAATCTGCTTCACATTCCAAACACTCCTCTCCCCCTTTGACTGCATTAACTTTTTAAATGTAAATATATATAACAATTTACCACAATTCCGTTCTTTTATTTTATTCTTCAATATTTCAGTAACTAATGATTATTTAGTCTGCCACAACTTCCAAACTCTCCTTTCGCCCCACTAAATAGACACATTTTTCTATTGTAAACATCAGACAATTTACCAAAATTCCGTCACTTCATTTTATTGTAAAAACGTCGCTAACTAACGATGATGACTTATTAAACTCTGCTAAATCTCTTTTCGCTTATTGGATAGACTCTTTATTCAATTGTAAATATCTTACAATACACGGCAATTCCGTTATTTCATTTTATTCTTAAATATGTCTTCAACTAACTATCAATAAATATCTTGAACTTCCAAACACTCCTTTTGTCCTAGTGATTGGTCTAAGCTTTCAATTGTAAATATCTGACAATTTACGAAAACTCCGTTCTTTCATTTTTAAATATGTCTGTAACTAAGGATTAGTGTGCTAAATGTTCCAGGACTAATTTCGTCTAAACTGAAAGCGTCATTTTTTAATTGTAAATAATTGAAGATTTACTACAATTCCGTTATTAAATTTTATTCTTAAATACGTTAGTAATTAATGATCACCAATAGTCTGCTTTATCACGAAACACTCCTTTGGTACTGCTAAATAGACTCACTTTTCAATTGTAAGTGACAAACAAATTACAACAAGACCGTTCTTTTAGTTGTAATTAAATACGCCAGTAACTAACGATAATCATAGTGTATTTCATCTTCCCACCTCTTCTTTCTCCCTAAGAATAGAACAACTTTTCAATTGTAAATACCTAATAATTTAGGTTAATTCCGTTATATCATTTTATTGTAAAATATGTCGGGAAAGAATGATCAGCAAGAGTTTACCTTATCTTCCAAACACTCCTTTCGTCCTGCAGAATTGACTTAATTTTTCATTTGCAAATTACTAGACTTCGGATTTTTGCATATTTGCATGTTTTATTTTTGATGTGATGTTGATATGCTTTTTAAACTGAAATTCGTTTATGTTGTTTTGGGGTAAAATAGTAGTTTTATAGTGCATATATTTGCATATTTCGGAGGTTAGTGCATGTTTATATCGTTCCTGCATATAAATGCATATTTAAAGGAACGACCAAATTGATAATTTTTAACGACTAACAACTTTCCTTAAAAATGGAATTTCAAGTTTCTAATATAGACTTTAAGTGGTTCATTATTGTCGGTTTAGAATAGCTTCCAAAGTCTGTGAAAAAAAAAATAAGAAAAGGGTGAGTGATTCATCCAACACAGAATTTATTCTTGATGGTACAAAAATGTTCAAAAATTCATCACAATTCTGAGCTAATTAAAATTCAAATTTGAAGATGTTGCCGTACAGATGATCGAAGTAGCCGAAATTTTGAAATGGTCCCCACTCGTTTATTTGAATGGCACAAATTTTTTTCTTGGTGGACAAAAATTGGACAAAATTTTGAGCAAGTTAAAATTCGATTCAAGATTTCGCACTACAGCTGATCGAAGTGGCCAACATTTTGAAACAACCCTGCTTTGTTCATTTGAATGGCAGATTTTCTTGATGGTACAAATGTGTATGGAAATTAGACAAAGTTCCAATTCTAATCCAAACTTCTGAGCTAATTAAAATTCAAATTCGAAGATGTCGCATTACAGGTAATCGAAGTAGCTAATTTTTGAAATGAGTCTCCCTGATTTATTTTAATGGTACAAAATGTTTGTTGCTAGTACTTTAATGCACAGAAATTGAACAAAATTGTAAACTTGTTAAAATTCGAATTTAGAGACGTCGCACTGCAGGTGATCGATCTGGCCAAATTTTGAAATGGCCCTCCCTCGTTTATTTGAATAGCAAAAAAGCTTTTCTTGGTTGGACAAAGATGGACTAAATTCTGAGCTAGTTAAAATTAGAATTTGAAGATGTTGCAAAACAGGTGATCGAAGTGACCAAAATTTGGAAATGACTCTCCTTCGTTAATTTCAATGGTACAAATTTTTTTCTTGGCTGAACAACAATGGACAATGCTGAGCCAGTTAAAATTTGAATTTGAAGATGTCCTACAGGTGATCGAAGTGGCCAAATTTTATAATGGCACTTCCTAGTTTATTTGAATGGTACAAAATGTTTTCTTGGGTGGAGAAAAATGGAAAAAAAATTGACAAAATGCTGAGCTAGTTAAAATTCGGATTTGAAGACGTCACACTACAGATGATCGAGGTGGCAAATTTTGAAATGGTCATTCCTCGTTTATTTGAATTGTACAGAGCTTTTTTGGGTGGTTAAAAATTGGACAAAATTTTGACCTACTGTAGTTAAAATTCAAATTTGAAAATGTTGCACTACGGGTGATCGAAGCGACAAAGCTCACTTGGCGCGAGTTGGGACCAAACCAGAGACCCCATCCACCAGAGGTGAACACTCTACCACTGAGCCACCGTGGCTCCTTTTGTTAATTTGAATGGTACATATTTTTTTCTTGGGTGGACAAAAATTGGACAAACATGTCACACTACAACTAAATGGGCCCGAAAAATCTTCTAGAAGTTTTCTTCAGAAACAATGGATTGAAGTTGAAAGACATTAACAATTCAAGAAGAAAAAGCGTATTTTACAAAGTGTATGCTAACAAGTAATATTTTCAAAGTAAGTAAGCTTGTTTAAAGAAAAGGACATTTCTATTTCTCACAACAGCAAAAGCTCAAACTTCAGAAGCGCTTAATTATTTTTGCCGCCTTATATTCTCACAGCAGTTTCAAGTCTGATAAGAAGTTTATACAACAATGAAACAACCCAAATTGGGCTTTTTTCATATTTGGCAGAGTTCATTCCAAAGAAACCGTTCAAGAATGTATTTCGGGAAGAAATGAACAACCCTTTAGAAAATGAGCTCTACAATTAATTAAAATATTTGCTTTATAAAATCTAGAACTTGTTACAGCAGTTACTTTCTGAGATTAGTTCTCAAATTTTTTTTAAGGAGTTTAGGAGACTATTAAAATAAAAGCTTGTGTTGCTTTGATACACCTCGGTCTCTCGAAACGTATCAATAACTTTAGCTTCTTCACATTTATACTCCATGTCTCGCTCAAATCACTTTATTCCATTTAAAGTATCAATATTATACATTGTAAATTATTGCTGTTTGAAACGGACAATGTTACGCTAGAAGAAAATATTGGATTTACACATAATTGGCTACAAAAAGTAATTTCAAGTGATTTATTTTTCTTTAAACAATAACAAGGTTTTCGAGTACAGGCTTTTAATACAGTAAAAACTGCCTTCAAGAGGCCCCGTATTAAACGAAAATTTATTTAAATGAAAATATTTCATGCTCCCATGAATTTAAAGGTAAAAAGTAATGGCTATATTATCTTGATTAGACGGAACCTGTGTTGCGAACAACCGATGTTAAAATATACTTTTTAACGTAAATTTTCAATTTCTCTAATGCAGCGTTTAGAAAAATTTTAGACATTTCTGTGAGAAGTTAGGTATATGAACTATGTTGTCTGTAAAGGTCTTTGTTTACTTGTTACCCTACATATTTAACCTTTAGTCCACCGCCAAGTAAGCCCCTTAATACCGTGCGAGTTTTTGAACGAAGTGCAATTTAAATAGTAAATTCGAAATACCAATAACTCGTTCTCTAGATGGTCTAAATACATGGAACAAGAAGCATAATATACACAATAGATCAAAAGGGATCCCAAAGAGCACATCATCAACTTTTTATCTTGACTTTTGAAGCCGTATGTAGTTTTTTGGTCACTGTAAGTTTTATGTGTATTAATTCGTAGCATAAATAAATACTGTAACTGAATAGGGTAGACTTATGTACAAGATTTTATTTTCTCACTACGTCCGTCACATGTATGTATTTTATTTATTTTTCTCATAGATCTATCTTCCTTAACTTAAAAACCTTTAACGGAAATTTTTGCGAGTCCTGTTCAATTTCACTAGGCAGGTTTTATTATGTGCTTATACCAGAAATGTTTATTTGCTTCTTTGAGGATATTTATTCTTTATTCACAGGTACTTGGCGTATTCTTTTTTATTTGTAAATATATATATATATATATATATATATATATATATATATATATATATATATATATATATATATATATACATTAACTGGATGTATCTTGATTTTCACATACTGACTGTGAGCTGTTTGAACTCAAAGAAACCAAATCTATTCAAGAAACCAAATCTATCCAAATCAATTACGCTTGCGGAGCTAAATACATGAAAACCTACCTTGCATTTATCAATTTCAGTTCAATTTTAAAGATCATAACGTGATTAGGAGAGCGAAGATTAGAAGTTTGTAGTGCATTTGAACTGGTTGATTCAATAACGAAACAGACGCCACCAAGACCAATCGGAAAAGTATTTCTTCGAAACGCCCAGTCAATAGACGCGAAAAATCCTGGCATAAAATTCTTATCTAGTTTAAATAAAGTTTTCCTGGGAACAACGACGCACGAATTTCAGATTAATCAGCAAGTAACATTGCTTCTTTGAAATACTGTCTCTTAACGACCCGTGACACGGAAGGAATATTTTCAATGTAGAGTAATGTTTTGACTGTTAAATGCAGGTTTTTGCCAGAAAACAGCGAAAATTACACAGTCGTATTGTAGCATGAATGCACCATAGTTATATACCAAGTATATGTAGTTCAAGTAATACAACTTTTTTCTCTAAAGTAATAAAATTCCTCATTTAACTTTAGCTTCTTATTGGTGCATATTATAATTTTTAGTGCATATTTGCATATTTTCAGTGCATATTTTCGTGATTTTTAGCGCATGTTTGCATGCATATTTTCCGTTTGTTAGTGCATATCGATGCGAAGTCTACAAATTACAAACAATTAACAACAATGTCCTTCTTAAATATCTCAGTAACTAACGAACAGCAAAAGTTTGCTATATTTTCCAAGCACAACTTTCGCCTTACTGAATGAACTCAATTTCATTTTAAAAAATTACACAATATACTACAATTCCGTTCTTTTATTTTATTCTTAAACTTCTTGGTAACTAATGATCAGCTAGTCTGCTTCATCTTCCAAACTGTCCTTTCGCCTCGGCAATTCCGTTCTTTCACTTGTACTCAGGGCCGGATTTAGCATTTTGGCACCCCTAGGCCCAATAATTTTTTCCGCCCCCTAGTCTGGTTAAAGTTACTTACCTAAAAACCTTTATTATATCAGGTTATAATATTAAAAATTATATTAAAAATTATATCAGGCCTATATGTTAATTGCTTAAACACCACTACACGATGCTATTTCATCATTGGAAGTTTTTTGAGGAATTTACTTGGCTCTGGGCTTAACAAAATACCGTTAATGTATTAACAAAGGATTGGTGAACTTTACCAACAATTATTTGTTCCAATGAACTTCAAAATCAGAATGCTTAATTAGCCTTATTTTTAAAATCAATTCAAAAGATATGTTAAGTTCATAAGTTATTTATTTTTATTTCTAGATATTTTTTATTTTTTTCTCTAGGCCGTGCGCCCCTGGGAGCTCGCGCCCATAGGCCCGGGCCTACCGGGCCTATTGGGAAATCCGCCCCTGTTTGTACTTAATTATGACAGTATCTAACGATAGTGATAGTCTATTCCTATTCCCATCTTATCTTTTGCCCTAATGAATTGAACAACTTTTCAGTTGTAAATAACTAACACTTTACGTTGATTCCGTTACTTGATTTTATTTTTAAATATGTCGGGAATTAACGATCAGCAATAATTGCTTCATCTTGCAAACACGTATTTCGCCCTATCGAATCGACTAATTATTCACTTGTAATTATCAGACAATTTACAACAATTCTGTCATTTCATTTTATTCTTAAATATGACAGTAACTAAAGAACATGAGATTCTATTTCAGCTTCGAAAATTTCCTTTCGCTTTACCGGGTAGACTTTCAATTCAATTCCGAATATCTGACAATATACAATATTTTCGTTTCTTAATTTTTTTAAATGTCACTAATTAACGATTACCTAATCTCTCCTCCAATTCGTTGGGCTACTGAATGGACTCAATTTTCAATTGTTAATATCAGACATTTGACAATTCCGTTCTTTGTATTTGTTCCTAAATATGTCAGTAACTAACCATGAGCAAGTTAGTTAGCAAGAGTCTGCTTCATCATCCAAACAGTCCTTTCCCCCTACTGAATGGATTCACTTTTCAACTGTAGGAATCCGACAATTTGTGACAATACCGTTCTTTCATTTCATTCTTAAATATGTCAGTAACTAACGATCATGAGTCTATTTCAGCTACCAAATTTTTAATTAGGTTTACTGAATAGACTATTACTTCAATAGTATATTTCTGAAAATTTACGACAATACGATAATTCATTTTATTTTAAATATGCCAACCACTAACGAATCAACAATAGTCTGTTATCTCTTAGAAAAACTGCTTTCGCCTTGCTGAGTGGACTTACTCTTTAATCGTAAATGTCTGACAATTTAAAACTCCGTTTCTTCATTTTATTTTTAAGTATCTCAAAAACTAAAGATTAGCAAGAGTCTGGAACCTTAAAAAAAGACTTCTATCTTTTTCCTGAAATGCTTCACTTTTCAATTGTAAATAACTGACAAATTACAACTATTCTGTTCTTTCATTTTAATCTTAAATACGTCAGTAAGTAATGATAACGCAGAGTCTCATAGCCCTTCCCAATGGACACACTTTTCTATTGTAAACTTGTAACTATTTACGTCTGTTACGTTCAATCAATGAAAATTTGCGACTGTTCCGTTCATTCATATCGTTCTTAAATATATCACTAACTAACAATGAAAACGAGTCCGCTTAATCTTCCCAACACTGCTTATTTCTACGGAATGGATACACTTTTCAATTGTAAATATCTGACAATTAACGACAACTCCGTTCTTTCATTTTTAAATATGTCAGTAGCTAACGATCATCAACAGTCTGCTACATCTTCCAAAAACTCTTTTCCCCCTGTTGAATAAACTCTTGTTTCAATTGTAATTTTTGGCAGTTCACGACAATTAAGTTCTATCATTTTGTTCTTAAATATGTCAGTAACTAATGATTAGCAAGAGACTAATTTTTCAAAGTCCAAAAAACCATTTGACGATCAACAAAAGTCTACTTAATCTTCCTTACACTTCTTTCGTTCTAGTGAATGGATTATCTGACAATTTTCGACAATTCCGTTCTTTCCTGTTATTTTTAAATATCTGAGTAACTAACGACCTGGGAGAGTCTGCCACATCATTCAAGCACAACTTTCGCCCCACTGAATAGACTCAATTTCATTTTAAAATATGTGACAATTTACTAGAATTTCGTTTTTTTTATGTTATTCTTAATTATCATATTAACTAATGATCAGCTAGTCTACCACTTTTTCAAACTGTCCTTTCGCTTACTGAATGAGTATACTTTTCAATGTCAATATCAGACTATTTACGAAAGTTGCATTCTTTAATTTTTATTCTTAAATATGTTAGTAACTAACGATCATGAGAATGTATCTCACCTTCGAAACAGTCCTTTCGCTTTACTGAATAGACTGACTTATCAATTGCTAATATCTTACAATATATGACAAATCCCTATTTTCATAATATTCTCAAATATGTCATCACTAACGATCAGCTAGATTCTATCTGCATCATCTTCCAAACAGTCCTTTCGCAATACTGAATGCACTCACTTTCTAATGTTAAAGCTGACAATTTAAGACGATTCTGATCTATCACTTATTCATAAATACGTCAGTAAGTAATGATCACCAGGAATCAGCTTCATCTTCCAAACATTGCTTTCGCCTGCTGAAAGGACACACTAGTCAATTGTTAATATCTGAGAATTTATGACGGTTTCATTCTTTAATTTTATTCTTAAATATGTAAGTAACTAACGATTTGTCAGAATCTCTTTCAGGATACAAATTCCTTTCGACATGCTCAGTGGACTGAATTTACAATTATGAATATCTGACAATTCACGAGAATTCCATTGTTTGACATGTACTTAAATACTTCATTAACTAACGATAATGATACAGAATAGAAAACTTTTCAATTGTAAATAGCTAACAATTTACGATAATTCGATTATATCAGTTTATTCTTAAATATGTAGGCAAACTATCATCCGCAAACACTCCTTTCGCCCTTCAGAATTGACTAATTTTGCATTTGTAAATTATACACAATTTACATCAATTTCCTTCTTTCATTTTATTCTCAAATATGCCAGTAACAAACGTTTAGCACTAGTCTACTGCAAGTTAAAAATATGTCAGTAATAACGATCAGCAAAAGTCTGCTTCGTCATCTAAAATCTCTTTTCGCCTTACTGAATACACGCGGCTTTTAATTGTAAATATCAGACAATTTATCAAACATCAATTCCGTTTTTTCACTTCATTATTAAATATATAAAACACCAAAAGATCACCAAGAGTCTGCTAGTTTCCAAACACCTCTTTCCGCTTCCAAAAATATATTTAATTGTCCATAATGGTCAATTTACGAGAACAGCGCTCTTTCACTATATTCATAAATATTTCAGTAACTAACGACCAGCAACAGTCTGATTCATCTTCCTAAATCTGTTTTCACCCTACTGAATGCACACAATATTCAATTGTATATATTTGACAATTTACGACAATTCCGTTCTTTCATTTTATTCTTAAATATTTCAGTAACTAAGGGCCAGGAATTCTCTGCATCAGCTTCTAGCACTTTTCTCACCCTGCTGAGTAGATTCACTTTTCACTTTTAAATATATCAGAATTGTTTCTTTCTTATTTTATCCCTAATTATGGTTTAAACTAGGGATCGACTACAGTCTGCATCAGGTTCCAAACACAATTTTCGCCTTACTGATTAGACTGACTTTTCAATTCTAAATATGTGATAATTCATGACAATTTCGTTCTTTCCTTTTATTCTAAAATAATTTAGTAACTAAAAATCTGTTCAATTTTAGAAATCTGAAAATTTACGACAAATACGTTGCTTCATTTTATTTTTAAATTCGTCAATAAAGTGTGATCACCAAGAGTGTGCTTCAGCTTCCAAACTCTCCTTTGCCCCTACTGCATAGACGCAATTTCAATTGTAAATATTTGATAATTACGTCAATTCAATTATTCTATTTTATTCTTATATACATCGGCAACAAACAATCAACAAGAGTCATCCTTAAGTTCTAAATACTCTTATCGCCCGATTGAGAAGGTTCGCTTTTGAATTGTAAATATGTGACAAATTACGACATTTGCGTTTTTAAAATTTATACTTAGATATGTCTTCAACCAAGGAACACTCCTTCCGGCGTACTGAATCCACTCACTTTTTAATTCGTAATATCTAGATTTTAAGACAATTACAATCATTCATTTTGTTCATAAATATGTCTGTAACTGTCGGGTAGCAACAGGATGATTCGACCTTTGAACATCTCTTTTCGTCCTACTGAGTGAACTATGTTTTAATCGTAAATATCTGACAATTTACGACAATTCCATTCTTTCATGTTATTCTTAAATATGTCTTAAACTAACGATATGCAAAAGTCTGCTTCAACTTCCAAACAATTCTTTCGCTTTGGAAAAAGACCCAATTATAAAGTGCAATATTTGACATTGTACGACGATTCAATGCTTTCATTTTAAATTTAAATGTCATTAACTAACGATCAACAAGCGTCTGCTTTATTTTCCAAACACTTATTTAGCCCTCCTGAATGGTCTCACTTTCCAGTTGTAAATATATGACAATTTCAACAACTCCTTTCATTTTATTTTTAAGTATTACAGTCAGTAAGGACTGAAAGAGTCCACTTTATTCAGAAAAAAAATCCTACTTCTTTCCCGAATGGCTTACCTTTTCTATTGTAAATATCTGACAATTGACGACCATTCCGTTCTTTCATATTGATCTTCAATACGTCAGTAAGCAATGACCACAAAGAGTCTCCTTCAAGTTCCAAACTTATCTTTCGCCCTACTGAATGGCTCACTTTTAAAGTTTAAATATCTGACAATTGAAGACAACTTCGTTCTTACAATTTGTTCTTAAAAATATAGGTAACTTACGATCAGCAAGACTGTACTTCAGCTTCCAAACACTCTTGTCAGTCTAATGAATGTCGTCGCTGTTCAACTATAATAATCTTGCAATTAACGACAATTCTGTTCTTCCATTTTATTCTTAAATATGTCAGTAACTACCTAGCAGCAAGAGTCTACTTCAGCTTCCACAGTCCTTTCGCCCTCGTGACTGGACTCACTTTTCAATTGTAAATATCTGACAAATTGCAATAGCTCCGTTTTTTAAATTTCATTCTTAAATGAGCCAGTAACTTACGACCAGCTAGTCTGCTGAAACATGAAAGTAACTATCGATCTCGCCTTACTGAATGAACAAACACACTTTCCAATTGTAAATATCAGACAATTTACTACTAATTTATTGCTTCAGGTTATTATTAAATATGTCACTAACTAACGATCTGCTAGATTCTGCTTTGGCTTCCACACTCCTTTTGCAATGCTAAGTGGACTCACATTTCAATTGTAAATATCTGATAATTTACGAAAACCCTGTTCGTTTTTTTCATTCTAAAAATGTCGAACAGTAGCATTTAGCAAGTGTCTATTTCAGCTTCCAAACACTCCTTTTTCACCACTGAATAGACTCACATTTCAATTCTAAATTTCGGAGAAATTACGACAGTTCTGAATTTCTATATTATATTTAAATATCTCTGAAACTATCGATTAACAAGAGCCAGCCTACTTTCCAAAACACTCCTTTAGCCTTATTGAATGGTCTTACTTAACAATTGCAAATATTTGCCAAATTACTTCAATTCCGTACTTTCATGTTACTCTCAAATATGTCAGTAAGACTCGGGCTGAAGATTTGGGGTCAAATCCGCATTCAAAGGGGGAGTTTTTTTCTCGATCATTAATAACTTTCTTAGAAAGAAGAGTTGAAATGGTTATAACGATTAAGCAAATAATAATAGTTAGTAAGCCGGTTGTTAAGACTGTATTAATTGCCTATTTCATTTAATGATCTTTTTGATTGGAAGTCAAATATACTATATATATTAAATAGGCTTAACCTCCTCATCAATAAATAGAGATGTAAAGGAATAATCATACTACATCCACGAAATGTCAATATCAAGCAGCGGCTTCAAATCCAAAGTGGTGAGTAGGAGAGAAATGTGATAAAAGGTGGCGTAATAAGCAAGTGGCTAGGAATGTGGAACCAATAATAACGTGGAGACCATGGAAGCCTGTTGCTATGAAAAATGTTGAGCCGTAAACAGCATCTGCGATGGTGAATGGTGCTTCATAATATTCGTATGCTTGTAGAGCAGTAAAATATAGGCCTAGGAGGATTGTAAGTAGTAGCCCTTGTGTGGCTTGGGTGTGGTTGCCCTCTATTAGTCTGTGATGAGCTCATGTTACGGTAACTCCTGAGGCCAGTAGAATTGCAGTATTAAGGAGGGGAATGTGTATTGGGTTAAATGGTACGATGCCTGCTGGAGGTCAGAAAGATCCAATTTCTACTGTTGGTGCTAATCTACTATGGAAGAAGGCTCAGAAGAATGAGACGAAAAAGAATACTTCAGAAATAATAAATAAAATTATGCCTCACCGAAGACCTAATGTAACTTGCATAGTGTGTAATCCTTGATATGTTCCTTCTCGAGTTACATCTCGTCATCATTGAATTATAGTTAGTAGTGTGATTAATATGCCTAGGAAAAATAGAGAGGGGTCATATTGATGGAATCATTTAGTAAGTCCTGTAGTTGTAATTAAGGCGCCTAAGGCCCCAGTAAGCGGCCAAGGGCTTTGATCAACAAGATGGTAAGGATGATTTTGTGGTGCTGACATAAGTAACTTCTCTTGAATATAGTGTAACTAAAACTGCAAATACATATGATTGAATTACTGCGACGGCAGATTCTAATATTAGGAGGGCAATTTGTCCAATTATTAGTAGAGAGAGTATGGAGAGAGATAAAGAAGGGCCTGTGTTACCTAGTAAGGTTAAGAGGAGATGACCCGCGATTATGTTTGCTATTAATCGAACAGCTAAAGTTCCAGGCCGAATGATGTTGCTAATTATTTCAATACATACTATGAATGGTATGAGAGGGGCCGGGATTCCAGAAGGAACGAGATGGGCAAATATGTGTTGGGTGTGATTGATTCAGCCATAGATTATGAAGCTTATTCAAAGAGGGAGGGCGAGAGTTAATGTGAAGGTTAGGTGACTAGAGCTAGTAAATACATAGGGAAATAGGCCTATAAAATTGTTAAACAAGATGAAGGAGAATAAAGAAATAAATAGGAAGGTTCTTCCTTGATAACTAGTAGGGCCAAGAATAGTTTTGAATTCCTTATGGAGAGTTAAGGTAATTTTATTTCATAGAATGTTTGGTCGTCCTGGTAAGAATCAGAATGGGATTGGAATAATTAGAAGTCCAATTAGTGTTCTAAGTCAGTTAAATGATATATTTATGATTGAAGTAGAGGGATCAAAGGTTGAAAAAAAGGTTTGTTATCACTTTCAATTTATAGTTGTTTTCTTAATATTGGTGTCACTTAAGGAGGGATCAGGAGTATTTGAATTAAAATATATAATAGATGCAAATAGAAGGTAACATAAGGAAAATATAATAAATAAGATAAGTCATTTTAGGGGGGATATTTGTGGAATAGAAAAATACTATTGAGTAGTAATTTAAGCTTGACATGCTTACGTTATAATTTAACTAATTTTTCCATTGGAAGTAATTGTTATTTTACTATCTTTTGGTTTAAGAGACCATTGCTTACTTTCAGCCATCCAATGAAAGTTCTTGTATTATTTTTGTTATTCATTTAATGAATACTGAATGAGGGCAGGCTTCAACAACAATTGGTATGAAACTGCGATTTGCACCACAGATTTCTGAACATTGACCAAAGAATAGGCCTGTACGTGTAATGTTGGCTGCTACTTGATTTAAGCGTCCCGGAGTAGCATCCGCCTTAATACCAAAGGCGGGTATGGCCCATGAGTGAAGAACATCGGCGGCGGTAATTAGGATACGAATATCAATGTTAATAGGTAATACAATACGATTGTCTACATCTAATAGACGAAATGAATTGGGATTTATTTCATTAACAGGGATTATGTAAGAATCAAATTCTGTTAAGGAGAAGTCAGAGTATTCATAACTTCAGTATCATTGATGCCCAATTGTTTTAAGAGTGATTGCTGGTTGATGAATCTCATCTAGTAGGTATAAGAGTCGTAAAGATGGGAGAGCAATGAAGATTAGTGTAATGGCAGGCAAGATTGTTCAAATAGTTTCTAGAGTTTGTCCTTCTAACAAATTGCGGTTAATATATGTGTTTGGTGGAAGGGAGGCTAGTAGATAGCCTACAAGAACTGTAATTATGGTCACAATGAGTATTGTATGATCATGAAAAAATGTTATTTGTTCTATTAAGGGGATGCTGCATCTTGAAGACCTAGCTGATTTCAAATGGCCATTTCTAAGGAAGACAATTATTCTTATATTTGGGGCTTAGGCCCAATGCACTTATCTGCCACCTTAGAAGTTTGTTAGTAAGGGAAGTTCTGCATAACTATGTTCTGCAGGGGGCAGGTTTTGAAATCACTCTAGAGATGTTGTTTGTTGATCTGAAAAGATTACTGGTCGAGCTCTTGCGAAGGCTTCTCATATAATAATTACAAGTACTAAGACAGCGATGAAAGAGAGGAATGAGCCAATGCTTGATACTATATTTCATGTAGTATAAGCGTCTGGGTAATCTGAATATCGACGTGGTATTCCTCTTAGTCCTAAAAAATGTTGAGGGAAGAATGTGATATTTACTCCTATAAATATTACTAAGAATTGAATTTTTAGTCATGTGGGGTTTATTGTTGTTCCGCTAAATAAAGGAAATCAGTGAATAAGTCCCGCTATGATAGCGAATACGGCACCTATGGATAGTACATAGTGAAAATGTGCTACTACATAGTAAGTGTCGTGGAGAACAATATCTAAAGATGAGTTTGCTAGTACGACTCCTGTGAGACCACCTACGGTAAAAAGGAAAATGAAGCCTAAGGTTCATAAGATTGAAGGTGAATAAGTTATTTGTGCTCCATGAAGTGTGGCGATTCATCTAAATACCTTAATTCCTGTAGGAACAGCAATGATTATTGTGGCTGCAGTAAAGTAAGCGCGAGTGTCAACGTCTATGCCAACAGTGAACATATGGTGAGCCCATACAATAAATCCTAAGAATCCAATTGCTAGTATTGCATAAATTATTCCTAAAACACCGAAAGTTTCCTTTTTACCACTTTCTTGGGTTACAATATGTGAAATTATACCGAATCCTGGAAGAATTAAAATGTAAACTTCAGGATGGCCAAAGAACCAGAATAGGTGTTGATATAAAATTGGATCTCCTCCTCCTGAAGGATCAAAGAAGGAGGTATTAAGATTTCGATCAGTTAAGAGCATTGTAATAGCCTCTGCTAGCACGGGAAGGGATAAAAGAAGCAATACGGCAGTAATTACTACAGATCAAACAAATAATGGCATTCGTTCTAAGGTTATTTCAGGAGGTCAGTAAGACTAACAACCACTAAGACTCTCCTACAGCTTCCAAACACTACTTTCGCCCATCTTAATTTACCCACTTTTCAATTGTAAATATCTGACAATTTTCTAGGATATCATTCTTTCATTTTATTCTTAAGTTTGCCTTCTAATAACGACCGCCAGTAGTCTGCATCTGCTCCCAAGCACATCTTGGGCCTTTGTGAATGGACTCGCTTTTAAATTGTTATTACTGGCATTTTACCATAATTCTGTCTTAAATTTTATTCAAAAATAGTTGAGTACTAACAATCAGCAAGACACCTTTATGTAGCAAACACACCTTCGCCCTAGTCAATGGACACACTTTTCTATCATAAACATGTAACTATGTATGAGTGTTCCGTTCATTTATTTTATTCCTAAATATGTCAATGATTTACGATCAGCAAGGATAATACTGACATATTTAAGAATAAAATAGTATAACAGAATTGTCATATTTTGTTAAATATTTATAATTGAATGGTGATTTGTAACGCCCCTTCCACCTAGCATACACAGAAAGCTTCCAGTCCGACAACTATTATCATTCAAAGTAATAATAATAATAATAATAATAATAATAATAATAATAATAATAATAATAATAATAATAATAATAATCGTCAGACCGAATGCAATCCGATTAACACCTAGTCGATGGAACATGGACCGGAAGATTTAGTTCTCCATCGTACAACTCGTCATTGTGAAAGTATTATTCCAATATTTCCATAACCACAGTAAATTCAAATATAAATAGGAAAAAAATATTATATATAAAACAAATAACGACAACAGAAATTCAATTTTAAATAACAATTTTATTAACAAACTTGGGTTGTGTATTTACACTATTGCGTTAGAATAATGTAGATACACTAACGAAATAATACAACAAAAAAGGAAAATATTAAATAATAAAAACATATACTAACGAAATATCGGAGTGACTAATGTGCAATTAAGTTTCTTTAATATACTTGAATTCTAAATAGTAATATACTTTCAAAAATTATTCTTCAAAGAAGATTCTATTTGTCAAGCAAATACAATTGGAATAAGTTACGTTAAATTTCCTCTTAATGTCAAAGATTCTTAATAATAATTCTAACAAAGTTATTTCAAATCAGAATTCTTAAAGTTAAGCAAATATATTAACAATTTATTAGCGCGCTTCTATATTTCTCTTTCTTTACGAATTCTAACAGGATCCAATTTATTGAAATAATCAATTTCAAGAAAATAAGTCTATATAATCTCTCTTACTGCTGTATTAAACAATTCTTGTTTCTTTTGAACTCTGTCTCAAAATTTAGAATAGTGGAATGAAAATGTTGAAACTTCAAATCTTGATTATAAATATATTCTTCAACATGTCATGCAATTCTCAGTCAATACTATATTAATATCTTTTATTACTCTTATCAATAAACGTGGAATGAGAATGTTAGAGGAAAAATTTTTGCAATCTGGTTTTATAAAGGCAAAGATACTCTGAACTCTTAATATGGAACGAATATTAACTATTAACTGTAAAAGAAACCATATTAAACTGTAAATATTGGAATTATTACGAATTTCCAAAAAAGGTAAGGTTTGTCCCCCTTACTACTTAACTCCGCGAAAGATCAAAATTGCAGAAAAAAACTAAGATTTTCCGTAAGGGTGAAAAAACGTTGGAATTGCCTTAGCAATACAACCTGGAGTGGACCACAACTCAGATAACCGCACAAAACACAAAATTTAAACAAGTCACAGCCACTACTTGTAATAGATCAGAAATTACACTCACCTCGACTTGTTTCGAATATGGATTTACCTTCTATGTGTAACCCTCTCTATCTTCAGGTAATATAGCTTGCGTCTGAGCTTTTCTGATGTTCGAGTAAAATCAGATTGGTGGAAAAAAATCAGTTTTCTGATGTAAAGTAAATCCTCAAAAAAATATTTCTGTGCTTTAGTTTCCACACGAAAATGTAAAGCAAGAAAGAGTTATTACTGGTATTTAAACCAACTAGACCAGCTAATGCCCAATAGGAATTACTATTAATGTGATCTAAGCGGGCTTTCACTCGGCACAATAGGCCCCACACAGCACTGCCCTTTAAACTCACTATCTCTCTGCACAGAAGAAACAGAAAACGATAGAATAAGCTTATAAAGCAACTAACTATCTGTGCTATCAATTCACAAGCATAAAACACAAACTGAAAGAAAGCTTTCACTCTTCTGTTCACTTTCATAACTTAGCAGCCACAAAACGAGGAAAGAAAACGAGCCCGTTTGATTTGCCACTAAGTTTGTTTTCGAGAATTGAATAGTGAAGGAATAAAACATTCCTTTTTTCACTGATCACTTTGCTATATATAACTGACACAACACCAATATGATTTTATCGATAGACGTCGATAATACACACATCACACCAACAGGAATAACAACGGTGAACAATTCTCAATTAAGAGAAACCCTGCCGAAACCAAACTACACTCCATAGACTGAACAATCCTCCGGTTATACCAATACTCCGTCTATACAATACGGAACAGAGCAATCTTCCGGCTATACAAATACTCGGTCTGGGCAATCTTCCGACTATACAATACGAACACAAGTAAAGTAGGCACGTAACCCACTTTAGCTTGTAGATTCGGTTTCGATGACCAGGCCCTCTATTCGCGACTGCAATCTTTCCTCTAACAGTCTTTCCGACTGTCTTTACTTAAATTTTTAACAAGTTTCAATATCTTTTCTTCCTTCCTTTCAAACTTTTTTTACATTTTCTTTTCTTTAAACAGAAGAACATAATAACACAAAACCAATGAATCTTACATACTCTATAGTGACTCTTACAAACAATATGATTAACTCAATCTAATTTTACAGAGTTTTTATCCTTCTTTCGATTAATTATTCTTGTGTCGTGTCCATACTCGTCGGCCTAATTCCGCACGAAGTCGACACGGCACAGTTTCCAATATATAAGGCCAAAGGAGTGTTTGTAAGATGTAGAAATTAGATTCTTGCTAATCGTTAGTTACTGACATATTTATGAATAAAATGAAAAGTGGAATTGTTGTAAATTGTTAATTATCATCAATTCAAAAGTGAGTCCCTCTTTAGGCCAAAAGGTGTGTTCGGAGGCTGAAGCTGCGTGTTGCTATTCATTTGTTACTGACATATTTAAAAATAAAATGATTGAACGGAATTAGTTCAGTTGTTTCATATACAATTGAAAAGTGTGTGTGTTCAGTAATGCGAAAAAAGATTTTCGAAGAAGATGCAGACTCTTGCTGATCACTAGTTACCGATATATTTGGAACCTGAGGTAGACTCTTGCTGGTCACTAGATATTAAGATATTTTAAAATAAAATGACAGAATGAAATTATTATAAATTGTCAGATATTAACAAATGAAATTTGAGTTCTTGTAGAAGGCGAAGGGTGTTTTTGCAAAGTGAAGCATTCTCTTCCTGATCGCTAGTTACTGCCATATTTTTTAAAAAGAAATAATCAACGAAATTATCCTATATTTGCATATATTTACAATTGAAAATTGTGTTCATTCAGTAGGGCGAATCGTGTGTTTGGAAAATGAAGCAGGCTCTTTTTCACAGTCGTAATTGATAAGATATTCACAATTGAAAAGTGATTCCTATATATATAGCGAAAAAGTCTTGGGAAGTTGAAGTACTTAGACCCTTGCTGATCGTAAATCATTGACATATTTAGGAATAAAATAAATGAGCGGAACACTCATACATAGTTACATGTTTATGATAGAAAAGTGTGTCCATTGACTAGGGCGAAGGTGTGTTTGCTACATAAAGGTGTCTTGCTGATTGTTAGTACTCAACTATTTTTGAATAAAATTTAAGACAGAATTATGGTAAAATGCCAGTAATAACAATTTAAAAGTGAGTCCATTCACTAAGGCCCAAGATGTGCTTGGAAGCAGATGCAGACTACTGGCGGTCGTTATTAAAAGGCAAACTTAAGAATAAAATGAAAGAATTATATCCTAGAAAATTGTCAGATATTTACAATTTTAAAGTGGGTAAATTAAGATGGGCGAAAGTAGTGTTTGGAAGCTGTAGCAGAGTGTTAGTGGTTGTTAGTTACTGACATATTTGAGAGTAGCATGAAAGTACGGAATTGAAGTAATTTGGCAAATATTTACAATTGTTAAGTAAGCCCATTCAGTAAGGCTAAAGGAGTGTTTTGGATAGAGATGCAAGGAATCGGAAAAAAACCGGCTTTTTTGGAAAAAAAACTCGGTTTTTTCTGCTTTGCTTTTTTGCGTGGGAAATTTTGGGCTTTTTTGAAAATTCTGCTTTAACCCTTAACGAGTTTTCGTAACCATTTGGCTACACCTTTGTTTGATCTTGTGTATTGCGTTTGAAGAGTATCAGGTATTGTTCGTTATGATTATTTGTGTACTTACTTTCCGCGATGGTAGCAGTTATTGCCCCTGGTGACAACTCTGGTAAATTTTTCGCGGGAAGTTGTCTGTGGATATGTTGTTTTCCAAACAGTGCCGGAAGCAGTGAACCGTTAAGGGTTAAATTGATAAACCAGATATTGTTTCGCTTCTCTACAACACAAAAAGTCATTTAATTAGTGGTTGATGCCGATAATAATATAAAACCTCGAAAATAAACCATGAATTTCGAAAAGATTATTCAAACACTTTTACTTCTCAACATGTTTACATTATGAATTCCAAAGGATTAACCAATGTACATAATAAGATTTTTTTTATCCTCCTACATACAAAAGTAAGCAGGGTTGGCAAGAGCCATGGTTGTTTTTGAAAATGGCAAAAACCCGTTTTTTGGGGGGAGTTTAAACTAGGCTTTTTTGGTTTAAACCAGGTTTTTTTGGGTTTAGATATTTTGCTTTATGTATTTATATTACATATTGACAGAAATAAGTTTGTTTCGCCTTGGTGTTATTATGCAACAACGGGGTTATGCTGGAAGAGGTCACATAAGCTTAAAGAAGTCCGGTCAGTAAATTTCTTAAATTGAGAAACTCCCGCCCTAGCCATCGGGAAAATCCCGTCATTACTCTAAATGTAAAACAATAACGGAAAAAATCCTGTTATTGCTTTGCATGTAAAATTTAAAGGTCAACGTATCATAATCAGTACACTAAAACTGAGGTATTAAATTACAAATTTAGTGCGTACATATCATTGAAAGTACAATCCAAGCTAATGTTGGAAGCTACGTAGGCAATCGATAAATTTTGTCAATTTATATCAGTACATTTAAGCAACCTTGGCTTCTTTATAAAACAACAGCATTTAGGCATGCAGAAATATAAAATTTAGTTTCGTTTCGTATCTTCAGGCTTAACATCCTTACGTAATACCGAGGTTATCAAGGAGAAGACTTTCACTTAAAGTGACATCCGAACCGCTACTTTGTTTACGCATGAAAGAAGGGTTGTGGTTCGACCGAGAATTGAACATGCGACACCTTGATTAAAAGGTGAAAAAGAAATAAAACTAATGCAGATGGTTTGATGTATGGAAACGTCACCATGAAGTTAACACGATTCGCATTTTTCGTATCTTTTATTTTTTTTCGGTTTAAACCAGTTGTTTATTTAAAAAAAAAGAAGAAAAACTGCTGATGTAAACCAGCCAACCCTAAAAGTAAATACTTCTTTTAAAAAAATACTCAAATAAGTAGCAAAATTCTATGTAGTATTTTTACTTCAAAATATTCCATACCCTCTTTTCGGAACAAAATAAAATTAAAATAAAACATAAGAAAAATACTTAGATTTATATGATACACTTAAAGGCTGCACACCTAGAGCATTTGGTTTTGTATATTCTTGAAATTCTACAGTTTTATATAAGCACCATCACGGTTTATTCAGTCCTCAAGTTTTCTGTATTTTTAACAAGAGGGATTGAACATGAAGGGTGTGAGATAAGAACATGGTAACCCATAATTTTACTATTTTAAGAAATTAGAAATTTTCTGCTGCACAATCCATTTTGAAAGTCGGAAAGCTGATTTTTCACATAAGTCTATATATGAGGGATTAAACGAAGCGGTATGCGTTGCTGCCTATCTGATGCTGCGTAACTCAGCAATTGAAAATTTGTTAGTTACAATGTTCTTGGCTTACACCCTTCATATCATTATGGAACTCTCCCCACCCCACCAACACACACACACACAAAAAAAAGACTACGGAATATATTTAAGATAAGATAAATACAACTGCACAACAAATATGTTTGACTGGAGCTTTTGCGCTTCTATCGAGAAGTCCGGAATTCAACTCAGCATTCGACCATTCTGACAAAACTTTTCTTCATTCCATCTAGGAAGTAGAAATAGTGCGTGTACTGTGAGTTGGCTGACTTCATTTCTTATTGTTTTTAAATCGTTATTATTACTAATTACCAGCAGTGACGGTTTTGCGAGGGTTAGGGGGAGCGGTCTTTCGGACTGAAGCCTGTTCCCCAAAATTACGGAATGTCTAAAACAAACGAAATATCTATTAGTTATGCCTTTACTCATAAACTTTAAGGTGCCGTCAAATAAAAATTACGAATGTTTAGAAAAACTAAACATTAGAAAGAAAAAAACCCTCCCAAAATACTTTTCTAAATCCGCCACTGATTCTCAGTATAAAATGATCTTCAAGGTTGTTTCCGGAAGATTATCGCTAAATATATAAACGAAACGAAATACAGTATTAGTTATGCCTGTACTCATAAACTTCAAGCTCCTCCCAAATAAAATTAGGAGATTTTAGAAAATGAAACAATCAGAGAAACCCGTCCCAAAGTACTTTTCTATCCGCTACTGATTATTTGTATAAATTAGTATTCAAGGTTGTATCCGGAAAATTATTGCTAAATCGTTGCACAGTTACAGTATAACAGAAATGTGGAAATACGGTTAGACGGATATATTGAAAAACGTACGCTTTGATGGATGTATAGAAAAACGTAAGTTTAACTTCTGCGTTAGAAGCTAGAGTACTAAGCTCTTAGAAATGAAACAGACGACAAACTGAAATGATATCGAGAAGAAAAAATATCGATAACTCAAAAGTTAAAATAAAGTTAAATAGCCTCTAAAATTGCCCTCAAATACTACATTCTTCATGTTAGCTTTAATTCGTAAAACATGTGCTCCATCCATCTTGATGGTGAATTTTAGAGCGAAATATGGCATTTAGGTCATGGAATTCTTATCTAAGTATAGAATATACTATAAGAAAGCTATTTAGATAGAAAAATCATGAAAATGAAAAAAGCCAAAATTTCCAAAATTCTCGTTTTTTTCCCAAAAAAGCCGGCTTTTTATGTAAAAAAAAACATCGATTCAAAAAAGCCGGCTTTTTTGCATCTCTAGTTTTGGAAAGTAGGCAGGCTCTTGTTAATCGATAGTTTCAGAGATATTTAAATATAATATAAAATTAAAGAACTGTCGTAATTTCTCCGAAATTTAGAATTGAAATGTGAGTCTATTCAGTGGTGAAAAAGGAGTGTTTGGAAGCTGAAATAGACACTTGCTAAATGCTACTGTTCGACATTTTTAGAATGAAATAAAAGAACAGGTTTTTCGTAAATTATCAGATATTTACAATTGAAATGTGAGTCCACTTAGCATTGCAAAAGGAGTGTGGAAGCCAAAGCAGAATCTAGCAGATCGTTAGTTAGTGACATATTTAATAATAACCTGAAGCAATAAATTAGTAGTAAATTGTCTGATATTTACAATTGGAAAGTGTGTTTGTTCATTCAGTAAGGCGAGATCGATAGTTACTTTCATGTTTCAGCAGACTAGCTGGTCGTAAGTTACTGGCTCATTTAAGAATGAAATTTAAAAAACGGAGCTATTGCAATTTGTCAGATATTTACAATTGGAAAGTGAGTCCAGTCACGAGGGCGAAAGGACTGTGGAAGCTGAAGTAGACTCTTGCTGCTAGGTAGTTACTGACATATTTAAGAATAAAATGGAAGAACAGAATTGTCGTTAATTGCAAGATTATTATAGTTGAACAGCGACGACATTCATTAGATTGACAAGAGTGTTTGGAAGCTGAAGTACAGTCTTGCTGATCGTAAGTTACCTATATTTTTAAGAACAAATTGTAAGAACGAAGTTGTCTTCAATTGTCAGATATTTAAACTTCAAATGTGAGCCATTCAGTAGGGCGAAAGATGTGTTTGGAACTTGAAGGAGACTCTTTGTGGTCATTGCTTACTGACGTATTGAAGATCAATATGAAAGAACGGAATGGTCATAAATTGTCAGATATATACAACAGAAAAGGTAAGCCATTCGGGAAAGAAGTAGGATTTTTTTCTGAATATAGTGGACTCTTTCAGTCCTTACTGACTGTGATACTTAAAAATAAAATGAAAGGAGTTGTTGAAATTGTCATATATTTACAACTGGATAGTGAGACCATTCAGGAGGGCTAAATAAGAGTTTAGAAAATGAAACAGACGCTTGTTGATCGTTAGTTACTGACATTTAAATTTAAAATGAAAGCGTTGAATCGTCGTATAATGTCAGATATTGAACTTTATAATTGGGTCTTTTTCCAAAGCGAAAGAATTGTTTGGAAGTTGAAGCAGACTTTTGCATATCGTTAGTTTAAGACATATTTAAGAATAACATGAAAGAATGGAATTGTCGTAAATTGTCAGATATTTACGATTAAAACATAGTTCACTCAGTAGGACGAAAAGAGATGTTCAAAGGTCGAATCTTCCTCTTGCTACCCGACAGTTACTGACATATTTATGAACAAAATGAATGATTGTAATTGTCGTAAAATCTAGATATGAATTAAAAAGTGAGTGGATTCAGTACGCCGGAAGGAGTGTTCCTTGGTTGAAGACATATCTAAGTATAAATTTTAAAAACGCAAATGTCGTAATTTGTCACATATTTACAATTCAAAAGCGAACCTTCTCAATACGGCGATAAGAGAGAATTGAGTGTCATGAATTATCACATTTAGAACTTAAAGATGACTCTTGTTGATTGTTTGTTGCCGACGTATATAAGAATAAAATAGAATAATTGAATTGACGTAATTATCAAATATTTACAATTAAAATTGCGTCTATGCAGTAGGGGCAAAGGAGAATTTGGAAGCTGAAGCACACTCTTGATGATCACACTTTACTGACGAATTTAGAAATAAAATGAAGCAACGTATTTGTCGTAAATTTTCAGATTTCTAAAATTGAACAGATTTTTAGTTACTAAATTATTTTAGAATAAAAGGAAAGAACGAAATTGTCATGAATTATCACATATTTAGAATTGAAAAGTCAGTCTAATCAGTAAGGCGAAAGGCGTGTTTGGAAGCTGATGCAGACTGTAGTCGATCCCTAGTTTAAACCTTAATTAGGGATAAAATAAGAAAGAAACAATTCTGATATATTTAAAAGTGAAAAGTGAATCCACTCAGCAGAGTGAAAAAAGTGTTAGGAGCTGATGCAGAGAGTTCCTCGTCCTTAGTTACTGAAACATTTAAGAATAAAGTGAAAGAACGGAATTGTCGCAAATTGTCAAATATATACAATTGAATATTGTGTGCATTCAGTAGGGTGAAAACAGATTTAGGAAGATGAATCAGACTGTTGCTGGTCGTTAGTTACTGAAATATTTATGAATATAGTGAGAGCGCTGTTCTCGTAAATTGACCATTATGGACAATTAAAAATATTTTTGGAAGCAGAAAGAGGTGTTTGGAAGCTAGCAGACTCTTGGTGATCTTTGGTGCTTGATGTATTTAATAATGAAGTGAAAAAACGGAATTGATATTTGATAAATTGTCTGATATTTACAATTAAAAACGGAGTGTATTCAGTAAGGCGAAAAGAGATTTTAGATGACGAAGCAGACTTTTGCTGATCGTTATTACTGGCATATTTTTAACTTGCAGTAGATTAGTGCTAAACGTTTATTACTGGCATGTTTGAGAATAAAATGAAAGAACGAAATTGATGTAAATTGAGTTTAATTTACAAATGCAAAATTAGTCAATTCTGAAGGGCGAAAGGAGTGTTTGCAGGATGATAGTTTGCCTACATATTTAAGAATAAAATGATATAATCGAATTATCGTAAATTGTTAGCTATTTACAATTGAAAAGTTTTTTCCATTCTGTGTCATTTTCGTTAGTTAATGAAGTATTTAAGTACATGTCAAACAATGGAATTCTCGTGAATTGTCAGATGTTCATAATTGTAAATTCAGTCCACTGAGCATGTCGAAAGGAATTTGTATCCTGAAAGAGATTCTGACAGATCGTTAGTAACTTACATATTTAAGAATAAAATTAAAGAATGAAACCGTCATAAATTATCAGATATTAACAATTGATTAGTGTGACCTTTCAGCAGGCGTAAGCAATGTTTGGAAGATGAAGCTGACTCTTGGTGATCATTACTTACTGACATATTTATGAATAAGTGATAGATCAGAATCGTCTTAAATTGTCAGCTTTAACATTAGAAAGTGAGTGCATTCAGTACTGCGAAAGGACTGTTTGGAAGATGATGCAGATAGAATCTAGCTGATCGTTAGTGATGACATATTTAAGAATATTATGAAAATAGGGATTTGTCATATATTGTAAGACATTAGCAATTGATAAGTCAGTCTATTCAGTAAAGCGAAAGGACTGTTTCGAAGCTGAGATACATTCTCATGATCGTTGGTTACTAACATATTTAAGAATAAAAATTAAAGAATGGAACTTTCGTAAATAGTCTGATGCTGACATTGAAAAGTATACTCATTCAGTAAGCGAAAGGACAGTTTGAAAAAGTGGTAGACTAGCTGATCATTAGTTAATATGATAATTAAGAATAAGATAAAAAAAAAACGAAATTCTAGTAAATTGTCACATATTTTAAAATGAAATTGAGTCTATTCAGTGGGGCGAAAGTTGTGCTTGAATGATGTGGCAGACTCTCCCAGGTCGTTAGTTACTCAGATATTTAAAAATAACAGGAAAGAACGGAATTGTCGAAAATTGTCAGATAATCCATTCACTAGAACGAAAGAAGTGTAAGGAAGATTAAGTAGACTTTTGTTGATCGTCAAATGGTTTTTTAGACTTTGAAAAAATTAGTCTCTTGCTAATCATTAGTTACTGACATATTTATGATTAAAATGAAAAGTGGAATTTTCGTAAATTGTCAATAATCAACAGTTGAAAAGTGAGTCCATTCCTAAAACCGAAACGAGTGGTTGGAGGATGAAACAGTCCGGATGTTCTGTTGTCACTGACTTATTTAAGAACAAAATGATAGAACTTAATTGTCGTGAACTGCCAAAAATTACAATTGAAAAAAGAGTTTATTCAAGACGGGGAAAGGAGTTTTTGGAAGATGTAGCAGACTGTTGATGATCGTTAGCTACTGACATATTTAAAAATGGAAGAACGCAGTTGTCGTTAATTGTCAGATATTTACAATTGAAAATGTATCCATTCCGTAGAAATAAGCAGTGTTGGGAAGATTAAGCGGACTCGTTTTGACTGTTAGTTAGTGATATATTTAAGAACGATATGAATGAACGGAACAGTCGCAAATTGTTATTGATTGAACGTAACAGACGTAAATAGTTACAAGTTTACAATAGAAAAGTGTGTCCATTGGGAAGGGCTATGAGACTCTTCGTTATCATTACTTACTGACGTATTTAAGATTAAAATGAAAGAACAGAATAGTTGTAATTTGTCAGTTATTTACAATTGAAAAGTGAAGCATTTCAGGAAAAAGATAGAAGTCTTTTTTTAAGGTTCCAGACTCTTGCTAATCTTTAGTTTTTGAGATACTTAAAAATAAAATGAAGAAACGGAGTTTTAAATTGTCAGACATTTACGATTAAAGAGTAAGTCCACTCAGCAAGGCGAAAGCAGTTTTTCTAAGAGATAACAGACTATTGTTGATTCGTTAGTGGTTGGCATATTTAAAATAAAATGAATAATGTATTGTCGTAAATTTTCAGAAATATACTATTGAAGTAATAGTCTATTCAGTAAACCTAATTAAAAATTTGGTAGCTGAAATAGACTCATGATCGATAGTTACTGACATATTTAAGAATGGAAGGAAAGAATGGTATTGTCACAAATTGTCGGATTCCTACAGTTGAAAAGTGAATCCATTCAGTAGGGGGAAAGGACTGTTTGGATGATGAAGCAGACTCTTGCTAACTAACTTGCTCATGGTTAGTTACTGACATATTTAGGAACAAATACAAAGAACGGAATTGTCAAATGTCTGATATTAACAATTGAAAATTGAGTCCATTCAGTAGCCCAACGAATTGGAGGAGAGATTTGGTAATCGTTAATTAGTGACATTTAAAAAAATTAAGAAACGAAAATATTGTATATTGTCAGATATTCGGAATTGAATTGAAAGTCTACCCGGTAAAGCGAAAGGAAATTTTCGAAGCTGAAATAGAATCTCATGTTCTTTAGTTACTGTCATATTTAAGAATAAAATGAAATGACAGAATTGTCGTAAATTGTCTGATAATTACAAGTGAATAATTAGTCGATTCGATAGGGCGAAATACGTGTTTGCAAGATGAAGCAATTATTGCTGATCGTTAATTCCCGACATATTTAAAAATAAAATCAAGTAACGGAATCAGCGTAAAGTGTTAGTCATTTACAACTGAAAAGTTGTTCAATTCATTAGGGCAAAAGATAAGATGGGAATAAGAATAGACTATCACTATCGTTAGATACTGTCATAATTAATTACAATCAGGGCCGGATTTCCCAATAGGCCCGGTAGGCCCGGGCCTATGGGCGCGAGCTCCCAGGGGGCGCACAGCCTAGAGAAAAAAATAAAAAATATCTAGAAATAAAAATAAATAGCCATAACTTAACATATTTTTTGAATTGATTTTAAAAATGAGGCTAATTAAGCATTCTGATTTTGAAGTTCATTGGAACAAATAATTGTTGGTAAAGTTCACCAATCTTTTATTAATACATTAACGGTATTTTGTTAAGCCCAGAACCAAGTAAATTCCTCAAAAAACTTGCGATGATAAAACAGTATCGCGGAGTGGTGTTTAAGCAATTAACATATAGGCCTGATATAATTTTTAATATAATTTTTAATATTATAACCTGGTATAATAAAAATTTTTAGGAAAGTAACTTTAACCAGACTAGGGGGCGGAAAAAATTATTGGGCCTAGGGGTGCCAAAATGCTAAATCCGGCCCTGAGTACAAGTGAAAGAACGGAATTGCCGAGGCGAAAGGACAGTTTGGAAGATGAAGCAGACTAGCTGATCATTAATTACCAAGAAGTTTAAGAATAAAATAAAAGAACGGAATTGTAGTATATTGTGTAATTTTTTTAAAATGAAATTGAGTTCATTCAGTAAGGCGAAAGTTGTGCTTGGAAAATATAGCAAACTTTTGCTGTTCGTTAGTTACTGAGATATTTAAGAAGGACATTGTTGTTAATTGTTTGTAATTTGTAGACTTCGCATCGATATGCACTAAAAACGGAAAATATGCATGCAAACATGCGCTAAAAATCACGAAAATATGCACTGAAAATATGCAAATATGCACTAAAAATTATAATATGCACCAATAAGAAGCTAAAGTTAAATGAGGAATTTTATTACTTTAGAGAAAAAAGTTGTATTACTTGAACTACATATACTTGGTATATAACTATGGTGCATTCATGCTACAATACGACTGTGTAATTTTCGCTGATTTCTGGAAAAAACATGCATTTAACAGTCAAAACATTACTCTACATTGAAAATATTCCTTCCGTGTCACGGGTCGTTAAGAGACAGTATTTCAAAGAAGCAATGTTACTTGCTGATTAATCTGAAATTCGTGCGTCGTTGTTCCCAGGAAAACTTTATTTAAACTAGATAAGCATTTTATGCCAGGATTTTTCGCGTCTATTGACTGGGCGTTTTCCGATTGATCTTGGTGGCGTCTGTTTCGTTATTGAATCAACCAGTTCAAATGCACTACAAACTTCTAATCATCGCTCTCCTAATCACGTTATGATCTTTAAAATTGAACTGAAATTGATAAATGCAAGGAAGGTTTTCATGTTTTTAGCTCCGCAAGCGTCCAAGGCTTCTTGAATAGATTTGGTTTTTTTGAGTTCAAACAGCTCACAGTCAGTATGTGAAAATCAAGATACATCCAGTTAATGTATATATATATATATATATATATATATATATATATATATATATATATATATATATATATATATATATATATACAAATAAAAAAGAATACGCCAAGTACCTGTGAATAAAGAATAAATATCCTCAGAGAAGCAAATAAACATTTCTGGTATAAGCACATAATAAAACCTGCCTAGTGAAATTGAACAGGACTCGCAAAAATTTCCGTTAAAGGTTTTTAAGTTAAGGAAGATAGATCTATGAGAAAAATAAATAAAATACATACATGTGACGGACGTAGTGAGAAAATAAAATCTTGTACATACGTCTACCGTATTCAATTACAGTATTTATTTATGCTACGAATTAATACACATAAAACTTACAGTGAACAAAAAAAATTACATACGGCTTCAAAAGTCAAGACAAAAAGTAGATGATGTGCTCTTTGGGATCCCTTTTGATCTATTGTGTATATTATGCTTCTTGTTCCATGTATTTAGACCATCTAGAGAACGAGTTATTGGTATTTCGAATTTACTATTTAAATTGCACTTCATTCAAAAACTCGCACGGTATTAAGGGGCTTACTTGGCGGTGGACTAAAGGTTAAATGTGTAGGGTAACAAGTAAACAAAGACCTTTACAGACAACGTAGTTCATATACCTAACTTCTCACAGAAATGTCTAAAATTTTTCTAAACGCTGCATTAGAGAAATTGAAAATTTACGTTAAAAAGTATATTTTAACATCGGTTGTTCGCAACACAGGTTCCGTCTAATCAAGATAATATAGCCATTACTTTTTACCTTTAAATTCATGGGAGCATGAAATATTTCCATTTAAATAAATTTCCGTTTAATACGGAGCCTCTTGAAGGCAGTTTTTACTGTATTAAAAGCCTGTATTTGAAAACCTTGTTATTGTTTAAGGGAAAATAAATCACTTGAAATTACTTTTTGTAGCCAATTATGTGTAAATCCAATATTTTCTTCTAGCGTAACACTGTCCGTTTCAAACATCAATAATTTACAGTGTATAATATTGATACTTTAAATGGAATAAAGTGATTTGAGCGAGACATGGAGCATAAATGTGAAGAAGCTAAAGTTATTGACACGTCTCGAGAGACCGAGGTGTATCAAAGCAACACAAGCTTTTATTTTAATAGTCTCCTAAACTCCTTAAAGGAAAACTTGAGAACTTATCTCAGAAAGTAACTGCTGTAACAAGTTTTAGATTTTATAAAGCAAATATTTTAATTAATTGTAGAGCTCATTTTCTAAAGAGTTGTTCATTTCTTCCCGAAATACATTCTTGAACGGTTTCTTTCGAATGAACTCTGCCAAATAAGAAAAAAAACCCAATCTGGGTTGTTTCATTGTTGTATAAACTCCTTATCAGACTTGAAACTGCTGTGAGAATATAAGGCGGCAAAAATAATTAAGCGCTTCTGAAGTTTGAGCTTTTGCTGTTGTGAGAAATAGAAATGTCCTTTTCTTTAAACAAGCTTACTTACTTTGAAAATATTACTTGTTAGCATACACTTTGTAAAATACGCTTTTTCTTCTTGAATTGTTAATGTCTTTCAGCTTCAATCCATTGTTTCTGAAGAAAACTTCTAGAAGATTTTTCGGGCCCATTTAGTTGTAGTGTGACATGTTTGTCCAATTTTTGTCCACCCAAGAAAAAAATATGTACCATTCAAATTAACAAAAGAAGCCACGGTGGCTCAGTGGTAGAGTGTTCACCTCTGGTGGATGGGGTCTCTGGTTTGATCCCAACTCGCGCCAAGTGAGCTTTGTCGCTTCGATCACCTGTAGTGCAACATCTTCAAATTTGAATTTTAACTACAGTAGGTCAAAATTTTGTCCAATTTTTGTCCACCCAAAAAAGCTCTGTACAATTCAAATAAACGAGGGATGACCATTTCAAAATTTGCCACCTCGATCATCTGTAGTGTGACGTCTTCAAATCCAAATTTTAACTAGCTCAGCATTTTGTCAATTTTTTTTCCATTTTTCTCCACCCAAGAAAACATTTTGTACCATTCAAATAAACTAGGAAGTGCCATTTTAAAGTTTGGCCATTTCGATCACCTGTAAGGCATCTTCAAATTCAAATTTTAACTGGCTCAGCATTTTGTCCAATTTTGTCCATTGTTGTTCAGCCAAGAAAAAAATTTGTACGATTCAAATTAACGAAGGAGAGCCATTTCCAAATTTTGGTCACTTCGATCACTTGTTTTGCAACATCTTCAAATTCTAATTTTAACTAGCTCAGAATTTAGTCCATCTTTGTCCAACCAAGAAAAGATTTTTTGCTATTCAAATAAACGAGGGAAGGCCATTTCAAAACTTGGCCAGATCGATCACCTGCAGTGCGACGTTTCTAAATTCAAATTTTAACAAGTTTACAATTTTGTTCAATTTCTGTGCATTAAAGTACTAGCAACAAACATTTTGTACCATCAAAATAAATCAGGGAGACTCATTTCAAAAATTAGCCACTTCGATTACCTGTAATGCGACATCTTCGAATTCGAATTTTAATTAGCTCAGAAGTTTGGATTAGAATTGGAATTTTGTCTAATTTCCATACACATTTGTACCATCAAGAAAATCTGCCATTGAAATCAACAAAGCAGGGTTATTTCAAAATGTTGGCCACTTCGATCATCTGTAGTGCGGAATCTTGATTCGAATTTTAACTTGCTGAAAATTTTGTTCAATTTTTGTCCACCCAAGAAAAAATTGTACCATTCAAATAAACGAGTGACACCATTTCAAAATTTCGGCTGTTTCTATCATCTCTACGGCAACAATTTCAAATTTGAATTTTAATTAGCTCAGAATTGTGACGAATTTTTGAACATTTTTGTACCATCAAGAACAAATTCTGTGGAGGATGAATCACTCACCCTTTTCTTATTTTTTTTCACAGACTTTGGAAGCTATTCTAAACCGACAATAATGAACCACTTAAAGTCTATATTAGAAACTTGAAATTCCATTTTTAAGGAAAGTTGTTAGTCGTTAAAAATTATCAATTTGGTCGTTCCTTTAAATATGCATTTATATGCAGGAACGATATAAACATGCACTAACCTCCGAAATATGCAAATATATGCACTATAAAACTCTGCTATTTTACCCCAAAACAACCGAAATGAATTTCTGTTTAAAGAGCATATCAATATCACATCAAGAATAAAACATGCAAATATGCGAAAATCCGAAGTCTATTAATTTGCAAGTGAAAAATTAAGTCAATTCTGCAGGGCGAAAGGAGTGTTTGGAAGATGAGGTAAACTCTTGCTGATCATTCTTTCCCGACATATTTTACAATAAAATGATATAACGGAATTAACCTAAATTATTAGGTATTTACAATTGAAAAGTTGTTCTATTCTTAGGGAGAAAGAAGAGGTGGGAAGATGAAATACACTATGATTATCGTTAGTTACTGGCGTATTTAATTACAACTAAAAGAACGGTCTTGTTGTAATTTGTTTGTCACTTACAATTGAAAAGTAAGTCTATTTAGCAGTACCAAAGGAGTGTTTCGTGATAAAGCAGACTATTGGTGATCATTAATTACTAACGTATTTAAGAATAAAATTTAATAACGGAATTGTACTAAATCTTCAGTTATTTGCAATTGAAAAGTGACGCTTTCAGTAAGGCGAAATTAGTTCTGGAACATTTAGCACACTAATCCTTAGTTACAGACATATTTAAAAATGAAAGAACGGAGTTTTCGTAAATTGTCAGATATTTACAATTGAAAGCTTAGACCAATCACTAGGACAAAAGGAGTGTTTGGAAGTTCAAGATATTTACTGATAGTTAGTTGAAGACATATTTAAGAATAAAATGAAATGACGTAATTGCCGTGTATTGTAAGATATTTACAATTGAATAAAGAGTCTATCCAATAAGCGAAAAGAGATTTAGCAGAGTTTAATAAGTCATCATCGTTAGTTAGCGACGTTTTTAGAATAAAATGAAGGGACGGAATTTTCGTAAATTGTCTGATGTTTACAATAGAAAAGTGTGTCCATTCAGTTGGGCGAAAGGAGAGTTTGGAAGTTGTGGCAGACTAACTAATCATTAGTTACTGAAATATTGAAGAATAAAATAAAAGAACGGAATTGTGGTAAATTTTCATTTATATTTACATTTAAAAAGTTAATGCAGTCAAAGGGGGACAGAAGTGTTTGGAATGTGAAGCAGATTCTTGCCGATCGCTAGTTGAAGACATACTTGAGAATGTAATGAAAGAACTTAATTGTCGTAAACTGTCAAATATTTCCGTTTAAGAAATGAGTACATTCAGTAGGGGAAAGGAGTGTTTGGAAGATTTAGCAGACTGAGGCAAATCATGAGTTACTGACGTTAGTAAATATGAAGCAACCGATACACTAAAGGAGTGTTTGGTAGTTGAAGTATTTAGACCTTTGCAGATCGTATTTAGGAAGAAATTGTTGACATATTTAGGAACAAAATGAATGTACGGAAAAGACGTACATAGTTACATTTTTACGATAGAAAAGTGTGCCCATTGAGTAGGCCGAAGGTCTGTTTGCTACATAAATCAGACTCTTGCTGATTGTTACTACTGAACAATTTTTGGATAAAATGAAAGAACGGAATTATGGTAAAATTTCAGTAATAAGAATTGAAAAATGAGTCCATTCACTAAGGCAAAAGATGTGCTTCGAAGCTGGAATATATATTGAATCACTCGCCAATATACATACGCCGAATGGAATATATACACGCTATATGTATAAATATATATATATATATATATATATATATATATATATATATATATATATATATATATATATATATATACATATATGCCAAATGAAATACAAATACGGAATATATATACGACGAATAGAATATATATACGACAAAAGGATTATATATATGTCATATATATTGGAATCACTCTTTAATTCTAAATATGTGATAAATTAAAACAATTCTATTATTCCTATTCTATTATTATATCTTATTATTTCAGATTATTCCTATATATGTCAGTAACTAACGCTATAAAGAGCCTGCTTCATTTTCGAAGCACTCGTTTCGCCATACTGTATGGACCTAGTATTCAAATGTAAATATCTGTCAGAATATGACAATTTCGTCGTTAATTTTTTTAAAATAAATGTCAGTAACTAGCAGTCAACAAGAGTATGCTTCATCTTGGAAATACACCAATCGCCTTCTGAAAGGAGTCACTTTTCATTTGTTAGTATCTGACAATTTATGACAATTTTATTCCGTTCACTTGTTTTGCTATTAAAAACTCAGTAACAAATGAATAACTACAGGCAGCTTCATCCTCGGAACTCACCTTTCGGCCTACCGAGTGGACTGTTTTCAATTGAAGATAACTGACAATTTACGACAATTCTACTTTTCATTTTATTTATAAATATGTATATAACTAACGATTAGTAAGAGTTTAATTTCTACAACTTACAAACACTCCTTTGGACCTATATATTGGAATCACTTTATGACAAAATACGACAATTCTGTTATAATACTTTATTCTTAAATATGTCAGTAACTGGCCATCACCAAGACTCTGCTTCTCTTTCCAAAAATCACTTTCTCTCTACTGAATGCTCTCCCTTTTGAATTGTATATGCCTGACAATATAAGACAATTTCATTCTATTATTTTCTTTATAAAAATGCCAGTACCATATGATCAGCAAGAGTCTACTTCAGCTTCCATACTCCTTTCGCCCTGGAAAGTAGACACACTTTTCAATTGTAAATATCACTATTTACCTGAACTCCGTTATACTGCAATCATTCTTCAATTTAAATATCTCACATTGCGACACTCCCTTTATTTTATTTTAAAGTTATATATGTCAGTAACTAGCGATAAAAAGAGTCTGCATTACTTTCCAAACACACCTTTCGCCTTAAAAATTGTGGACTCACTTAAAAATTGTAAATATCTTACAAATTACGACAATTCCGTTCTTCCATTACATGTTAAAATATGAAGACAACTACCAATCAGCAAGATTCTATTTCAGCTTCCAAACACCCTTTTAGCCCTACTGAAGAGACCCACATTTCAATTGTAAACATCTGAAATTTTAAGAAATATATCATTACGTAAATATACATTTACGAAATGGTAAATTTTTTCATAATATCGTAAAATACTTCAGTAACTATCAATCGTCAAGAAGCTTCTTTTATTCCAAGAAACACCTTTATACGTACCCAATGGACCCTTTTTGGCTAGAAAAATATCACAATTTACAATTGTTTCCTTCCTTAATTTATTGCTAGACATTTAAGTAATTACCTATCAATAAGAGTCTAATTACTTCAGCTTTCAAAAACTTGTTTCGCCTCTATATTTTAGTTAGTCTTGAATTTTAAATATCTGACAAATCACGACAATTTTGTTTATTCATTTCATTCTTAAATATGTCTTGAACTTACGATCAGCAAGCGTCTGCTTCAGCTTAAAACACTCCCTTCGCACTACTGTATAGACGCTTTTTCAATTTAAATATTTGAGAAATTACGACAATTCCGTTATTTCTTTGTGTTTTTCTATATGTCGGTAACTAACGATTAGCAAGAGGATATTTCAAGCTCTAAACACTCCTTTCGCCGTGCTGAACAGACTAACTTTTTAATTAAAAATATCTGACAGCTTATGATAACTGCGTTCTTTTATATATTCTTAAATATGTCGGCCACTAATGACCAGCAAGAGTCTCCGACATCTTCCAAACTCTCTTTTCGCCCAAGTGAATGAAATCAATTTTAAAATGTGAATGACCGAGAATTTACTGAAATTCCGTTATTTCGTTTTATCCTTAAATAGTTATTCAACCAAAGACACCAAGAGTATGCTTCAGCTAAAAAAAAAAAAAAAAAAAAAAAAAAAACCTTTCGGGTTACTCAATGGGCTAACTTTTCTATTGTTAATATTTAAAATTTACGACACACGTTCTTTCATTCTATTCACAAGTAGCTAACGATCAGCAAGAGTCTGCCTCGTCTAAAAAAATTTTCGTCCTGCTGAATGGAATCACTTTTCAACAGTAAATATCTGAAACCTTACAAAATTACTTCTTTCATTTTAATCTTATTAATGTCAGTATCTAACGATTAGCCAGGGTCTAATTTCATTAAAATCCAAATACTCTTTTGACCCTACATAATGCAATCACTCTTCAATTATAAATATCTGATCACATACAAATATTCGTTTATTTTATTTCATTTCTAAATGTATCAGTAACTAACCAGCAAAAAGAGTCTGCTTCAACTTCCAAACACTACTTTCGCCCTGTTGAGTAGACTCGCTTTTTAATTCTAAGTATCGAACAATTTTCGAGAAATTCGTTCTTTCATTTCAATCTTAAATAAATAATAAGTAACCTTCAACTTCAAAAGACTCCTCTCGCCCTGATAAGTAGACTCACTAATCAATTGTAAATATCTGACAAAGAACGACAGTTCTGTTCCTTCATTCTATTCTTAAATTTGTTAGTAACTATCAACAAGAATCAACTTCAACTTCGAAACATTCCTTTCGCCATACTGAATGGCCTCACTTTTCTATTGTAGATTATCAATTTATGGCAATTCCATTCTTCCAATTTATTTTTTGATAAATCAGTAAGTAATTCTCTTCAAAAGCCTGCTTCATCTTGCTAACACTCCTTTCGCACTGCTAGGTAGACTCACTTTGCAATTGTAAATATTTGACAATGAATGACAATTTCGTTCTTTCATTTGATATTAAATATGTCAGTAACTAACGACCAGCCAGACTCTGCTATAGCTTCCAAACCAGTAAGTACGCCAGAAATTTTAACTTGGGGGGAGTGTTAAAATAAAAGGGGGGTGCTCTCAGAATAGTGACATACATTTTTAAACAAACTCAAAGAAAGCAGTATATTTTGTTACGCAACTATTGCAATACTACTACTACTACTACTACTACTACTACTTCTACTACTATTACTACTTCTACTACTACTACTACTAATAATAATAATAATAATAATTATTATTATTATTATAATATCAGCTCTTCGCAGTGTTAGGTTCAATAAAGTAAGTCCACACATTTGAGCATTCATTGTTATTATTATTAAACTAAGTAATACACTGAAACCTCTCAAAACGGATATCAGCGGAACACGATTATTTGTCTGCAAATGAGAGGTGTTCCTAAAAGAAAGGGTTCTCTCTTATAACACCACACCACACATATTTATGGCATGGAAGAATAAGAAAGTTTGTCCTCTTATGAAGATATGCACTATTGAGAGATGCCCGTTAAGAAGGTCTCAGTGTATTAGGAATTAACCTCCACTATTTTACCTAGTAATTACATGTGAATTGATTACATACGAATTATTGTAATTATTTGGAAAATTCTGCTACTATTTCAATTTATTCCTCCCAGCAAGTTTTAGTGGGTGATTTTTTTCTAAATATTAATTGGGAAAAAATTCCTTCGTCCCAATGCTGAAACCACATTCGTATAGTAATTAATACTGTACATAGTTCCAATTTTATTATTTTAGTATTCTAACCCTGTTGTTAACGTTAATTGTTGTAATATTATTTGATCTCTTAATCTCCGTTCCTGCCCTTTTCTGGCTACATTATTGGCTCTGAATATCTTTCATAAGAAAATTATTCATTGATTTAGTTGTTTTCCAGAAATCCAGTTTTTCAATTTAAAAATATTTTGTATAATTCTGTTTTGTCATTTTTAATATACCCTAATTTTAATAATCTCAGGGCTCATAAAGAGCAGGGTTCATAGTTGTAAATAGTTGAAAAGTGACCAAAAATGGCCAGAGCACATGAAAAAGTGACCAAAATCACATCATGCCTCTTTCTTTTCTTTGTTAATTTCTCCATCACCCCCCTCTTTGTTTGTTATTTTGTTTCATCTTTACTTCTTCTTTTTGAACTTCCTCCTTTCTTAGGTTTTTAAAGTATGGTTTGTAGTTACGGTAAACAGACTTAGCAGATGTAAGAAGCTTCTGAGTAAGTGGAACCAGTTCTGGCCTATTTCCGAATTTCTTCATCCCAGACATTATATTTAACTTCGCATTAAAAGTTCTCATAAACGTGAAATATTCAAATTCGTCACCTACTCTTAAGAAGAACATACAAGAAGCATAATACAAGACGAACATGATGAACCACACAAACACATACAACGTTGAACAGAGCGCTAACTATTACGAGAGAAAACTAAATGATTATTATGATAGAAGAAAGAACAGACACAGAAGGGTTCTCAACCCCACCTTAAGAGCTTAAGCATCCACCAACCGTCCACTGTGCTTTAGAAAGAATAAAAGCTGAAGTGAGAATAAAGCTGACTGTTTCACATGTGGCAGCAAGTACTGATGCTTTCAGAAGAGTAATGAGTAACAAGTTTCTGCCTTTTTTCCATTTTTTTTTAGAAAAATATAATGCAAAACATAAATAACACGAAAAAGTCACTTTACCTCTCAAAAAATTAACTTTTAGTGACAAGTTTCAAAAAAAGTAATTTTTAGTGACCAACTTCAAAAAAAGTAAATTTTAGTTATGAAGGTGACTCGCTATGAGCCCTGTTCCGCTCAATGAATTTACGTGAATAAAAATATACTTTACAAATATTAAGCTAGCGCCAAATGCGTCTCTGCATAACACTAGACTCAGTCTAAAATATATATAATTCTTACTTCGATGGATCTCTTCATTTCTAAAAACGTTTCGACTACACCCTTCTAACGTCCATCCGTTGATACACCACTTGAAGAGCAGGTTCGAAACCACCCACAGAGCTTTGGGGGGCATGGAATATGTTGGGAGGGACCAAGCCATTAAATATCCTCCTACAACTATCTAAATTGTACATTTTGTATTGAGGTCTGGAGGGAACATGAAAAATTTAGGGAGGGCAAGGCCTCGCATAGCTCTCCTCTGGTTGCGAGCCTGTTGCAGAGTAGCACTTACCAACTGAATCTGGTGTAGCCTTATTACTATTACTATACCTATACCTTATTATTACTATACCTTCCTTATTGAGAAGAAGGTAGGTGAATGACCGCGCAAGACGTTGCCACTTTCAGTCATCTGCATCTGTCCATCAATCCCTTTTCTGGGAAACGTCCCCCCGTCCAGAGCAGGAATCGTTCTTATTTTATATACAAATAAAACCCATCCCAAAGTGTGGAGCTCTTAAAAGTAGCTGCAAGTAGCAGTATTATAACCCACTGCCCTCCCCAGAAGTCCGTTCTGGATCCGCCCCTGCCAGGACGGTAGGTATGTGCGGTGTGTTTTGTCAATTGTTTCGGTCGAAACACCGCCCGATACAATGAAGTCATGTGGTTCTCGAAGCCGTACATGAGAACGAGGTGGCTTCGTATTTTGAAGTGACATAAATAAATATTGCCTTCTTTCCTAAACGCTAAACCTTTTTTAACTTGATGTAATAAATAACCTATATGATACTGATTGATATAATTAGATTTGGGGGAGTATTCCCTTTCCATCCAGAGGTATGTGTAAAGAAATTTGGGGGGTGTTAGGGGGTGCTGGGGGAGTGTAGATTACTCCCTGTTCCAAACACCCCTTTTGCCCTGGTTAGTTTACCCTCTTTTCAAATAATATCACACAATTTTCAAGAATTTGTTTCTTTCAAGGGATGGGCAACAGTTTGCATCAGCTTGCGAGCACTCGTTTGGCCTTAGTGAATGGACTAACTTTTCAATTCTAAATATCTGACAATTTGTGTGTTTCCATTCTCTCATTTTCTCCTTAAAAATGTCATAACTAAAGATAGGCAAGAGTGTGCTTAATCTTCCAAACACTCATTTCGTTTTACTGAATGGATTCACTTTTCAATTGAAAATTTCTGAGTACGATAATTCCTTTCTTTCTTTATTCTTAAATAAGTCTCGAACTAACGATCAGGAAAGGCTTCTTAATGTTCGTAATACTCCATTCATCCTACTAGGGCCACGGTGGCTCGGTGGTAGAGCGTTTACATCTGGTCCTTGGGGTTTTGGGTTCAAACCCTGCTCCCGCCAAGTAAACTTTGTGGTGGACAAACTAAGTGTCAGTGGGTTTTCTCGGGGTTCTCCCGTTTCCTCCCACTTTCTTCGTTCCACCATTCATTCATTTTCTCTTTATCACCGACTCCTTTAGCCAAACCGGCTTAAACGTGTGACGTACAACTCAAAGATTTCATTTCATTTATCCATTCCCCCACAGAATGGGATCAATTTTGAATTCTAAATATCTGACAATTTTAAACATCTCCGATCTTTAATTTTATTTTTAACTATGTCAGTAACTAACGATCAGCAACAGTCTGCTACATGTTCCAAACACTCGTTTGCCCCTACTGAATATACTCACTTTTCATTTGTACTTTTTGACAGCATAACGATTGTCTTTCATTATATTCTCAAATATGTCTTCAAATAGGGACGAACAACAGTCAACGTCAGCTTCCAACCACATCTTGCGCTCTATTGAATGGACTATCCTTTAAATTGTAAATATCTGATAATTTAAAATAATTCCATTTTATGATTACATTCTGAAGTATGTCGGAAACTACCGTTCAGAGAGTCTGCTTCAAATTGCAAAGACTCCTTTCCCCTACAAGCAAACACTTTTTTCCCTTAACTGAATGGACACACTTCACTAACAATTTACGACTATTCCGTTCATTATTTTTATATTTAAATGTATAATTGACTAACGATCAGAGAGAATCTACTTCATGTTGCAAACATTCCTATCGCCATTGGAAGTGGACTATTTTTTCAATTCTAAATATCTGACAATTTAGTACAATTCCTCTCTTTCTTTTCATTCTTAAAATTATCGTCAACCACCAATCACCAAGAGTCTAGTTAAGCTTGCAAATACTCCTTAATGACTCCTGAATTGACCTACATTCCAATTGTAAATACCTGACAAATTACAAATATTTTGTTATTTAATTTTCCTCTTAAGTATGTAAGTACTTATTGTCAACATGAGAAAGCTTCATATTCCAATCACTCATTTGGCCTTACTCAATGGATTAACTTCTCAATTGTAAATATCCGACAATTTAAGACAATTCTGTTCATCTTTTTATTCTTAAATATGTCGACGATTACGGACCAGTAAGGGTGTACTTCAACTTCCAAGCAGTTCTTCTATGCTTATTTCATATTATCTTAAAATTGTTCAACAATTAACGGTAATCAAGAGTCTGCTTTGTATACAAAAAAATACACCTTTCGCCCTACTGAAGGGACTAACTTTTCAATTGTAAATATTTGACAATTTACGACAGTTCCGTTCTTTCATTTCATTCTTAACTATGTCCACAACTACCGATCAGCAAGAGTTTACCTCAGTTCCCGAACACTCCTTCGACATACTAAATAGAATGGGTTTTTAATTGTATATATATGACAGTCTACGACAATTTCATTATTTTATTTTATTGTAAAATATTTCAGTAACTAACAATAATCAACACTCTGCTATCTTTACCAAAACACAGCTTCGCCCTAGTAAATAGACTAACTTTCAATGTTAAATATGTGACAATATACAGCTGTTCCGTTCTATTATTTTATTCTTAAATATCTCACTAATTAAATGATCACCATGAGACTGCGTAATCTAACAATAACTCCTTTCGTTCTACTGAATGGACTATGTTTTCAATTGAGAATATCTGATTACATAATTAATTTCTTTTATTTAATTCTTAAATAGGTTTTTTACTAACGATCAGCAATAGTCTGCTTCAGATTCCAATTACTCCATTCTACCTACTGAATAAAAAGGCCTTTCAATTGTTAATATCTGACATTTTACAATTCCTTTCTTTCATTTTATTCATAAATATGTCAGTAACCAACGATCAGCAAGAGTCTAATTACTTCATCCCTCCTTTCGACCTATTTATTGGAATAACTGTTCAAATCTAAATATCTGCCCAATCGCGATACATCCTTTATTTCATTTTATTCTTAGTATATCAGTATCTAACGATTAACAAACGTCTGCGCCATTTTGCAAACACCCCTCCCGCCATACTAAAAGGCCATACTTTTCAATTGTGAATATTTGAAAAATTACGACAATACCTTTGTTTTACTTCATTCTTAAATATGTATGTAACTAACAATCTACATGAATCTGCTTCAGCTTCTCCATTCTTTTTTTCCCAGGGGGACTCACTTTTTATTGTATATATCAATTCACGTCAACTTTCTTCCTTGATTTTATTCTGAAGTATGTGGATAACTAGCGATATGCAAGAGACTACTTCAGCTTCGAAACATTTCTTTGGTCTTCCTGAATAGTCTCACATTTCAGTTGTAAAAATCTGTTAAATTACGACAATTCTGTTATTTCATTTTGTCTTTAAATATGACAGTAACTAATAACCAGCAATATTCTGGTTCAGCTTCCAAACCTTTCTTTCGTCCTCCTTAGTTTATTCACTTTTCAATTGAGAATTTCTGGCAATTTTCGAGAATTTGGTTCTTTCATTTTTTTTTAACTATGCCTATCGCAACTGTCTGCAGCAGGTTCCAAGCACTCATTTCGCATGTGGAGGGACCCACTTTTCAATCAATATATTTGAAAAATTACGAAAATCCCGTTCTTTCATTTTATTGTTAAATATGTGGACAACTACACTACAGCAAGGGAGTACTTCAGTTACCAAAAACTCTTTTCTCCCTAGTGAATAGAATAACTTTTCAATTTTAAATCAAAGTCAATTTACGACAATTCCGTTCTTTCTTTTAATACTTAAATATGTCAGTAACTAACAATAATGAGTGTCTATTTCAAATTCCTAACTTTTCTCTTCCTCTGCTGAATATTACTTTTCAATTGTAAATATCAAGTAATTTACAAGTACGTAATTTCATTTTATTCTTAAATGTGTCGGCAAATAAAGACCAGAAACAGTATGCTCCATCTTCCAAACACTTGTTTCGCACTACCGATTGGGGTTACTTTTCAATCGTAAATTGTCTCCCATTCAATTGAAAAATGAATGAATTCAGTGGAACCAAACGAGTGTTTGGAAGAATAAAAATACTCTTGTTGATCGTTAGTTACAGACATATTTAACAATAAAGTTAAATAACGACGAAAATTGTCAGTTACTTTCAATTGAAAAGTTAGTTACAGACATATTTAAGAGTAAAGTAAAATAGCGGAATTTTCCTAATTTGTCAGATATCTACAATTGAAAAGTGGGTCAATTAAATAGGGGTAAAGGAATGTTTGGTAGCTGAGTTAGACTCATGCTAATTGATAGTTTTCGATACTTTTAAGAATGAAAAGAAAGAGCGGAATTGAAGTAAATTGTAAGATATTTAAAATTGAAAAGAGAATCCACTTAGAATGACGAAAGGAATGTTTGAAGGATGAATTAGACATTCTGATGGTTAGTCAATTACACATTTAAGATTAAAAAGAATGAACGGAATTGTCGTAAATTTGATACAGATTTACATTTGGTAAGTGTGTCCCTTTAGTTAAGCGAAAAGTGTTTGGACGATGAAGACTCTTGTTGATCGTTAGTTACTTACATATTTAAGAAAAAATGAAAGTACGGTATTGAGGTAATATTTAACAAATTTACAACTGAAAAGTGAGTGCATTCAGTAAGGAGATGGGACTATTTCTGCAGCAAACTCCGGCTAATCGTTAGTTTACTATTTAAGACTAAATTGAAAGAACGGAATTCTCGTAAATTGTCAGACTTTTTCCATTAAAAAGCTATTGGATTCAATAGGGTGAAAGAAGTGTTTGGAAGCTTTAGTAAACTTCTGCTGATCGTTCCTTACCGACATATTTAAGAATAAATTGAAAGAATGGAATTGTAGTAAACTGTCAAATATTTCCAATAGAAGACTCAGGCTGCTCTGTATGGCGAAAAGAGTGTTTCGAACCTGAAGTAGACTCTTGTGGATAGCTAGTTATTGACATATTTAAGAACAAAATGAAGAAACAGAATAGTCTTTCTTTGTCAGATACTAATAATTGAAAAGTGAATCCACTTATCAGGGCGAGAGGAGTGTTTTGACGATGAAGCTACTCTTGCTGGTCCTTACTTATTATATATTTAAGAGTAAAATGAAAGAATGAAACTTTCGAAAATTGAAGGTAATTACCATTGAAAAGTGAATCCACTCTGCCCTCCGAAAGGAGTGTTTTGAAGTTAAAATAATTAGACTCTTGCTAATCGTTAGATAGTGCCATATTTAAGAGTAAGATGAAAGAACGGAATTTTGGTAAGTTGTTAGATATTAACACCTAAAAGTAACTCCATTCAGCAGGATGAAAAGAGTTTTGAGCAGAGAGACATTTGCTGATCGTTTGTTACTAACATGCTTGTGAATATAATAAAACAATGGAATGTCGTAAATCGAATCGATTGAAAAGCGAATCGATTAGCAGGCCGAAAGAAATGTTTGGAAGCTGTAGCAGACTCTTGTTGATCTTTGGTTGAACACATATTTAAAAATAAAACGAAAGAACGGAATTTTGGTAAATTCTGTAGTACTAATTTCAAAAGTGATTTCATTCACTTGCGCGAAAGGAGAGTTGGAAGATGTAGCTGACTCTTGCAGATATATAGTTGCCGAAATATTTAAGAATAAAAGAAAAGAACGCAATTTTCGTAAATCGTCACTTATTTTTAATTGAAAAGCGAATCAATCTTGAAAATGAATCTACTCTCGCTGATCATTACTTATTACATATTTAAGAGTAAATTGAAAGAACGAAATTTTCGAAAATTGTCTGATAAACACAATTGAAAAGTGAGACCACTCAGCACTGCGAAAGGAAGTTAAAGGAATTAGACTCTAGAATATTCGTTTGATGCTAGCATATTTAAGAATGAAATGATAGAACGGAATTTTGGTATGTTGTCAGATATCAAGAGCGACTCCGTTCAGCAAGACGAAAAGAGCTTTGAACGAGGCAGATTATTGCTGATCGTTGGTTACTTTTATACGTGTGAATACAATAATAGATCAGAATGTCATAAATTTTAAATTTATCAATTGAAATGTGAGTCGATTCAGAAGGCCGAAAAGATGCACTCTCCAGAGCTTTAGCAGACTCCTTGTGATCTTTGGTTGAAAGCATATTTAAGAATAAAACGAAAGAACGGAATTGTCGTAAATTCTCTGTCATTTCAAATTTAAAAGAGATTTCATTTAATTGGTTTAAAGGAGTTTGGAAGATGTAGCAGACTCTTGTAGATTTGCCGACATATTTAAGAATAAAAGAAAAAGAACGCAGTTGTTGTAAATTACCATATATTTTTAAATGAAAAGCGAGTATCCTTCACTAGATCGAAAGGTTGGTTTATAACCTGATGGAGACCCTTGCTGGTCGTTAGTTGCCGACGCATATAAGAATACAAAGAAATAATGGAATTGTCGTTTATTGTCAGATATTTATAATTCAAAAAGAATCTATGCAGTAGGGGAAAGGAGTATTGGAAGCTGAAGCTGACTCATGCTGATCAAAAGTTCAAGACATATTTAAGAATAAAAAGAAATAAGGGAATTGTCGTAATTTTTCAAATATTATGTATTGAAAAGGGTCTCTTCAGTAGGGTGAAAAAAGCCCTTGCAATTTGAAACACACTCTCTGATCGGTAGTTTTCGACATATTTCAAAATGTAATGAAAGAAAGGAAATTTTTCAATTATCAGATAAATACAACTGAAAAGTCAGTGCATTCAATAGGGTGCAAGAAGTGCTTGGAAGCTTATCCTGACTGTTGTTGAAAACATATTTGAGAATATAATGAAAGAACTTAATTTTCGTAAACTGTAAAAAACTACAAATTAAAAATGAGTTCATTCAGTAGGGGCAAACGAGTGTTTGGAACATCTAGCAGAGTGTGTCTGATCGTTAGTTACTGACATATTCAGGAATAAAGTTAAAGAACGGAGTTGTTTTAAATTGTCAGATATTTACAATTGAAAATTGATCCTATTCAGTAGGCCGAATGGAGTATTACGAAGATTCAGCAGCCTTTGCTGATCGTCAGTTCAAGACTTATTTAGGAATAAATGAATTAACGGAATTACCGTATTCAGATATATTCAATTTAAAAGTGAATCCATTCAGTAGAAGGAAAGAAGTGTTTGGAAGATTAAGCAGACTCTAGCCGATGTTAAGTTACTGACATATTTAAGAAGAAAATGGGAAAACAAAAACACGTAAATTATCAGGTATTTACAGGTGAAATGTGAATGCATTCACTAAGGGCGAAGGAGTTCTTGGAAGCTGATGCAAACTGTTGGCGTTCACTTGAAAAAGAAATAATTGAAAATTGTCAGATATTAACAACTGAAAATTGAGTCTACCTAGCAGTGCGAAATGAATGACATACTGAATGGACCTACTTTTCAACTGTTTACATCAGAAAAATCACAAAAATTCCGTTCTTTCATTTATTCTTAATTATGTCAGTAACTGAAGAGTAATTCGAGAGTCTATTTCAGCTTATAAACTTTCCTTTCGCTTTATAGGATAGACTCTCCATACAATTGAATATATCTGACAATATTCGACTATTTCGTTATTTAATTATTTTTAATGTCACTAACTAACGATCACCAAGTGTGCTTCAACTCCCAAACACTCCCTTCGGCTACTAAATGGACTCAATTTTCAATGTCAGATAATATATGACAATTCCGTTCTTCGTATTTGTTATATATATCTAATTAACTGACAATCAGGAAGAGTCTGCCTTATCTTCAGTAAGAATCAGATAATTTTCGACAATACCAAAGTTTCATTTCATTCTTATGTCAGTTTCATTTCATTCTGTCATTTCATATGTCTGTGGCTAACGATCATGAGAGTCTATTTCATCTTCCAAACTCTTGATTCGCTTTACTGAATAGACCCTTCTTTCATTTGAAAATATCTGAAAATTTACGAAAACTGCGATCCTATATTTTATTTTTAAATATGTTAGTAACTAACGACAAACGAAAGTCTGCTATGTCTTAGAAAAACTTCTATCGCCTTGCTGAGTGGACTCATTCTTCAATTGCAAATATTTGAAATTTACAACAACTCCGTTCCTTCATTTTATTTTTATGTATCTCAGTAACTAACGATCAGCAAGGGTCTACTACATTCAAAAAAGACTCCTATCTTTTTCCTCAATAGCTTCACTTTTCAATTCTTAATATCTCACAATTTACGACTATTCCGTTCTTACAATTTAATCTTATATATGTCAGTTAGTAATGATCACCAAAGGTCTCATTCAACCTCCAAACACTTCTTTCGCCCTAGTGAATGGAATCACTATTCAATTTTAAATATCCGACAATTGAAGACAACTTCCTTCTATTAATATATTTTTAAAAATATAAGTAATTTACAATCGGCAAGTGTCCCCTAGCTTCCATACTTTCCTGTCGTTCTAAAAAATGGCGTCGATGTTTAATTGTAACAATGTTGACAAATAACGACAATTCCGTTCTTTTGTTTTATTCTTATATATGTCAGTAAATAACGATCAACAAGAGCCTGCTTCATTATCCAAACACTCTTTAAGCCTTACTAAAAGAACTTATTTATCAATTGTAAATATCTGACATTATGATCATTTCGTTCTCTCATTTTACTAATAAATATGTCAGTAACTAACGACCAGTAAGACTGTGCTTCAGCTTCTAAAGAGTCATCTCGCTCTGATGACTGGACTCACTTTTCATTTGTAAATATCCCAAAAATGTGTTTTATTCTTCTTTACCTAATTATGACAACCTTTCGATCGCCAACAGTCTGCATCAGCTTCCAACCTGCTTCATCTGCTTCCGCATAGTGAATGGACTAACTTTTATATTCTAATTACCACAATTCTGTTCTTTCAAATTTATTCTAAAATAGTTTAATAACTAACAATCAACAAGAGTCTGCTTTATGAACCAAAGACACATTTCGCCCTACTCAATGGACGCACTTTTCTATTGTAAACATGTAGCTATTTACGCCTGTTCAGTTGACTCATTTTTTGTTAAGTATGTTAGTAACTAACTACAGCAAGAGGCTGCCTAATCATCGAAACACTCCTTTGGTTATACAAGGATTGAAAATCATCAACAATTGAAAAATGAGTCGATTCAGGGGGCAGAAAGGAGTGTTTGGAAGAAGCTAGAAGATTCTTGCTGATCCTTGGTGTTTGACATTAAAGAATGAATTGAAAAAACGGAATTGTCGCAAATAGTATGATATATACAATTGAACGGTGAGTGCATTCAGTAAGGCGAAAAGAGATCTTAGAAGACGTAACAGACCGTTGCTGATCGTTACTTATTGACATACTTTTAACCTGCAGTAAACTCTTGCTAATCATTGGTTACGGGCATATTTAAAGATAAAATTAATTTACGAAATAGTTGTTAATTGTGTGTTACTTAGTCAATTCTGTAGGGCGAAAGGATTGTTGGCAATATGAAGTAGACTCTTGCTGATTGTTAGTTGGCGACATATATAAGAATAAAATAAATAACGGATATGTCGTAGTAAAGTATTTTCAATTGAAAAGTAAATGCATTAAGTATACACTTGCTGATCGTTAGTTATTGACATAATTAACAAAAAATGAAAGAATGGAACTGACGTGAAACGTCAGATATTTACAATTGAAAACTAGTCCTTTCATTAGGACGAAGGGTGTGATTGTGGTGTATCAAGCAGACTCTTTATAAGGGTTAATTTTAGAATTTTAGTAATAATGGAATTGTAGTAAATTGTGTGATATTTACATTTGAAAGGTAGTCTAGTCTATAGGGCAAAAGGGGTATTTGTGAAGATAAAGTAAATTCTTGCTAATCTTTAGTGCCGACATATTTGACAAAAAATGAAATAATAGAATTGTAATTTGTCAGATATTTATGATGGTGAGCATTCAGTAAGGGGAAATGAATGTTTGGAAGATGAGACAGGCTTCTTTTGATCGTTACTGACATGCGTGAGAATAAAATCAATGAATGGAGCAGTCGCATTTTTAAAATTAAGTGAATCCATTTAGTAGGACGAAAGGAGTGTTTGGTACACAGATGACACTCTTGACGATTGTTAGTTGATAAATTATTTTACAATAAATTGAAAGATTGGAATTGTGTAAATTATCAGACAGAGTTGGAAAATAAGTCCATTCACTAAGGTCAAAGGAGTGTATAGAAGCTGATACATACTTTCATCAATCGCTTATTTAAGTCATAGTTAAGAATAAAATAAAAAATCTGAGATACTTAAAAGTGAAAAGTGAATCCAGTCAGAAAAGGGAATGAAGTTAGAGGCTGAAGCAGAGTTTTGCTGGTCGTTAGTTAGCTGACATTTGTATGAATAAAATGAAAAAAGGGAATTTAATTATTCAGATATATACAATTAAATAGTGATTACAATATACATGGCAAAGGAGTGTTGAAAGGTGAAATATATTGACTGCTGCTGAACCTTAGCTAATGGCATATTTATGAATAAACTGAGAGAACGGAATTGTCGAAAATATCAAATATTTACAATTGGAAAGTTTTTAAATCAGTAGCCAGAAATATTTTTTTAAGCTGTAGAAGATTCTTGGGGTTTTTGTTGACGTCAAATGGGTTTTTGGAACTTGAAGAAATTAGCCTCTTTCTAATCGTTAGTTACTGAAATATTTTACAATAAAATGAATATTGGAATTGTATTAATTGTTAATTATCAACAATTGAAAAATGATACGACTCAGAAAACCGGAAGCATTGTTTGGAGGATGAACCAGCGTGTTCCTGTTCCTTTGTTACTCATATATTTATGGATAAAATGAAATAACTTAATTGTCGTAAACTGTCTAAAATTACAATTGAAAAGTGAATCCATTTATTGTTTCGAAGATTAAGCAGACTCTCGCTAATGTTTAGATAATTACATATTAGAGGAAAGAAGAAAGAATTATAGTAAATTATCAGACATTTACAATTTGAAAGAGTGTTCGTAAAATAAACAGAAAGGAGTGTTTGCAGGATTAAGAAGATTTTATTGATTGTTAGTTACAGAAATAACTAGGAATAACGGAATAATTGAATGAACGGTACAATCGTAAATTGTCATATTTTTACAACAGAAAAGTGACACATTCACCAGGGACAAAAGAGAGTATGGAGGGGAAGCAGACTCATGTTGATCGTTAGTTCAAGACTTATTTCAGAGTAAATAAATTATCGGAATACTTGTAGTCAGATATTTTCAATTGAAAAGTGTATCCATTCAGTATTTGGAATGTTTGGAAATAATGCAGAGAAATAGGTAACGATCAGCGAGAGTAGCTTCATCTTCAAAACCCTTTAGCTTCACTCCTTTCGCCCTTATAAGTCGACACTTTTCGATTATAAATATATGAAAAAGAACGACAATTCTGTTCTTACGTTTTAATCTTAAATATATCAGTAAATAACTAACAACAAGAGTCTATTTCAGTTTCGAAACACTCCCTTCACCCAACTCATAAGTTTCGCTTTCCAATTTTACATATTTGACAATTTATTACAATTCCGTTCCTTAATTTTATTCTTCAATATGTCAGTAACTAACTATCTACATAAGTCTGCTTTATCTCCATACACTCCTCCGCTTTACTGAATCGACACGCTCACCAGTTATAAATATCTGATAATTTACGACAATTTCGTACATTCATTTTATTTTTATGTAATACGTAACGATCAGCGAGAGTAGCTTCATCTTCCAAACACTCCTCTCCCTCTTTTGAGTAGACACTTTTCAATTGTAATATCTACAAAGGACGACAATTCTATCCCTTCATTATTTAAATATGTCAGTATGAAACGCTCAGCAAGAGTTTGCTAAAGTTGCATCATTCCTTTCTTCCTATTGAATGCAATAACTTTATAATTCAAAATGTATGACAATTTTTGAGGATTCCGTTCTTTTACTTTATTCTTAATTCTTTCAGTAACTAACGATTAGTAAGAGTTTGTTTCATCTTTGAAATAGGCACTACGCCATACTGAATGACCTCACTTTTCAATATTAAATATCTTTAAAATTACGACAATTCCACCCTTTCATTTATTCTTAAATATGTCACAAGAACAACAAGAGAAATATGTAACTAACAACAACAAGAGTCTTACTTCCAAACATATTTTTTGCTTAACTTAATGGCCACACTTACCAATTCTTAATATCTGACAATTTTCGACAATTCCGTTCTTTCTTTTTATTCTTAAATTTATCGGCAACTGGCAATCAACAAGAGTCTAGATTAGCTTGCAGACGGTCCTTTCTTCCTACTGAATTGAGCCACATTTAAGTTGTAAATATCTGACAAATTACAAAAATTCTGTTAGTTCATTTTATTCTTAAATATGTCAGTAACTATGGAACAAGATGTGAAATCTTCATATTCCAATCACTCTTTTTGCCTTATTGAATGGACTCACTCCTCAATTGTAAATATCTGACAATTTAAGACAATTTTGTTTATTTCATTCTTAAATATGTCGACAACTATGCACCAGAAAGGGTCTACTTCAACTTCGAAGCATCTCTTTCTTTCTATATAGGCTAATATTTCAATTATAAAAATTTGGCAAATTACGACAGTTAAATTATTTTATATTATCCTAAAATTGTTCAATAACTAACGATTATCAAGATTCTGCTTTATAAACAAAAAACACCTTTCACCCTACTCAATGGACTAACTTTTCAATTGTAAATATCTGACAATTTACATCTTTCCGTTCTCTTAATTTTATTCTTAAATATGTAGTAAGTAACGTTAGCAAGAGTCTGCTTAATCCATCAGACACTCGTTTCGTTACATTGAATGGAATCACATTTCACTTGAAAATGTCAGATAATTTTCAACTATTCCGTTCTTCATTCTATCTTAAATATCTCAGTAACTTACAATTAGCAAGAGTCTGCTAATTCTTTGAAACGTTCCCTTCACCAAACTGAATGTCCTCAATTTTTAATGGCAGTTCTTTCATTTCATTCTTAAACATGTCCAAAACTACCGATCAGCAAGGGTCTACCTCATGTTCCAATCACTCCTTTGACATACTAAATAGAATCGGTTTTTAATTGTGTATATATCTGACGCTCTACGACAATTTTATTATTTTATTATATTCTAAAATATTTCAGTAACAAATAATCATCAACACTCTGCCTTACATACGAAAACACAGATTCGCCCTAGTAAATAGACTAACTTTTCAATGTTAAATATGTGGCGATATATATCTATATATAAAGAGAACAATTCTAAAGCAAATCACATAGTAGAGATTACTTTATATACATATCAATTTCTTATTCTTCAAGCATGAGAAAATCAGATAACATAAAGAAAGGTGTTTTAAAGAAGAAAAATCTCCTCTAGCTCTTTACCTGGTGTTATGGTTCCTAATATAGAGGTTATATTACTTCTTTGCACTGCCATACTTATTCTCTGAATTAGGAAGATGCTTGCTCTATTATCACCAGAGAATAGAGTGATGCGTTTACCTACTTCCCTTATAAAGCTGAGGTCTTCTTTGTTTCAGGTTCCATTGGATTCAATGGCAATGGGCACTAATTCGTATTTCTCTGTTAAGTTACTGTATTTTCTTCTTTTTTCTGTTTCTTTTCTGCTGGCTACATTGCCCGCTTGCAGTGAGGAGAAAGGATGGTTGGAAGGGGCGAAAGTATCAGTGCATGTAAAATCCCAAATCAATGATTTGCCTCTTTTCCAAGGTATTGAGGTCATCCCATCTGGTCTTTTACCATCAGTTCTACTACATCCATTTGGCTCACTTATTGTCGGCATACCTGCTGAAATGAGTGGTCTCATTATAATGTCATTGACATTCGAGTGTTGGAAATATCTACCAGTACTTTTTATACAAGACAGTCCATGAGGTCCTTTATTTTATCTACTGGATTCTTACATGACTGATATTTATGAGGTTCACATATATTTTCTCTTAACCGTAACGCAACAGCTATTCGAAAACTCTCATTACTGAGTTGAAGGCTTAGAAGGAACGAAGGTAAAGCTTTAAGTCAAGCTCCTCCTTCTATGGATGATGAAGCAATTATTCTAGCCTTGTCTTCTAGGCTGTCTGAAGACAGTAGCAAAAAGGAGAAGTGTGATTTAAAGATAGGTTCTTCCCATGTGGATTGCTTTACTCTGGCAATAAATTCAGGTAATTCAGATCCAAATAGTAGTGACCAAGTGGAAGAGCAATCTTTTGCTTCAGAATTCATGTGGAAGCTTATATCCTGTTGGACAAGAGATTCTATTAGACATCGGGAACAATACAATGATGCCAAGAAGGCGAGAATAGCCAAATCTATGGCTCGTCGGATGCCTAATCTATCAAAACAAACTGGCAGAGAAGCCTGAAGCCATGTGTTATCCTCAAGGAAGCAATTTAGGATAGATTCTAAACCAGATTTTACAGTGTTATCGAAGCGTTCTAATAAATCTTCTTCCTTCCATGAAGGTGAACTTCTCAGAAAATATAGTATTCTTGAAGTAGTAAATGATGTTCTTAATAAATAAAAGGCAGAATGTGCTGAGATTAATTGCAGACGTGCGAAATTCATCTCCAGTTTCGTTATCTTGTCAGTTAATAAGGTTTTTCTTGATTCTGTTGAGAGGGCCGTTCCTAGGAGATATGCGTTTGAAGGAGACATTAATTGATTGCCTGGAGCTACCTCATTGTATGATGTGAGGAGTATGTGCATATGCTCTTTCGTTGTTCCAAGAAAGTTAACTCCACATTTCGAAAAATTAAGGTGTAGACCAACTGTAATTCCCTGTGTATAGATCACTTTTAATGTATTTAATACGGTACCCGGATTCAAATCTGTGTGTATGTTATTGACTATGGGCTGCAAAGTTATTGCGAATAATGCTGGGCCTAAACGATCTCCTTGCTATAATCCTCATTGTGAAAAAAGACTTGTTTACCATAATATAAATTGCTGGACTGAGCATAACTTTGGTGTACGTAGTGATAGATCGAAGGAAAATTTTCTTTTACGACTGATAACATTACGTTCCTGTCTATCTCATTAAAAGCGTTCCTGAAATCATTTTTTAAGAAAGCTTTAGATTTCTGGTGAGGATAAGAATAATATATATCTGTTCCGTTCTATCATTTTATTCCTAAATATGTCAGTAATTAAATGTTCAGCAAGAGACTGCTTAAGGTTCCAATAACTCCTTTCGTTCTACTGAATAGACTCACTTTTCAATTGAAATTATCTAATTACGATAATTTCTTTCTTTCATTTAATTCTTAAATAAATATTGTATTAATGATAAGCAATAGTCTGCTTCAGATTCCAATTCCTCCTTTCGATCTACTGAATAGACTTGCTTTTCAATTGTTAATATCTGACATTTTACATTTCTTTCTTTCATTTTATTCATATATATGTCAGTAGCCAACGATCAGCAAGAATCTACTTTGTCTTCTAAAATATCTTTCCACCATACTGAATGTATTAACTTTTCAATTGTATATATATCATAATTTACGACAAGTACATTGTTTTATTTTATACCAAAATTAATTATTCAGTAGCTGAAGACCTTCTAGAGTCTGGTTACTTCAACACTCCTTCGCCCTATATATTCGAATAACTATTCCAATCTAAATATCTGACCAATGCGACAATTCCTTTATTTCATTTTATTGTTAAATCTGACAGTAAGAAATAGCCAGCAAGCTCCCAAATCTTCTATTCATCCTGCCTAGGTTAATCACTTTTCAATTGATAATGTCTGTCAATTTTCGAGAATCACGTTCTTTCATTTTATTTTAAACTGTACGTTCAACTAGCGATCAGCAACAGTCTGCAGCAGCTTCCAAGCACTCATTTCGCCGGTGAATGGACTAACTTTTCTATTCTATATATTAAAATTTACGACAATTCCGTTCTTTAACTTTATTCTTAAATATGTGGACAACTACCTATGAGCAAGAGACTGCTTCGGCATCCAAACACTCTTTTCGCCCTACTAAGTGAACTCACGAGAATTTCGTTTTTTTATATTATCCTTAAATATGTAAGAAGTAACGATCAGCGAGAGTAGCTTCATCTTCTAAACACTCCTCTCGCCCTGATAAGTAGACTCACCTTTCAATTATAAATATCTGACAAAGAACGACAATTCTGTTGTTTCATTATATTCTTAAATATGTGAGTAACTAACAATCAAGAAGAGACTGCTTCAGCTTCGAAACACTCCTTTCGCCCAACTGATAAAACTCGCTTCTCAATGGTATATAATTGACAATTTAGGACATTTCCGTTCATTAATTTCATACTTCAATATGTCAGTAAATAACGATCTACAAGTCTACTTCAGCTTCCAAACACTCCTTTCGCTTTACTGCATGCACACTGTTACCAATTATAAATATCTGAAAATTTACGACAATTTCGTTCATTCATTTTATTTTTAAATATGTAACAGGTAACGATCAGCGAGAGTAGCTTCATCTTCTAAACACTTCTCTCGCCCTGATAAGTAGACCCACCTTTCAATTATAAATATCTGACAAAGAACGACAATTCTGTTGTTTCATTATATTCTTAAATATGTGAGTAACTAACAATCAAGAAGAGACTACTTCAGCTTCGAAACACTCCTTTCGCCCAACTGATAAAACTCGCTTCTCAATGGTATATAATTGACAATTTAGGACATTTCCGTTCATTAATTTCATACTTCAATATGTCAGTAAATAACGACCAACAAGTCTACTTCAGCTTCCAAACACTCCTTTCGCTTTACTGCATGCACACTGTTACCAATTATAAATATCTGAAAATTTACGACAATTTCGTTCATTCATTTTATTTTTAAATATGTAACAGGTAACGATCAGCGAGAGTAGCTTCATCTTCTAAACACTTCTCTCGCCCTGATAAGTAGACCCACCTTTCAATTATAAATATCTGACAAAGAACGACAATTCTGTTGTTTCATTATATTCTTAAATATGTGAGTAACTAACAATCAAGAAGAGACTACTTCAGCTTCGAAACACTCCTTTCGCCCAACTGATAAAACTCGCTTCTCAATGGTATATAATTGACAATTTAGGACATTTCCGTTCATTAATTTCATACTTCAATATGTCAGTAAATAACGACCAACAAGTCTACTTCAGCTTCCAAACACTCCTTTCGCTTTACTGCATGCACACTGTTACCAATTATAAATATCTGAAAATTTACGACAATTTCGTTCATTCATTTTATTTTTAAATATGTAACAGGTAACGATCAGCGAGAGTAGCTTTATCTTCCAAACACTCATCTCCCCCTGATAAGTACAATCACTTTCAATTGTAAATATCTACAAAAAACGACAATTCTGATCTTTCATTTTGCTCTTAAATATTTTAATAACTGGTTATCTACTAGTCTACTTCAGCTGCGAAATACTTTTTCAGACATACAGTGTGGCCTATCTTTTCTCTCGTAAATATCTGACAATTTACGATAATTCCACACATTCATTTTTAAATATTTAAATAGGTAATGATCTTAAAAGGCCAGCTTCATCTTCCGAACATTTCTTTTGCCTCCTAAGTACACTAAGTTTTCAATTGTAAATATCTGACAATGGTGGACAATTACGTTCTGTCATTTCTTTCATAGATACGTTGGAAGTAGCAAGAAGCAAGAGTTTCAAACATTCCTTTCGACTTATTGAATGTACTAACTTTTCAAATTAGAATTTCGGACTATTTACGAGAATCCCGTTCTTCCATTTTGTTCTCAAATATTCAAGTAACTAACGATTAGCAAGAGTCTCCTACATCTTTGAAACAGTCCCTTCGCGATACTGATTGACCTAACTTTTGAATTGTAAATATCTTAAAAATTACTAAAATTCCGTTCTTTCATTCATTCTTTAATATGTCAGTAGCTAACGATTAGCGAGACTCTGCTACAGCTTCCAAACACCCCTTTAACATCGTTTAATTTACTCACCTTTCAATTGCTAATATCTGAGAATTTTCCAGAATTTCTTTCTTTCAAGCGATCGCCATCAGTCTGCATCAGCTTCCATGCACTCCTTTGCACTTAGTGAATGGACTCACTTTTCAATTCTAAATATCTGACACTTTATGTGTTTCGTTTTCTCATTTACTTAATAATTTGTCAGTAACTCCTGATCAATAATAGTCTTCATCCTCCAAACACCTAACTAATTGCACACACTTACCAATTGGAAATCTCTGAAAGTTTACGACTATTCCGTTCATTCTTTTTAATCATAAATGTGTAATTAACTAACCATTAGAGAGAGTGTAGTTCAACTTCCAAACAATCCTTCCGTAATTTTAAGTGAACTACCTTTTGAATTGTCAATATCTGACAAATACTACAATTCCGGTCTTTCATTTCACTCTTAAGTACGACAACGACTACGGGCTAGAAAGAGAATATTTCAGATTCCAAGCACCTCTACCCTACTACATAGGCTCACATCACAATTATAAATATTTGACGAATTACGACAGTTAAACTATTACATATTATCCTAAACCTGTTCAGTAACTAACAATCATCAAGAGTCTGCTGTATATACAAAAAATACAACTCTTGCCCTACTCAATAGACTAACTTTTCAATTTTAAATAAATGACAATTTACGTCTTTCCTTCTTCTAATTTTATAATTAAATGTGCCAGTAACTAACGATCAGCAACAGTCTGCTTAATCTTCCAATCACTCGTTTCGTTTTACTGAATCATTTGACATTTAACTTGAAAATGTCTGACAATTCGACTATTCCATTCTTCATTTTATTCTGATATACGTCAGTAACTAACGATTAGCTGAGTCTGGTTATTCTTTATAACAATCCCTTCGCCATACTGGTAGCCTCACTTTTCAATTGTAAATATCTGATTACGATAATTCCTTCCTTGCATTTAATTCTTAAATAAATCTTGTATTAATGATCAGCAATAGTCTGCTTCAGCTTCCAATCACTGCTTTGGCCCTACTTATAGACTCACTTTCAATTGTTAATACCTGACATTTTACAACAATTGCTTACTTCATTTTATTCATAAATATGTCAGTAAACAACGATCAGGACGAGTCTGCTTCGTCTTCTAAAGTCTCTTTTTGCCGCACTGAATGCAATAACTTTACAATTGTAAATATCTCACTATTTACTTCAATTCCATTCTTTTATTTTATACCTAAATTGTGGGCCTTGCCGGACAAAGGGAACATAGGTCTATGTGCCCTTTTTCCGGCAATCGTTTTAAACGGTCCGCCATGTTGTTGTGATTGTGCCCAGAAAGTTTCAAACAAAAATCTCTATTCGTTAGTCTGTGGCAAAACTTTTTTTGAATCTGTGCAGCTGGAAAGAACAAAGAAATAGTCGGCAGCAGACAACAGTGGTGTTTACGTATTTTGCCTGTTGTTTTGAGGTTACATTTATAAAGGAAGTTTATTATTAAATAACAGATATTTAAAGCAATGGAGCAGTCAAAAGCTAAACGTAAACGTAAATCATACAGTAACAATATAAATCTTAAACGTGAAAATGCTAAAGTGAATCGACTTAAAGGTGAAATGTATGTAAATAGATGTGGGAAGACTGTAAGTGGCAAACAGTTTGGTTATGTTCCTGATTGTTGTAGTGAGAAGTGTTGTATTCGTTTTACTAAAGAACATCAGGAAGAATTATTTTCGTTCTTTTATAATCAAGGTAAAGAGCTCCAAGACTCATTTATTTCTAATTGTATAACAAAAACAGAACTTAAAACTCACGCCATTCATCCCAAAAAGGCCCGAATCAATACATGGACGTATAGCCTAAACGTTGGTGGTTTGAATGTATCAGTTTGTCAGGGTTTCTTAAGGAAACTACTACAAGTTAGTCCTAAAAGAATAAGGGTAATCCAACAAAAAATGTTGAATTCACAAGACTTTACAGAACGGAGAGGTCATCACACCAACCGGCCCCACAAATTGAAACCGAACGTTTTGCATTTGATGAAGACGCACCTTGAATCAATTCCACACAGCCTAAGCCATTATAGTGGTAATAAAACCTCTCTCAAATACTTTGACAACCCAGAGCTCAACATTAAAACGTTGTACACTATGTTTCAAGAGTTTTATAGGGCTGAAACTAATGAAAACTTGAAAATGGGCTACCCCCACTATTTTAAGTGTTTTAAGTCTAAGTTTAGTAATGAATTTGGTATAAGAGCACCTAAAAGTGATGTATGTGATTATTGCACAGAGTGCAAAGAAAAACTGGCAAGAAATCCTAATGACCCAATCAAAGTACCGTATCAGGTTCATCAGAGGAAGTATAAGAGAAGACAAGCTTTAAGAAATGAGTACATTGAAAAAGCAAAAAATGATCCATCTTTTTTGGTATGTGAATTTGATTATGCACAAAACTACGCGGTGCCAAGGCTGAATGTTAACAGCCAATTCTATAAAAGGCTTTTATGGCTATATGCATTCAATGTACATGTTTTTAATGATGACGAGTCTTACTTTTACTGTTTCATGGAATCACAAGCATGTAAGAACTCGAACAGTGTGGCTTCATTTTTGTATGATTGCCTTAAAAAATATGTAGAAACATCACAAGTAAAAACTATTGTTTTGTTATCAGACTCTGCGGGAGGACAGAACCGCAATGCTACAATGATTAAGTTTTGCTCTTGGTTCAGCAAAGTGTTTAATGTTGAACTAATTCAGTTGTTTCCAGTTAGGGGACATTCTTTCACACAGTGTGATCGGAACTTTGGGCTCGTTCGGTCTCATATAAAAAAGAAAGAGGTCATTGGAACTGCAAAACCATGGCTTCAAGCTATGGTTCAAGCTCGGCAGAAACCCAGCCCCTTTACTGTAATAATGGATCGAAATCTGATCAAAAGTTGGGACGAGAGCCTTGAACCTTTTTTTTTAAACATTCAAAAGACTTCAAAACATCTCAAGTTCACTATCATGAAATATGTAATGATCAAATACAAATGTGATGGAACTGTATTGTGTTCTCCCAATTTCATCCCTACCTACTCGCCTTTCAAGTTCATGAAAAATGTTAATAAAGCAACATTAGCACAAGTTCAACCAACAACAGTGCTATTTCCTCAAGTGTCACAAGCTAAAATGGTTGATGTTAGAAGTCTGATGAAGTACTTGACCGCTGAGGACCAAAACTGGCTGGAAAGTTTGCTTGAAGAGAACGCTGAGGCCTAACTAGACCTAACAAAACATCCTTTCTATGATTTAGGTATGTAATTTTGTAATAAAGTTTGTTCTTTTAAAACTTGTGTTTTGTTTCCAAACATGATAACTGGTTGCTGGAAAAAGGGCACATAACATGTCTTACAACTTTTATTTTTTACTAAAAGTACTTTTCAGTAATCACCATAGTAATATCACTAACATATAAAGAATGAAATGTCCCACCAAAAAATATTCATCACAGGTGTTTCTTTAATTATAACTAAATATAAATTACAACTCTTAACTTTGAGAGCTCATTCCCGAAAGTACACTTTTACTCTATGTGCCCTTTGTCCGGCAAGGTCCTCAATTACTATTGAGTAACTAACGGCCAACAAGTCTAATTACTTCAGCACCCAAACACTCCTTTCGCACTATTTATTGGAATAACAGTTCATTCTAATTATCTGACCAATTACTAAAATTCCTTTATTTCATTTTATTATGAATGTATCAATTTCTATCGATTAACAAACGTGTGCTTCATCTTGCAAAACGCCCGTCTCGCCTTACTTTTCAATTGTGAAAACATGAGAAGTTATCACAATTCCGTAACTAACAATCTCCATGTATCTTTCTTCAGCTTCCCCATTTCTATCGCCCTGCTGAGTGGACTCACTTATCTATTGTAAGTATCTCTTAATTTACAACTCCGTTCCTAGATTTCATTCTTAAGTATGTGGATAGCTACCAATTAGCAAGACTACTTCAAATTCCAACATTCCTTTGGCCATGCACAATAGACTCACATTTCAGTTGTATAAATCTGACAAAATACGATAATTCCGTTATTTCATTTTATGCTTAAATATTTCAGCAATTAATCACCACCAAGACTCTGATTCAGCTTACAAACCTTCCTTTTGTCCTGCTTAGTTTACTTACTTTTATCAATTGTAAATTTCCGGATATTTTCGAGAATTTCTTTTCATTTTATTTTTAACTATGCCTTCAACTAGAGATCGGCAGCAGTCTGCAACAGCTTGGAACCACTCCTTTCGCCTGTGAATGGACCCACCTTTCTCTTCTAAATATTTGACAATTTACTAGAATCACGTTCTATGACTTCATTCTTAAATATGTGGACAACTACGCATCAGGAACAGACTACCTCAGCTTCCAAACACTCTTTTCGTCCTACTGAATAGAATAGCTTTTCATTTGGAAATGACAGGCAAGACCCTTCTTTCACTTTATAGTTAAATATCTAAGTAACTAACGATAATGATAGTCTATTTCACTTTCCTAACTTTTCTCTTGCTTACTGAATAGAACAACTTTTCAATTGTAAATATGTAACAAATTATAATAAAGTAATTTCATTTTACACTTAAATGTGTCGGCAAGTAACGATCAGCAACAGTTGCTACATATTCCAGATACTTGTTTCGGCCCACTGAATAGTCACCTTTTAATGTTAAATATCTGACAGGTTACGGGAATTCCATTCTCTCATTTTATTCTTAAATATGTCTTCAAATAATGATCAACATGAGTCTGCTTAATTCTCTTAGCACTCTTTTGCCCCACTGTATGACTCACTTTTCAATTGTAAGTATCTGACAATGAACGACAATTCGGTATTTTGATTTCTATCTTACATATGTCGCCAACTAAAGATGATAGTCTATTTCAGTTCCAAACACTCACTTCTCTCTACTGAATGGACTCGCTTTTCGATTGTAAATATCTGACATGTTACGAAAACTCCGTTCTTTCATTTTAAATATGTCAGCAACTAACTATTAGCAACAGTCTGTTACATGATCCAAACACTCCTTTCCCATACTGATTGAATTCACATTTTATATGTTAATATTTGACAGCTTACGACATATTTGTCAAGTTCTTTAATTATATTCTCAAATATATCTTCAACTTGCGTTCAGCAATGTCTGGTTCACATAGCAAACACTCCTTAATCCTGTGAATGTATTAACTTTCTAATTGTAAAAATCTGACAATTTAAGACATTTCCGTACTTTCAATTATTCCCGAAGATCTCAGTAACTAATGAACAACAAGAGTCTCCTACATCTACCAGACAGACTTTCCCCTCATTCGTCATATGAAAATATCAGACACCTTACTCCAGTTCCGGTCTATTACTTTATACTTAAACATGTTGGTAACAAAAGATCAGTTATAGTTCTTCAACTTCCAAACTCTCTTTCCGATAGAATGGACCTACCTTTAATTGTAAAAATAGATAAGTTACGAAAATTCTACAATTTTAATCTTAAATACGTAGGTAACTAACGATCATGACAGTGTATTACAGCATGCAAACTCTTCTTTCGCTTTACTGGTTGGACTGATATCTCCCAATACAAATGTGAATATCTTCCAATACACGACATTTCTGTCCTATCATTTTATACTTATATATGCCTTCAAGTAATGATCAGCAAGAATCTGCTCAAACTTCCAAACACTCCCTTTGTCGCACAGAACTTTTTCACTTTTGAATTGTAAATATCTGACATTTTAAGACAATTCCGTTATATCATTTTATACTTAATTCTTTTATTACCAAACGATCTGCGAGATTCTGGTTTACCTGTTCAGTTGACACATTTCTCAGTTGTAAATATCTGAGAAATTCCGTTATTTCGTTTTATTCGTAAATATGTCAGTTGCTAAAGTCAGCAAGAGTCTGCTTAATCTTCAAACACTCCTTTCGTTTTGATAAATGAACTTGCTTTTCAAATGTAAATGGGAGACAATTTACGACAATTTCATTGGTCCACTTTATTGTTAATGTCAGTAACTACCGATCAGCCAGTCTAGTTCGGCTTCCAATTACAGCGTTGGCCCGACTCAATAGACTTACATTTCAATTGTAAATGTCGGACAAATTACGACAATTCCATTAATTCATATTATCCTAAAATTGTTCAGTAACAACTACTATCAACAGTCTTCTTTTTATAATAAGAAAACACCTTTGGCCCTACACAATGGACTAAATTCTCAATTGTAAATATCTGACAAATTAAGACAATTCCGTTTTTCATTTTATTCTTAAATAACACATACTCCTTTTCCCTTACTGAATGACTCACTTAACAATTGTAAATATCTGACAAATTTCGACATCTAATTTCTCTTATTTTATTCCTAAATATATAAGTAACTAATTACCACCAAGAACCTACTACAGCTTCCAAACACTCATTTCGTCCGACTTAGTTTACTCAATTTTTCACAATTAATATCAGAAAATTAAAGACAATTCCTTTCTATCACTTTATTCTTAAATACGCGCGTAAGTAATGATCACCAAGAGGCTCTTTCATTTTCCAAACACTCCCTACGCCTACTGAATAGACTCACTTATCAATTGTAAATATCTCAGAATCGACGACAATTTCGTTTGTTCTTTTTTATTCTAAATTTGACAGCAACTAAAGATCAGCAACAGTGTGATATGTCTTCCAAACTCTCCCTTCGCCCAAGTATTTGGAATCACTTTGTGGATGTCAGATAATTTACGAATCTGTTCTGTCTTTTATTCTTCACTATGTCTTCAGCCAGAGATTACAAAGAGTCTGCTTCAGCTTCCAATACTCCTCTCAGCCAACCAAACAGACTTGATTTCCAGTAGTAAATATCTGAAAATTACAATTCTGTTATTTCATATTATTCTTAAATATATCAGTAATTAACGACAAGTTGGAGTCTGGTACAGATTCCCAACACTCCTTTCGCCGTGCTGGTTTACTCACTTTTCAATAGTAGATCTCCGACAATTATCGAGAATTGGTTCATTCATTTTGTTCTTAAGTATGCCATCAACTAAAGATCTCCAAGATTCTGCATCAGCTTACAACACTCGTTTCACACTGTATGAACGAACTCACTTTTCAAATGTAAAAATCTGAAATTTTAAAACAATTCCGTTTTTAAATTTCATTCTTAAACATATCCACATCTACCGATCACCAAGAGTCTACTTCTGCTTCCAAATACCCCTTTGGCCCTACTGAATGGGCGCATTTCAATAGAAATTTCTCCAAAATTACGGTAAATCCATTATTTCATATTATTCTAAAATTGTTCAGTAACTAACGTTAATATAGCGATCTTTATATACCAAAAGGATGCCTTTCGTCCTACTAAAAGGACTAAAATTTCAATTGTAAATACCTGACAATAATCGTCATTCAAGTCTGTCATTTCCATTTTAAATATGTCAGTAACTAACGATCGGTAGAATCTGCTTAATCTTTCAAATACTACTAACGTTCTACTGATTTGATTATTTTTTCACTTCATAATGTCTTGGAATTTTCGACAATTCCGTTCTTTCATTTTATTTTTAAATATGTCAGTAACTATCGATCAAACGAAGGATCTTCCAATCACCATCTTCCAATCACTCATTTCACCTTACTGAATTGACTGATTTTGACTGAAATATAAATATCTGACAACTTTGCAGAAATTCGTTCTTTCATTTTAATCATAAGTATACCGTAAACTAGTAAACGCCGACAGCGTGCATCAGCTTTCAAGCACTCCTTTGGCCCTATTGAAGAGACTCTATTCAATAGTAAATATGTCATAATTTACTACAATTGTGTTAATCTATTTTATTCCTGAAAATGTCACTAACTAACGACCTGCATGACACCGCTCAGATTCTAACTCCATTCACTTTTCTGGCTGGATTCACTATTCACTTTTAATTATCTCACAATTTTTTTTATTTTTATCTTAACTATGACTTAAACCAGTGATTGAAATAAGTATGCATCAGCTTCCATACACACCTTTGGCTTTAGTGAATGTACTAATTTTTAAATTCTAAATATATGATAATTTACGAGTATTTCGCTTTTCAATTTATTCTTATATAATTTAGTAATAAACAACCACCAAGTGTGTGCTCTATGTACCAAACACACCTTTCGTAATACCCAATGGACTCACTTGTAGATTATAAAAATGTGATTGCTCCCTTCATTGATGTTATTCCTACGTATGTCAGTTAGTAGGAACCAAAAAAAAGCCTGGTTCATCTTCCAAACACCCCCTTGGGCCTACTGATTAGACATACATTTCATTTGTAAATATATGACAAATTACGACAATTCCGTTTTTCATTTTATTCATAAATAAGTCATATTCCTTTCCCCTTACTGAATAATTCCCTTAACAAAAGTAAATATCTGACAAATTACAATATCGTTATTTCATATTATTCTTTAATATGTCAGTAATTAACGACCAGTTAGACTCTACTACAAATTCCAAATACTCCTATCGACGTGCTAAGTTTACTCCCTTTTCAATAGTAGATATCCGTCATTTATCGAGAATTTGATCATTTATTTTATTCTTAATTATGCAATCAACTAAAGAACGCCAAGAGTCTGCATCAGCTCGCCCTGCTGAATAGACTAATAATTCAATTGTAAATATCTGATAATAATAGTCACTCGAGTCTCTTATTTTAATTTTAAATATGTCTTTAACTAACGATCGGCAAGAGTATACTTTGGCTTTCAAGCACTCCTATCGGTGTAATGAATAGCGTCGATGTTCAATTATAAAAATCTGACTATTAACGACAATTCCGATATTATATTATATTTTAAATATATTAGTTACCAACGATCAAAAAGACCCAGCTTCATGTTCCACTTACTCCTTTCGCGTTACTGAATTAACTGACTTAACATTTATAAATATCTGAGAACTTAGCAGTATTTCGATCTTTCATTTAATCTTAACTATGCCTTCAACTAGAGATAGCCAAAAGTCTGTATCAGATTCCAGGCACTCCTTTCTGCATATTAAATGGACTCACTATTCAGTTTTAAATATGTGATAATTTATAACAATTCCGTTCCTAGATTTTATTCCTAAATATGTCACTAACTAACGAATAGTAAGAGTCTAATTTCCTTAAGTTATAAATACAAACACTTCTTTCACCCCGTATGTTGCAATCATTCAATTGTAAATGTCTTACAAAATACGACTATTCTCTTACTTCATATTATGCTCAAATATGTTAGTAATTAACGATGAACAAGAATGTGCTTCATTTTCCAATTCGACTTACTGAATCGACTCACACGTAATTTTAAACATATGACGTATGACGACAATTGCATTATTTCATTTTATCGTAGAGTTCCGTAAATAACGATCATTGAGATTCTAATTATATACAAAGAACACACATTCCGCCCTACTCATTGCAGTAATTTTTCACTTCTAATCATTAGACAATATGGCAGTAACCAATGATCAACCAGAGTCTTTTTTTTTAAAAAAAAAAAACTCTTTTCGTTATACAGAATGGAAACACGTTTCAATGAAAATATCTGACTACGACTATTCCGTTATTTCATTTACTCTTAAATAAGTCTTAAACCAGCGATCAACATGAGCCTGATTCACCTCCATACACTCCTTACTCCCTGATGAATGTGGGACACATTTCTGTTCTAAAAATATAATAATTTATGATTCTTCCGTTCATTTAATTTATTTTTAAATATATCGGTAACTAACAATCAATAAGATTCTGCATAATTCTCCAAACACTCCTTTCGGTTTATTTTATGAACACCGTTATTGGTCTGACAATTAACTACAATGTCTGACTATTTAAATGCCGTCTGTCTGTTAACTATTTAAATGTCTGACAATTAACTACAATTACGTTGTTAATTTTCTCTTAAATATGTAATTAGGTAATCATTAGCGAGACAAACTGCTTAATCTTAGAAACACTCCTTTCGCCTGCAAAATAGACTCATTTATAAATTGTGACAACAGACGGCAAGTCTCTTCTTTCAATTTATTCTTAAATATTTCAGTAACACGATCAGCAAGAGTCAACTCCAGCTTAGAAACACTGCTTTCTCCTTGGTGAATGGACTGTTTTCAATTGTAAAAACTTTTTATAATTTACTAAAATTCAGTTCTTTCCTTTCATTCTCAAATAAGTAGCAACTACAGATCTGCAAGTTTTTACTTCACATTCTAAACATTCCTTCTGCCCTACTGAATAGATTCGTAATTCTATTGTATCATTTTGTTCTTAATAATATCACCAACCTACGATCAAGAAGAGCCTACTTCAGTTTCCAGGCACTCGTTTCGTTCTACCGGATGGCCTCACTATTCAATTGCAAAATTCTGATAACTTACTCCCTTCTTCCTTTCAATTCTTAAATATCTCAGTAACTAAAGACCAGCCAGAATCTGCTACAGCTTTCAACACCTCACTCGCCCTGCTTAGTTTACTCACTTTTCAATTGTTAATATCTGACTCTTTTCAAGTATTTCTTTCTTTCAACAGATTGCCATCAGTTTTCATCAGCTTCCATGCACTCCTTTGACCTTAGTGAATGGACTTACTTTTCAATTCTAAATATCTGATATTTACGTGTTTTCGTTTTCTCAAATTCTACTTAAATATGTCGGAAACTAAAGATCGGCATGAGTCTGCTTAAACTTTTAAACATTCCTTTCCTTCTACTGAATAGATTCACTTTTCAGTTGAAAATATATCACTACTATAATTCCTTTGTTTCATCTATTCTTAAATATCTCTTGAACTAACGTTCAGCAGAGATTCAATTTTAATGGGATCAATTTTAGCAGAATGGGATCAATTTTAAATTGTATAAATCTGGAAATTTACAATAAGTACATTCTTAAATTTCAATCCTAAATATGTCACTAACTAACATTCAGCAACAGTCTGCAAAATCTTCAAATCAGTCGTTTGCCCATACTGAATGAACTAACTTTTCAATTGTAATTTTTGAAAGATTACGTCAATTTATTTTTAACATTGTATTCTCAAATATGTATTCAAATAGGAATCAACAACAGTCTGCATCAGTTTCCAAGCACTCGTTAAGCCCTACTGATAAAACTAGCTTTTCAATTGTATATATGTTTGATAATTTAGGACAATTCCTTTCCTTAATTTTATACTTCAATATGTCAGTAAAAACGATCAAAAAGAGATTGCTTTATCCTCGAAAAACTCCTCTTTATTGAACGTACACGGTTACTAATTATAAATATGTGGAAATTTACGACAATTTCGTTCATTCATTTTATTTTTAAATATCGCTTCGAGATAACGATCAGTGAGAGTAGCTTCATCTTCCAAGCACTCATATCGCCCTGATAAGTACACTCAGTTTCTATTGCAAATATCCACAAAGAACGACAATTCTCATCTTTCATTTTGCTCTTAAATATGTTAATAACTGGCTATCTACAAGTCTACTTCAGCTGCGAAATAAATTTTTAGTCATACAGACTAGCCTGACTCTTCTATTGTAAATATCTGATAATTTACGACAATTCCACTCATTCAATTCATTCTTAAATATTTCAGTAGGTTATGATCTTCAAAGGCCAGCTTCATCTTCGAAACATTCCTTGTCCCTCTTAAGTACACTAATTTTTCAATTGTAAATATGTGACAATGATGGACAATTCCGTTCTGTCATTTCATTCATAATTAAGTTAGGAAGTAACGATAATCAAGAGTTTATTAAGGTTCAAAAATTCCTTCCGACCTATTGAATCTAATAACTTTGAATTGAGAATTTAGTACAATTTAGGGGAATTCCGTTCTTTCATTTTATTCTCAAATATTTCAGTAACTAACGATTAGCAAGAGTCTTCTTCATCTTAGAAACAGTCACTTCACTATACTGATTGACCTCAGTTTTGAATTCTAAATATCTAAAATTACGAGAAATCCGTTCTTTCGTTTATTTTAAAATATGTCAGTAACTAACGATCACTCAGAAGCTGCTACAGCTTTCAAACACCTCTTTGGAATTGTTTTGTGTACTCACTTTTTAATAGTTAATATCTGAGAATTTAGAGAATTTCTTCCTTTCAAGCGATCGCCATCAGTCATCAGCTTCCATGCACTTTTTTGGCCTTAGTGAATGACTCACTTTTCAATTGTAAATATCGCACAATTTACGTTTTTCCGTTTTCTCATTTTCTTCTTAAATATGTTAGTACCTAACGCTCAACATGACTATTCATCCTCCATACACCTAACTGATTGGACACACTTACCAATTGAAAATCTCTGACAGTTTACGACTATTTCATTCATTATTTTTAATCTTAAATGTGTAATAAGTAACGATCAGAGAGAGTGTACTTCTTCTTCCAAACATTCCTTCCGGAATTGTAAGTGAACTACTGTTTCAATTGTTAATATCTGACAAATTAACAACATTTCCCCTCTATCGTTTCATTTTTAAATACCTCGACAGATACGGACCAGAAAGTGTCTATTTCTGCTTCCAAACACCTCTACCCTACCACATAGGCTCATATTAGAATTATAGATATTTGACGAATTACGACAGTTAAATTATTACATATTACCTGTTCAGTAACTAACGATCAGCAAGAGTCTGGTTAATCTTCCAAACACTCGTTTCGTTCCACTGAATGGTTTGAATATTAACTTCAAAATGTCTGATAATTTCGACTATTCTGTTCATTTTATTCTGAAATATGTCAGTAACAAACGATTAACAAGAGTCTGCTTATTCTTTTTAACAATCCCTTCGCCATACTGGATAGCCTCACTTTCTAATTGTAAATATCTGATTACGATAATTCCTTCCTTGCATTTAATTCTTAAATAAGTCTTGCACTAATGATTAGCAATAGTGCTTCAGCTTCCAATCACTGCTTTCGCCCAGATTATAGATTCGCTTTTCAATTGTTAATACCTGATATTTTACAACAATTGCTTTATTTCATTTTATTCATGAATATGTCAGTAAACAACGATCAGGACGAGTTTGCTTCGTCTTCTAAAATCTCTTTTGCCGTACTGAATGCAATAACTTTACAATTGTAAATATCTCGCTATTTACTACAATTCCATTGTTTTATTTTATACCTAAATTACTATTCAGTAACTAACGGCCAACAATAGTCTACTTACTTCAGCACCCAAACAATAATTTCGCCCTGTATATTGGAATAACAGTTCAATTCTAAATATCTTACCAATTATTTCATTTTATTATTATTGTATCATTATCTAACGATTATCAAACGTGTGCTTCATCTTGCAAAACACCCCTCTCGCCTAACTGAAAGGTCATACATTTCAATTGTGAAAATCTGAAAAATTACCACAATTCCGCAACTAACAATCTCCATGAATCTTTCTTCAGCTACCCTATTTCTTTCGCCCTCACTCAGTGTACTCACTTTTCAATTATGAATATCTCGCACTTTACAACTGGTCGTTCCTAGATTCTTAGGTATGAGGATAACTACCAATAAGCAAGAGACTTCTTCAGCTTCCAAACACCATCAAAACTTGTTATTGGTGATACGAAACGGTACAAAACTAGTACAAAACTTTGACAATATTTTCACGAAAATTCGTTATGGTAGGAGAACAAGTTAACGCTGTGCCCAGACATTAAATCTTCCATTATTACCTAATGGATGTGGTACAAACCTTTTTATTGGTGATACAAAACGGTAAAAAAAAACTAGTACAGTTCGCTGCATAAAATTTGTTACAAAAATTCTAACTCCAAATGAATAAGAAACTCTTGTTCAGTTTTCTTATGCATTCCCGCAATACATGTATCAATCGATTAGTTGCTTTCAGTATTTATTCCAACTCTTCCCCGTCCTCCACCTCTCCTTGTCTAAAGCAGTGTGTGTGACGTAGTACACTCTTTCCATTCAGCTGAAAAAGAAACAGGAATCAAGTTTACAACGTTATAGCTTTAAAACAGTCTTTTCCATTCGTTTCTTCTGAAATATTTTTAAGAGCCTAAATTAAAGAAAAGTCACACAATCTTCCTAGAGCTTCATAAACATCTTTAGTTCCATTCTTTTCTTTCTTTAAAGAGTGCAAGCTAGTAAGATGCTCCCTAAGAAATCTATGGAAATTGCCAAGAGCTCTAAAATATCTACGGACAGAAACGAGTTTTATTCAATGATTCATTGAATTTCTTTTCAGTAAGTGCAAGCATATATTTCAGGGGCGTCATTTGGGCAGGACAGGAGGGTGTAATTCCCCCTCTCTTGAGCTTCATAAATACGTATTTTTTGATCATATGTATAGTAATACACTAATAAAAAGTGAAAATCTTATGTCGCCGGAGAATCTCTTCCTTCCACCCCCCCCCTTCCCAACCGAATAAAGTCTCAAAGACACTGGTTTTAACAACAAACCTATACAGCTACGATAGCACATTGCTAAAGAGCTTACATTTGGTTTCAAGAGTCGAAGGTTTGATCTCAAGCCATATGACTTCCTGGGTGACATTGAGAGAGAGAGAGAGAGAGAGAGAGAGAGAGAGAGAGAGAGAGAGGGATCAAGTATGGAGACAGAGAGGGATGATTTGTATACACATATTTAGAATTGGGGAAAAATGATCGGACAGCATTTGTATTATGACGAAAATTCTGTTTTTGTGAAAGATAAGAAGGGAAGTTTTCGAACTGCGAGGATCACATTAGGCAGTTGTCGAATTAATGTGGAGAACTCTTTTTAGAGCATCAGATGATTACGAAAGTCGAGAAAGATCTTCAGAACTGAGGAATTAAGATTTAAAAAAATCTGATTTCGGCGACGGGTTTCGAACCACGAACCTTGTGGTCATCAAACCATGACTTTATCCATTCTGCTACGGAGGATTCTATTACTCGTTCCATTACGTTTCCCTCAGCTGCGTTGAAAGCTACCTTAAGGGGATATTCCAAAAGTTGACTCGGTGGATGCGCCGTTCAGTTAGGACGTAAACCTCTTGTAACTTAGTTACAATGTGCAAAATGAACTTCCTCTTCTTCAGGACACTTTTTAAAGCTTTAAAATTTGTTACTATTGTTTTAATTAAGTGACATTTGATAGAACCATCTGATAAAGTAGTGCCAAGCCCTGTGCGTCATTATCTGTTAGGTGAATGGTTAATGTAAGTTACTCCTACATGGATGGTCCGAGCTTCCAATCAAGACCATTCTTATTGATTATTTTATTTGAGCTACGCTCATACTGTATATTCCACAAGTTCAAGTTTGAAGTAATGTAGTCACAGCTAGTTTAATTCGAAATAATTTTCCAATATTATATTTGTTACTAAATTTACATGGCACTCCTCATTGTTTGTAGCCCTGCATAAATGCAAAATTGTTTTAAAAGTATATTTTACTTTCAAGTTTTATTGTTTTTTTTAAAATTGTCCTTCAAATTTATTTTATAATTATTTTCTATTTGTTAATTATAACATATTTTCTATTTATATTGTATTCTATGTTACACGTTTATTTTTTATATTTTTTGTCCTACCTTTCAAGAGGAGCTATTGACAATTCAGAGCAGCAGGGACATACACAGGATGCAGGCCTTTGCAATTCAGAGCTTTTGCCCCCACGAAATCACTACTTTTTCTTGGAAATTATATCTAATTTTAGAGATGATGATAGCAGGGGCGGATTCAGGGGAGTGCGTTCAGGCGATCACATCCCCCAGAATAGGGAACTTTTTATACTTTTTATTTTAAAAATAAAACATATCCTAAGTATTTTTCATCTTTGTATTATAAACTTAAATTAAAACCTAAAGTAGATAGGCCTTAAAAAGAGCTACTTCTCCTTTTCTAAATTTGTTTTTTGTTTTGTTTTCTTTCTTTTTTTTTGCAATCCGCTCTTACCTTGATTTGACTTCGAACGACCGCCCCTCCCAAACAATCATCCTGGATCCGCCCCTGGATGATAGACATTTTAGTAAAATATGCCCTCAATCGCTGAAATATATTTCTGTCTACGGCCCTGCAAAACAGTGACGATTTTAGGGAGTGATCAGTTAGTAATGCCTCCCTGGAGCAACGACACTTCCCCAGAAGTCATATCTCCGATAATTCAGAATGTGATTTGTGCATTATCACTTTTCACTCTCAGTGTCTTGAAACGCACCAAAAAGGAACTGTTCTGAAGTATTTACTGTTTCTCCCTATGACCCCATTTCAATATGGCCAACCTTGGACATATACACATTTGAAATATCACCTTTTATGTCAGTGATCCCGAAAACTATCCATTCGACACAAATATAGGATATTTTCGATTCTTTATTCCTGTCACCCTCCCATTGTCAACTCGAAGCCAACCAAGGCTTATTTTGAACTTACGCAGCATCCACAGTGTCACTTTTCATCTTTGCATATGAATTCGACACTAATTTCGTTCGTATTTGACTACTTTTACATGTCACCTTCACCTCTTGGTAGGGATTTTTTCAGTATCTCGCCCTCATAACTATGGAGAAATTTCAACCAAATAAGTATAATTATAAATTATCATCTGAAACACAACAGTACGGGTGATCTTTTTCGCAGAGGAATTCGTTAACTACTGTTTCAATATCAATGTATTGGTTTTTTTGCTCTGCATGCTGGAGATTGCCAAAGAGCTAAACTTCATTCTGTACTATTGTGCTATGAATATAGTAGTTTAATTCACTGAATACTCGCTTAGATGATGCTCTCGTCACAGGAAAAGTGAGATACAGTTATAAAAGAAAAACGAAACGAAATATTTAAGTTTTACGTCCCACGTTATGCCGACTATGCTAGTGGAGACAGTGATGGTGAGAAACGAATGAAATCGTTTAATGAAGAAAGTGGGAGGAAACTGGAGAAACCCTAGAAAACTCATGCACACGGTGTTTGTCTATAATAAAGTTCATTCAGCGCGAGCTGGGATCTAACCAACAACTCCATGCACCATAGGTAAAGTTATAAAAGAATAGGCATCTAAACAAATACGGAACACTACTATCAATGAGAGTTGTATAAAATTAGATTTTTATTTATTTCATTCTAAGTTGAAATTTCAATCAATCTTGATCTTCATTACTGTTCGAAATCCGGACCAACCAGTATTCCCTACTAGGGTAAAGATTAATTGATCGCCAAAAGAAATCCAAATTCTCTGTATAACCCCACGTTCCATTATTCCATATACACAATTAAGAGTCCAGCGTAACCTACCAGTTAATAAGTTTTCTTGTTCTTATTATTATTATTTTTATAAAAAATATAGGCTCATAATCGAACCACTGATTGGAAAAAGGGAATAAGTACATAAAAATATTTTTTCCACTTTTAAGCTTTTATCACCAATTGCAGTGCTACAATACAAGATTCTTCTTCTTGTCTTAGAGTTTGTCAGTTCTTTTGCTACAATTAATCAGTTATACACGTGTTGAAACAAATACAAATACGCCTCGGGAAGGTTTTTTAGCGTTTTTGAAAACTTAGGTCTGATGTACTTATTCCCTTTTGCTGGAAATAGTTGCTGCAAATAGTTTCTGCAAGGACGTGATAAATCTTTTCGGTAGACTTCACAGTCTACACTGTAACCAATAACCGTGAAAATAAGTGCCTCCTACCATGAAAAATATACGGTTTACCGTTTTTCTAAAATAATGGTAGGAGACCGTTTTCCTGTCAGATGCTTGTGTCGGACATGCGCATTGAAGAGAAAAAGCACATGTTCGAAGTGAGGATTGATGGCGCGTAGGTTCGGATGTGTTGTGCTTTGTTTTGTTTTGTTTCTTTTGTTTGTTTGTTTAGTGTGTGGTTTTCTGGTGTGATATATACAGTACGCCTACTACTGTTGAAGATATCCTGGAAATTCAACATTAAGCAAGGTAATGCATGGGAAAGCGCCATGTTAATATTTGAACTTTGTTCGGTGACAAACAAAACTTTAGTTGGCTATCGTGGCAAGCAGATCACTCCAAAGTGCAACGATTCGAAACCAAGAAGCTGCTGGATGTATAAACTAAAGTCTTATGATAATGTAGCCAACTACGAGTGGTGGTGTAGCTAGAATTAAAATCACAATGTTGAAATAGTTTTTTTTTAATTAGGAAAAGTGCTTCGTAGTTTACCGTACCTAAGCATTACATAAATTGTGTTGCATCAACTGGAATTTTTCATGTTACAGAAATAAAAGAATACTGTCACTCACGTGTGCCCGAAGGAGGGGCAGGGGGTCGCTCCCCTAGCTAATGAAAACGTATTAAATTTCTTAATACAAATAAAAAATATCAAATGTAATAGAGTATATAGTAACCAGGGAGATGAGTCCCCTAGAAAGTTTTCATCGGGCGCCCATGCTGTCATTAGTTTTTCTGAATAAATGAATTGTTAGATTTGACAAATATTTCTGTAAATGTATCTTGAATTTTGTTCTGAGTACCTATAATCTGTTCTGATGTTTTGTTAATACATTTGAGCGTTTAATAAATATGCAAAAGTCCAATACTCTGGAAGTTTGGTGCCTTTTTTTTAAATAGCATTGATGCCACTGTTACATAATTATGCAAACACATATTTATTAATTTGGGATAGCGGATACTGGATACTGTAGGCAGTGTTGTGAGAAGTCATATGGTTTTACACTTGTTTAGTCGTAGTTCTGGTCATTCTAAGCTATGTTGTCGGGTGCCTGCTTGGTTATCTGAAACCGTAATAATGCGACTAATCGAATGAATCGCTGATTAGAATATTTGAGGTCTATTAGTCTACTGGTACTCATAGCGAAAATACATGCGATAAAGCTAGTCTTAACACTGCAACAGAATATCGATTTATGAATATCTTAAAAGGATATGGATGTTTGTTCCAACTACATTTTCAAAGCGTGCGAAAACTCAGCTATAAAATTCAAGAAATAGTTTTTTTTTCTTTTTTGTATGTAATATCGAATCCTCTTCTGGTGTTTTGTTCAATACATGACAAAATTGGTAATTTTGAAAAGAAAAAGCAATGTATGTTCAAGATTATATCAGAACAAGGGTTCGATATTACAAAGTAAGAATTAATTTCAACTTTTATTCTTATGGGTATTATGCACGTCGTAGGTGCAACGCTTCTTTCGTTCACTTTTGTGTTTTCTTTAGTTAAGTAGCCTTTAACTCCAGTGGACCAGCGTGCACTCTAGTTGCATCCATCCAGGAAAAATTATTGCTAGCCAGTGTGTGTACTGATAGTTTCCAGCAATTCGATTAAAATTGGGTCAATATATATTCCCCAGCAAGAATTCTCACTGGATCTACCAAGAGAGCATGCTGGACGGCAAGGACCTCTAGATATGGAATTGGTGTGATAATTACCGTAAATCTTGTACGGTAATAATACACGTGTGCTTTTTTTTTAAAGAAAACGACCTCTAAATATTACGGTAAATTACCGTAAAATATACGGTACCAAATTTGTTTCTAAACACTGTCAATATTATTTTGCTACTAAATATACGGTCTGCCGTTTTTATGAAAAAACGGTGGTCCGTAAAATTTAGGGTAATCGGATGGCAGCGAGAGTTGACGGTAATCGGTCAGTAAGGCGAAATTTTTTACAGTGTATAGCTCCTTCACAACTTTCTTTTCATCTAAGTAGTTACATTTTAGGCATTGAGGAAAAAGTGTGAAATTAATTAAAACCCTTCAAAGTGGAGTTACGAATCTTCAATTGACCCCATTTTGCTGTTGGCCTCGCTCAACGCACTCCCATCACAGTTCAGGGTGCACGATGGAGTTTCTTCCTTTTAGGAATACTTTCTGAGACAGTACTAGTTTTTTTTTTACAGCTGTTTCAATTGAGTTGTATTTGCTAGGACTGTCGGTTAAAGGAAACAAAAGATCCTATACTCAAACACAAATCATCTCTCTAGAAGCTCTAATGGAAACCGAAACGAATCGTCGTAAACATGTTACGTTCTTGAAAAGGAAAACAGCAAAACATTGATTGCACAAACGTATAATGGTATCATTTGCTTGCAAATTTAAAACTTATAGAAGTTGATGGCTTGTTAGGTGAGGGGTTAGTGAACAGGACTTTTGTACTGGTGGTCCAGGGTTCGAATTTCGTCCGTTCTTCTTACGTTTTGTTTCTTTAAGCTACACTGAGTTTGTTCATTCCAATTCTTTAAGCTTGATTTAAATCTAATACCAGTTAGTGAATTAAAAGTAGCTAACATTATTTTCAAATACGAGACGTTATTACATGCTTGTCACTAGCTCACAATACTCAACTTTGATATAAACTCTTGCAGCCTTCATTTAACTCATTTCTTGACGTGTTTTGTTACAAAACTCATGAATCGTGGCGAACAAAATTGCTTTACCAGATAATGGTGACTGCTTTGAAACCAAATTACAAGTATGAGAATTAAACGTATCATATCTGTAGGTTGGTGTGGAGAAGAAACCAAATAGCGAACGAAAGGTTTAAGAACAACCACGTTATTAATATAAACTATGCCAAAGATTATTGACTTATATGATTAAAAAAAGTCGGAACCATGTGTGAATATTTTGATTAAATTTAGAATTTTTGGTGATCATTAATCGGCGATGACACACGTTTAATTGTCTTAAGGTATTTGAATATTGTGATCTTTCAATATTTGAATGATCAAATCTTCAATACTAATACTAATACTAATAATAATAATAGTTATTATTATTATTATTATTATTATTATTATTATTATCAAAGTAATTCAATAACACTTTAATATCTTTAATTCTTTCTCGATAACTACTCGAACTTAAGACGTCCTCGAATCTAAGTCGCACCCCGATTTCGCTGGGCTAAATTAAAGAAAAATAGTAATATGTTATGGTTTTACTATTACTAAAGCACTCTTTGATATTGGTCATTTTCGATGAATTTATGTATCCCTCTCCCCTCTCCATGTTGGGGTCACGGTATGACAAAAGTTATCCCAGGCCCGAATGTCATGTACGTTGAAAATTTGATCGAAATCTGTTGGATGGTTCAAGAGTTGTTCTATTTATTTTTATATATTAATCTCCCCTTCTCTTATCCTCTCCTATGTTCTACCGTCAAAGGGATATGATAAAAACCATCCCAGGTCCTAACCTCATCTATGTTGATAATTTGATTAAGATCAGTTCGGTGGTTTAAGCGTGATGAAGTCACCAAGACAGCATTTTTGTTTTTATTTTTTTGCATAGTCACCCTTCCCCTCCCCTACATTGTGCCGTCAAGGCAAAAAATGAAAAGATCCCAGGTCCGAACCTTATCTATATTGAATATTTGATTGATTGGGATCAGTCGGATTGTTCAAGAGTTATTAAGTTTTATTCATTTTCATATATCCTCCTCTCCTCTTCCGCAAGTTCTAATATCAAAATGAAATAACAAAAAGCTTCCCAGGTTCGAATTTCATCTATGTTCAAAATGTGACTGAGAACGATTGGGTAGTTCAAGAGTTATTCACCACCGAACATTGTAACTTTTATTTTTATATTTATAGCTGTTATGTATCTTCCCCCTCCTCTCCATCCTCTACGTTATTCCGTCAAAGTGAAATGGTAAAATCCATCCCTCGCGTTAATCGAGACGGGGACATATAGCCTCATTGCTGACGTCCCCATTAATCCCCTTACTCATACCCTTTAGTGTGTTTAAGTTAGTTTTTTTTTTGTCTTCAGTTGCAAATTTCTAAGTTATTTTTCTTTGTTTCAAAATTCTCACATTTCTTGTATGATAACACAAGTTAATAATCTTTGACTTGTTTTATATTAATAATCTGAGTTGTTCTTAAACCTTTGGTTTCCAATTTTGTTTTGTCTCTACACCAAACTACAGATATGACAAATTAAATTCACATACTTTACATTTGATTTCAAAGCGGTCGCCATGAACTGCTTAAAAGCACTTTTTCCGTCACGAAACACCCAGCAGAGGGCGTACGATATCGTCTACATCAATGAGAGGAAACTCCGCCTTGTTACGTGACGTCACATGAAGCACGTTCCGTTCAAACACCTAAGCAAAGCTATCATTTTGTTTCTGGTGTGAAAATGGCTCACTACGAAGCTTCTGTTAAAAGCAGCGTGATTGCTTTAATTGAGCATGCGGGCATAAACTATAGCGAGGCAGGCGCGAGATATTGCGTTAACCGTGCTACAGCACGGAGGTGGTGGAGGAGATATGAGGAAACAGGAGATGTAAGACGTAAAAGAGGAAGTGGGCGACAAAGAGTTTCCTCTGCCGAAGAATACCAGTGTAATTGCCCAATGCCGTGAGCACCCTTTCATGTCTGCCCGACAGTTACGAGAGGAAACCGATTTCCCAGGCGATGTTACGACTGTCCGTCGTAGACTCAAATCCTTTGGTTTAAGATCATACAGGGCAGCTGTTAAGGAGCGACTAACAGAAGACCACATGGTTGACCTTCTGGCGTTTGCACAGTTAAATATTGCACGTGTGTGGGACGAGGTCGTTTTCACAGACGAAAAAATATTTTCCAGTGCGAACTTCGGGCCGAAGCGTGTTTACCGCCCCCCTGGAAGAAGGTATGCCTCTGAATACGTTTCCCGTTCTGGTCGAATGGGACATGTAACTGTCCACTGTTGGGCATGGATATGCAAGGCTGCAAATTTCGGAGGAATCTACAGGATTCCTGGTCGCCTAAACGCCCACAAGTATGTGGAACATCTGGATGAAACGCTTCCGGAAATAAAAGCTCATGTAGGTGACGGCATATTATATTTGCAACAGGACAATAGCTCGATACATAATTCAAATGTGGTTCAGACATGGTTGCAGAGGCAACCTGATGTCGAAACAGTTGACTGGGTTCCTCATGGAGCAGATCTGAACCCTATTGAAAATATGTAGGCCTCTGTTGCAAGAACATTGCGGGAAACCTGGTCGAACAATCCTCCACGAACTAATTTCGACTAAAATTAATTCTCTACCTGCTTTCATAAATAATCCAAACAAAACTTCGAGGTTTGGAATGCACAAACTAAGTGTAGCTAAGAGAAAAAAGTAACAAGAAGAGCAGAGATTCGAACCCACGACCACCAGCGTAAGAATTCCTTTTACTAACCCTTCATCTATCAAACCATGACGTGAACATGACTTTTGCAAGTTATAAATTTGTATCCAAGAAACACCATTAAGCGTATGTGCAACTACTGCTTTGCTCTTTTTCTCTTCAAAAGCGTAACATGTTTAGGACGATTCGTTTCGTTTTCCATTAGAGTTTCGAAAGACATTATTTGTGTTTGAGTGTAGGATCTTTAGTTTCCTTTAACCGACACTTCTAGCAAATACAACTTAATTCACACAGCAGTTAAAAAAACTCGTACTGCCTTAGAAAGTATTCCTAAAAGCAGAAGCTGCATCATGCATCCTGAACAGTGACGTAACTAACGGCAGTGCGTTGAGGGAGCCCAGAGTAATATGGGGCCCCTGAAAATTCGTAATTCCACTATTTTTCCTCGATGTCTAAAATGAGACTACTTTAGCCTTACATGAAAAAGAAGCTGTGGATGGGACTGCGACGTCTAATGAAAAGACTTGTTACGTCCTTGCAGGAACAACTTTAAGTTTTCGAACAGTAATGAAGAACAAGATTGATTGAAATTTTAACTTAGAATGAAATAACTAAAAATCTAATCTTATATAACTCTCATTGATAGTAGTGTTCCGTATTTGTTTAGACGCCTATTCTTTTATAACATTACCTATGGTGCATGGGGTCCTTGGTTCGATCCCAGCTCACGCCGAATAAACTTTATTATGGACAAACACCGTGTGCATGAGTGTCCTCGGGTTTCTCCCGTTTCCTCCCACTTTTTTTATTAAACATTTTCAATTATTTCTCACCATTACTCTCTCCATTAGCATAGTCGGCATAATCGTGGGACGTAAAAATTATATATTTCGTTTCATTTTTCTTTTATAACTGTATATCACTTTTTCTGTGACGAGAGCAACATCTAAGCGAGTATTCAGTAAATTAAACCACTAAAACCTATATTCATTGCACAATAGTGCAGATGAAGTTTAGCCCCTTGGCAATCTGCAGCATGCAGAGCAAAAAAAGCCAATACATTGATATTGAAACAGTAGTTAACGAATTGCTCTGCGAAAAAGATCACCCGTACTGTTGTGTTTCAGATGATAATTTATAATTATACTTAGTTGGTTGAAATTTCTCCATAGTTGTGGGGGCGAGATACTGAAAAAATCCTTACCAAGAGGTAAAGGTGACATGTAAAAGCAGTCAAATACGAACGAAATTAGTGTCGAATTCATATGCAAAGGTGAAAAGTGACACTGTGGATGCTGCGTAAGTCCAAAATAAGCTTTGGTTGGCTTGGAGTTGACAATGGGAGGGTGACAGGAATAAAGAATCGAAAATATCCTATATTTGTGTCGAATGGATAGTTTTCGGGATCACTGACATAAAAGGTGATATTTCAGATGTGTATATGTCCAAGGTTGGCCATATTGAAATGGGGTCATAGGGAGAAACAGTAAATACTTCAGAACAGTTCCTTTTTGGTGCTTTTCAAGACACTGAGAGTGAAAAGTGATAATGCACAAATCACATTCTGAATTATCGGAGATATGACTTCTGGGGAAGTGTTGTTGCTCCAGGGAGGCATTACTAACTGATCACTCCCTAAAATCGTCACTGTTTTGCAGGGCCGTAGACAGAAATATATTTCAGCGATCGAAAGCTTGACAGGAATTTATTTCAGCGATTGAGGGCATATTTTACTAAAATGTCTATCATCCAGGGGCGGATCCAGGATGATTGTTTGGGAGGGGCGGTCGTTCGAAGTCAAATCAAGGTAAGAGCGGAATTCAAAAGAGGAAAAAAAGAAAGAAAGAAAGAAAGAAAGAAAAGAAAAGAAAGAAAAGAAAAAATAGAAAATGAGAAAGAGCTCTTCTGTAGAATTAACTTTCTTAAGAAAGTAAGGCCTATCTACTTTAGGTTTTAATTTACGTTTATAATACAAAGATGAAAAATACTTAGGATATGTTTTATTTTTAAAATAAAAAGTGTAAATTCTCTATTCTGGGGGATGCGATCACCCCAAACACACTCCCCTGGATCCACCCTTGCTATCACCATCTATAAAATTAGATATATATACAAACAAGAAAGTAGTGATTTCGTGGGGCAAAAGCTCTGGATTGCCAAGGCCTGCATCCTGTGTCTGTCCCTACTGCTCTGAATTGTCAAAAGCTCCTCTTCAAAGGTAAGACATAAAATGTAAATAATAAACGTGTAACATAGAATACAATATAAATAGAAAATATGTTATAATTAACAAATAGAAAATAATTATAAAATAAATTTGAAGGACATTTTGAAAAAAAAAATCAATAATACTTGAAAGTAATATATACTTTTAAAACAATTGTGCATTTATGCAGGGCTACAAACAAGTGAGGAGTGCCATGTAAAATTAGTAACAAATATAATATTGGAAAATTATTTCGAATTAAACTAGCTGTGACTACATTACTTCAAACTTGAACTTGTGGAATATACAGTATGAGCGTAGCTCAAATAAAATAATCAATAAGAATGGTCTTGATTGGAAGCTCGGACCATCCACGTAGGAGTAACTTACATTAACCATTCACCTAACAGATAATGACGCACAGGGCTTGGCACTACTTTATCAGATGGTTCTATCAAATGTCACTTAATTAAAACAATAGTAACAAATTTTAAAGCTTTAAAAAGTGTCCTGAAGAAGAGGAAGTTCATTTTGCACATTGTAACTAAGTTACAAGAGGTTTACGTCCTAACTGAACGGCGCATCCACCGAGTCAACTTTTGGAATATCCCCTTAAGGTAGCTTTCAACGCAGCTAAGGGAAACGTAATGGAACGAGTAATAGAATCCTCCGTAGCACGATTCGTGCTCGTGCTTTCGAGCAGTTCAGATCGCAATGCCTGCTGGGAGCATACTTCATACGATTTTCACACATTGGTAGTTTGGTGAACTTAGTGGCATCTTTTTCTTGCCTATTTAGGCTCGTACGTTTAATATTTGTGGTGATTCCAATTTCTGTGTCTCGAGAATTTGAGCGTCATGTCTTATAAGAAAGAATTACAATACAAATTCATGTTTGATAAGCGTTATCGAAGTTCTCGACCTAATTCCAGTCAAGTGTACCAATGGCTGTTGGAGAAGTTTCCTCGCCTGTTTGACCAGATTTGTGCTCTTCAACTTCATGAAGAAACTTTTAGTATTTATATTAAGTTTAAATCAATCAAAGATTATGACCAGTTTGCCTCGACAGTGCCTGAGACTGTGACCTTTAATCACATGGACAGTAACGTAAGTACAGTAAGAATTTTGCCCGCAGAAGACCCTGTGAAATTGGTGAGAGTTTATGATTTTCCATTGGAAGCTCCAGTGCAATTATTGGAAGAACATTTTCGTGCCTATGGATTGGTAAGGCAAGTAGAACGACAGTATTGGGCAGCACCGTTTCCTACAGGCATTGACAGTGGTGTACGGGTCATACATATTGAGCTAACTAAGCATATTCCCTCTAGATTGATCGTCCAAGGTTACAAAGTGAATGTTTCATATGAAGGTCAGCCAATTACTTGTTTTTTTTGCCAGAGCACGTCGCATTCCGTGTCTAATTGTCATTTGAAGAAGAAAAATAGTACTATGGGGGGAAACCGACCCCGCCGCCAGTGGTTATGACTGAATTGGGGAAGGTATGGCGATCAAATCCGCTTCCGGCTTCTTCCGATCATGTAAGTGACGAACCAAGTTTATCTAAGACTGGGTTTGCAAAGGATAACAGTGTTCCCGATGAGTCTCAGTTTCCTGCTTTACCAACGAGTTCCGTCGCGCCTTTACCATTACCAACCATGTCGTCAGTATTGGAGGAGAAAAAAAGCTTGGTGTCTGAGCAACAGCCCTCCGAGTCGTCTCTGGTCTCTACGATACATTCGGAGAATCTCAAGAATGTAGATGTGCCCATGTGTCCAAGTGAACCCCCCCCCTCGCAGGGTCTTGATCCTCTTAGCAATTCCGTTATCTCACCCAGTGCTACGATGATTGCCGTTGATCCGGCTTCCCAACAAAAACGCCGAAGGGTATCTAGATCGACTACAAAAAAGAAAGAACATACAGCTGTTGTTGTTGTTTCTCAAGGTGCAATACAGTCCAAGTCACGTGATCACAGCCTCAAAAGCCGTGCAACGTCCGATTCCGAGATATAGCGTGCCTGCATTGTGTGTTTTTTTCTTTTTTGCGCCTTCAGTTCACGAGTGTTTTTTAGTTGCATTGAGTTGTGTGTTTAGCAAGAAGAAGCTTTCTTTTTCCAGTTTTTATGTGCTATACATTTCTTGTCTACTGCAGTGTCTTTCTATGGGCGTTACAAGTAAGTTTTTGTTTGTATTGCTGTTAGTGTTTTTGTGTGGAAGTATGGCGCATATCAATGCTTTTACTTTAATTACTCTCAACATTAATAGAATTAGTTCTGCACAGAACTTACTGTTATTACAACAATTTATTGAACGGAATCGTGCAGACGTTTATTGTTTAACTGAAGTAACTTTTCATACATTTGACTTTCTCTCTGACTATAATACTATAGTGAATTCCGAAAAAACCACTGGTGTCGCGATGTTAGTACGAAAGGGTCTACATTATGATAGGGTTATGCTATCTCCGGATGGGAGAGCCATCCGTTGCTATATTAACGGTATATGTATTATTTGTTTATATGGCCCTAGTGGTTTTCTTAAAACACGAGAGAGGGAAGATTTCTTTTCCACTGTCATTCCATCGTTAATACCTCCCGGTCTTACTTATTGTTTATTTGCCGGCGATTATAATGCGGTGATCGACGCACGTGATTCACTCACACCATCACCTCCCTGTCATGCCTTAGTTGAGTTGGTGAGAGTTCTTCAGCTCCATGATGCTCTTCTAGCATCTCACTCTAAGCATGCAATGACGTACACCTGTACTACGACACGAAGTCGCTTGGATAGGATTTACGTCGATGCTCGATTAAGTAAGGCTGTCCTCGCTGTCCACACAAGGCCTGTATCGTTCACAAATCATGCAGCTGTCTTAGTTCATTTTAAGCTGCCTTCTTTTCTTCCGGCGGGAAGGGGACGTTCCTTCTGGAAAATCAACAACGAAGTGCTGTTAAGAGAAGACACTGTTGAAGAGTTTACCGAGCGTTTTAAGTACTGGCGTAAAATGCAACGTTATTTTCCAACGGAGGTTGCGTGGTGGACTACTTATTGTAAACCCAAATTCCGTAGTTTCTTTCAATGGAGAGGGAAATTGTCCCAACAGCACGATCGTCAGCTATATGAGTTTTATTATAGGGCGCTATGTGACCTCTGGGCTGCACAGCCTTCCCTACTTAATCTGGCTTGTATTAACGATATTAAACGTAGAATGCGTCAAATCGATACTCGAGTATCGTTGCAGGCGTATTTTTCAGACGATCTATATCATTGTTTTCCGGAAGAATCGTCTTCCTTGTATCATGTGGATCGCCTTTTTCGACAGCGACGAGCTACATGTATTGAATCGTTAGTATTGGCCAACGGCGATACCATTTCTGACCCTTTACAGATTTTACAAGAATTTACGCAACACTTTATAGCCTTCACGAGCGCATCGCATTCGGATTTTCTTTTTGCTCCTGAGTTTCTATCAGCCCTTCCCCAGAGGCTGCCTGCAGAAGCTTGTCAGGCTCTATTGCGCCCAATTACGGCTGACGACATCTTGGCGGTTCTCAATAAGTCTAAGGGACGTAGTTCTCCCGGCATAGATGGCTTGAGTGTATCTTTTTACCGTCATTACTGGCCTATTCTTCGTGGTACCCTTGTGACACTTTTTAATTCCTGGTTGTCTAATGTGCCCTTTCATTCTAATACTGCGGTTGTCGCACTTATACCCAAATCGTCCAAGGCGAAGGTTGTGGCTGATTACCGCCCTATCTCTTTATTGCCAGTTGATTTGAAATTATTTACTAAAGTTCTTACAGCCCGATTACGACCTATCATACAGAAACTTATCAGTCCGTATCAAGCAGCCCTGCACGAATCGAATAACATTCAATTTACCCTTCGTACTCTTCGAGACCTCTTTGCATACTTTCAGTCTCGCGGTGTCCCAGCCGGAGCGTTAGCAGTAGACCTAGAGAAGGCTTATGATAGTGTCGATCACAATTTCCTTCGTCTAACCCTCGACGCTTGGGGTTTTCCCGCAGCTTTCTGCCAAGTAATTTCGAATTTATACACCACCGCCACGTTTCGTCTCGAAATTAATGGACATCTATCTGACCTCATTCCCTTAAAACGAGGTTTGTGCCAGGGCTGTAGTTTAAGCTCTATTTTGTTTTCTTTAGTTATAGACCCTCTTCTCCATCGTTTGGCGCTAGTGTCTCCCCCAGGCCCTACCCTCTTTACTTGTCAAAACATCTATTATTTCGCTGATGATCTGACTATCACAGGGGTCGACGCAGTTGCTCTTCAGGGTGTCTTTTCGGTTCTCAAACGATTCTCGCGTTGCTCTGGCCTTCAGTTTAATGCAAAGAAAACTCAAGTGTTACAATTTCACGGCTTTCAGTTACCCTCTCCTACCCCAGGTACGCAGCCTATACCGCATGTGACATCCTTAACAATTTTAGGGATTCCATTCACGTCCCTTCCCACTCCCCATTATGAAGAAGTTTGGCAACCTCTTCTTACGCAAATTCGAGGGTTGTTCTTCACCCTCCGCTTTCGTCGACTTCATTTATGGCATCGCATTCAATTTATCAATATCTACGTGGCAACTAAATTGTGGTATAGGGCTCGGGTATTCCCCCTCCCTGAGATTTACGCCAAAAGATTTGAATCTCTGTTCCTTTGGCACATATGGCGGGGTTACTATTTTCGCATCTCCAGAACTGCCATTTATCTCTCACGTTCCCGCGGTGGTCTCGGTTTAGTTCATATCCGTCTCAAATGTCAAACTCTCTTCATGGCAGATTCCTACGTTGGTCTTTCATCCGTCGATTCTATTACGAACCATTGGTTTAGTTGTTTTTGGCCGGAGTACGCTCACCCTGTCAATCCCCCTTTTATTCAATTTGCCGATCAGTGTCCGAAATATGTTTTGATCTTTATTCGATATTGGATTTATGCCGGGGTGCCTTTGGTCCCTCAGCAGCACAATGCTCGCTCATTATATTCTGTGCTCTTCACATTGTCCTCTCAGCCGACTCAGTTACGAGTAGTACAACAGTTTCCACATATAGAGTGGCAGCAAGTTTGGGCTAACATTTGGAACCCAATCTTACCTTCCTATATGCAAGTGTTATGGTTTCAAGTAGTCCATCAACTTACCCCAACACGTGCGCGGCTTTATGCTATACAACGAGCACCTGATGCTTTGTGTACTATATGTCGTTCTGAGGACACTTTGGCTCATCGGTTTACAACATGTGAGGGAGCGCCAGTGATATGGAACGCCTTGCAGGTGATGGTGGGTCGTATCACTCGTCGTCCGAGTGCACAGTTTCACATTAATCATTTGCTTCTGCCGGACTTTCATTTTTTTCCCCCACTAAGCATCGTACAGTGCTTTTCCTGCTAGCCAGCACTTTACTATATTTCCAGCGGCATATCACGCTACTGGATGCACGCACTTACTTTGATTTTCTTCAACGTACACGCCGGAAATGTTATTCTCCGCAGCAGGAAAGGATTTCTTTTAGTAGGTTTTTAGAAGTGCTTTTGTCATGAACTAACGTTCCTCTCTCGTTTTTTTTAGTATTCTGCTTCTTCTTATTATTATTATTATTATTATTATTATTGTTTAAATATGCATTTATTTATTTCTAGTTCTCTGCATTTATAGTTGTAGACCCAGATTTGGTGATTTTTGTATTTATGTCTAGTGCTTTTCTTGTTTAGACTCAGCTAGTTGAGTACACTTTGTACTTTTCAAGAAGGTAATAATAAAACTAGTAGCAGAATGGATAAAGTCATGGTTCGATGACCACAAGGTTCGTGGTTCGAAACCCGTCGCCGAAACCAGATTTTTTAAAACCTTAATTCCTCAGTTCTGAAGATCTTCCTCTCCTTTCGTAATCATCTGATGCTCTAAAAAGAGTTCTCCACATTAATTCGACAACTGCCTAATGTGATCCTCGCAGTTCGAAAACTTCCCTTCTTATCTTTCACAAAATCAGAATTTTCGTCATAATACGAATGCTGTCCGATCATTTTTCCCCAATTCTAAATTTGTGTATACAAATCATCCCTCTCTGTCTCCATACTTGAATCCCTCTCTCTCTCTCTCTCAATGTCACCCAGGAAGTCATATGGCTTGAGATCAAACCTTCGACTCTTGAAACCAAATGTAAGCTCTTTAGCAATGTGCTATCGTAGCTGTATAGGTTTGTTGTTAAAACCAGTGTCTTTGAGTCTTTATTCGGTTGGGGGGGGGGGGTAGGAAGAGATTCTCCGGCGACATAAGATTTTCACTTTTTATTAGTGTATTACTATACATATGATCAAAAAATACGTATTTATGAAGCTCAAGAGAGGGGGAATTACACCCTCCTGTCCTGCCCAAATGACGCCCCTGAAATATATGCTTGCACTTACTGAAAAGAAATTCAATGAATCATTGAATAAAACTCGTTTCTGTCCGTAGATATTTTAGAGCTCTTGGCAATTTCCATAGATTTCTTAGGGAGCATCTTACTAGCTTGCACTCTTTAAAGAAAGAAAAGAATGAAACTAAAGATATTTATGAAGCTCTGGGAAGATTGTGTGACTTTCCTTTAATTTAGGCTCTTAAAAATATTTCAGAAGAAACGAATGGAAAAGACTGTTTTAAAGCTATAACGTTGTAAACTTGATTCCTGTTTCTTTTTCAGCTGAATGGAAAGAGTGTACTACGTCACACACACTGCTTTAGACAAGGAGAGGTGGAGGACGGGGAGGAGTTGGAATAAATACTAGAAGCAAGTAATCGATTGATACATGTATTGCGGGAATCCATAAGAAAACTGGGCAAGAGTTTGTTATTGATTTGGACTTAGAATTTTTGTAACAAATTTTATGCCGCGGACTGTACAAAGGTTTTACACTATTTTCAATCAAGAAAGAAATTCGTTATGGTGAGAGAACAAGTTAACGCTAAGTCCAGACTGTAAATCGTCCATTACTGGCCATGGATGTGGTACAAAACTTTTTACTGGTGGTACAAAACGGTACAAGACTAGTACAAAACTTTGACAATATTTCCAGGAAAATTCGTTATGGTGGGGGAACAAGTTAACGCTGGGCCCAGACATTAAATCGTTCATTACTGGCTAATGGATGTGCTACAAAACCTTTTATTGGTGGTACAAAACGGAACAAAACTAGTACAAAGCTTTGACACTATTTTCGGGAAAATTCGTTATGGTGGGGAAACAGGCTTTAACTTGTTCCCCCACTTTGAATTGTCCATTACTGGTTTATCGACGTGGTACAAAACTTTTTATTGGTCATACAGAACGGTACAAAACTAGTACAAAACTTTGCAATTCTTTTCTGAGTATATTTTTACAGTGGGGAAACAAGTTAACGTAGCTGCTGGGAACCTGATGCTGACCGTAGTTGATCCCTATTTGAAGACATATTTGAGAATATAATGAAAGAACTTGATAGTCGTGAACTGTCGTAATTTACAAATGAAAAGAGTTTATCCAGTAGTGGCAGAAGAGTGTTTGGAACGCCGTAGATTGTTGCTGATCGTTAGTTACAGACATATTAAGAATATAAATAAACAACGGAGTTTTAAATTGTCAGATATTCACTAATTGAAAATTGATCTCATTCAGTAGGCCGAATGGAAAAATGAAATGAAATCTTTTAGTTTTACGTCCCACACTTATGCCGGTTATTCTAATGGAAATGGTGATTATAAGAAACGAATGAGATGGTGAAATGAAGAAAATAGGACCAATCGGCAGAACCCGAAGAAAACACACTGACACAGGGTTTGTCCATCACAAAGTTTACTCGGCGGGAGCAGGCTTTGAACCCGGGACCCTAAGCAGCAGAGGTGAACGCTCTACCACTGGGCAACCGTAGCCCTAGTATACCGAATGGAGTATTACGAAAATTAAGAAGCATTTGCTGATCGTCAGTTCGAGACTTAAAAGTTATTTGAGAATAGATAAGAGAAAGGAATTATCGTAGTCAGATATTTTCAATTGAAAAGTGAATTTATTCAGTAAAACGAAATGACTGTATGGAAGATTAAACATACTCTTGCTTATCTTCAGTTAATGACATATTTAAGAAGAAAATCAGAAAACGAAACTCATAAATTGTCAGATATTAACAATTGAGTAGTGAGTCCATTCACTAAGGCCAAAGGAGTGCTTGGAAGATGATAAAAACTGTTGGCGATCGCTTGAAAAAAAGAAATTCTCGAAAATTGTCAGATATTAACAATTGAAATGTGGGTTAACTAACCAGGACAAAAGGGGTGTTTGGAAGCTATAGCAGAGTCGTTAGTTACTGACATGTTTAATATTAAATGAAAGGATGGAATTGCCGTTCATTGTCAGATATTTACAATTGAAGTGAGTCTATCTAGCAATGCGAAAGGAATGTTTGGAAGATGAAGCAGACTTTTGAAGATCATTACTTACTGACATATCAAAGAATAAATTGAAAGAATGGAATTTGACGTATATTTTCAGACATTCACAATAGAAAAGTGAGGCCATTCATTGTGACGAAAGGAATGTTTCGAAGCTGAAGTAGGCTCTTGTTGATAGTTACCGACATATTTAAGAACAAAATGAATTAACAGAATTGCCGTTCCTTGTCAGATATTAACAATTGAATAGTGGGTCACTTATCAGGGCGAGATGAGTGTTTGGAAGTTGAAGCTACCAATGCTCATGGTCACTTATTACATATTTAAGAGTAAATTGAAAGAACTAAATTCTCGAAAATTGTTAGATACTTGCAATTGAAAAGTGGGTCTATTCAACAAGGGAAAGTAGTTGAAGCAGGAAGTTGAAGCAGAATCTTGTAGATTGTTAGTTAGTGATGATATATTTAGGATAAAATAAAATAACAGATTTTAGGATAAAATTAAATAACGGAATTGTTATTTGGTCAGATAGATATAATTGAAGAGTGATTAAAATATATAGGGTGAAAGGAGTGTTTAGAAGCTGAAGAAATTAAACTCATGCTAATCTTTAGATACTGACATGTTTAAGAATAAAAAGAAAGAACGGAATTAGGTAAGTTGTCAGATAATCAGTTGAAAAGTGACACTATTTAGCAGGACGAAATGGGTTTTGAAGACGAGGCAGACTTTTGCTGATAGTTAGCTACTGACATAGTTGTGAATAGAATGACAGAACGGAATTGTCGTAAATTTTAAATATTAACAATAGAAAAGTGAGTCGATTAAGCCGAAAGGAGTAGTCCAGGAAATCTAGAGCAATTTTACCCTCAACCTGGGCAAAATTGCAACACAAGCTTTTTAAACAGTTTTCGATTCAGGAATTACTACTGAATAACATATTCAAAATCCGACAAAATCGGACCACGGGAACAGCCCCAAAAACGGTTTCAAAATGACCGACCATGTTTTTTGAAAAAAATCGTAGACCTTTACGTTGGTGGCTCTAGTAGCCCTCTTAATTGACACAGAGACATGAATGATACCTCGCTGGAACGCTCATAGACCACAAATTCCAACGAAGTGACTTTTGTACCCATCATACCAACCCGTAGAAGAAAACGAAGAAAGTCGATTTTTTGTTTTTTAATTGTTATTTCTTGGACTCTCGCAACACTGTACGTCCTCACACGCCGGCAGAAATATTCCCACGCGTAGACCAGACATTGGTAACAATAATATAAAAAATGAAGGACGTAGGTTCAACAGTAAGGGAGATAAAAGTTCGGAACCGCTTACAAAGAAGGGTCACTCTGTATATTTTTTACTGTGGTCTAACTTCTGTTTCTTAGATCTAGACCCTCTCTAATTGACACAGAGACATGAAGCATACCGCGTTGGAAAGCTTATGGAACCCCCTTACCAGTGACGTATCGTTTGTTCCCCCTGTGCTCAACCTGTAGAAAAAGAAGAAGAAGAAACCTTGAAAAAATTGGGAAAATCTACACTTTTACCTTTCTTGGGCTCTGGCAATCCTGATAATCGTTGGGTATAGGGGGCACAAACGATACGTCGTTGGAAATGGGGTTCCATAAGCTTTTCTACATATCATAGTCTTGCATGAATCTAGGCACTGAAGAGCCATGGCTGATTCCCTTACACATTTGTGTATCATCTGCAGAAGCCTAGATCCTGACGATAACCTCATCACACTTCAAGAAAAGAGAGCTGAAGGAGTGAACAATGCCAGTAAGACTTACGGTAGTAACATTCTCGCCGCTACAAGTATGGTGGTTCATGTTTCTTGTCGCAAACTTTACATTGATAAAAAAGATATTGCGATTGCCCTAAAAAGAGAAACGTCATCGCCGATTCAAAAACTAGTTACTCGCTCGTCGGATGGGTCCTTCAACAGCAACAGTGACTGCCTGATTTGTGGAACGCCTGTCTTATTTGATGACCGTCACGTGTTGAAATCAGAAAATGTGCGAGTGAAAACACAAGCATTGGCACACAGCATTTTAAAGTGTTGCAATGAACGAAACGATACCGGGTCATATACTGTCCGAGGTCGAATGGAGTCCTTCTCATCTGATCTTCATGTAGGAGAGTGTGTCTATCACAGATCATGTAGTATCAACTTTCGAACAGGTAAATCAATTCCTCAACAATACTGCACCGACAATCAGTCAGCGTCAAAAAAATTCCGGGCTGGCTGACCTACAAATGATGAGAGAATCCTAGCATTTCAGCGCATCTGTAGTATTTGGAAGAGCACGATGATGAGCAACTAACTGTGGGAGAACTTGTTACAGAAATGGGCACATTTCTTGTAAGGGCGGATCACATTGCATATGACAGACGGCACATGAAGCTCAACTAATGGAGTACTTCGGTGAAAAAATTATAATTTCTAGTGACAGTGGAAAAAAAACGACTTCATTACACTTCGAGAAACTGTCAATCACATTCTATTGGCATATGGTGATTTACCACGAGAGTATGATGAAGAAAAGGAAAAAATAGAATAATAGAAACCGTAGCTCGACTGATCCAAAGCGACATAAAATCCAAACTACAAACTGGAAGTGATACATATCCTTCACCCAGCGACTTGAGCATTCAGGAATTTCTTCAGTACATTCCACCTAGCCTTAAACTATTCTATGCCATACTTTTTGCCGGAAAGGACAATGAAACCAAAATAGCATCGATTGGCCAGTGTTTGATGCAAGCAGCCAGACCAAGATATATGTTAGCTCCTCTGCAGTTAGGTGTTGCTGTGCAGCTGCACCACCACTATCAATCGAAACACCTGATTGACACGCTGCATCACCTGGGATTTTGCTCTTCATATGCGGAAGTGCAGCGGTTTGAACGCTGTGCTGCAAGTACATTTGGTAATCGTGTGATCGAAATGCCAGCAGACTAGACTCTCCTCTTTGCAGCGGATAATGTAGACCATATCTCCAAACGCTGAGTGGTTTAGACACATTCTATGGTATGGAAATGTTAGCGGCCATTACTCCATCCACTACTACCAGTCTAACCATTCTTCGGAAGCCCGTCTCTGATGCTGATGTGAAGTCCCTTGCCAGTGTTCCCATTCACGCATACACTGAAGCCAGGGCTATTCTTGTAAAGGCCAACTGTGAACTGGTAACAGCACCATCACCGAACGATAGCTCCCTGGATATTTTGTGGAAACTTTCCTGGCACTGTCCGTCACGCAAACCAAACTGGTCAGGAATGATGCAGGCCATTCACGCAGATCCATCTCTTCATCATTCAGGGAAATCCACTGTTCTCTGCTTACCGATTATTGACTTCCATCCATCTGATATGTCGTGAATCTATTCCACTTCACCTGAATAATCTTGCGAGAAAATATAAAGTCACACCTATCATCACCTTAGACCAACCGCTGTTTTGGAAAGCTTCATGTAACCTGCATGACAGACCACTTAACACCAGTATTAAGGACACGGTTCTCCTGTTGGGCTCATTTCATACTCTGATGAACCTTCTAGGAGCAATTGGTTCCGTGATGGATGGTTCAGGCTTACGTGAGATCCTGCATGAGGTTTTATGGAGAAAATTCGGTTGTACATATGTTAAGTGGCAAGTCCGTAGCAAGAGCCTTCCGTGCGCACATGATTGTTGACCTCGTATTAAGTGCATTGCTTGTGGAGAATGTTTTTCTGGAGACCGATAACGGAACACACAGAACTATCAACGATGCTTACTCTCTCTACCAGAGTCTGATGTCGGGTGAGATTACTGTAACTGGAGCTAGTTCTTCACCTCTTCTTCAAGAAACCCGAGAAAAAATAGAAGAACGAAAGTCAGAACTTATTAACACATCAAAACCAAGTCAGTTGTGGCTTGCATACCAGCGCATGTTGACTACAGCAAAGAAAATTGAGGCAGCAGACCGAACAGGAAGCTGGGAGGATCACTTTGATGCTATAGCAGAGTGCATTCCCCTATTCGCTGGAGCAGGACACTTCAATTATTTGAGGTCGACGTGCTTCTACCTGCAAACAATGTTAACGCTGCCATCATTTAATCCAACGTTCACGAAAGCTTTCAAAATGGGTTCGGAGTTATTAGAAGAAGCAACCGTTATTGGGCTGGGTTGTCCTCTGATCTAGTCATAGAACAGGTTCTGATGAGATCGCTAAAATCCACTGGAGGTCTAACGCATGGGAGTGGAATGTCGGAGATGCAACGATCTTTGTGGGTGCTCTCAATCCCAGCATGCTCCAAGTACAATCTGGCGATGCAAACTCTTATTCACACAGCATATGTCACTAGCGAACAACATAAAGAAGCCGAAACGTCAAGAATGTCACGTGATATCAGTGACACACGTCGCATTCTTGCACGACTGCAGCCCATCTCACAATTTGATGGAGACAAATCGTTGAGAAACATTGTCACTGGCGTCACAGCGGATTCCTCGGTCAACGTCCATAATTTATTTTCAGTTGGGGCAGAGCTTGCGAAGAAACTATCTGGCAAAGACCTATTTACTGTGAGGTGGAAACGTGCAGATAAAGTCAAAACTCTAGCATCCCCGAGTAATGTTAATATCAGCAGCGATATCTCCGTCGATTCGAATCTTTTGTTTCAAAGACTGTTAGTTGTCGCTAATGCAGGCAGCACATCTTTAGAGGAGACCTTAGCGCATGAATTATGTGCCTACCCACCATCTTTATTTGAGTCACCCATCATGATGCGTAAGGCAGACAAAGCCCCACTGGCCCATGCGATACTAGAGTTCAGCAAGCAGCAGACCGCACAGTTTGAGGAAACGGAGCCAGACAATATTCTGTATGTCTTAGACGGAGGATCTCTGTTACATAGACTACCATGGTGTAAAGGCGGTTCGTACGACAACATCGCTGTATCATTTGCTGAGTATACGGTTCGTAAATATGGTACATCAACCATCGCGTTTGATGGGTATGGAATTTGCTCACCATTGTTCATTGCAACTGTGCTACAAGGTGTGCAAGAACGTATTGTACTTGCAGAAAGCATGCCCTTCCATGTACTATTGCTAGTGTGCAAAGAAACTGAATGTTTTAACTGTTTAAATGAATATGGTGAGGACAGTGTTAGCGTAGGCGATGACGATGACGATGTAGATGTGTAATTTGCCTCCCAAAGTATTTAGGTGTTATGTTTCTATAAAACGAATTGTCTTGTACACTGTATTATGGTATGACCTTCTATTTGCTATTGCTTGTGGCGTATGCCAAGAAACTGAATGTTTCAACTGTTTAAATGAATATGGTGAGGAGTGTTGGCGTAGGCAATGACGATGTAGATGTGTAATTTGCCTCCTAAAGCCTTTCGTTATTCCCATTCTTTTGCTTAAGAATATTTTTGTTTTATGTATAGTACTTATATTAAAGCGACCTTTGATTTAAAGAAAGAAACAAGATTTTTTCGTGCGTAGAACGATTATCAGGGTTGCCAGAGCCCAAGAAAGGTAAAAGTGCAGATTTTCCCAATTTTTAAAGATTTCATCTTCTTCTTTTTTGATTTCTACAGGTTGGACACAGGGGGCACAAACGATACGTCGTTGGCAAGGTGGTTTCATAACCTTTCCAACGCGGTATGCTTCATGTCTTTGTGTGAATTAGAGAGGATGCTAGATATAAGAAACAGAAGTTAAACCACAGTAAAAAAATATACAGTGACCCTCCTTGGTCAGCGGTTCCGAATTTTTATCTCCCTTACTGTTGAACCTACGTCCTTCATTTTTTTATATTATTGTTACCAGTGTCTGGTCTATGCGTAGGAATTTTTCTGCCGGCGTATGAGGACGTACAGTGTTGCCAGGGTTCAAGAAATATCAATTAAAAAACAAAAATCGACTTTCTTCTTCGTTTTCTTCTACAGGTTGGGCATGATGGGTACAAAAGTCATTTTGTTGCAATTGATGGTCTGTGAGCGTTCCAGCGAGGTATGGTTCATGTCTCTGTGTCAATTAAGAGGGCTACTAGAGCGCCAACGTAAAGGTCTACGATTTTCCCAAAACTATGGTCCGCCATTTTGAAAACCGTTTATTGGGGGTGTTCCCGTGGTCCGATTTTGTCGTATTTTGGATATTTTGATTAGGTGAGGTACCTAAACAAAAAAATAGGTGTAAAACTAAAGGTTGCAATTTTGCCCAGGTCAAACCGTATTTTGACTCGACTAGAGTGTTTGGAAGCTAAAGAAGACTCTTGCTGATCATTAGTTGACCAAATATTTAAGAATAAAATAATAGATCGCATTTGTCGTAAATTGTCACATATTTTAATTCTAAAGGGATTCTATTCAGTAGGGTGAAAGGAGTGTTTGGAACCTCAAGTAGACTCTTGGTGATCGTTAGTTGTCGACATATATAAGAATAGAAAGTAATAATGGAATTGTCGTTTATTGTGAAATATTTATAATTGAAAAAGTGTCAATGCATTATAGCGAAAGGAGTCTTAATGCCGAAGCAGACTCTTGTTTATCGAAAGTTAAATACATTTTAAGAACAAGATGAATGAACGGAATAATTGCAAATTGTCAGAGATTTACAATTTGTAAGTTTGTCCATTCATTTAAGCGAAAAAAGTGCTCAGGGCATGAAGAAGAAACTGGTTGAACCGTAGTTACTGACATATTTAAGAATAAAATGAAACAACGGAAATGTAATTTGTCAGATATTTACTATTGAAAAGGGTGTCTCTTCAGTTGAACGAAAGAATATGTTTGCAAGTTGAAGCACACTCTTGCTGATCGGTAGTTTCCCACATATTTCAGAACGTAATGATAGAAGGAATTGTCGTATATTATCAGATATTTACAATTGAAAAGTGAGTCGATTAAATAGGGCGTAAGGAGTGCTTGGAAGCTGATGCAGACTGTTGTTGATACCACGATTGGGCAAAATTAGTTGAAATCAATTGAAAGTAATTGCTCTGAAAATTAATTGCAATTGATTTCAATTTATAATTGACAATTAATTTCAATTGCAATTGATTTCAATCATAAAATTTGCAATTCAATTTTCATCAATTGTTAATTGTTAATTAGTCATCAGGCAATTGAAACTTCTAATTGTTAAATGTCAATCGGAAAGGGTGCAATTGAAACATTTAATTGTTAATTGCAAATAGCAATTGACACTTGTAATTGTTAATAATAATTGCTAGTTGCAATTGAAATCCAATTAAAACTGAAGATAAGAAGATGTTTATATATTATGGTGTCCACTTTTTACTGTTTTACATATTTCAAATAAGGTACTTATAAGAAATGTAGGATAACTACCATCCCTTTGCCCCCCTGGGATGTTCATGGGCATACAATAGGGATGGGCACGAGCGAGTTCGAACGAGTTTACTTTAAAACTCGACTCGACTCAAAGCAGACCTATTTGAGCTCGACTCGGCAACTCGGCTCGAAAAACTTCCCCCACCTTCACTCGAATTCGGTTTGAGTCTCTTTGTGTAGTTCCAGGTACTGCTCTCTTCAAGTATCTTACTTAGACAATATAATTATCGATGATACTACTACTACTACTATAACAAATTATTATTATAAAACCATGTATAAAAATGAAATATAGGCGGTTTGTATCTGAATACTAAAAATTTGTTGACTGTCGATCTCGGTCGTCAAGAAATTTTCAGCAGGCAAGGGCATGGGTCATGAGGTTCTAGGTTTGAGTTCAGGAGAAGCAAGTATTCGGGCTCGAGCCAAAAATTGTTGAAAGTTATAGGACTCCAGCCAAACATGAGCTCCTCCGTGGCTAAGCGGTTAGCGTACGCGCCTTTGGTGGTTCGATTCCCGGCGGGAGCTCATGTGGTTCGGATTCCACGTTAATCAGTAGGTCCACGTCTCATATAGCTTCGCTGCTGAACGGGACGTAAAACTCAAAATCAATCAATCAATCAAATCCAGCCAAACATATCCAAAACTGCTCGACCCGGGTTTAAGGTTGTCAACGACTCAAGGGGCTCGCTCACAGCTCATTCACTTATCGAGCCGAACCGCGAATTGAGCCGAGCCAACAGCTCAATCAACCGAGTCAGCTCGAGCCGTTGGTTCACACGAGATGAACCGAGCCGAGCTGATTGATTACTCCAACCAAAGCGGTTCGAGCCATCGGCTCAATTGAGCTGACTCGAATCCAAACTATGGACTCGTTTAAACGGAGCTGGTCCGAGCCAGTGGCTCCATTCGGTCTGAGTCGATGACTCGTCCCTACCGAGCCGGCTCAAACCATCGGCTCAATTGAGCCCAGTCGACGGGTCATCCCAACCAAGCCAGCTCAAGCTGTTCGCTCAGTTGAGCCGAGCCGAACCGGTTGACATCACTATCCTGGTTGGGCTTCTACTTTGGCTAAAAAAAAGCCAAAATGGAAGACGGTCAAAAAGGGCCTCGAAGTTGGGACGAAAATGATCCACCGCTCTACCACTACCAAATTTAGAGGTCCTTCCTTTTGCATCGACTAGTGAATGTTTCGTGCCGTTTCCTGCCCCTATTTCCACGTGTTGTTCGTAAACAGAAGTGTGTCAAAATGGGCTTGCAATGTATGACGAAAATGACCCACTGTTTTGCCACTATCGAATTTCTAGGCCGTTTCTTTTGCATCCTTTAGTGCCTATTTTTTAAAAAGTTTATGTCCCTTCTTCCTCGTCTTTTGCGTCACTGGAAGTGAGGTAAACGGGCCTTTAAAGTGGGAGTTAAATGTCTCATCTTCCGCCAATATCGAATTTGGAGGTCGTTTCTTTCGCATCGTATAGCGTCTGTTTTGTACCGTTTTGTGCACCTATTTCTACTTTTATTTAGTGCGACAACCAAAATGGGTCAAAATGGCATACAAGTATAGCGGAATAACTTAATGCTGTTTCGTCATCATCGAATGTTGAGATCGTTTCCTTCACATTTTTTATGCATGATTTACATCGCTTGGTGTATCAGTAGAAGTTGGTCAAAACGGGCCTTGAAAGTTGGATGAATATGTCTTTTTCTGGCATTATTGTAGGTCATCTTTCACCCACTTATGGTGGCGCATAAAACGTGAGAATATGCGCAGAAACGGTACAGAACATGCGCTAAACAATGTGAAAAAAGTGACATCGAAATTCGATACTGGTGGAAGAGTGGGTCATTTTTCTTCCCACATTGATTGCACATTTAGGCCTACTACCATTTATTCACAAAACGTGGAAATAGGCTCACGAAACTGTAGAATACACGCAGAAGACGATGTGAAGGAACGACCTCAAAATCGTTCCTGACGGAACAGCATTAACTTGTTCCGTCATATCTGAAGGATAACATTGACCCATCTCCGGTGACGCACAAAACGTGGAAATAGGTGCACAAAACGACACAAAAATGGAAATTTAGCTTAATTACATGTAAGTTTTAAGTTTGTACGGTCCGCTTAATTATATGGAAAATTTTATACATTTTTCCTTTAGGTTGGTCTACTTTACGTTGATTTGCGAGTTTTAAATTTTATTCTTTTTTCCACTGAAAAGTGTCTATAATTCAACGAGGAAATAATTATCAATGATAATTATAACAATTATCTATATAATTGAATTCATTGTATTTTGGTCCATGACAAACATTTTACCATTTCGTACTAGCTGTTATGTTCGTTCTTCGCACGGATCAATAAAATATATATGTAAACAAATTGAACAACGGGAGAACAATTAAGAAACATTTCTAAAATTGGATATATTTTGTGTTAATATATATCCAACAACGTACATGTGTATTCATTGGGAAGGTCGATGGGGAGTGAATGTGTACGTAAGCACTATCGGGATGTGTTACTATAAATCTGAGCAACCCCGGTAAATATGGATTCGACACAAATATCGGTAATTTTCAATTATTTTTATATGTCCCGGTGAACGCCCACTCAGACCCCCTTATTTCGAATTGTGAAAAAATCTCCTGCGGCCCACAGCAGATACCGCCAAAACTATGAATGTGACACTAACATCTGCCATTTTCTACTACTTTTTACATATCCCGGTAAAAACCGCTATGATCCTCTGGTTCCAAAAAACAACGCAGTAGTACTCGCAGCACCTGATCGAACTATTGATTATCCAATTTGGGGTCCCCATGGACAATAGTGAATGAATCAGGGATGCTTTGGCCCGGGATTGCGTCACCTATTGAAATTTTGCTTATGCTTATTCAGGGGCCATGCACGCTGGTGCGATGAGTCAGAGGTACCTTAGCCCGGCTATGACGTCATTGAATTGGGAATATTGGATTAGAGGTTATGATGATTCTTTAAATTTACTAAAAATATGGTCTTGATGATTGATTACGTTATGAATTAGTACAGGTTTATGAATGCTTTTTATTTTTCGTTCCCTTTTATGTCATAAAATTTGGAGATGGTTATCCCTTTGATGAGATGGACTAACACTGGTGCAAATGAAATCTTTAGTTTTACGTCCGACGCTTATGAAAACTAGGTTAAAGGAGCTGGTGACGATGAGAAAGGAATGAAAGTATGGGCGAAAATTGGAATATTTCGAGCATAATGTTGCCCACCACAAAACTACTTTCGCGGGGTTTGAACCAGGGACCCCATACAGCAGAGGTGAACGTTAAACCAAGGTATTTGGTTTGTGCTAATGTGTTTGTTTGACGTCGGGGTGACCCTATTTCACTCTTGATTATACAATTTGGGACCACACATGGACCATAGCGAACGAGTTAGAGATGCTTTGGCCCGGATTGCATTGCCTATTGAAATTTTGCTTGTGTTTACTCAGCAGTCAGTTATCACTTAGGACACATAAGGTAACTTTTGATTTACATCAGTAGTTGGGGGGTATAGGACCTCATTCCCTTTGATGAGTATAAAAAAAATAAAATTTGGAATTTTTTTAACTTGTCCTATTACTTTTGATGGTATATTTTCGTCATATAATAGAGTACAATGGTTTACCTTTTAAATTTGGGAGTCATCGTTCCCTTTGATGAGTATTGATTTTGGAGAATTATTACGTTAGATGGATGCGTATTTAAAATTATTCCCTTAAATTTGATAAGTACTTTGTGAAAAATTTGTTCCGCTTCAGGGGTGAACATGGATACTTTACATGTGTTGCAATCGTGCCGAGTCCGATTCTTGGTGCTAGTTTCAGGAAATGTTCAATTTAACGTCCCCGCGAAAACGATGGTGATGAGAAATGATAGGACCAAACAGGGGAAAAACATAAACTTACTTGCCTGAGGATTGAAGCAGGGACCTTACACATTACAGACAAGCGCTAAGCGACCGTGCCCCATTGAGAAATTTTAATTTGTTGATTACTATGTTATAGACATTGCAATCGTCACGAGTTCGATTCTTGGTGTTAGTTTCAGGAAATGTTGAGTTTAACGTCCCCTTGAAACGATGATAAGAAATGATAGGACGAAACAGGGGAAACATGAACTTACTTGCTTGCGGATTGAAGCAGAGACCTCACACATCAGAAATAAGCGCCGAGCTACCATGTCCCATTGAGAAGTTTTTTAATTTTCTGTGCGAGCAGTGTTTGCGTATGAAAAGAACAAGATCAGATTGTGTTACATTACACATTTCTGCTCGTTATTACGCATAGAAATTTGTTATTGTGAAATTGCAAAATCTGCTTATACTACATCAGCATTTTTCCTCAGCTGACTGACTTTTAAAGCTCAACTTTACATTTATGTCAAAGACAGTTTCGTAACATATCGATGAGTGTTACATTTTTCAATCAAGTTTAAGGAAAAATGAATCACATTTTAGATGTTTTAATTTGAATATCGTAACAAACTAACGAGTCAACGGTATGATGTCATGACCAGAATCGCGATACTAGATGTCGTAACGATTTCATGTGTAAGGAGAAAAACGTGAATAATGTCACAACCAATCAGATTGTATCTTACATCACGTTTACGGCTCATGATACATGATGAAAGTTGTGTTTTCATTAGTTTTCCGATATGTCATTTATTCATTTTCCTCTTTTCTGATTGGCGTATAGTGATGTCACTTTATAATTGAACGCGTTTCAGACCTAAAAAAAATCCTTTTTTCATTTTTCAAGTACAACTTCCACGAAGATCTTGAAGTTGAGCAGGTGTATGTCTTGTGACAGCGTGACTTTTACTCCGTTCCTTGAAATTGAGGTAAGTTATTATGAGTTTATCAACCGCGTTTTCTTATTATCAATGGAGTGCTTTTAAAATGTATTACGCATGTGGATAACATTGTTATTACGATTTTATTTTAGCATGAAATATTTAGTCTATGGGAGAGCAAATGGAAGAATTAGTAGGAGTACCCTCACTTACTTGACCGGGGATCGAATTAGGAATCCCACACATTAGAAGTAAGCACTACATATGACATGCTTTGTTGATTTTGGTTTAGCGTCCCTTCAGTATTGGGGCTAGGTATACGGCTTAATGTTGAATCTGAGCGCATACTGGGTGTTGAACCCGGGCCAGAGGTGCGTAACGCTAACCACTTAGCTATGAAGAAGCTCAGTTTCTGAAAGTTACCATTAACGTATACAAAATTTTAGTTTTTCGAAAAACTACGCACGAATTTGTTCCCTACAACGTGCCTTTTAACAGTGAGACGTGGACCTACAGTTTAAAGTGGGATCTGATCTCCCTCCGAGAAACGAATTCGAGTGTTCCTTGTCTAACCGCTTGAAAAAAGCAAACGCATGAGAATTTGTTTTCGTTTCATGTTCGTGAAACGTTTTAAAGTTCAGTGTCAGGGGAAAAATGCTTACTACAATGATTCTCTCAGCACAGTTAGAAAAAACAATTTCATTCATTCTTTTTATCAATACAGTCAATTACATGTTGATGTTGGTCCCGGGTTTGATTCCCAGTATGACAATAAAAATTTTTAACATTTAAATTTTGAGATATGATAATTCTTTTAAGATTGATCGTGTAGTCATTTTGATACAGTTAACTTGTTAGCGATCTCTGAATTCGATTTTAATTCGTGCTTTTTTTCTCTCTTGTTTAGATATTTGATTTCTTTGCCTATTCATTTTTGTTTTACCTTACCTTTTCCTATTTGAATATGGCTACTTCTGGCTTTACTGTCTTGCGAGAAATCAATAGACATTATCGGCGTTTTAATCTTGAAGGACGAATGCTGGAAATTCAAATTAATGCTCCGACCAATGACACCGATATTGTTGAGTGGGTTCAGGCCTCCTTTCAACATATGCTGGATTATTTATTGGAAAATGTCGACGAATCATCGATGGTTGGATTATCGATTTTATCTCACGATGAAAAGTACAAGCCATTTTATTTTTCTTTTCAACGTGCAAGTAATCTGACACTGGAGACTTTATGGGCTTCCTTCGATTGCATCCTTCAAAGTAACGATAGTTTTCTCATGAACGAACCGTTCATTGTACATTTTCATCATGTGGATGTGACCCGTGGATTTGGAAGAATGCGTCGGGGTCTTTTATCAAACGACGAGTTACTAAAACGCAAGAAAGGCATTTTACGTGTGAAAAACACCGAAAAGAAATGTTTGGCTTATGCAATTGTGATTGTTATTGGCCTAAAGAAATATAAGGATACGAACAAGAAACTGTACGGACAATATCAGGACCAGAGCAAGTGTGTCGTTCTCCCTGACGTACATAAACTTTTGTCTAGATCCTCAGTGAATTTAGACCATGGGGGATCCGTGAAAGAATAGCGACAATTGCAACGCTACTTGCCCGATTATAAACTTACCGTATACACCAGCTTTTCCGGAGAAGATATTCTGTATGAAGGGCCGGGTGGCGAAGACAAAATTCCAATCAATTTAATGTGCATCAATACTCATTATGACATCATCACGTCATTAACGTCTGTTTTTTCTACCAACTATTACTGTGCTGCATGCCACAAAAAATATGACCATCGTATTGCACACGTTAAGAACTGTTTGGCCATGTGTGAGAAATGTCTGCAGAAACCGCCATGCAGTAAGACCAATACCAAGAAGCAGTGTCCAGAATGCAATCGTGAATTTTATGGTGAAACATGCTATAGAAATCATCTAACTGTACCATATCATAAAGGCCAGCCTATATTCAAGATCGTGAAACAGTGTTCCAAATGTCTACGCATTTATTCGTTGGTCCATACAGGGGAAAGAGAACATCATTGTACAGATTATTTTTTAATGTGTGTCGTAAGCACGTTTTGTCTTCTCACCAATGTTATATATAACCTGATACGACTGAATTAAAGCCTGGATTTCCATCAGTGTTACATGCCAAGAAGGCTATGATTGTCTTCTATGATATCGAAGCCACACAGGATACTTTCTTTCACGAAGACACGTTCATTCATAAGCCCAATTTACTGGTGGCCCAACAAGTATGTTACAACTGTGTTCAAGATGAAGATACACATCACCCGTGAGAAGTTTGTGGACAGCGGGAACATATTTTTCCAGATGATCCGATCAATGCCTTTCTTGCTTATCTACGTCAACCACGACCCAGGATCAAGCTTATTCTATCTTTGGCAAATAACTCTAAGGCATGCGATGGTCATTTTATTCTTAAATCCTTAGTGGAAGAATATGAATTGAAACCTACTTTGATCTTGAAAGGAGCAAGAATTTTAAACATGAAAGTGAATCACTTATCGTTTATTGACTCCTTAAATTTCATGCCAATACTTTAAGTAAATTATCCAAGGCATTTCATTTACCAGCTTCCAAAGGATATTTTCCACATTTTTTTTAACACTCCTGCAAATCAAACGTATGTGGGAAAATTACCAGACATCCATTATTATGGTGCAGATGAAATGAAAGTGGATGAATGAGAGAAATTCATGACATGGTACAACGAACACCAGAACGAAATGTTTATTTTCCAAGAAGAATTGGTGAACTATTGTGTCCAGGACGTAAGCGTACTTCGAATGGCTTGCATATCTTTCATGACCTCTTTTGAACAAGAAAACCACGTTAATGCTTTCCTGGAGGCTATCACTTTGGCGAGTCCGTGCAATTTAGTATTTCAACGAAATTTCTTAAAAGCCAATACTATTAGCATTCTTCCTGCACGAGGATACTCTCACAGAAATAATCAGTCACGGATTGTTTTGCAGTGGCTTACCTACATGGAAGAAAAAGAGGTCCATTCAATTCTACATGCTGCAAGAGGAAAAGAAGTTTATGTTGCTGGTTTTCATCTGGACGGTTACTACAAACATCGCGACACTGAAGAGGAACACGTGTATGAATTTCAAGGCTGCAGAATCCATGCCTGTACTCTATGCGTTCCTACAGGCCGTGAGCAGCCCATTTATGAGAACTCCGAAGAAACGATGAACTATCGCTCCGAGAGAACACAGCGTAAAATGAAATTATTACGAGCCATGGGATATCAAGTACATGAAATGTGGGAATGTGAATTTCGTAAAAGTTAAAATCCAATCCAGCGTTGGCCTCTTCTTTAAGCACACATCCTTATACTAATAACACTTTATGGTGGCATGTGAATGCCATTAAATTGTATCACGTCGCAAATGAAAATGAAGGCGAAGAAATTAAATTTTCGGATATCGTTTCCTTGTATCCTTATGTAAATAAATGTGGACGGTATGCAATAGGGCACCCACGAATATATCTACAGGGAGATCCAGAAATACCCGCCACTCAATATGTCAACGGATTAGTCAAGTTAAAGATTTTGCCTAGCAGAAATGTGTTTACCTAGTACTTCCATTTCGCTCAAATAAGAAGTTGTTATTTCCACTTTGTGCTGCCTGTGCCACAGCATTAAATTAAGATTCTGAATGTTCACATTCCGACAGTGAACGAAGTCTAACAGGATCTCCTATGAAATTGAAAAAGCCATTGAACTTGGGTATCAAGTCAATGAAATTTACGAAATTCACCGTATTTGATCCAGAAACCAAGACTGGCGGATTATTCAGCGAATACATTAAGACATTTTTGAACTCTAAGCTAGAAGCTTCTGGATGGCCTGCCAATTGCGTCACCGAAGAAGCAGCAGTATATTCAAATGGTATTATCTGTCTGAAAAGTAAATGTACACCTATTTTTCGAGTCTGGCATTCCTGCGCTCCATCCGTGGAGATTATGAGAATTAAATCAATCAAATGTTTACTGAGGGACAAGAAGAAAATTGTAATCTGAATAAGATATTGCAGAGGGGCACAAGCTGTGAATACTAATAGTGCATAGTGTAAATAAAGGACGACACCCAAAGAGAAAGCCAGAAACACCTGCTGAACGAAAAAAAACAGTAAAAATTGTCGAAGTGGGAACATAAAACACAAATACAACAATTACGCCGACAATTAAACGTTTACCACGCCATGATCTTGGTGTAGGGGTTATGGTGCTGGCTTACAAATGAAAAGGACACCAGTTCGAATCCCCGGCAAGGACATTTTTCAAATTTTTGTTAATAATACATACAGCTCATGAGAAATGGTAAAAAAAGGTCGTATTTAGTCTTTTGTAGCAATTATTACTGGTAATGTTTAGAACTGATAACACTTTTTGTCTTTGCGTATTGCTTTTATTCCTGTCTCCATTTCGAAAGAGAAGAATATCAGAATAAATGCCACCAAAATTCCTCTTATTTTGAATGTAAACGCCATTTGCAATTAGTAAAGAATAAAAATTGAACGTTCCAACGTAGCTGCAAAAAGTAAAAAAAATGGAAGTGGAGGGGTTCGAAACCATTCTCATGGTTATTAAAAATACAATCTCTACATGCCTTACACCTCTCGACAATGTTTATACGTTAGCAAGAAAGAGGCAGAATACGTTTTGCAAACCGGCCCAGTTTAGCTGTGACGCAGCACAGGCGCGACAAGGGAGAAGGGAGAAAAAAACTTTTTCTCTCTCTCTGTGTGTCTATTTATGTATGTATGTATGTATGTATGTATGTATGTATGTATGTATGTATCTATCTATCTATCTATCTATCTATCTATCTATCTATCTATCTATCTATCTATCTATCTATCTATCTATCTATCTATCTATCTATCTATCTATATATCTATCTATCTATCTATATCTATCTATCTATCTATTTATATATATATATATATATATATATAATGCTACTTGTGAATGCCATAACCATCTTAATTTTCAACGGATTGAGACGAAACTTGGCACAAAAGTTAATTGTTGAAATATCTTGATGAGTTCGTTTAGCAGAATAATCAGATGAAAATGTTCAAAATGAGGGCCCTTCAAACTCTTAAAAAGTTCCAAGGGAACCAAATTTCGCCCCTAAATAGGTATTCAGAAAGTTTGAATAACTTTTCTTCTTTTACTGAAACATTTATGTGCAGGGACTTATCCTCTTTTATTGAAATATTGGACCCGATTAATCGCCTAAAGAATGTTCACGCCCTTTGTCTACAGTCAGGCTTTTTTTAATTTAACTTTTTTTTTTGCAGCTTGGGGGCTATTTTCCTATCGGAACAAGATGATTATTAGTGATGATATGAAATCACTCATTGAAAGTGAAGTAACTTCTGAAACGTGTAATTTGAAAGAATAATATAATAAATATGATTTTCCCTAAACAGAGAACTGTAAATCACGTATTTCGAGTTCGGGAGAGTGAATGGCAAGGAGTGTTATTTCGTTTCCTTTTTAGTAATACATTGCATTGCAAATAAAGGTAGGCAACATTAGTGGTAAGTAAAATAATAATAATAATAATAATAATAATAATAATAATAATAATAATAATAATAAATAATAATAATAATAATAATAATGATAATAATAATAATAATAATAGGTGTTGTTTGTGGCAAAGCAATATCTTCCTCAATTCTTCTTCAAACGTAAAAATTGTAACGCCATATCTCCCTTAAAATCAAAATATTAGCAATTTATATCGAGAGAATGGGAAATTGTAGAGTGATTGGAGAAACGTTGGACAGTAAGCACTCATAGTACTCAGAAAAATAAGCGATTTCAATGCAAAATGAACGAAAAGTCATTGTCATACGGAGTCATGAGGCCACGGCAGAGCCCTCTTTAGGCAAAATTCGATAACTTATATCGAGAGAACAGGATGTGATAGTAGGATGGGACCAATGTTGGACACCGTGGACCCATCAGGCGCATCGAAAATATTAGGGGGGGCGCCAGCCAGCCTTACTTATTTCCACATAATAATATAAAATTATATTGTCGAAATACATACACGAGTTAGCTAATATTATTTCTTCTTCTTCTTCTTCTTCTTATTATTATTATTATTATTATTATTATTATTATTATTATTATTATTATTATTATTATTATCAACAGCGTCTTTTCATTACGTGTGTATGTTTGACATGAAACCAACGAGAAGATTCATCATTCGTAGAAAGAATAAGAATTGTCAGTTACTTGAACTGTGAAGAACGGCAAAAAATACGAAAAGAGTAACTACCTGTAACGAAAAGAAACAATACTTTATCTCAAACGGATAAAAAATCAAGTCAAGATAGATTCGAACTCACATGGACGGCGCGAAAAGCCAGTGCTTTGTCGACTTTTTTTAATTGACTCACCGAACGTGTTTCAGTAAGTTACTTATTGCCAATTTTCCTTGCTTCACTCAACTAACTTGCTTTTTCTAATAACTTAAAACGACAGGGACACGAACACAGAAACACCGAGAACAGTTAAAAATCATAAATGCTCTCCCGCCGGGAATCAAACAAGGGACACCATACACCAAAGATGCACGGGCTGGCCACTAGACCAGCGGGGAGGGCATCGCTCACCTCTGTGTCGTTAGGGATTACGACCACTGTATTGGCAGCTATCACTTCTGTGGGTTATATACTATGATCACGTGTTCCTTCTTTGGTGGAAGAGTTAAACCTACATTCTATGTAATACATGAGGTATTTAGATCTACATGCTCTTTATATAATGTAATAAAAGGGTACTGCTGGGAATAAGGAAAAGAACATTCCTTGGACAAAACGAAAATTATTGGCATCAGAAATATTTATCTACGTGGCATGCGCAGTAGCATATTTCAGAATAGTTACTGTTTAGTTCAGTAAACGAAGAAAGGGGTATAAAAAAGCAAATATGTCGTATCAACGAGATTGACCAGAATTAACAGAGGCGGAAGCAGATGTGTAGTAATACAACAACTTGGTTAAATTGATAATTGGTTGTTTATCCTGTAGTAGATCGTATCACAACTTTACGGGAGAGCAGAGAAAGACTTACCGACGCTATCATATAGTAAGCTTTAGTAACACGATCATATAGACACAAATGGATGTAACTGTGAGTAATACAACTTGGATTTAACGAAAGCCGTTTAGATATTCAGTGGTTTGCAGAGTTGTATAAGACACAAAAAGATAAGACACAATACAATTCTTCATACCTCAGCTCCAGTAGCTAGATACATGTAATTTCTGGTTAGATACCGAAACTCCTGTAGGATTGTAATACATGACGTATTGCAGGATACAAAATGCATTACTTGTTTGTCAGAAGACAGCTACTAGCTTAGTGTTCCGGAAGGTTATGTATTAACTAGGGATAGCCAATTCCGCAATTATTACTTTCAGGACTTCGAAAGTAAAACCGGACAAATTCCGGAATTCGGAAAATTCCGAGTTTTGAATAATTCCGGAATGCGGAAAAATCCGGAATTTAGAAATTTCTGATTTCGTTAACATTCCGGAATTCGAAAAAATCCGGATTTTTTCGAAATCTGGAGTTTTTCTCAATTTCGGAATTTTCTAAATTCCGGATTCTTTCCGAGTTCCAGAATTCTTCTGAATTCCGGAGTTTAACTGAATTCTATAATTTTCCGAAATCAGGAAGGTGAAAGTTCCGCTTCCGAAAAATGAATTTATTTTGGTTAATATGAATCGTGGCGGAAATAAAATTTTGAGACGAAACTTTTGAGTTAGCCTTGTCCCGTCTCGAATGTAAAATGTTAATTCTTATGTTATTTTGTTTGTTTTAGAAACGAGATGAGAAATTCCTCTTCTCGCGGGCAACATTAAAACAAACCGAAATATTCTTTCCAAATGTCACGTTTCTGCTTGTAATGGTATGATCTGAGCGATAATTAGCTCCTAGCTTTTAATCTTATACGAGATAATAATAATTATTATTAATTTATTATTATTACTATTGTTATTCCTGAAGATTTGATAGTTCAAGTATTAAAACATCTGAGTAATCAAATATCTGAATATAATAAAACGTATGTCATCACTGCTCAATAGCCATCAAGAATCCTAAAGTGAATAATAATAATAATAATAATAATAATAATAATAATAATAATAATAATAATAATAATAATTGCGACGTGCATTCGCACAAGCACCTTGACCACTCAACCGCGATCGCTACGTGGTAAACGATTTGTCTTTAGTCTGGTTACGTTAGGTTTCTTTGTCTCCGCTTGCAAACCTGTATGTTATATTTCTTCGATTCAAAATGTCTTACGTATTTCTTTTATGATGTCGGCAAAGTTTCCATTAATAATTTGAGTTATTCATAAACCGTTGGTTCACAAGTTTGTTTTTGTCCACACGAAACTACAAATATGACAGACTGAATTCTCATACTCTCCACTTCTTTCAAAGCAGTCGCCATTACCTCGTCAAAGACTTATTTCCGACACGATTCATATTAACCAAAATAAATTCATTTTTCGGAAGCGGAACTTTCACTTTCCGGATTTCGGAAAATTATGGAATTCAGTTAAACTCCGGAATTCATAAGAATTCTGGAACTCGGAAAGAATCCGAAATTTAGAAAATTCCGAAATTGAGAAAAATTCTAGATTTCGAAAAAATCCGGATTTTTCCGAATTCCGGAATATTAATGAAATCAGAAATTTCTAAATTCCGGAACTATTCCTAAATTGGAATTTTCCTACTTCCTGAATTTATCCGGTTTTACTTTCGGGAGTCCGGAAAGTAATAATTCCGGAATTAGCTATCCCTAGTTTATACATAACCTTCCAGAACACTAAGCTAGTAGCTGTCTACTAACAAACAAGTAATGCATTTTGTATCCTGCAATACGTCATGTATTACAATCCTACAGGAGTTTCGGTATCTAACCAGAAATGACATGTATCTATCTACTGGAAGCTAAGGTATGAAGAATTGTATTGTGTCTTATCTTTTTGTGTCTTATACATCTCTGCAAACCACTGAATATCTAAACGGCTTTCGTTAAATTTTCGTCTCAAAATTTTATTTCCGCCACGATTCATATTAACCAAAATAAATTCATTTTTCGGAAGCGGAACTTTCACCTTCCTGATTTCGGAAAATTATAGAATTCAGTTAAACTCCGGAATTCAGAAGAATTCTGGAACTCGGAAAGAATCCGGAATTTAGAAAATTCCGAAATTGAGAAAAACTCCAGATTTCGAAAAAATCCGGATTTTTTCGAATTCCGGAATGTTAACGAAATCAGAAATTTCTAAATTCCGGATTTTTCCGAATTCCGGAATTATTCAAAACTCGGCATTTTCCGAATTCCGGAATTTGTCCGGTTTTACTTTCGAAGTCCTGAAAGTAATAATTGCGGAATTGGCTATCCCTAGTTAATACATAACCTTCCAGAACACTAAGCTAGTAGCTGTCTACTAACAAACAAGTAATGCATTTTGTATCCTGCAATACGTCATGTATTACAATCCTACAGGAGTTTCGGTTTTCTAACCAGAAATTACATGTATCTAGCTACTGGAGCTGAGGTATGAAGAATTGTATTGTGTCTTATCTTTTTGTGTCTTATACAACTCTGCAAACCACTGAATATCTAAACGGCTTTCGTTAAATCCAAGTTGTATTACTCACAGTTACATCCATTTGTGTCTATATGATCGTGTTACTAAAGCTTACTATATGATAGCGTCGGTAAGTCTTTCTCTGCTCTCCCGTAAAGTTGTGATACGATCTACTACAGGATACACAACCAATTATCAATTTAACCAAGTTGTTGTATTACTACACATCTGCTTCCGCCTCTGTTAACTCTTTTCAATCTCGTTGACACGACATATTTGCTTTTTTATACCCCTTTCTTCGTTTACTGAACTAAACAGTAACTATTCTGAAATATGCCACTGCGCATGCCACGTAGATAAATATTTCTGATGCCAATAATTTCCGTTTTGTCCAAGGAATGTTCTTTTTCTTATTCCCAGCAATACAATTTTATTACATTATTTGAAGAGCATGTAGATCTAAATACCTCATGTATTACATAGAACTCTTCTACCAAAGAAGGAACATGTGATCATAGTATACAGCCCACAGAAGTGATAGCTGGCAAATCAGTGATCGTAATCTCTAACAACACAGGGGTGAGGGGTCCCATCCCGCTGGTCTAGTGGCTAGCACGTGCGCCTTTGGTGTATGGTGTCCCTTGTTTGATTCCCGGCGGGAGAGCATTTATGATTTTTAACTGTCCTCGATGTTTCTGTGTTCGTGTCCCTGTCGTTTTAAGTTATTAGAAAAAGCAAGTTAAACGAGTGAAGCAAAGAAAATTAGCAGTAAGTAAGTTACTGAAACATGTTCGGTGAGTCAATTAAAAAAATTGGACAAAGCACTGGCTTTTCGCGCCGTCCATGTGAGTTCGAATCTATCTCGGCTTGATTTGTTACCCATTTGAGAGAAAGTATTATTTCTTTTCGCTACAGGTAGTCACTTATTTCGTATTGTTCGCCGTCCTTCACAGTTCAAGTAACAGGCTATTCTTACTCTTTCTACGAATGATGAATGTTCTCATTGGTTTCATGTCAAACATGCACACTTAATGAAAGACGCTGTTAATAATAATAATATTAATAATAATAATAATAATAATAATAATAATAATAATAAGAAGAAGAAGAAGAAGAAGAAGAAGAAGAAATACTAGCTAACTCGTGTGTGTATTTCGACAATATAATTTTATATTATTATGTGGAAATAAGTAAGGCTGGCTGGCGCCCCTCCCTAATTTTTTCGATGCGCCTGATGGGTCCACGGTGTCCAACGTTGGTCCCATCCCACTATCACCTCCTGTTCTCTCGATATAAGTTATCGATATTTCGCCTAAAGAGGGCTCTGCCGTGGCCCCATGACTCCCTATGACAATGACTTTTCGATCATTTTGTATTGAAATCGCTTATTTTTCTGAGTACTATGAGTGCTTACTGTCCAACGTTGCTCCAATCACTAGAATTTCCCGTTCTTTCGATATAAATTGCTAATATTTTGTTTGTAAGGGATATATGGCGTTACAATCATTACGTTTGAGGAAGAATTGAGAAAGATACTGCCTTGCTACAAACAACACCTTTTATTATTATTATTATTATTATTATTATTATTATTATTATTATTATTATTATTAATAATAATAATAATAATAATAATAATAATAATATTTTACTTACCACTAATGTTGCCTACCTTTATTTGCAATGCAATGTGTTATTAAAAAGCAAATGAAATAACACTCCTCGCCATTCACTCTCCCGAACTCGAAATACATGATTTACAGTTCTCTGTTTAGGGAAAACCACATTTATTATATTATTCTTTCAAATAACAAGTTTCACAAGTTACTTCACTTTCAATGTGTGATTTCGTATCATCACTAATAATCATCTTGTTCCGATAAAAAAAATAGCCTCCATGCTGCAAAAAAAAAGCCTGACCGTAGCGAAAAGACGTGAACCTTCTTTAGGCGATTAATCGGGTCCAATATTTCAATAAAAGAGGCAATCCCTGCACACAAATATTTCAGTATAAGAGGAAAAGTTATTCAAATTTCTGAATACCTATTTATGGGCGAAATTTGGTTCCCTTGGAACTTTTTAAAAGTTTGAAAGGCCCTCATTTTGAACATTTTCATCTGATTATTCTGCTAAACGAACTCATCAAGATATTTCAACAATTAATTTTTGTGCCAAGTTTTGTCTCAATCCGCTGAAAATTAAGGTGGTTATGGCATTCACAAATAGCGTTATATATATAGATAGATAGATAAATAGACACACAAAGGGAGAGAGAAAAAGTTTTTTTTTCCTTCTCCCTTCTCGCACCTGTGCTGCGTGACAGCTAAACCGGGCCTCTTTACAAAACGTATTCACCAGCCTAACCTAAACACAAGCCTCTTACTTGGTAACGTATAAACGTGGTGGAGAAGTGTAAGGCATGTAGAAATTGTATTTTTAATAAACATGTGTATGGATTCGAACCCCTCCACTTCCATGTTTTTCCTTATACTTTTTATAGCTTCGTCAGAACGTTCAATTTTTATTCTTTACTAATTGCAAATGGCGTTTACATTCAAAATAAGAGGAATTTCGGTGGCATTTGTTCGGATATTCTTCTCTTTCCAAATGAAGACAAGAATAAAAGCAATACGCAAAGACAAAAAGTATTATCAGTACTGCACATTACTAATAATAATTGCTACGAAAGACTAAATACGACATCTTTTACCATCTCTCATGAGCTGTATGTATTATTAACTAAATTTTTTAAAAATGTCCTTGCTGGGGATTCGAACTGGCGTCCTTTGCATTTGCAGGCCAGCACCATAACCACTACACCAAGATCTTGTCGTGGTAAACGTTTAATTATCGGCGTATTTGTTGTATTTGTGTTTTATGTTCCCACTTCTACAATTTTTACTCTCTTTCTTTTGTTTCGCAGCTATTTCTGGCTTTCTCTTTGGGTGTCGTCCTTTATTTGCACTATGCACTATTGGTATTCACAGCTTGTGCCCCTCTGCAATATCTTATTCAGATTACAATTTTCTTCTTGTCCCTCAGTAAACATTTGATTGATTTAATTCTCATATTCTCCACGGATGGAGCGCAGGAATGCCAGACTTGAAAAATAGGTGTATATTTACTTTTCTGACAGACAATACAACAACGTGATGGCATAACTATGGATTCAGCAAATATAATGACAAATTCAGCACGTTGTAGTCTTGCCAAACTCTGTATGAATGCCTTCTGGGGACGACTCGCTATAAGAGACAATTTCAGCTAAACGACCATCATTAACGACCCCAAAGAACTGTATCAAAAATTAACTGCTCCAGAAATAAAATTCAACCAAATTTTACCTGTTAATGATTCGTTGTTATACCTTTATTGGCAGTATGAAGATGATGTTCCAGTACAAAATCACAATGCTAATTTTCTCCTTGGAGCATTTACAACATGTCAAGCTCGTCTGGAACTCTAGAAATCTTTAGAATTGCTGCAAGAAAGAGTACTATATTTCGATACAGATTCCGTGATATTCACGCAGCGACCATCAGAGCCCACAATAGAACCAGAAGTATTTCTTGGTACAATATCAGAGGAACTGGAATCAATTGGACCAAAGAATACATTAAAAAATTCGTGTCTGGTGGCCCAAAACAATACGCTTTAGAAATCTACAACCCCGACACGAAATCAACCAATTATGTATGCAAAACTCGTGGATTCACACTGAATTATACTGCAAGTCTAAAGTTAAATTTCAATAGTCTGGAGCAAATGATCGTTAATCAATCAAGTGAAAAAATCTCCATTAGCACGCCACACAAAATTTACAGAACACACGATCATCAGCTTGTCACAAAACGTGAAGAAAAAAAGTACAGTCTCAACTATAAAAACGCCGATTAATACTAGACACTTACGAGACATTGCCCTATGGGTATAAAAAAGTCAGAACAGAATAACATCCATATTTTTCCCTAATCCCACCATCACCTCCCAAAGATGGGCAAAGAATCAACTGCAACACGGAACATGCTTCAACGATGCACGAACGGAGACAAACTCTGATGACATCACCTAGCAGAAACCAGTTCCCCAGCCCCCCACTTTAAAACTTCGTACCGGAAGTAGTAGAGAGGGAAATTTTTGCGGTACATTCCGGCACAAAAGTAGCACCAACTAGACCCACGACCCACTGACCCACCACCCATCATGACCCATTCTGACCAATAAACCACCGAGACCCACTCTGACCCACCACTCACTGTAACCCAGTCTCGTCCACCATGACCTACCACACACTGTGACCCACTGTCACCCACCACCCACCGAGACCCACCACCCACCATGAACCACTCTCCACCACTGTGACCTACTCTGACTAACCAAAATCCATCATTAACTTTGGCACATGATCCACCGCCTATTCTCTACTGAGAGTTTACAGTTGTAATAAGACAAGACTGAAATTGTCACTAATCTGAGTTTGAATTTCTACAGTCTACATTCTATTACTGTACAGTCAATTTCTACAGTCTATTTCTACAGTCTATTACTCAAGCAGCACTCTGTTACAATAACGGTGGATCTGACCTTTACAATATAAAATGGTAAAGTGTTTATCAGTTTAAAAATTGAAGCACTTCGAGGGGGGAATTAGTGTGTGCTTACTTAAAGTATATTTGTACTAGGAGAGTATTCTTGCAAGTGTTAATTTCTCAACGCATTCTAAAAGAAACTTCTATTCGCAGGAAAATACCCCTATACAATATGGAAATGGTTATGATTTCTTAGTTCACATAATTTTTCTCACAAAGATATGAAAAATCAGTTTTTCATAGCGTGTAAAGGTGCTCGGGCACCCTCTGTGAGAGCATCTCGACAAACTATGCTCATAATTGTAATTTGTGTAATTATTAAAACACCACGTTAAATTTAATTTAAACATATTCATAATTGTAATTATTATGGATATTTCTTCAAAGTAGTTTACCTCTAGTTTATAAAAGGCAAAGAAGAGACATTAAAAATTAGGTACAAGTTGAATAACACAAATAAGCCATTAGTAATAAGAGTACACACTTTCCATTAATCGTAATTTGCCAACTTAAAACAAATCTGAAATCGGGTTTCTTTCCTGTTGGCCTCCAGAACTTTCTGTGGTAAATCATCCACAGCGGAATGATGACCATCCTTCAACCAAGATATAACTAGTTCGTCTGCTTTGAGCTTGTCTAACAGTGGTACATTAATATTGATGAACGACAAATTAATGTTTGAGCACTTAGTCTGTTTGTAATATGTCATCTGTAAATTCATAAGAGGAAATCCCCGTTCGCTCTCTGTCGTGGAAATTAATAATACTACTACCCGACCTAGAAATTTCTTCAACTCCTCATCAACAATCTGGTTGGTAGAGTCTGATAACGATTTTTCACGGTCAGTTTTGAAATACTTACTAAGAACCTCTCTATCACCACACATCTTTTCCATATCGACCATGTCAGTTGGCAATATCGACTTATGGAGAACAGAAACTTCATCTACCACACCTAGATAGGGAATCTTGTGCATAAATATATCAATTAAAGCCTAATAAAATGATGATTTCTTATTTGTTTATAAATTTAATTTTTGTAATTACACATGAAGTTTTGATGTTATTATCAAGTTCTCCCCCCCCTCCCAAGAAAACAAAAGGGAACGAGGTTCCGGGGAAGTGTTCAGTAGTGAATGGGAATTTTCCTCCTTCTTCCCCTTCAATAACCACACTGTTGTTTGTCATGGGCCATATTGCGATGAATTTCAATTAAATTATCATAGTAAAATTATATCCTTCTTGAATTAGTCTATCTATACTTTTCAGTAGAAAAAAGGATGAAATTTGGTCCCACAAGAAGGTAAGCAGACCAACGTAAAGAAAGAAAGTAAAATTTTCCATCTAGATATGCGTACAATCAAAACAAAATTTCCGTGTAATTAAGCTTACAGCAATTTTTTTTTTTAAATATTTTCCTCACAATTTTATGGGTTGATTGTCCTGTGCTGCAAGCGTTCCACATAATATACATACGTTTCTTCAATTATTATACTAGAAAGCAATGGATATATGAAGCGAAGCACTGTAATTTTTGTTTTCGCATTTTTTCTGAACTAATATCGATCGTTTTCGATCATTTGTACAAACCAACTCACTACCAATTTTCCATAAACGAGAATTTTACAAAATGATACGACGCATTCTGTTTATGTTCAATAAAGAGTAAATATACTGATTTTCAGCTCAGTAAGTTTAACGGCTTGCGAGATACTAATTTTATTCCGCAAAAATTCGGAACCTTCGGATGCTTTTTAAGATCATACTTATTTACGTATAAAAGAATGAATTGAAAGAATGGAATTGTCGTAAGTTATCACATATTTAGAATAGAAATGTGAGGCCATTCAGTATAACGAAAGGAATGTTTCGAAGCCTAAGTAGACTGTTGTGTATAGTTACTGCCATATTTAAGAATAAAATGAAGGAACGGAAATGTCGTTCTTTGTTGATAGTATTTGTTGTTCTTGTTGATAGTTATTGACATATTTAATAGTAATATGAATTAACAGAATTGTCGTTCATTCTCAGATATTTACAATTAAAGAGTGAGTCTAGTTATCAGGGCGAGGGGAGTCTTTGGAAGATGAAGCTACTCTCGCTGATGGTTACTACTTACTTATTTAATTACAATTGAAAATTGAGTTCATTCCGTAGGGGCAAACGAGTGTTTGGAACGTGTAGCAGACGGTTGCTGATCGTTAGCTACTGACATATTTAGGAATAAAATTAAAGAACTGAGTTGATGTAAATTATCAGATATTAACAATTGAAAATTGATCCCATTGAGTAGGGTGAAAATGTGTCTGAAAGATTAAGCAGATTCATGACGATTGTTACCTGAAGGCTTATTTAAGATTCAAATGAAAGAATGGAATTGCCGTAGCCTGTCAGATATTTTACATTGAAAGGTGACTCCATTCAGTAAGGCTAATTAAGTGTCTGGAAAATGTAGCAAACTGTTTCTGATCGTTGTTTGCCGATACTTTTAAGAATGATATGAAATTACGTACTTGTAGATTTTTACATATTTACAGTTGAAAACTAGGTGAAGAGAAAAGGTAGGAAATTGAAATAGACTTTCATTATCATTAGTTACATACATATTTAAGTATTAAGTGGAATACTGGAATTGAAGTAAACTGACTGTCATTTCCAATTCATAAGATATTCTATTCACTAGGGCTGAAAGAGTGTTTGGAAACTGAAGCAGTCTCTTGCTGCTAGATAGTTGTCCGCATACTTAAGAATGAAGTGTCGTAAACGAAAGAATGAAGTGAAGCGGGATTATCGTAAACTGTCAAATATATAGAAGAGAAAATAGGTCCATTCACAAGCGAAGATAGTGCTTGGAAGCTGATGTAGACTGTTGCCTATCGCTAGTTGAAGGGATAGTTAAAAATCAAATGATAAGAATTCTCGAAAATTGCCAGAAATTTACAATTGAAAAGTCAGTAAACTAAGCAGGGCGAAAGGAAGATTTGGAAGCTGTACCAGAGACTTGATGGTCATTAGTTTGTCATATTTAAGACTAAAATGAAATAATGGATTTGTCATAATTTGTCAGTTTTTTCACCTGAAATATGATTCTATTCAGCAGGGCCAAGGGTGTGACTGGAACGTGAAGTAGTCTCTAGTTATCCACGTACTTAACAATGAAATCAGGGAACGGAGTTATCGAAAATTGAGAGATATAAACAATTGAAAGGTAATGCCTTTCAGTAAGGCGAGAGGGGTGTTTGGAAGATGATGAAGACCTTTGTTAATCGTTAGATACTGATATATTAAAAATAAAATGAAATAAAGGAATTGTCGCAATTCATCAAATATTTAGAATTGAACAGTTATTCCAATATATAGGGCGAATAGAGTGATGAAGTAATTAGACTCTTGTAGGTCGTTAGTTACTGAATGACAATTTAGGTATAAAATAAAAGAATGTCATTGTCATAAATTGTCAGATGTTTACAATTGAAAAGTAAATTCATTCAGTACCGCGAAAAAAAATTAGAAAAAGAAGCAGACTCTTGCTGACCGATGCTTATTGAAATATTAAAGAATAAAGTGATAAATGGAACTGATGTAAATTGCGACATAACTAACATTGGAAAGTTCGTCTATTTACTATGGCGACGTTCTGTTTTGGTATATAAGGCAATCTGTTGATGTTTGTGAACTTACCAAAATATATTAGAATAAAATGAAATAATGGAATTGGAGACTGTCTGATATTTACAATTGAAAAGCGATTCTCTTTTGTAAGTGAAAGGAGTGTTTGGTAACTGAAGTGGACTCATGCTGATCGGTAGTTGTGGACAGATTTAAGAATGAAATGAAGGAACGGAACTGTCGTAAATTGTCAGATATTTACAATTGAAAAATGAGACCATTCAGTATGGCAGAGGAACTGTTTCAACGAAATGCGGACTCTTGCTAATCGTTAGTTACTGACATATTTAAGAAGAAAATGAAGAAGGGAATAGTTTAAAATTATCAGACATTTTCAAGTGAAATGTGATTCCATTCACTGGAACGAAACGAGTGTTTGGAAGATAAAGCAGACTCTTGCTGATCGTTAGTTAGTGAAATATTAAAGAATGAAACAAAAGAACGAAGTTGTAATAAATTGTCCATTTTGAATCCAAAAATTATTCCATTCAATAGGGCGAAAGGAGCGTTCGAAAGACGAAGTAACTTAGCTAATCGTTAGTTACTGACACATTTAAGAATAAAATAAAACAGCGAATAGTCGTACATCGAAAGATTTTAAAACTTTATAAGTGAGGCTATTTAGGAGACCAAAGGTGATTAAGCAGACTTTTGGAGATCATTACTTACTGACGTATTAAGAATAAAATGAAACAATGGAATTGATATGAATTAACAGATATTAAAATACAGAAGTGAGGTCATTAAGTAATGCGAAAGAAGTGCTTGGAAACTGAAGTGGACTCTTATTAATCGTTAGTTTTGATATATTTGAGAATAAAATGAAAGAACGGAGTCCCCGTTCCTTGTCAGATATTTACAATTTGTAACGATCTGTTACATGAGTATCTTTGATGTCGTTTTTCAGTTTTGGTTTGAGTCAAAGGAGAATTGTTATTATAAAAAAATGTACTTTTTATCTATTTCTGAGTTGTTCATAATTGCCGACTTTTAAAATTTAAAAGATTTCATTGTTTGTATATTAAAAAGTAATATAACTAAGGTTTTCAAATGTATTAATCATTTGGTAGTTTTTAAAATAAAAAATGTTAGAAAGAACGAGAGAATAAAGTTGGTGTTCAGAGCTGGCAACCTAGTATTCGAATTCAAGCTGTCGTTCGTGGAGGAAGCTTCCCGGCGATGACTTGACTTTTATATTCCTCGGGGACAACATGTCTTAGCCTTGAGTTCTGTTCTTTTTCTTGTTTCTGCCTATTGGCTGTGCTTCGTATAGTTGGTTATGGTTGACGTGGATCGACAGTGTAGCGTGGTTTTGAAAGTGAGTGACTTATGAAAGGCAATATCACGTATTTCAGTGCTGCTTAATTCTGTTTAAATACGAGTGAAAGATTACGAATTTGTTTTGTGCTTATTTTGTTCTTTCTTTTTAAAAAGGAAGAAAAGTTTAAAATCGTCGGGTGTGATTCAAGTGGGCAGCATGGTCTGTTTGACCTATAGTAATGAGTGTGTTACAAGCTTATTTTATTGAAGTTTGTGCTTTCATTTTGTGCCTTTTATTGCACAATATTAATGGTTTTTGCTGCTTTGGATTTTTCTCGAAATTTTTCTTTGTCTTTGTCGAGAGTCCTCTTTGATCAGTAGGCTCGCTTTGACAAAAAATACGTTACACTGCCATAATTCCATTGATCGGTCAGTAGTGTAAAAAATACAAGTCTACAAAGAGACCAAAGGGTGCAGATTCTGAAGTCCTGGACAGGTAAACGAAAAGGATTAAAATTCTTACGTCTATAATATTAATGGTAAGTGACCTGTTTTGACTGCATGTGTAGAGGGGTAGAAGTGCTTTACCGAAGAGTGGGTTGTAGATTAGTCCATTTTGGTTGGTCTTTCAGCTTATCTCTTGTGATTTTGTAAATTTTTTTTAAAATATCTTCTTTCTGGAATTCCCCCCCCCATGAAGAGTGTCGAGTCGTGGTTTTATGATCCAGTATTCTTGATCTCCTTCCTATCTGCTTAATTTAAGAATATTTTTCCTGTACTTTTTGCGATAGTTTTGAATTGGCCGAGAAAAAGCGAATTAATGCTCTGAACACCAGTTACTTTATTTAATCGTTCAGGATTTAGAAATTGAACGAGTAAGTTTAAAATCATAACTTTCTTTGTTTATGTAAAACTAATCCGATTTTTTGTCTTTACGGAATGGAAATTCTTGGTATAAGTGATTTTGTATTTAAGTGAAATTCAGAACAAATATTAGGTTGACTCGAAAGTTCGTACTAAAAATTGAAAAATCATTCATTGCTGTATTTTTGCTTCAGATTAGTTAGAAATGCAGGATATATGACTGTTTAAGGCTAAAACTTAATACAACTTGTGTTTTTCTATATTGTTTTGAATTTTTGTAGTATTAACATTTTTTAAATAGTTCAACATTGTGAGAATTAGTAAATGGATTGAAAGATTTTTCTTTCTCCCGATTAATTCTATAAATTCGTAGGTTGTTTCAAAAGTTCTTATACTTTTTTATTAATGCTATTATTGGATTATTTTTCATCTGATTGATAAGAGATATCGAAGTTGGAATTTATTTTGAATTATTCGGCTGCTGAGGTAACCTTGTTGTAACTTTTTCTGAATTTCCAAATATTAATTGTAATTTGTTATAACTCAGTCAAGTAGCTTTGGAAATTTATGAATTTTTTCAGAGTTTGAGTTATTCTTTGAAATTTGAATCACGATTAGTAAAAGTAATAGATAGTAAAAGCTCGGATTTATATATTTTTTTGCGAACTACAAGATTATTGTAATTTTGAATTGTTTTTGCCTTTTTTGAAAAATTTTTGGTCGGTATTTACACAGTTGATTAGTATTTGCATTATCTCCTTCACATTTTTGCTTAGTTGATCAATTATTTGAATTTGATTACAATCGATAGCTTTTTGAAATTTTTGAGAGAAGTTAGAGCCCGGATTCTCATTTTAAATTTCTACTAAACTGAATTTCTAGTGTATGCTTTCTAGTGTATTTTGCCTGCTTGGTTTTAACGGTGTTTATATATGGTCAACTAACGATTGACTGCATATTCACCACCCCAGTTTGTAATAAAATTTATATGAACATCTGAATTGTTGTGGTTTATTTATATTCATTAAAAATATTTATGCAAATTTCCGAATATTGGATCATAGATGTATACCGAAAGAGAACTCAGCTGAGACCTGTACTTCCCTCAATGCTCCGTCTGCCTTTAGTTTCCTCTTATGAGTCCGGAGGAATCACTTGTTTTTGATAAATTTGATTTTGTTTGATTGCTTCGGGTTCTTATGCGGAGACGGGTGGATAGGAGCGTTACATATAATAAAAGTAAAGTCCACTTATATTTTTTGTTTCTTTCTGTATATGTCCTCATGTTTAATTGTTATAATATAAGTAATTTGCATTATTGGTAATTTGGAAATTAGTTAGTTCATCTCTGCCTCTTCTTTAATAATTTGTTGTTAATTTATTAAACTAAATATTAGTTACTGATAAGAATTTTTCTCCTGAGTTTTATATTGTTTATTTTTTGTAGTTTTATAAACAAATCTTCCAAAACTTGATTTGGTTTTGCCACCTTGGTGGTTCAGTTTCCATTTGGCGTAGATATATTGGTTATAATAATTATAGTAGATATTTCTGAATATTAATCTTTTATTTTATTTAATTTTTTTGCTTTTTCTTCCTGTTACCATTATGGAAAGTAGGGAATATGTCAGTATTGAAATACCCGAATCAGATTATGTGACTTTAGATGCAACTGGTCAATTTCAGTTAGACCAACGGTCGAGTTTAGGAACGATGAGTATGGAGTTGACTCCCCCGGCTCAAAATAGTTTTGATGTTAGACGGATTCCTTCCCATGTACAGAATGGTTATAATAATTCAATACATTTATCTGATGATACCTTTGGTTATACTAGAGTTGCGAATGCTCCGAGTTTAGATGAAAATAGAAGAGATCATCGTCAGGTTAGTTTTGGTGAGCCATCTCCAGAGAACTATTATTCTAGACCGCATCAAAATAATGATCCAAATGATAGATTTGCCAGTAGATATTTAAACCTTGGTAATTATTACAGAAGGGTTTCTTGTATTCGGAACAGTACCCCTAAAGCAGGAAATACTAATTTTTGGTTATTTAAATCCTAATTTTGATTTAGATGGTAGGAATCCAAATAATCAAGGACCAAGATTAAATTTAGTAAATCCAGTGTCACATTCTATTCCTCAGAGTATGACTTTAGATATGGAACATAAATTTATGTTAAAATATTGTTTTCAACGATCTTCTGACTACTTGGAAAATAAATTTAGAGATTTTAGGAATGTTGATGGCAATAATAGCATGCAGATTTTTGAGTTATTATTTAGGATTGAAGAAGTTTTGCTGGAAACAAGCTATTCATTAGGAATGATATTAACAGTATTGGTTTCGAAGTGCGAAGGGGCTGTATTACGGAATATTATTTCTGCATTAAATGATAGTATGAATTGGGAAACTCTGAGACGTATTTTGTTAGAGAAGTTTATCACTCCTGTATGTATTCATACCCTTATTTCCGAGCGATTTACAGGAAACAAAAACTTAATGAATTAATGGATCATTATGTTAAATCAATAATGATATCTATGAATGTTATTGGTATGACGATGGAAGAATCAGAGCTTGTTAAAATCATTTTGAATGGAATGCATCCTAACCAAAGGTTTCGTATGTTGAATTTTTATGTTCCTCGTGATAGAGTTGAACTGATTACTATTGCTGATCAGTATGTACTTAGAAATAGGGATCAGCTTGAATATAATAAATTTATGGGAAGTAATAAAGGAAAACAGAATGTAGTATTATCTAATAGTCGGGATAACCGAAATTTTGGTCATAAATCCGAAATTAATCAGAAAACTTGTAAGTTATTTCCGAATTAACAATCGAGTCAATTGAAAGGGAAGTCGCGGAATCAGATGACTTCAGGATTGCATTTAGAGAAAAATAAAGACTTATCTAAGAGTGAATTATCGAATTTTGATCGAAGAATCCCATCCGAATTAGATGGTGCTGTGGCTACGTTTGTTTATGGCAAAATTAATGGTGTTTCGGTTTTAATTTGCATTGACGGTGGATCAAGTTTTAATCTCGTCGCCCATAACTTAGTGAGACGTTGTAATGCCGAGAAATACATTCGAGTAGTTGAAGAACGAGTGATTAATGCTCCTTCGGGACTAAATTTCGTTACGAAGGAAGAAATATCACTCAACGTGAATTTGTCTGGACATTTTGAAAGGGTGAATTTTCAAGTTGTAGAAGAACTACCGTGCGAGTGTCTTTTGGGAATGTCTTTCTTGAGAGCAACTAGTGCAGTGGTTGACTATAATAATAATAGTTTAATTCTTTACAATGGAAAGAAAAGAATTCCCTTGAGTTACCTCCGAGGAATACGAGATTTGGAGTTTAGGACTGGTGATCGTGTCGGCCACAAAAACTGTTCGAGTATGGGTAAAAAAGATGGTGCTTCTGATTCTGTTCTTCATTCTGGATTGACTTCCATCTTCATTCGAGCCGATTTGAATTCAGTGGGAAGATCTAATAAAGAAGTGCAATGCGATTTAGACTATGATAATTTCGAATCAAGAATTTTAAAAATCAACGCTCCTAATCCTACTCAATTGTTAGACTTGCGTAATATGATTGAGTGCGATTTAAATAAAGATGATCCATTAGTGGTTACGGGATTTAGTCCATGTAGTGGTGCTGATGAAAATCTATTGGGAACTATGATTGATGATCGTGTACCAAAGGCGCCTGAGGTTCAGGATAATAGAAAGTGGGGCTTTATGAAGAGTTCGGTAGAAGATGGTGGTGTTAAATTTTCTTTAGATATGGCTAGGATTTCATCAAGGCCTTGTGATGAACAATTAGGCGAGCTTGCTCCTCCGTCAAGTGAAAATTCAAGAAGGACTTTATTGATGGATAAAGGTGATGAACAAAAGGTGTCAACGGGTCAGTCCCAGAGTGTTCCTCGGAAGTCTTCGGTGGTTGATGCTTCGTTAATTTCTAGTAATCAGAAGAAGAAAAAGAAGAGGACTAAGAAGAAAAAGAAAAGTTTGGCTGAAAACAAAATCAAGGAAGAAGGCTGTCTTTCAGCAATGGATTTAGATCAGAAGAAGAAAGATAAACATCTTAGTGATACGAAAAGTCATGAAAACTATAAAGAACTAGTGCCAAGGAAGGACATCTTAAAAGACAGTTCTTCAGAAACCTCAGATGTGGACGTGGAGCAAGCGGAAAAATTCCGTGCCCTTTTGGAACGAAATAAAAAGTATTTGCCGGATGGTGATTCGATTTCAAAAATAGTTGAGGATCGGTCGGGTCAGGTGAAAAACCAGCCTTACACTCAGGTTGAAAAACCAAATTCAGTAAATGAGTCCTGGAGTTATAGGAGTCCTGACATTGTAAATTTCATTGACTCGACAAAGAATGACTATTCAGATGTTGTTTCAGCAAAAATTGATTGCATTAAGAATTTTGTAGGTCATATTCATTTGAAAGAAAATAAAACGTTTAAACAGAATCCATTTCCGGTTCCAAGGGATAAATCAAAAATTTTTGATGAACAAATTCAGGAGCTAGTTAGGCAAGGTATATTGATAGAAGTAGATCATTCTAATTTTGCAAGTAGCTGCTTCCTTGTTAAAAATAAGAACAATACTTTCAGGATAGTCGGAAATTACATTAAGGCTAACGAGTTAATAGTAAATGATGCTTTTCCGGCTCCTAATCTTGAAGCTTGTCTTACAGGTTTAGCAGATAAGCTCTTTCATTCAAAAATAGACCTCAAGAAAGCTTATAATCAGATATATCTAGATGAAAACTCGAGAGATATAACGACCATAGTCACCCCGAAGGGTTTATATCAATATACCCGGGTGCCTGTTGGAATCAAAACCGGAAGTAGCCTTCTAGCTCGAGCGATGCAAAAAGTACTTGGAGACTTGGAACAAGAAGGTGTTAAGACTCATTTTGATGATGTCCTGATCTCTTCCAATAGTATTGAGGAACATAAGAAAACGATAATTAAAGTTTTAGAAAGATTTAGAGAATATAATATAACTGTTTCTCTAGACAAGTGTCTGTTTTTTTATAAAAAAAAATAAACTATCTAGGTTATATTATTTCCGGTGACCAAATGGAAATTGACCCTTCAAGAGTGTCTGCTATTAAGAATATTCCTCCTCCTCGGAATAGAAGAGGGTTAATGAAGATTCTGGGATTATTCAGTTACTACGCTAAGTTTGCGTCAGAGATTCAAGAAATTATGGGACCGCTTAGCGAATTAAAGTCAACTAATTCGAAATTCGTTTGGACCGAAGATCATCAAAAAATCCTTGATCGGTTAAAAAACATTTTGATTAATAATGTGGTCCTTAAGACCCCAGATTTAATCAAACGGTTTGTAGTTAACGTTGACGGAAGCGGGAAAAGTATAGCTGGATGCTTGTCCCAAGAAAATAGCAAAGGGGAGATGCAACCTGTTGCCTATTTTAATAAAAAATTGTCTGAAGCCGATAAGCACAGAAGTATTTACGAGATCGAATTTATAAGTCTTGTAAAGACAATCTCTAGATTTCGTCAGTATTTGATCAACGAATTCGACGTGCTTACCGATAATAAGGCCTTAACTTGGATATTGGGAAATTCCAAAAGGGTATTGAAATATGGTCCATTAGTAGAGACTCTCTGCCAATTTAATTTTAGAATTAGGCATGTAAGATCAGCTGACAATCTTGTTGCGATGTATTGACCCGTGTTCATGACCCTTTTGAATTTAGAATTATTGATGGTCCAGTTGGTTTAGCAATATTTAATAAAAATTTAAAAATTGCTCATACTTGGCGTCTACCCTTGGTAAAAGAGGCTATTGATGTTTTACAGAGAGAAGACCCAATGTTAAAGCTTATTATAGACAAGATAGAAAATGGGGAATCTTGCCCCGGGTATGTTTTGAACAAACGTGTTCTGATGAAAAAAACAAAATTCAGCCATAAATCCCTATAAGGTAGTAATACCGAAAGTTTTACGTCGTGTGATGATGGAATATCACCACGATGATAAATTAGTCGGTGGTCATTCTGGAATTTATAAAACGTTAAAGAAGCTGATGAAAAAATTTACTTGGGACAATATATCAGATGATGTCAAGAATTAGGTTCGATCTTGCCATCGATGTCAACTATCTAAAGAAGAAAATCAGAAGAAGATGGGTCAGCTAGTATCTGAATACAATAAACGCATTGGAGCCCACTGGATGTTCGATGTAATCGGAATTCTGCCTAATTCAAGAGGATATAGATTCATCTTAATTGGTGTGGACAATGCCAGCAGGTTTGTTGTTCTCGAAAAATTGAGAACTCTTAGTTCTGTAAGTGTATCTAATAAGATTTTGGAGATATTTAGTAGATTAGGCTTCCCAGAAGCTATTTCTACTGATAATGCTTCTATCTTCGTTTCGGAGAATTTTAAGAACTTCATTTTGGATTAGGTATTAAACACATTAGATTGAGCCCACACCATCCAGGTGAGAATATTTCTGAACGTTTTATAAAGACCTTAAAATCATCGTTGAGAACGTATTTTTCTGACAAACAGCATCTTTGGTCTACTCTCATTCCAGATCCTCAATATACCTAAATCTGAGCGAGCATTCTGGACTAAAGATGTCACCTATCGAAGCCTTTCTCGGACGTCCAAATTACACCTCTCTTGAAATCCGATGGGACATTGTTGAGTCAGATCTCGCTGGAAAAACAACTAATGATATTTGGCAATCTGCATTGTCAAATACGGAAAAAAGTTGGAATCGTAGACGAAAGTTAATGTTGCAACGTCGAAGGGATGTTAACCTTAGAATTCGTGATAAGGTCTTGTTAAGGACTCACATAAAATCTTCTTTGAAGGATAAGATAGCCAAATCACTGAGCGATAAATGGCATGGACCATTTGTTATTAGAAAATTTTTAACACCCAATACTGTTTTGGTCTCAGACGAAAATGATAACTTGGGTTCATACCGCAGAAGTCACGTTTCGGAAATTAAAATTTATAGAGAGCCTCGTCACAATTGATTTTGGGAAAGTCTGGTTCTGGAAGGAAAGGAAAATTAATTTATTCTGTTTACTGTTTGTAATTTATTTGTAGAAATGTAAGAATTTCATTCGATGTTTCTTTAATAGCTATTTTATGATTTTCTTAATTGATGGCAATCAATTAAAATTTTTTGTGTTGTTGCGAGTTTATATTTGTAATATACATTAAAATTTTTGTCAGGGTATTATATTTCCTGTAACTTGATGTAGAAAATTGTAAATATTGATATTATTGTGCACATCCGTTAACTAAAAGCTTTAAATTTCTAAAATGAATAATTTTTAAATTAATGGTAGTTAGAATGTAAAAATTTGTAACATTTTTTAAAGTTTACATAGTTAATGTAATTAAATTTATTAACTTGAATTTGCTGTTAGATGATCTGGAATCATTCTTTGATAATATTAAAAATTGAATAATTACAAAGTAATATAAAATGAAATTTTTGAGGCTGTTAGAATTTAATAATAGTAAATTGGTGACATTTTTGATAAGATAACTATAATTTGTGAATAACCATTTAAAAGCTTATATTTATTGGAATTTTAATATTTATAATTTTGTATATCTGTTTATTTTCAGGTTATCTATGTATAAAAAAATTCCCTGTTTGTGAATTTTTTCTTCAGGAGGCAGCAGATGTAACGATCTGTTACATAAGTATCTTTGATGTCGTTTTTCAGTTTTGGTTTGAGTCAAAGGAGAATTGTTATTATAAAAAAATGTACTTTTTATCTATTTCTGAGTTGTTCATAATGGCCGACTTTTAAAATTTAAAAGATTTCATTGTTTGTATATTAAAAAGTAATATAACTAAGGTTTTCAAATGTATTAATCATTTGGTAGTTTTTTAAAAAAATGTTAGAAAGAACGAGAGAATAAAGTTGGTGTTCAGAGCTGGCAACCTAGTATTCGAATTCAAGCTGTCGTTCGTGGGAGGAAGCTTCCCGGCGATGACTTGACTTTTATATTCCTCGGGGACAACATATCTTAGCCTTGAGTTCTGTTCTTTTTCTTGTTTCTGCCTCTTGGCTGTGCTTCGTATAGTTGGTTATGGTTGACGTGGATCGACAGTGTAGCGTGGTTTTGAAAGTGAGTGACTTATGAAAGGCAATATCACGTATTTCAGTGCTGCTTAATTCTGTTTAAATACGAGTGAAAGATTACGAATTTGTTTTGTGCGTATTTTGTTCTTTCTTTTTAAAAAGGAAGAAAAGTTTAAAATCGTCGGGTGTGATTCAAGTGGGCAGCATGGTCTGTTTGACCTATAGTAATGAGTGTGTTACAAGCTTATTTTATTGAAGTTTGTGCTTTCATTTTGTGCCTTTTATTGCACAATATTAATGGTTTTTGCTGCTTTAGATTTTTCTCGAAATTCTTCTTTGTCTTTGTCGAGAGTCCTTTTTGATCAGTAGGCTCGCTTTGACAAAAAATACGTTACACTGCCATAATTCCATTGATCGGTCAGTAGTGTAAAAAATACAAGTCTACAAAGAGACCAAAGGGTGCAGATTCTGAAGTCCTGGACAGGTAAACGAAAAGGATTAAAATTCTTACGTCTATAATATTAATGGTAAGTGACCTGTTTTGACTGCATGTGTAGAGGGGTAGAAGTGCTTTACCGAAGAGTGGGTTGTAGATTAGTCCATTTTGGTTGGTCTTTCAGCTTATCTCTTGTGATTTTGTCAATTTTTTTAAAATATCTTCTTTCTGGAATTCCCCCCCCCCCCATGAAGAGTGTCGAGTCGTGGTTTTATGATCCAGTATTCTTGATCTCCTTCCTATCTGCTTAATTTAAGAATATTTTTCCTGTACTTTTTGCGATAGTTTTGAATTGGCCGAGAAAAAGCGAATTAATGCTCTGAACACCAGTTACTTTATTTAATCGTTCAGGATTTAGAAATTGAACGAGTAAGTTTAAAATCATAACTTTCTTTGTTTATGTAAAACTAATCCGATTTTTTGTCTTTACAGAATGGAAATTCTTGGTATAAGTGATTTTGTATTTAAGTGAAATTCAGAACAAATATTAGGTTGACCCGAAAGTTCGTACTAAAAATTGAAAAATCATTCATTGCTGTATTTTTGCTTCAGATTAGTTAGAAATGCAGGATATATGACTGTTTAAGGCTAAAACTTAATACAACTTGTGTTTTTCTATATTGTTTTGAATTTTTGTAGTATTAACATTTTTTAAATAGTTCAACATTGCGAGAATTGAATTTCTTTAGATCGATAAATTAGTAAATGGATTGAAAGATTTTTCTTTCTCCCGATTAATTCTATAAATTCGTAGGTTGTTTCAAAAGTTCTTATGCTTTTTATTAATGCTATTATTGGATTATTTTTCATCTGATTGATAAGGGATATCGAACTTGGAATTTATTTTGAATTATTCGGCTGCTGAGGTAACCTTGTTGTAACTTTTTCTGAATTTCCAAATATTAATTGTAATTTGTTATAACTCAGTCAAGTAGCTTTGGAAATTTATGAATTTTTTCAGAGTTTGAGTTATTCTTTGAAATTTGAATCACGATTAGTAAAAATAATAGATAGTAAAAGCTCGGATTTATATATTTTTTGCGAACTACGAGATTATTGTAATTTTGAATTGTTTTTGCCTTTTTTGAAAAATTTTTGGTCGGTATTTACACAGTTGATTAGTATTTGCATTATCTCCTTCACATTTTTGCTAGTTGATCAATTATTTGAATTTGATTACAATCGATAGCTTTTTGAAATTTTTGAGAGAAGTTAGAGCCCGGATTCTCATTTTAAATTTCTACTAAACTGAATTTCTAGTGTATGCTTTCTAGTGTATTTTGCCTGCTTGGTTTTAACGGTGTGTATATATGGTCAACTAACGATTGACTGCATATTCACCACCCCAGTTTGTAATAAAATTTATATGAACATCTGAATTGTGGTTTATTTATATTCATTAAAAATATTTATGCAAATTTCCGAATATTGGATCATAGATGTATACCGAAAGAGAACTCGGCTGAGACCTGTACTTCCCTCAATGCTCCGTCTGCCTTAATTTCCTCTTATGAGTCCGGAGGAATCACTTGTTTTTCATAAATTTGATTTTGTTTGATTGCTTCGGGTTCTTATGCGGAGACGGGTGGATAGGAGCGTTACAAATTGAAAAGTGTCCAATTACAAAGGCGAAAGGAATGTTAGAAGATGAAGTAGACTCTCGCTTATCCTTAGTTAATTACAAATTCAAAAATGAAATGAATGAGCGGAATAGACGTAAATTGCAAATGATTTACAATTGGTAAGTGTGTCCATTCAGCTAAGTGAAAAATGTATTCAGAGGATGCAAAAGACTCTTGTTGATCGTTACTCACTTACATAATTAAGAATTATTTGAAATAACGGAATACTCGTTGTCAAATATTTTCAATTGAAAAGTGGATCCATTCAGTAGAAGGAAAAAAGTGTTCGGAAGATTAAGCAGATTCTTACTGATATTTAGTTACTGGCATTTAAGAAGAACATCAAAGAACGGAATTAGGAAGATGAAGTTGACTCTCATTATCGTCAGTTACTGACATATTTAAGTGTAACGTGAAAGAACGGAATTGTCGGAAATTGTCTGTCATTTACAATTGAAAAGCAAGTCTACTAAGTACGCCGAAAAGAGTGTTTGGACGTGAAGTAGATCCTTGCTGATCGTTAGTTCAAGACTTGTTTTGGAACAAAATGATAGAACTAAATTGTCGTACTCAGATATTTTCAAAGGAAAAGTGAATCCATTCAATAGAACGAAATGAGTGATTGGAAGATTAAGCAGACTGTTGCTGATCGTTAGTTCGTCATATATTTAAGAATAAGAAGTAAGAATGGAGTTTTCTTAAATTCTCAGATATTTTAATTTGAGAGGTAGTTTAGTTTATTCAGAGGGCGAAAGGAGTGTTTTCAAGTTGATGTAGAGTTTTGCTGATTCTTATTTGCCTACATTTATAAGCACAAAATGAAGAACGGAAAAATCGTAAGATAATTTGATTTGCAAAATGAATCCATTCAGTTTCAGAAAAAAAGTGTTTGAAAGATTAAACAGACAATTGCTAAACGTTAGTAACTAAAATAGTTAAGAATAAAATGAGAAAATGGAACACACATTAGTTGTCTGATATATACAAGTGAAAATTTAGTCGATTCGGTAGGTGAAAGGAGTGTTTGCAATTTGAATCATACTCTTGCTGACCTTTATTTGCTAACATATTTCAGAATAAAGTATCGTAATTAGCTTTCTACAATTGAAAAGTTCAGTAGGGCAAAAGAAGAGTTGCGAATATTATATAGAGTTTCATTATCGTTAGATACTGACATATTCAAGTATAAGAGAAAAACGGATTTGTCGTGAATTGTCAGATATTTACAATTGAAATGTGAGTCCACTTAGATAGTCGAAAGGACGCTTTATAAAGGACACTTTGTCAGATGGTTAGTTACTGAGATATTTAAGAATAAAATTAAATAGTGAAATTGTAGTAAATTCTCAGATATTAACAATTCAAAAGTGTCTTTTAAGTAGGAGTAAGAAGTGTTGGGAAGATGAAGCAGACTCCGGGTGATCGTTACTTCCTGACGTATTTATGAATAAAGTGATAGACAAGAATCGTCTTAAATTGTCGGATATTAACAATTGGAAAATTAGTGGTTTCAGTAGTGCGAAAGGATTGTTTGGAGGATGAAATAGATTCTTGCTGTTAGTTAGTTGAAGACATATTTAAGAATAAAATGAAAGAAAGGACATGTTGTATATTGTAAGATATTTACAATTGATAAGTGAGTCTATCCAGTAAAAGCCAGAGGAGTGTTTGGAAGCTGAGATACATTTTCATGATCGTTAGTTACTGACATATTTAAGAATTAAATGAAAGAACGAAAGTTTCTTAATTTTGTCTGATGTTTAAAATTGAAAAGTATGTCCATTCAGTAAATCGGAAAGAAAGTTTGGAAGATAAAGTAGACTACTAATTAGAGACTGATAATTAGATACTATCGCATAGAAGAATAAAATATAAGAATGGAATTGTTGTAAATTATCAGATATTTTGAAATGAAGTTGAGTCCATTCAGTGGGGTGAAAGTTGTGCTTGAAAGATGTATCAGACTCTTCTAAGTTGTTACTTACTAAGAGATTTAAAAATAACATGAAAGAACGGAATTGTCGTAATTCTCAGAAATTTACAATTGAAGAGTGTATCTATTCAGTGGAATGAGAGGAGTGTTTGTAAGATTAACCAGACTTTTGTTGATCGTCAAAGTGGTAGTTGGAGTGGCTTTTGGTAGTTGAAGAGATTAGCTAATCGTTAGTTACTGACATATTTACGTATAAAATGAATAGTGGAATTGTCATATCAACGATTGAAATGTGGATCGACTCGGAAAACCGAAAGCAGTGTTTGGAGGATGAAGCAGCGTGTTGTTGTTCGTTTGTTACTGACATATTTTAGAATAAAATAAATTAAATTAATTATCGTAAACTGTCTAAAATTACAATTGAAAAGTGAGTTATTCAGTATTGGGAAAGGAGTGTTAGAAAGATGTAGCAGACTATTCATGATCGTTAGTTACTCACATTATTAAAAATGAAAGAACGGAGTCGTCGTTAATTGTCAGATATTTACAACTGAAAAGTGTATCCACTCAGTAGAGAGAAAACAATATTTGGAAGATTAAGAGAACTCATGTTTATCGTTAGTTACTGATATATTTAAGAAACATCTCAAATATACAATTCCGTTTTTTTTCATTTCAAACTGAATATTCTTTAACTAAAGTTCAGAAAGAGTCTGCTACATCTTTGAACCACTTGGCCATACATAATGGCTTCACTGTTTAATGGTAGAAATCTGAAAATTTACGACAATTACGTTGCTTCATTTTATTTTTAAATTCGTCAGTAAAGTGTGTTCACCAAGAGTCTGCTTCAGCTTGCAAACTCTCCTTTGCTCCTGCTGCATAGACGCGATTTCAATTGTATATATCTGATAATTATATATTTTATTCTTATATGCGTCGGCAACAAACAATCAACAAAAAAAATCATCCTTAAGTTCTAAATACTCCTTTCGCAATATTTAGAAGGTTCGCTTTTGAATTGTAAATATGTGACAAATTACGACATTTATACTTAAATTCCAATTTATACCTAAATATGTCTTCAAGCAAGGATCACACCTTCCCGCGTAGTGAATCAACTCCCTTTTCAACTCATAATGTTTGAGATTTTATGACAATTTCAATATTTCATTTTGTTCATAAATATGTTAGTAACTATCGGTTAGCAAGAACATGATTCGATTTTTGAACATCTCTTTTCGCCCTACTGAGTGAAATGTTTTAATCGTAAATAACTGACAATTTATGACAATTCCATTCTTTCATGTTATTTTTAAATATCTATTCAGTAGAACGAAAACATTGTTATGATGATTAAGCAGACTCATGCTGATCGTTAGTTGAAGAGATATTCAAGATTAAACTAAAGGAATGGATTGGACGTAAACTGTCATACATTAGCATTGAAAAGTGAGTAAATCAGTAGGGCGAAACAATTGTTTGAACATGAGGCAAACTGTTGCTGATTGTTATTTGCCGACATATTTAGGAATAATATGAAATTACGCAATTGTAAATTATTAGAAATCTACAATTGAAAAGTTTTTCTATTTAGCAGCCCAAGACAAAAGCTAGAAAGATGAAAAAGACTCTCATTATAATTGATTGCTGACATATTTAATTATAAAGTGTAAGGACGTAATTGTCGTAAATTGACCGTCATTTACAATTGAAAAGTAAGTCTATTCCGTAGGTCGAAAAGAGTGTTTAAAACCTGAACTATACTCTTGCTGATTGTTAGTTATAAACTTATTTAAGAATAGAATGAAAGAACTGAATTGTCATAGTTGGATATTTTCAATTGAAAACAAGCCATTTAGTTAAACAAAAGTAGTGTTGGATGATTACTCTCTGTAGTTAGAGAGTGCTCTCTGTTCTCTCCTCTTACATTAGTTAGTTACAGACAAATTTAACAGAAAAAAAAATAGTGAACTGAAAAGACGTAAATAGTTACATTTTAAAATAGAAAAGTGTGTCCATTGGGTAGAGCGAAAGGTGTGTTTGGTACGTAAATCAGGCTCTTACTGATTGTTAGCTATTGATCTATTTTAGAGTAAATTTTAAAGGACGGAATTTTGGTAAAACTCTACTAATTAGAATTCAAAATTGAATCCATTCACTAATCCATGTGGTTGGAAGCTGATGCAGACTGCTGAAGATCGCATGGTTAAGGCATAATTAAGGAAAGAAGTATAAAACTTTTTAGATATTTAGAAATGAAAAGTGAGTCCACTCAACGGAGCGAGAGGCCGCTTTAGAAGCTGAAGCAGAATCTTACTAGTCGTTAGTTACTGATATATTTATTAATAAAATGAGAGAACGTAATTCGCATAATATTTGAGATATTTACAATTGTTAAGTGAGTTCATTTAGTGAGGCTTAAGGAGTGTTTTAATAATGAAGCAAGTTCTTTTTGATCGCTATTTACTGAGATACTTAGAAATAAAACGAAGAAACGGAGTTGTTGTAAATTGTCCGATATTTACTATTGAAGACTGAGTCCACTCACCAGGGCAAAAATAGTTCTTCTAAGATATAGCACACGTGTTGGTAGTTAGTTACTAACATATTTTAAAATAAAATAAAGGATCTCATTTTGTATTTTTTCAGATATTTACAAATGAAAAAAGAGTCTATTCAGTAAACCCAATTAAGACTTTGGAACCTGAAATAGACTCTCATGGCCGTTACTTACAGACATATTCGAGAATGAAATGAAAGAACAGTATTGTTGCAAATTGTCTGATTCTTACAATTGAAAAGTGATTTCATTAAGTAGGGGAAATGGCTGTTTGGAAGATGAATCAGACACTTGCTGATCGTTAGTTACTGACATATTGAAGAAAAAATACAAAGAATTGAATTGTCACAAATTGCTTGATAAAAAATCATAATTGAGTCGATTTATTAGCCGAAGGGTGCTTGAAAGTTGAAGCACCTTGGTGATAGTTAGTGACATATTAAAAATAATCAAACAACGAAATTGTCGTATATTGTGAGATAATTGTAATTGTATAGTCTATCCTGTAAAATAAAAGAGAAAGTTTAAAAGCTGAAATAGACTCTCGAGATATTCAGTTATTGATATAATTAAGAATAAATGAAAGAACGGAATTTTCTTAAATTATCTGATTTTTATCGAAAAAATCGATTATTGAAAAGTATGTCGATTCAGTATGGCGAACAGACAGTTTGGTAGATGAAGCAGACTAGTTGATCATCAGTTACTGAGATATTTAAGAATAAAACAAAAGAACGGAACTGTAGTAAAAGCCAGATATTTTTAAATGAAATGTCTATTTAGTAGAGCGAAGGTTGTGCTTGGTAGATGTAGCAGCATCTTGCAGATCGTTAGTCACACACATATTTAAGAATATAATGGATAGTATGGAATGTCGTAAATTGGTCCATTCGGAAGGGCAAAAGAAGTATTTGCAAAGTTGAAACAAATCTTCGTGATTGTTACACGCCAACATATTTAAAATAAAATTAAATAACTGAATTGTAACAAATTGTTAGCTTTTTATAATCGATAAGTAGTTGAGCTGGGAATATGAAATTGACTCTCATTATCGTTAGATACTGAGATATTAAGTACAAGTGAAAGAAAGAAATTGCGAGGGCGAATGTAGAGTTTGGAAGATGAAAGAGAGTAGCTGATCATTACCTACAAAGATGTTTAAGAGTAAAATAAAATAACGGAATTGTAGTAAATTTTATGATATTTAAAATTAAACTGAGTATATTCAGTAGTGCGAAGGTAGTGCTTTAAGCTGATCTTTAGTTACTGAAATATTTAATGAAAAAATAAATAAAAGGAAATGTAATTTGTTGTTAATGTTTAATTTACAAGTAAAAAAATAGTCAATTCTGTACGGCGAAAGAAGTGTATGCAAAATGATGTAGACTCATGTTGATTGTTAGTCGCCGTAAACCGTCATACGTAAGAATAAAATAAAGAACGGAAATGTAGTAAGCTATTTTCAATTGAAAAGTGAATGCATTAAGTAGAGTGAAAGGAGTGTTTGGAAGATTAAGTATACACTTGCTGATCGTTAGTTAAAATAAGAATAAAATAAAAGAATGGAACAGACGTAAAACGTCATTTACATTTGAAAAATTAGTCCTTTGATTAGGGCGAAGGGTGTGTTTTCGGTGTATCAAGCAGTCCCTTGATAACCGTTAATTTTAGAATTTTGGAAATAATGGAGTTGTGGTAAATTGTCAGAAATTTACTTTTGAAAAGTAGTCTATTCTGTAGGGGAAAAGGAGTGTTTGCTAAGATAAAGTACATTCTTTCTAATCATTAGTGCCGACATATTTGACAATAAAATGAAATAATGGGATTGTAACTTTTTTGATATTTACGATTGGTAATTGAGTACAGTCAGTAAAACGAAAAGAGTGAAACGAGAGGAGAAGGAGGAAATAATGTAAGGTCTTTTTGATCGCTACTAACTGACATATGTAGGAATAAAACCAATGAACGGAGCAGTCACATTTTTACAATTAAGAAGTGGGTTTAATGAGTAGGGCTAAAGGTGTACTCAAAGCACTCTCATGCAATTGTTTGTTACTAAATTATTTTAGAATAAATTGAAAGAAAGGAATTGTCGTAAATTACCAGATATTTAGAATTGAAAACTCAGTCCATTCACTAAGGTTAAAGGTGTGTTTGGAAGCTAATGCATATTTTCTTCAATCGCTGGTTTGAGTCATGGTTAATTATAAAATAAAAAAATTCTGAGATGCTTAAAAGTGAAAAGTGAATCCAGTCAGAAAAGCGAATGTAATTTGGAACCTGAAGCGGAGTCTTGCTGGTCGTTAGTTACCGACATTTTTATGAATGAAATGAAATAAGAGAATTGTAATTATTCAGATATATATAGTTAAATAGTGATCCCAATATATATGGCGAAGGAGTGATGGAAGTTGAAATTTATAGACTGTTGCTGAACGTTAGTTAATGACATATTTATGAATAAATTGAAAGAACGGAATTGTCGAAAATGTTCTAGTAATTACATCTGAAAAGTGTTCGATTTTGTAGCCAGGAAGAATTTTTTAAGCTGTAGCAGACTCTTGGGATTCTTGTTGATCATCAAAGGGCATTTTGGAAGTTGAAGAAATAAGTATCTTGTTAATCGTTAGTTACTGGCTATTTATGAATAAACTGAAAAGTAGAATTGTGTTAAATTGTCAATTAGTAACGATTGAAAAGTGAGTCGGCTCGGAAAACCGAAAGCAGAGTTTGAAGGATAAAGCAGTCTGTTGCTGTTAGTTTGTTACTTTAATAATATAATGATAATAAAATGTCATGTGTATAATTAAATTAGATAACTTTATTCTCGAAATTCTCGTAAATTTTCAAGTGTCTAAAATTACAATTGAAAAGTGAGACTATTTACTAGGGCGAAAGGAATGTTTCGAAAATTAAGCAGACTCTTGCTGATCTTTAGATAATTACATATTTAAGAACAAAAGACAGAACGAAATAATAGTAAATTCTCAGACATTTACAATTGGTAGGGGTGTTCATAAAACAAACCGAAAGGAGTGTTTGCAAGATTAAGCAGAATCTTATTGATTGTTAGTTACCGATATATTTAATGAACTGAACAATCGTAATTGGTCATATTTTTACCGTAGAAAAGTGATCACATCCAGTAGGGAGAAAGGAGTCTATGGAGGTGAAGCAGACATGCTGATCGTTAGTTCAAGACTGTTTAAGAGTACATGAAATACAGAATAGTAGTAGTCAGATATTTACAATTGAAGTGTAAGTCGATTCAGTTGGGAAAATGGAGTTTTTAGATCCTCAAGATGATTGTTGCTGATTGTTAGTTGCCGACATAAATAGGAATAAAATGAAATAACGGAATTGTCGTAAAATGACAGTATTTTTACAATTTCTGAGTCAATTTAGCAAGTCGAAAGGTTTACCTAGAAGCAGAGACTATTGGCGATCGCTAGTTTAAGGCATAATTAAGAGTAAATTTTAAAAAATCTGAGATAATTACAAGTGAAATGTGAGTCCACTCAGAAGAGCGAAAGAAGTGTTAGAAGCTGGAGCAGAGTCTTGTTGTTCGTTAGTTACAAACACATTTAAGAATAAAACGAAGAACGTAATTTTCGCAACTTGTCAGACATTTACAATTGGTAAGTGAATAGATTCAGTGAGGCGAAAAGAATGCTTGGAAACTGAAGCACTTTGTTGTTGATCGTTATTTACTGACAAATCTAAGAATAATATAAAATAAGAGAATTGTGGTATTTTGTAAAACATTTAAATTTAAGAATGATTGCAATATAGAGTGCCAAAGAACTGTTTGTAATCTAAAGTGTTAGTTAGTGACATATTACGGAATAAAATGGACGAACGCAGTTGTTGTAAATTCACATATTTATAATTTCATAGTGAGTCCATTCAATCAGGCGAAAGGAGTTCCCGAAAGATGATGCAGAATGTTGGCGATCACTAGTTCAAGGCATACTTAAGATTAAAATGAAAGAACGGAATAGTGCAAAGTTCTCAACTATTTATAAATGTTAAGTTAGTTAATTCAGTGAGGCGAAAGGAGTGATTGGAACATGAACATTGTCATTGTTAGTTACTGACAATTAAGGATAAAATGAAATAACGGGTTGTCCAAATTATCAGACATTATGAGTTGAAAAGATTCAACTCAGTAGAATGCTAGTAGTGTTTGGAAGATTAAGCAGATTCATGCCGATCGTTAGTTAATGACATATTTGTAAATGAAAATGAGAGATTCAAATGACGATTATTGTAAGGTATTAACAATAGAATTATTAGTCCATTGAGTAGGGAGAAAGGTATCTTTTTGGCATATAAATCATTCTTGATGATTGTTAGTTACTGTACTATTTTAGAAAAATATGAAATAATGGAATTGTAATTTGTAAGATATTTACTGTTAGAAATCAAATATGTTTGGTAGGCTGCATGGAGTAATGGAAGCTGAGGTAGACTATTGGTGACCCTTGGTTGAAGACATATTTGAGATTTTTCAATTGAAATGACAGTTTATTCGGTAAGGCCAAAGGTGTATTTGGAAGCTGAAGTAGAGTCTTACTGATTGGTAGATGTTGACATATTTAAGAATGAAATGAGAAACGGAATTGTCTTAAATTTTAAGATATTTACAGTTGAAAAGAGAGTTCATTCACTGTGAAACGAGTGCTTGTAAGCTGATGCAGAACCTTGGCGATCTTTAGTTGATGGCATACTTAAGAATAAAATGAAAAACAAATCTAGATAATTATTGGATATCTACTATTTAAAAGTGAGTAAGTAAGCACGTTGATAGGATTGTTTGGAATTCGTAGCAGAGACCAACTGGTCGTTAATTACTGAAATATTAAAGAATAATATGAAATAACGAAATTGTAATTTGTAAGATATTTACTGTAGGAAATCAAGTCTGTTTGGTAGGCCAAGGGGAGTATTGGGTGCTGAACCAGACTCTTTGTAATCTTTGGTTGAAGACATATTGAAGAATAAACGACAGAAACGATTCGTAAATTGTCTGTCATTCACAAAGTGATTCCATTCACTTGGGCGAAGGGAGAGTTTGGAAGACATATCACGCTGTTGCTGCCAAATTTAAGAATTAAAAAAGCGCAAATGTCGTCAATTCGGAGATATTTACAATTGATAATAGAGTCCATTCAGTAGGCGTAGCGAGTTTTTCGAATAAGAAGGAGAGTCTTGGAGATCATTACTTCCTCACGTATTTGAGAATAAAATAATAGAAGGGATTTGTCTTTGATATTTATTATTAAAAGTAGGGTAAACTAGTTAGGACAAAATATTTAGCAGGCGAGATCGGTTGCAGTTTCTTGCTGGTATTTAGTTATTGGTATTTTTACGGATAAAATGTCAGAACGGAATTCTCGAAATTTGTCTGATATTTACAATTGTTAAATAAGTTATTCAGTAAGGGGAAAGGAGTATGACATATAAGAATAAAATAATATAGTATAATATTTACAATTGAAACGTGTGTCTACTCATTAGGGCTAAAGGAGTGTTTCGAAAATGAAGTAGACTCTTCTTGATCAATAGGCACTGACATATTTAAGAAAAAAATGAAAGAACGAACTTTTCGTAAATTTTCTCTGATTTACAATTGAAAGTGATCCATTCAGGAAAACGAAAGGAGTGTTTGGACGATTGAGCAGATCCTTGCTAATCGTGTTACTGTCATATTCAATAACAAAACGAGATGACCGAAAGACGAAAATCGTCAGATATTTACAAGATATTAGTGTGTTGAGTAGAGCGAAGGATGTGTTTTTATTATGAAAAAAAGACTATTGATAAAAGTTGTTACTGAACTATTTTAGGATAATATGAATTAATGGAATTGTGTTAGTTAGTCACATATTTGCAATTCAAATGTAGGTCTATTCAGTAGAGCCAACGTTTTGATTACCAAAGGAGAGTTTGGAGGTTGAAGTAGACTAACTGATCATTTGTTACTGAGTATTGAATAATAAAGTAAGAGATGGGATTTGTCGTACTTTGTCTGACATTTTCAAGTGAAATTGAGTCCATTCAGTAAGGCGAAAGTTGTGTTTGCTAGATGTAGAGGACTCTAGTTGATCGTTAGTTACTGAGATATTCAAGAATAAAATAAAAAAAAACGGATTTGTCGTAAGTAGTCAGATCTTTACAATTAGAATGTTAATATATTGATAGGAGTGAGGAGTGTTTGCAATGTGAACCCGACTCTTGCTGAAAGGTAGTTGAAGATATATTTGAGAATATAATAAAAGAACTTGATTGTCGTAAACTGTGAAATATGAAAATATAAAAAGTGAGTTTAATCAGTAGGGGAAAGGGGTGTATGGATCATGTAGCAAACTGTTGCTAATAGTTAATTGGTGACATTTTTAAAATGAAAGAACGGAGTTTACGTAAAATGTCAGATATTTACAATTGACTAGTGGTTCCATTTAGTAGAAGATTAAGCACACTCTTGCTAATTGTTAATTCAAGACTTATTTAAGAATAAATAAATAACGGAATTGTCCGTCAGATATTTTCTATTGAAAAGTGAAATCGTTCAGTAGAACGTAAGGAGCTTTTTGAAAATTAAGCCGACTCTTGCTGATCGTTAGTTACTGACACATTTAAGAATAAAATAAGTGAAAGGAACGGACGTAAATTGACAGATATTTAGAGTTGAAAATTGAGACCATTCAGTATGGGGAAGGGAGTGTTTCAAAGATGATGCAGAATCTTGCTAAACACCAGTTACTGACATATTTAAGAATAAAACGAAATAACGGAATTGTAAATTAGACATTTTCAAGTGAAAAGTTTTTGCTTTCAATAGGGCGAAAGGAGTGTTTGGAAGGGTTAGTAAAATCTGGATGCTGACACATTTAAGGATAAAATGAAAGTACAGAATTGTCGTACATTGTAAGTTATTTGTTTTTGAAAAGGGAATCTATTTAGCATGGCTAAAGGAGTTTTTGGAAGATGAAGTAGACCCTATTTGATTATTACTTATTGTCATTTGTAAGAATAAGATGATAGAACGGAATTAATGCAAATGTTCATACATTTACACCTTAATGTGAATGTTCAATAGGGTGTAATTGTAGCAAATTGTCACATATTATAATAAAAAGGCCAGTCTATTCAGTAGCGTAAAAGGAGTGTTTAAAACGGAAGTAAACACTTGCTAATCGATCGATGCTTACATATTTAAGAATGAAATCAAAGTACGGGACTTAGTAAATTATAAAAATATTATAAAATTGAAAAATGAGTCCATTCACTAAGGAGAAAGAATTATTTCGAAGCTGGAGTAGACTCTTGCTTGAGCGGAATTGCCACCCGTTGTCAGATATTTAAAATTAAAAAGGGAGTGTAGCCGGGCGAAATTAGTGTTTCGAAGGACATAAATACATATTAAAGAAAAAAGAAAGAACGTAATTATCGTAAATTGTTAGGTATATAAAACTGGTAAGGGTGTCCATACAATAAACCGAAAAGAGTGTTTGGCGGATGAAGCAGAATTTTATTGATTGTTAGTTACTGTCATATTTCACAATAAAATGAAATAACGGAGTTGTAATTTTTCAAAAAAAAACTATTGGAAAGCGTCTTCAGTAAAGCAAAAGGAGTGTTTGGAATCTGAAGTACTATTTCTAATCGGTAGTTGCCGACATATATGCGAATGAAATAAAATAATAGAATTGTCGTATTTTGTCAGGTATTGACAATTGCTGAGTGAATCCATTGATTAAGTGGAAAGGAGTGTTTGGAAAACGAAAGAGGGTCTTGTTGATAGTTATCATATCTAGGAATAAATTGAATAAACGCAATAATTGTAAATTGTCACTTGTTAACAATTAAAAATAGTCCTATTCTGCAAGACTAAAAGAGTGCTTAGGAGGTCAAACTGCTTCTTGATGATTGTTAGTTCAAGACTTATTTAAGAATAAAATAATGAACGAATTGTCATAGTAAGGTATTTTTTAACTGAAAAGTGTATGCATTCAAAATGGCGAAGGGAGTGAATGCAAGCTGATGCAGACAGTTGGCGATCGTTAGTTGAAGTCATGTCATAGAGGAAAATGAAAGATCGAAATTCTAGAAAACTGTCAGATATTTGCAACTGAAAATTAGGTAAACTAAGGAGGGCGAAAGTGTGTTTGGGAGCAGTAGCAGAGTGTTGCTAGGAGTTAGTTACTAAAATATTTGAGAATAAAATGATAAACGGAATCATCGTAATTTAGAAGGAACGGAATCTTCAAATAATTACAATTGTTAAGGAGTCCATTCAGTTAGGCAAAAGGATCGTTTGGAGGATAATGTTTCTTAGTTACTGACATTTTTTAAAAATTAAACGTATAACGGAATTGTCGTAATTTGTAAAATACAATTGAATAATGACTCTAATTAATAAGGACTAAGGAGTGTTTGGAAGCTGAAGTAGATGCTTGCAGATCGGTAGTTACAGACATATTTAAGAATAAAGTGAGAGAAGGGAAAGACATAAATTCTCAAATATTTACAATTGAAAAGTTAGTACATTGAGTAGAGCGAAATGTATTTGGTATATAAAGTACTAATAATCGTTTGTTACTGAAGTATTTTAGGATAATATGAGATTCCAATTGTCGTAGTTTGAAGATATTTACAATTCGAAAGTGTCTACTCGGTAGGGTGAAAGAAGTGTTTGGAAGTGAAGTAGACTCATGCTGATCGTTAGTTCAAGACATATTTGTGAATAAAATGGATTTCTGTAACCTGTCAGATATTTAACATTGAAAGGTGACTCCATTCAGTGGGCTAAATCAAGTGTCTGCAATATGTAGCAACTGGTTCCGATCGTTACCAGCCGACACATCTAAGACTGAAATGAAATTAATTATAAATTGTTACATATTTACAATTGAAAAGTTAATAGGGAAAAGAAAAGTTAGGAAGTTGTAATACACTCTCATTATCATTAGTTAGAAACTTAACTATTAACGGGATGATCTACCTTTTCTCGGCACAAAAAATTTATATTGGACCTTATGGGGAGAATGTGGCTACCGAATTTCCTCATTTTCTAAGGAACTAGCTATCTCTAATGGGAAAGAAAAATTTTGCAGCATTCTACAGAAGTTAATTAACGGGTTGAAATACTTAAATTGTATATTTGTCTGCTAGTTTAGCAGAAATAAATTATTAAAAAATAAATAAATTAGTTTCTTTTTATACAAAATATAATATGTCTAACTTTGGAACCAATCCAACATTTTTGGTTCATTCCTTGAGAAGAAACGACGCTAATAGTTTTAATCGCAACCCTATCTGATACGCCAATTAAAAAATAGTATTTTAATATAAGTATTAAAGTCCACCTGTCAAGAAGTTTGGCAAGGGTAAGGCATCCGCGCCCACCCTTGTCTTTTGTTTTCATCCCGAGAGATATGAAGGGAAGGCTCTTTACAAATCTCTTTCAGCTATGTACACAGACCGTTTTCACAGCAGGTGTCAATTCGAATGTAAGCATCCTGTCCTCACGTTCAATAACTCAAGTTCGGCCACTTTCTCTCTTTTTCCTCTCTTCCGAGGAGGTGTTTCTACCCTGTAAGAAAATTATAGATATGTAAAGAAAATGGTGATCAATTATTTCTGATAGCCAGATGATAGACAAGCATTCTAAAATGCCTTTGAATTCCAAAAATGTATCGACCATAACTTTACCATCTGGTTGTTTTCAGGAGGCAAAAGTTATATTATTATTATTATTATTATTATTATTATTATTATTATTATTATTATTATTATTATTATTATTATTATTATTACTATTATTATTATTATTAGGAGTTAGAGTGCAAAGCCTCGAAGATACAAATGGCACCATTGGCTAAACATACACATAGCTGCCCCATTCAGAATATCCCTTTGTGCTTTAGAAAACATGCTATAACAATGCGCCCCTCGGGAAAATCTAATTCAACTCTTATTGACCTCAGTAGCGCTTACTAATAGCGTAAATGCCAATTATGGTAGAAAGATCAACTACATTTGGAAGTAGGAACAGGGATTGGCCGAATCACAGAAATCTTACTGTCGTCACGGGCTGTAAAAGGTAATATATGTCATTCGGGTCAGTTCAAGACGATTCTTAGTGCACGTACGGATACAGCAGCTGTAAATTCCTGGACATTGTAGAGAGTTGTCACAGGAAAACATAAGAGTAGAAGAAACTCTACTTAGAATTTGGTAGAGGAGATAATAGAGCAGAAACCTAGAGCTGCAGGTTCTTCAAGAAACTCAAGAATGTAAAAGAGAAGAGACCCTAAAAGAGGCGCTTGTTTAAATGAGAAATCTCAAACTAATTTCGTGATCAAAGGTTTGCAGTGCTATCCTAGAAATGTTGGATACTACAAGTGTCAATAGTTGAGTAATTGTGTTAGAATCATGTACAATAGTCTATTACAGAAAAAAGTCGATAGAAGTTATTCAAAGAATTCATGTAATTTGTCAAAATTATTTTCAAAGACTTAGCCTTCAATGTGAATGCATAACTAGAAAATAAAGATTATACGGGGGGGGGGGCAGTCAAAAAGTTCCTGGAATATTTTTGTAGTCATTTATTACCACGTACAATAGTCTATTATAGTCTGCATATATATATATATATATATATATATATATATATATATATATATATATATATATATATATATATATATATATGTTTGTATGTATTAATGTGTGTGTCGTGGATGAATAGTTACGCTCATCCCTTATAATCAAGGAGTCCCTTGTTTGATTCCCGATGGAGACACAAGTGGTTCGGATCCTACGTTAAGCTGTAGGTCCCTCCCATAGGACGTCATCATTCTGAACGTATGTTCTTTTCTGCGTATCGTGCTTCTTGTTTCAATTCTTTAGGATAAATCGAGACTGGCAGTGCATAGCCTTAGCGGGAAACGAAAACGTCAAAGAAAACAGGGCTTTGCTCCCTTGTCCCCATATAACAATCCATATAACACCGTTCCAAATGGGTCTTATAGGAGCTATCATGGCAACATTTTTGTATAAGACAATTGGTGTGTGTCGTCTGCATGGTTGTCTGGGGACAAAAAATGGCAAACATGTTTTTCAATAAATAAATATATAAATAAAAGAAAACGTGCATTTTTCAATTCCCATATCCTCGTCCTAAGAAGGCGCTTAGCGCAACGAGCCTAAACTTTAAATGCTTTTAAGTTTGTTCTTTTTTGCGTATTCTGCTTCTTGTTTCAACTCCCTAGGACAGTGATGATTCAGGGGTGGTTCTGGGGGGGGGGAATTCTCCCAAGAGCTACGAAATTCACCCTCGGGTACTTGAGATCGCATAAATTTCTGTGGATCACGCAATTTTTAGTCGCTTTCCCCTCTCTGCGTGGTTCCTCCAGAGGAAATGATATGAAATTAACGCTGCTATAGGATAATTAGAGATTGTCTTACAGTGCTTAGTCTTAGCGAAGTAACCACGGAAAACCAGAAATATCACAAAAATAGGGCTTTTGCTCCGCTGTTCCCCCGTGAAAATGCACGGTTTACACATAACACAGATTGGATCTGACAGGGATACTTAGAGAACGCCTTATAGAGGATTTGAGGTGCAGTGTTGTCTGCGGACAAGGAGGCAAAACCGTGTTTTTCATTACAAAATGGAGTATTTTAAATTTCCCTCGCCACATCAGGAGACGCTTCTTCAATGAGACCGTATCCTGCCTCTTTCTCCCATTCTCTAGGCTCTAGGCCAATTAGGGCTGACAGGCATTTGAATAAGTCCATTACTTGATTGCCTGCTAATTAGCCATCATATTGGCTGCCATATTGGATTTAAACAAATGTTCTCTCATGTTACCATGTTAAAATATGTTTTGTAATGAAAGCTACCAGAAAAAGTAGGTTTCGTTTAGTCCTGAGGAAGTACGCTATATCCTAGAGTAATGCGTGCATATACACATTTGTAACATTGTACAGTTAATCGTTAGACAACAGTGTTCCCAGGTTGTAAGGTTTCTAAGTGGCAATAAACAATGCCATATTTAAATTCATTGGCCTCAGAAACCTATACTTTGAAACCAAAATTATCTTTCTAAATGCCTTGGTTCACGATCTCTCTCAATATTAAATCCAGAAACAAGTTCTGATTCACCTTCTGCAAAATCAAAATGAGTGCGATTAGTTTCTATATATATAGAGAGAGAGTCACTAGTGTATGCTATAATCTTTGTCCGGAAGGGGAAAAAATCTCAAAAGCGTTTTCTGATATATACTGTTCTTCCCGTGAAAAGAGGATAGTTCACACCACATCGTCCAGTCTCTTAGTATGGAACCATTGAGGGAGAAAAACTCAATAAAGCTAACAAATTTGGCAGCTGACAGGTAATCTCAGAAACTGGTCGAGAACCTGTTTCATTCAGACATCCACACCCTTCCCCACCATTTCACCAACCCCCGCCCTTACCGCGGCCAAGCTTACAGTGAGGCGTGACTTACCCTCGTCAAACTTTGACAGGTGGACTTTAATACTTATATAGTTACAAAATACTATTTTCTTAATTCGCGTATCAGATATGGTTGTGATTGAAACTATTAGAGCCGTTTCTTCTCAAGGAATAAAACAAAAAAAGTTGATCTTTCTACCATAATTGGTTCCAAAGTTAGACATATAATTTGTATAAAAAGAAACTAATTTATTTATTTATTAATAATTAATTTCTGCTAAACTAGCAGACAAATATACAATTTAAGTATTTCAACCCGTTAATAAACTTCCGTAGAATGCTGCAAAATTTTTCTTTCCCATTAGAGATAGCTAGTTCCTTAGAAAATGAGGAAATTCGGTAGCCACATTCTCCCCATAAGGTCCAATATAAATTTTTTGTGCCGAGAAAAGGTAGATCATCCCGTTAATAGTTAAGTTTCTAACTAATGATAATGAGAGTGTATTACAACTTCCTAACTTTTCTTTTCCCTATTAACTTTTCAATTGTAAATATGTAACAATTTATAATTAATTTCATTTCAGTCTTAGATGTGTCGGCTGGTAACGATCGGAATCAGTGGCTACATATTGCAGACACTTGATTTAGCCCACTGAATGGAGTCACCTTTCAATGTTAAATATCATCCCGTTAAGTGAAAGGAGGGACTTTTCGTAAATTGGTTGTCATTTCCAAATGAAAAGTCTTCAGTGGGACGAAAAGAGTGTTTGGAAGGTGAAGTAGTCTGCTGCTAATAGCTAGTGGTCCAGATATTTAATAATGAAGTGATAAAACGGGAGTGTCGTAAATTATCATATATTTAAAAGAGACAGGCGAAAAGAGTGCTTCCAAGCTGATGCAGACTGATGCCGATCGCTAGTTGAAGGCATAGTTAAAAACAAAGTGAAAGAAAGAAATTCTCGCAAAGTTTTGGAAATTTAGAATAGAAAAAAGTGAGTAAACTAAGCTGGGCGAAAGCAAGGTTTGGAAGCTGAACCAGAGTCTTGATGGTTATTAGTTACTGTAATATTTAAGAATAAAATGAAATAATGGAATGATCGTAATTTTTCAGTTTTTTACAACCGAAATGTGAGTCTATCGAGAAGGGCCAAAAGACAGTTTGGAAGCTGAAGAAATCTTTTGCATATTGGTGGTTATCAACATACTTAAAAAGAAATCTAGGAACTGAGTAGTTGTAAATTAAGAGATATTTACAATTGAAAAGTGAGTCCACTCAGCAGGGCAAAAAAATGAGGAAGCTGAAGAATGATTCATGCAGATTGTTAGTTACGGAATGGTCGTAATTTTTCAGATTTTCGCTATTGAAAGTATGACCTTTCAGTACGGCGAGAGGAGTGTTTTCGAAGATGAAGCACACGTTTGTTAATGGTTAGATATTGATACATTCAGAATAAAATGAAATAAACCTTTTGTAATTGTTAAGATATTTAAAATTGAACTGTTATTACAATATATAGTGCGAAATTATTGGTTTGGGGGCTTAAGTAAGTAGACTCTTGTCGGCCGTTAGTTACTGAATAGTAATTTAGGTATAAAATAAAAGAATGGAAATTTAGTAAATTGTGAGATATTTACAATTGTAAGATATTGCATTCAGTAGGGCAAAAAGAGATTTTAGAAGACGAAGCAGAATCGTTCTGATCGTTGTTTACTGACATACTTATGAATAAAATGAAAGAAAGCAACTGTTATAAATTTCAGGTAACAATTGAAAAGCAATTCTATAAGCTGGGCGAAAAAAAATGATTGGAAGCTCATGCAGACTATTGCTGATGGTAAGCGCAAGACTTATTTAAGAATTAAAAGCAAGAAAGAGATTATCGTAATCAGATAATTACAATTGAGAAGTGAGGGTATCCAGTATGGCCAAGGGATTGTTAAAAAGAATAACCAGACTCTGGTTAATCGTATGTTACTGACATATTTGAGAATAAAATGAAGAACGGAATAGTCGAAATTATCAGACATTTTCAAACATTTTCTGGAAAATGTAGCACTTTCTTATTGATCGTCATTTACTGACATATCTAAGAATATTATAAAATAAGAGAGTTGTAGCATTTTATAATGCATTTACATTTTAAGAATGATTGCAATATACAGTGCCAAAGAACTGCTTGTAATCTAAAGTGTTAGTTAGTGACATATTTAGGAATAAAATGGACAAACGCAATAAGTTGTAAATTGTCACATATTTATAATTTAATAGTGAGTACATTCAATCAGGCGAAAGGAATTCCCGAAAGCTGATGCAGACTGTTGACGATCACTAGTTCAAGGTATACTTAAGATTAAAATGAAAGAACGGAATAATGCAAAGTTCTAAGATATTCACAAATGTTGTCAGTTAATTCAGTAAGGTGAAAGAAGTGATTGGAACATGTAGCTGGGTTTTTTGATTGTTAGTTACTGACGATTAAGATAAAAATGAAATAACGGATTGTCGAAAATTCTCAGGCATTATGAGTTGAAGAGATTCAATTCAGTAGACGAAGTGACACGACACTTACTGATACACGACACTGATATACGACACTCAGTTATCGTATATCGTAACACTATACTTGACGTAAGTGAAAATTGTCGTAAACTGTCAAAAATTACAATTGAAAAGTGACTTTATTCCGTAGCGGGAAAGGAGTGTTTGGAAGAAATGGCAGACTCTGGATGATCGTTAGTTAATGACATATTTAAAAATGAAAGAACGGAGTTGTCGTTGATTGCCAGATATTTACAATTGAAAAGTGCATCCATTCAGTAGAAAGAAAGCGGTGTTTGGAAGATTAAGCGTACTGATTTTGAATGTTAGTTGCTGACATATTAAAGAATTAAATACAAGAATGGAATTTTCGTTATATGTCAGATTTTTACATTGAACATTGAGCCATTCATTAGAATCACAGGAGGGTTTGGAAGCTAAAGTAGAGTCCTGCCGATCGTAAGATATTTTTAAGAAAAATTGATACAACGAAGTTGTTTTCAAATGTAGGATATTTGAACTTGAATAGTGATTCCATTCAGTAGGATAACAGAAGTGTTTGGAACTTCAATGAGACACTTCTTGATCATTACTTACTTACGTATTTAAGATTAAAATGAAAGTACGGGATAGTCGTAAATTGTCAGATATTTACAATTGAAAAGTGAAGCAATTCAGGAAAAAGATCGGAGTCTTTCTTGAATGTGGCACACTCTTGCTAATCGTTGGTTTCTGAGATACTTAAAAATAAAATGAAACAACGGAATTATAAATTTTTGATTCTCTCTGATGAAATTTGAATCTATACGGTAGGGAGAAACGACTGTTTAGAAGAATACACTGAATACACTCACTTTTCAATTGTAAATATGAGACAATTTAGACAATTCCGTTCACTCATTTTACTCTTAAATATGTCAGTATCAAATGAATAGCTTCATTCACCGAAAACACCTTTCGACCTACCGAGTGGACTCAGTTTTCAATTAATGAAAATTGGCAATTTACGACAATTCACCTTTCTATTTTATTCATAAATATGTCAGTAACTTACGGTTAGCAAAATTCTAATTTCTACAACTTCTAAACCCTCCTTTGGCCCTATATATTGGAATTACTTTTCAATTAAAAATATCTGAGAAAATACGGCAACTGTGTTATAATATTTTTTCTCTTAAATATGTCAGTAACTAACCATCAACAAGTCTCATTGAACTTCCAAACAATAATTTCGCCCTTTCGAGTGGACTCAATTTTCAATTATAAATTGACAATTTTCCAGAATTTCTTTCTTTCATTTTACTCTTAAATAAGTAATAAGTAACCATCATCGAGAGTATCTTCATCTTCCAAAGATTTCTCTCGTTCTGATAAGTACACTTACTACTCAATTTTAAATAGCTGACAAAGAACGACAATGGCCTCACTTTTCTGTTGTCAATGTCTGTAAATTTACGATAATTACATTCATTCAATTATTACATACATTCCAAACAGTCCTTTCGCACTGCTAGGTAGACACAATTTTCATTTGTAATATCTGACAATTTTCAAGAACTATTTTTTTTAAATGAACGCCAACAGTTTGCATCAGCTTCCAAGCACTCCTTTGCCCTTAGTGAATGCACTCACATTTTACTTGTAAATATCTGACAATTTATGAGTTTTTCTTTTCTCATTTTCTTTTTAAATATGTCAGTAACTAAAGATCGTCTAGAGTATGCTTAATCTTCCAAACACGTCTTTCCTTCTACTGAATGGATTCACTGTTCAATTGAATATATCTGAATACGATAATTCCGTTAATTCGTTTATTCCTAAATAAGTCTTGAACTGACGATCAGCAAAGGCTGCTGAATCTTCGTAATACTCCATTCGCCTGCTGAATGGGATCAATTATCAATTGTACTTACTGACAGTTTAAAACAACTCCGTTCTTTAACTTTATTCCTCAATATGTCAGTAACAAAACGATCAGAAACAGTGTCTTACATGTTCCAAACACTCGTTTGCCCCTAATGAATGAACTTACTTTTAATTTGTATTTTTGGCTACCACAATTAAGTGCTTTCATTATATTCTAACATATGTTTTCAACAACAGACAGGATAAACTTCCAAGCACTTGTTGCACCCTATTGAATGGACTGACTTTTCAATTGTAATTATCTGATAATTTAAAAATTTCCTTCGAAAATTCAAATTGGAAATACTTTTTTCACCCTACTGAAGAGACCCTTTTCAATACTTAATATTTGACAAATTACGACAATACCCTCATTTCATTTTATTCTTAAATATGTCTTGAACTTTTCATCAGCAAGAGTCTGCTTGAGCTTCCAATACTCCTTTCGGCCTACTGTATAGACACTTTTTCAATTGTATATATATCTGACCATAAACGAGAATTCCGTTATTTCTTTGTATTCTTAATTGCGTCGGCAACTAACGATCTGCAAGGGTCTCCATCAGGTTGTAAACCCTCCTTTCGATCTACTGAATATACTCGCTTTTCAATTAGAAATGTATGATAATTTACAACAATTGCGTTTTTTTCTTTTATTCTTATATATGTCGGCAAATCTGCAAGAGTCTGCTACATCTTGCAAACTCCTTTTACGAAATTAAGTGAAATCTCTTTTATATTTAGAATGACAGAGAATTTACGACAATTCCGTTCTTTCGTTTTAATCTTAAATATATCAGTAACTAACAAGAGTTTATCTTAGTTTCGAAACACTCGTTACGCCCAACTGATAAGATTCGCTTTTCAATTTTATATATTTGACAATCTATTACAATTCCGTTCCTTAATTTTATTCTTCAATATGTCAGTAACTAATGATCTACAAGAGTCTGCTTTATCCACCATACACTCCTCCGCTTTACTGAATGTCACCAGTTATAAATATCTGACAATTTACAATTTTGTTCATTCATTATATTTTTATATATGTAATAAGTAACGATCAGCGAGAGAAGCTTCCTCTTCCGTACACTCTTCTCGCCCTGTTGAGTAAACTCACTTTTCAATTCTAAATATCTACAAAGAACGACAATTCTGTTCTTCCATTTCTTAAATATGTCAGTATGGAACGATCAGCAAGAGTTTACTAAAGCTTGCATCATACCTTTCGCCCTATTGAATAGAATAACTTTACAATTCAAAATGTCTGACACTTTTCGAGGATTCCGTTCTTTCACTTTATTCTTAATTCTTTCATTAACTAACAATTAGTAAGAGTTTGTTTCATCTTTGAAATAGACCCTTCGCCATACTGAATGACCTCACTCTTCAATATTAAATATCTTTAAAATTACGACAATTCTGTCCTTTCATTTGTTCTTAAAAATGTCACTAACGAACAAGAGACTTCAACCTAAAACACATTTTTTGCTTAACGTAATCGCCACACTTACAAAATGTAAATGTCTGACAATATTCAAGAATTCCGTTCTTTCTTTTTATTCTTAAATGTATCGCCAACTGCCAATCAGCAACAGTTCTTTCTCTCTACTGAATTGAGCCACAGTTAAATTGTAAATATCTGACAAATTACAAAAATTCTGTTGGTTCATTTTATTCTTAAATATATCAGTAATTATGAAACAAGATGAGATATATTCATATTCCAATACTCCTTTCGTTTTACTGAATGGACTCAATTGTAAATATCTGACAGTTTTAATACAATTCTGTTCATTTCATTCTTAAATATGTCGACAATTATGGTCCAGAAAGGGTCTACTTCTACTTCGAAGCATTACTTCCCTACTATATAGGCTTATATTTTAATTATAAAAATTTTACAAATTACGACAGTTAAATTAGTTTATATTATCGTAAAATTGTTCAATAACTAACGATTATCAAGAGTCTGCTTTATAAACGAAAGGCACCTTTCACCCTACTCAATGGACTAACTTTTCATTTGTAAATAACTGACAATTTACATCTTTCCGTTCTCTGATTTTATTATTAAATATGTAGTAACTAACGATAGCAAGAGTCTGCTTAATATTTCAGACACTTGTTTCGTTACACTGAATGGAATCACATTTCACTTGAAAATGTCAGACAATTTTCAACTATTCCGTTCTTCATTCTCAGTAACACGATTCTCACTAAATATCTCAGTAACTTACGATTAGCAAGAGTCTGCTAATTCTTTGAAACATTCCCTTCGCCACACTGAATGGCCTCATTTTTTAATTGCCGTTCTTTCATTTCATTCTTAAATATGTCAACAACTACCGATCAGCAAGGGTCTACCTCAGGTTCCAAGCAGTCGTTTGACATACTAAATAGAATCAGTTTTTAATTATATATATCTGACGCTCTACGACAATTTAATTATATTATTATATATATACTAAAAAATTTCAGTTACTAATAATCTTCAGCAGTCTGCTTTACATACCAAAACACAGATTCGCACTTGTAAATAGACTAACTTTTTCAATGTTATATATGTGACAAAATATACATGTTCCGTTCTATCATTTTATACCAAAATATGTCACTAATTAAACGATCAGCATGAGGCTGCTGATGCTAATGTTCCAATAACTCCTTTCGTTCTACTTAATGGACTCACATTCAATTGACGATAATTTCTTTCTTTCATTTAATTCTTTCTTCCATTTCTTCATTGCTTTACATACCTAAACACAGCTTCGCTGTAGTAAATAGACTAACTTTTCAATTGTAAATATCTGACATTTTTCGAATTTTAAATATGTCAGCAACTAACTATTAGCAACAGTCAGTTACATGATTTAAACACTCCTTTAGCCTACTGATTGAACTCACTTTTTATATGTTAATTTTTGACATCTTACAACATTGAGTTCTTTCATTATATTCTCAAATATATCTTCAACTTGCGTTCAGCAACAGTCTTGTTCACATAGCAAAAACTCCTCACCCTTATGAATGTATTATTTTTGTAATTGGAAAAATCTGACAATTTACGACAATTCCGTTCTTTCAATTTTTCTCGAATATCTCAGCAACTAGTGATCAACAAGACTGCTACATCTACGATACAGAAGCTTCGCTTTCCTGAATGGTCTCAATTTCATATGAAAATATCAGCCACCTTACGTCAATTCCGGTCTATTACTTTATACTTAAGCATGTTGGTAACAAATGATCAGTTAGTATCCTTCAACTTACAAACTCTCCTTTCGATAGAATGGAACTACCTTTCATTGTAAAAACAAATAAGATATGGAAATTCTATTATTTTACTCTTAAATACGTCGGTAACTAACCATCATGACAGTGTATTAAAGCTTGTAAACCCTCCTTTCGGTTTAGTGGTTGGACTGTTTTCTATTATAAATATCTATTATAAATACACGATAATTTTGTCCTATAATTCGATTCTTATATATGTCTTCAAGTGATGATCTGCATGAATCTGCTCAAACTTCCAAACACTCCCTTTGACGTACAGAACTTTTTCACTTTTGAATTGTAAATATCTGACATTTTAAGACAAATCCGTTATATCATTTTTATTTAATTCTTTTAATAACAAATGATCTGCGAGATTCTGGTTTACCTGTTCAGTTGACACATTTCTCAGTTGTAAATAACTGAGAAATTCCGGAAATTCCGTTATTTCATTTTCTTCTTAAATATGTCAGTTGCTAAAGTCAGCCAAGGTCTGCTTAATCTTCAAACACTCCTTTCGCTTTCCTGATTGAACTTGCTTTTCAAATGTAAATGAGAGACAATTAAAGACAATTTCATTCCTCTACTTTATTCTTAAACATGACAGTAACTATCGGTCAGCCAGTCTAGTTCAGCTTCCAATCACAAAGTTTGCCGTACTCAGTGAACTTACTTTTCAGTTGTAAATGTCGCACAAATTACGGCATTTCCATTCATTTATATTATCCTAAAATAGTTCAGTAACAACTACTATTAACAGTCTTCTTTTTATAATAAGAAAACACCTCTCACCCTAGACAATGAAGTAAATAATCAATTGTAAATATCTGACAAATTAAGACAATTCCGTTTTTCACTTTATTCTTAAATAAATCATACTCCTTTTCCCTTACTGAATGACTCACTTAACAATTGTAAATATCTAATAAATTTCGACTTTTAATTTCTTTCATTTTTTTACTAAATAGATCAGTAACTAATTACCACCAAAAACCTACTAGAGCTTCCAAACACTCATTTCGTCCGACTTAGTTTACTCAATTTTTAAGAATAAATATAAGAAAATTAAAGACAATTCCATTCTATCGCTTATTCTTAAATACGTTAGTAAGTAATGATCAACAAGAGGCTCCTCATTTTCCAAACTTTCGCTACGCCTACTGAGTGGACTCACTTATCAATTGTAAATATCTCAAAATTTACAACAATTTCGTTTTTTTTTTTAATTCTAAATTTGACAGCAACTAAAGATTAGCAACAGTGTGATATGTCTTACAAACTCTCCCTTTACCCAAGTGAATGGAATCACTTTGTGAATGTCAGAGAATTTACGAAACTGTTCTGTCGTTTATTCTTCAATATGTCTTCAACCAAATATTACCAAGAGTCTGCTTCAGCTTCCAATACTCCTCTCAGCTTACCAGACTTGATTTCCAATAGTAAATATCCGAAAAATACAATTCCGTTATTTCATATTATTCTTAAATATATCAGTAATTAACGACAAGTTGGAGTCTGGTACAAATTCCAAACACTCCTTTTGCCGTGCTCAGTTTACTCACTTTTCAATAGTAGATATCCGACAATTATCGAGAATTGGTTCTTTCATTTTGTTCTTAAGTATGCCATCAACTAAAGATCTCCAAGATTCTGCATCGGCTTCCAAACACTCATTTCACAATGTATGAACTAACTTTTCAACTCTAAAAATCTAAAAATTTAAGACAATTTCTTTTTTAAATTTCATTCTTAAATATGTCCACATATACGACCACTAAGAGTCTACTTCTGCTTTGAAATACCCCTTTGGCCCTAATGGAAAGACTCACATTTCAACAGATATTTCTCCCAAATTGCGGCAAATTTATTATTTCATATTATTCTAAAACAGTTAAGTAACTAACGATCATCAAGAGTATGCTTTATATACCAAAAAGACACCGTTCGCCCCACTAAAGGGACAAATATTTCAGTTGTAAATACCTTACAATAATAGTTATTCCAGTCTCTCATTTTCATTTAAATATGTCATTAACTAACGATAAGTAAAAATCTGCTTAATCTTCCAAACACTACAATGATCTACTGAATTGAATACTGTTTTAGTTCGTAATGTCAGAGAATTGTCGACAATTCTTTTCTTTCATTTATTTCTTAAATATGTCAGTAACTATAGATCAAGAAGATCCAGCTTCATCGTCTAATCACTCCTTTCGCCCTACTGAATCGACTGACTTAACAAATATAAATATCCGACAACTTTGCAGAGATTCGTTCTCTTACTTTAATTTAAGTGTGCCTTACACTAGCGATCGCCATCAGTTTGCATTAGATTTCAAGGATTCTTTTGGCCGTAGTGAGTAGACTTTATTTAATTGTAAATATGTCATAATTTACTACAATTGCGTTAATCCAATTTTTTCCTGAATATGCCACTAACTAACGACCTGCAAGACTCCGCTCAGATTCTAACTCCATTTGCGTTTCTTGCTGTATTCACGTTGCACTTTTAATTTTCATAATTATTTTTTTCTTTTTTTCTTAGCTATGACTTAAACCACCATTGAAAGGAGTATGCATGAGATTCAATAAACACCTTTGACTTTAGTGAATAGACTAATCTTTAAATTCTGAATATCAAATAATTTACGTGTATTCCTCTCGATGAATTTAATCTAAAATAATTTAGTAATTAACAATTACGAAGAGTAAGCTCTGTGCAACTTCCACTACATTCATCATCCCAATGGACTCAATTCAACATTATAAAAATGTGACTGCTCCGTTCGTTCCTTTGGTCCTACGTATGATAGTTAGTAGCGATCAAAAAGGGCCTGCATCATCCGCCAAACACCATATTGGCCCTACAGAATGGGCCAAGTAATAAGTGTTTACCTACTAATAAGTGTTTACCTACTCGTCATAAAGGAAGAGATGGGGGTACCAATACGCACTGATTTTTGGGTATTATCTGAAGTTACTACATGTTGGGTTCTACCTTCATTATTAATCTGTCTCTCCCTATTGGGGAGTCTTCCAGAACCTTGTCCTCTATTATTAAACTGATCTCTATTTGGGTAACGACTTCCACGACGGAATCTATTTGCTTGATTCCGAAATTGACCCTGATTTTGTCCATTTCGACAGTCACGGGCATAGTGTCCGTATTTACCACAGGAAAAACACGGTATGCCATTGATGTTCATATCTTGAAATTTTCGAATAAGTTAGGGCGGGGAGCTCTTGATCCACGTCTTCGAGGATTATAATAACTCTGTGTTTCACGGTTTTTCGATACACTCTGTCAATTAGAATCTAACTTGGGTTGACTAAATTCTAAATTAGGGAGTTCCAGGAATGCATCAGAGAGGGCACGTAAATCTGCTTGAACCTTTGTAGATTCATACAGTTTAAGCAATCAATCGACTTCGTCTACTCTATCTGGCTCACGCTTAATGACAAATTCCAGAGCACTGGGGTCCAATCCCTTTAATATGTGTCGTTTTCGTTCAGTTTCACTCATGTTAGGATCTGCTTTATTGCATAATCGTAATACAACATAAATATATTCGGAGAAACTCTCATGGGGTGTTTTTTCCGTCTTGCCAGTAAGCCAAATGGTTCACTAAGCTTAGAGGAGGCTGCAAGGGCCTTCTTAATTGACATTCCAGATCTTCAAATTTTGCCAGAGTAACAGTGTCTCCTTCTTCATGTAATGCCAATCAGAAGCACTTACATGCAAGTACGCGGGCAAGAAAGTTTTGTACTGTTTCGTACCAAGAATAAAATGTTTTGTACCAGTCCCAAAATGTCCCAAATTCAAACTTCTAATTTGGGATACATAAACAAATCTCAGTCCCATAAACGCATATATCAATGATAATGGTCTCAAAGTTTTGTAATCTTTTGTACCAGCAATAAAAAGTTTTCTACCTGTCCCCAGATGTCCCAATTCCGCATTCTAATGCGGAATACTAAGGTCATGTTTGATTTCCACATAGCCCGATTTCTTTCAAAATCGTCTCATTAGATAAACGAAGTTTTGTACTGTTCTGTACCAACAATAGAAAGTTTGAACCAGTCCGATAATGTCCCAAATTCAGGCTTTCTTTATCTAATGAGACTATTTGGAAAGTAATCGAGGTATGTGAAACTCCATATCGACAGTGTTCCGCATTAGAAGATGGAATTTGGGACATTGGGGAAAGATACAAAACTTTTTATTGTTGGTACAAAAGAGTACAAAACTTTCTTTATGTAATCAGGCCACCTTAATGGAAATCAGCAAATGTTGAACTTAGAGGTCAAGTTGGAGTTCGAAAGTAAAATCTAAAATTTGGGACATCTTGGGACTGGTACAAAACATTACTGTTAGTAGAAAACAATATAAAACTAGTACAAAACTCTGGTACAACTTTTATTTGTAAATTCTTATTTACAAAACTGAGATAGCTGTTGGCATTTCACATTAGAAAATGAAATGTGGGACATTGTGGGACAGCTACAAAACTTTCTATTTTAGGTACAAGACAGTACAGAACTATATCTAATGAGACGATTTTGAAAAATCAGGCTATGTGGTACTACAATTTGACCTTAGTGTTCCTCATTAGAATGTGTAATTTGGGAATTTGGCGACAGATAGAAAACCTTTTATTGTATGTACAAAACAGTACAAATCTTTTTTATCTAATGAGGCCATTATCATTGATATATGTGTTTATGGGAATAAGATTTGTTTATGTCTCAAATTAGAAGTTTCAATTTGGGAAATTTTGGACTGGCACAAAACTTCTTATTGTTGGTGCAAAACACTACAATTTTTCTTTTTGTATTGAAGCCACTTTGGTGCAAATCGGCGAATGTAGAACTCATAGGTCAAGTTAGAGTTCCACACTAAAATCTAAAATTTGGGACATTTTGGGACTGGTACAAATCTTTTTTATTGTTGGTACAAAGCAGTACAAAATTCTGGTATAAAGTATTTTTGTAAATGGCGATGTGGAACTAGAACATGACCGACCTGAAGCTAATAGTGGTTCCAGACATTCAATTGTCCATTAATGGCTAATGATGCAGTACGACATTTTTGTTAATAGGATCATATAGCACAAATCTTTGACAAAATTCGTTAAGGTGGGGGCAAAAGTTAACGCTGAGTACAGACATTAAATTGTCCATTACTGGCTAATGGATGTGGTACAAAACTTTTTATTGGTGGTACAAAACGCTACAAAACTAGTACAAATTTTAACACTATTTTTAGGAAAATTCGTTATGGTAGGTAAACATGTTAACGCTAGGCCCAGACTTTAAATCATCTATTACTGACTAATGGATGTGGTACAAAACTTTTTATTGGGGTTACAAAACGTTACAAAGCTAGTACAAAGCTTTGACACTATTTTCAAGAAAATTCGTTATGGTGGGGGACAAGTTAACGCTGGTCCCAGACATTAAATCGTCCACTACTGGCTAATGGATGTGGTACAAAAGTTGTTATTGGTAGTACAAAACGGTACAGGAGTAGTAGGAAACATTGACACTATTTTCGGGAAAATTCGCTATGGTGGGGGAACTGGCGGTAACTTGTTCCCCCACTTTGAATCTTCAATTACTTGTTAATGAAGACATTTCAACGTGGTACAAAACTTTTTTTAGTGGTACAAAAATGTTCAAAAATAATACAAAACTTTGGCATTCTTTTCTGAGTAAAACTGGGGGAACAAGTTAACGTAGCTGTTCACAGCACTTCTTGTGCCCTATTGAATGGACTGGATTTTCATCAATAATTCAATAACTAACAACCAGCAAGAATCTGTTCTCGCCCTATTGAATGGACACACTTTTCAATTGTATATATTTGACAATTTATGACGATTCCGTTTTTTAATTTTATTCTTAAATATGTCAGTAACTAACGACCAGAAAGTCTCTGCATCAGCTTCTAACACTTTTTTCGCTCTGCTGAGTGGATTCACTTTTCACTTTTAAATATCTCAGAATTGTTTCTTTCTTATTTTATCCCTAATTATGGTTTAAACTGGGAATCGACAACAGGCTGCATCAGGTTCCTAACACACCTTTCGCCTTACTGATTAGACTGAGTTTTCAATTCTAAATATGTGATAATTTACGACAATTTCGTTCTTTCCTTTTTTCTAAAATAATCTTGTAACTAAAAATCTCCTTTGTGTATGAAACACACCTTTATCCTTACTCCAATGACTCAATTTTCAAATGTAAACATGTGACTAATTATGACTGTTCCGTTCATTTTATTTCTAGATACGTCAGTTACTAGCGATCTTCATTTTTAAAAAACTCCTTTCGCCTTACTGAATGGACTCTCTTTCCAATTGTAAATATTAAAAAAATACGAAAACTCCATTATTTCATTTCATTGTCAAATGTGTGGACAACTACCGGTTAGCAGGAGTTTACTTCATATTCCAAACACTACTTTTGCCCTACAGAATATACTCGCTTTTCAAACTATAACTATCTGAAAATTAGAACTATTCCATTCCTTCATGTTATTCTAAAATGACTTAAACTAACGAACTGCACACTGCTTCAAATTAAGAATAATCCTTCCGCCTTCTAAAAGACTCAGCTTTCAAATGAAACATCTCGCAATATACGAGGAGCATTCAATAAGTAAAGAGACAAATTGCTATAGCTCAATAAAGATTTATTTCAATCTTTCAAAACTAAGGGTGTTTTTCAATATAATCATCCTTTACAGTTATGCATTTGTCCCACCTTTCTTGCAGCTTCCTAATTCCCTTGGCGAAGAAATATTTCGATTTATCCCGAAGCCACCTTTGCACCGCTGCCTTAACTTCCTCATTGTGAGCAAATCTTTTTCCACGTAGGGCGCCTTTGAGTGGTCCAAACAGGTAAAAATCAGATGGAGCGAGGTCTGGGCTGTAGACAGGATGAGGTAAGACCTCCCAACCCAATTCTTGAAGCTTATCTCGGGTCAGCTGGGCTGTATGACGGCGGGCGTTATCGTGCTGAAAAATGACTCCTTTTGACAAGAGTCCAAGGCGGTTGCTCCTGATAGCTGGTTTAACTTTGAGTTCTAGCATCTCAGAATAGTATAGGCTATTGATAGTTCGCTGATCATCAAGGAAATCTCAATAGATTGGACCATGTGAGTCCCAAAAGATGGTCAACAGCACTTTACCAGCGGAAGGTTGAACCTTTAATTTTTTTAGCGAACTGGAGAGCTAGTGTGTTTCCACTCCATACTCTGCCTTTTGGTCTCAGGGTCATAGTGATGGATCCAGGCCTCGTCGCAAGTCACTATCCTTTCAAGAAAAAGCGTCTCCTTCAATCAAACTTCGTTGCGTTAAGGCTTGACAAATGGAAAGCCTTGATTCTTTATGAGCGTCAGTAAGCTGTCTTGGAACCCATCTGGCACACGTTTTTCTGTACTTTAAAATGTTCCTAAGGACATTGTGAACAGTTCCAACACTTACTTGAACTTCCTCAGCTATCATTTCAACAGTAATTCTTCTGTTATCACGAATAAGTTCGTCAATCTTCGATTCCAATGAAGAACCAGAAACTTCCACTGGACGTCCACATCGGGGTTCATCACCTACACTTGTTCGGCCACTTTTAAACCGATAAACCCACTTGTACACATTCGCACGGTTCATACAACTGTTACCGTACTGTCCCAACATTCGAGAAAAAATTTCACTTTGTTTTACACCTTCTGCGACCAGAAACCTAATGACTGAGCGCTGTTCTTCCAAGGTGCAATCTTCTAGAGGACTTGCCATGATGAATTGATATTTTTGAAGTATGTTGACATAAAATTACGAAACAGCAGACCAGAGCATATTCCAAGGTTGCCAGCTAAAACCCCTGAAACAAAAAAAAAATGATTAGTGTTAAAAATATAGTCTACTTATTAAATGATCCTCGTACGATTCCATTTTTTCATTTTAAACTTTGAATATTCTTTAACTAACGTTGAGCAAGAGTCTGCTACATCTTTGAATCACTTCGCCAGTGCTTTATCTGCTTCAGTGGTAGAAATCTGAAAATTTACGACAAATATGTTGCTTCATTTTATTTTTAAATTCGTCAGTAAAGTGTGTTCACCAAGAGTCTGCTTCAGCTTGCAAACTCTCCTTTGCTCCTACTGGATAGACGCGATTTCAATTGTAAATATCTGATAATTACGTCAATTCAATTATTTATTTTATTCTTATATACGTCGGCAACAAACAATCAACAACAAAAATATCTTTAAGATCTAAATACTCCTTTCGCAACATTTAGAAGGTTCGTTTTGAACTGTAAATATGTAAGAAATTACGATATTTATACTTAAATTCCAATTTATACTTAAATATGTCTTCAAGCAGAGATCACATCTTCCCGCGTACTGAATCAACTCAGTTTTCAATTCAAAATGTTCTACATTTTACGACAATTACAATATTTCATTTTGTTCATAAATATGTTAGTAACTATCGGTTAGGAAGAGCATGATTCGATTTTTGAACATCTCTTTTTGATCTACTGAGTGAACTGTTTTAATCGTAAATATCTGACAATTTACGACAATTCCATTCTTTCATGTTATTTTTAAATATCCATTCAGTAGAACGAAAACAATGTTATGATGATTAAGCAGACTCACGCTGATCGTGAGTTGAAGAGATATTCAAGGTTAAACTAAAGGAATGGAATGGACGTAAACTATCATATATTTAGCATTGAAAAGTGAGTAAATCAGTAGGGCGAAACAATTGCTTGAACATGAGGCAAACTATTGCTGATCGTTATTTGCCGACATATTTAAGATCAATATGAAATTACGCAATTGTAAATTATTAGAAATCTACAATTGAAAAGTTTTTCTATTTAGCAGCCCAAGACAAAAGCTAGAAAGATGAAAAAGACTCTCATTATAATTGATTGCTGACATATCTAATTATAAAGTATAAGGACGTTTTTGTCGTAAATTGACGGTCATTTACAATTGAAAAGTAAGTCTATTCCGTAGGTCGAAAGGAGTGCTTAAACCTGAACTAGACTTGCTGATTCTTAATTATAAACTTATTTAAGAATAGAATGAAAGAACTGAATTGTTATAGTCAGATATTTTCAATTGAAAACAGAATCCATTTAGTAAAACGAAAGGAGTGATAGATGATTACTCTCTGTAGTTAGTACAGAGAGTGCTCTCTGTACTCTCCTCTTACTGTAGTTAGTTACTGACATATTTAACAAAAAAATATATTGAACTGAAAAGACGTAAATATTTACATTTTAAAACAGAAAAGTGTGTCCATTGGGTAGAGCGAAAGGTGTGTTTGGTACATAAAGCAGGCTCTTACTGATTGTTAGCTATTGATTTATTTTAGAGTAAATTTTAAAGGACGGAATTTTTGTAAAATTCTACTAATTAGAATTCAAAATTGAATCCATTCACTAAGCGAAAGATGTGGTTGGAAGCTGATGCAGTCTGTTGAAGATCGCAAGGTTAAAGCATAATTAGGGAAAGGAGTATGATACTTTTTTAGATATTTACAAATGAAAAGTGAGTCCACTCAACGGAGCGAGAGGCCTCTTTAGAAGCTGAAGCAGAGTCTTACTGGTCGTTATTCAATGACATATTTATTAATAAAATGAGAGAACGTAATTCGCATAATATTTGAGATATTTACAATTGATAAGTGAGTTCATTTAGTGAGGCTTAAGGAGTGTTTCGATAATGAAGCAAGTTCTTTTTTTTTTCGTTATTTACTGAGATACTTAGAAATAAAACGAAGAAACAGAGTTGTAAATTGTCCGATATTTACTATTGAAGGGTGAGTCAACTCAGGAAGGTAAAAAAAGTTCTAAGATATAGCAGACGTGTTGGCAGTTAGTTACTAACATATTTTAAAATAAACCAAGGGATCTCATTTTCGTATTTTTTCAGATATTTACAAATGAAAAAAGAGTCTATTCAGTAATCCCAATTAAGACTGGAAGCTGAAATAGACTCTCATGGTCGTTACTTACAGACATATTCAAGAATGAAATGAAAGAACGGTATTGTAGCAAATTGTCTGATTCTTACAAGTGAAAAGTGATTTCATTAACCTTTTAATTACGGAGCCTTTTTAAAAAATAAAGCCTGGGATACGGCGCCAATTTCTGCAGTTGCCTAGTCTGTCTCCTGAACAAAACACATGCAAGTGCATATATGTGATATCCAGAAAGTTAAAAAACACAATTAGGTTTAGTAATATAAAAAAAATTAAATATTTAAAAAAAATAAAAAAAATTAAATAATTAATAAAGTAAATATAAAATTAATTAAACAACATCATTAAACACTCATGTGGAATAACAAGAGGGAAAAAGGATAAATAGTAGCCTAATTAATAAATGTATTAATACGGTACATGATAATAAATAATATGATAAACCATTAAACAAGAATAGGAAACCATAATTACATTTTTTTTTAAAATAAAAATTAGAAACTAGGTAACTAAAAAACATAATAAGACTATAATCTTTTAAAAAAATCTTAATAATTAAGAAAAGAAATCAATCAGTAGGAATTAAATGGTTAAGAACTATAGGGAAATAATATATAAAAATAAACAAATAACAGCAAAATAGAAGAGTAGATTAGTTAGATAATATAGATAGATAAGTAGATAAGAATTAATAACAATAGAATATATTATTTAAGTATTTTATATCGTATTCCATACTATTACAGTTGTTGGATCAGGAATTGAAATACTAAGTAGTATAGTTCAGGATAGGTGCAGATAGATTTAAGCTGAGTAGCACTTTGCAAGAAAATTGTTGTTATTTTTTTCTCATAGTTTATTCTTGTTGTTCTTTGTTTTTTGTTTGTTTTGTTTTTGTGCTGTGTTTTTTGTTCTTTCCTTTTTCCCTTTTCCTTTTCACCTTTTTTCTTTCAAACATGGATACCCAATAAAGATAAGAAAATAAATAAATGGCAATGATGATAACCCGTTCCGGTCAAAAGTTTCAGATGCCGGATCTGAAAGACGGGCCTGAGCCAAAAAAAAAAATAGGTTTAGTGGGCAAACTGCAAGGTATCTATAAATAGTTACTTCGTATCCCAAGCCTTATTTTTAGGTAACTAAATATAGTTACTTCATGTCCTAAAGGTTAAGTAGGGGAAATGCCTGTTTGGAAGATGAATCAGACATTCGCTGATCGTTAGTTATTGACATAGTAAAGAAAAAATACAAAGAACTGAATTGTCACAAATTGCTTGATAAAAATTCAAAATTGAGTCCATCTATTAGCCGAAAGGTGCTTGGAAGTTGAAGCACCTTGGTGATCGTTAGTGACATATTAAAAATAATCAAACAACGAAATTGTCGTATATTGTCAGATATTTGTAATTGTATAGAGAGTCTATCCTGTAAAGCGAAAGAAAAAGTTTAGATTCTGAAATAGACACTCGAGGTATTCAGTTACTGACATAATTAAGAATAAATGAAAGAATGGAATTTTCGTAAATTACCTGATTTTTACAATTGAAAAGTGTGTGGATTCGGTATGGCGAACAGACAGTATGGTAGATGAAGCAGACTAGTTGATTATTAGTTACTGAGATATTTAAGTACAAAACAACGAACGGAACTGCCGTAAAAATGCCAGATATTTTTAAATGAAATGTCTATTTAGTAGGGCGAAGGTTGTGCTTGGTAGATGTAGCAGCATCTTGCAGATCGTTAGTCACACACATATTTAAGAATATAATGGATAGTATGGAATGTCGTAAATTGGTCCATTCGGAAGGGCAAAAGAAGTATTTGCAAGTTGAAACAAATCTTCGTGATTATTATACGCCAACATATTTAAAATACAATTAAATAACTGAATTGTAATAAAATGTTAGCGTTTTAGAATCGATAAGTAGTTGAGCTGGGAATATGAAATTGACTCTCATTATCGTTAGATACTGAGATATTAAGTACAAGTGAAAGAAAGAAATTGCGAGGGCGAATGTAGAGTTTGGAAGATGAAAGAGAGTAGCTGATCATTACCTACAAAGATGTTTAAGAGTAAAATAAAATAACAGAATTCTAGTAAATTTTCTGATATTTAAAATTAAACTTAGTATATTCAGTAGTGCGAGGGTAGTGCTTTAAGATATAACAGACTTGGTGATCTTTAGTTACTGAAATATTTAATGAAAAAATAAAAAACGGGATTTTAAATTGTTTTTAATCTTAATTTACAAGTAAAAAGAATAGTCAATTCTGTACGGCGATTGGAGTGTATGCAAAAGAAACGAATCTTTTTAATTACTTTATTTTTTACTCAACACAACAGGCATATACCCAATTAGAATGTTGAAGTATTACTATACAGTTGTACACTAGGTTTTATGGTGCTTTACAGGACACTGTAAATTTATCAATATTAATTTTTTTGCCTTAATTTCTTACAGATAGAAGATGATCTCTAGATTGCTGACTTCACCATTTTATTTGTAATAACCTTTTTCCTATAGAAGACACATTATTAGCTCTGGTTTGAGCTAAGTAAATATTTAATTTGCTTATCAATGCACTATAGTTTTCAAGGGATGGATAGATTCCTGTTACTTTGTATATGATGTTCCTGGGAAATTTGATTGAAATCTGTCAAATTTTTTGTAATCCTTTGATGCGATGGCTTCCAAATTAAAGTAATAAATGCCAATTGGAGTGTACATACAAATAATACACTTACAAGAGTATTCCAATGTTGCTGAAGTCCTTACCATATGTATTCATGTATCCTAATAATTTAAAGCGTCACGGGTAACATTTTCGATGTGTTTAATGAACATTAATTTCTATTAAACGTATCATATAGATCGTTAGCTGTATTAGATCTGGTTATAGAAGTATTACTTAATCTAATTTAAGTATATTTTTGTTTCTGCTGAACGATAATATGTTATATTTAATGCTTCCTCCAAATTTTGATAAACACAATACCCTGTGACTCATGTGAATCAAGACGGTCGTGCACGGAATTAATCTTGGTGTACACTTTGAGATAATCAGCAAACAATAGTTTTTCATTATTTTGTATATAATACTTGATTTTTATTCATTATCTCCAACCTACAATATGCCTCACCACAAGCAGGACTCATAGCTGCTCGATGAGCGAAAGAAAAAAGGAACAAATATAGCTATCTACTCGATCACTATTGCATGTCGCAATAGCAGTTGAGTGTAGCGGTTCTTAGGAAGAAGGAGGTCTCAAATATATAAAAGAAATCGGCCACCGTCAATCGATTAAATCAGGAGATAATCGAGCAAAAAGTTTCCTGATTCAACGCATAAGCATAGCCATTCAACGTGGGAACGTGTCATCTATAATGGGAACGTATCCCACTAGTAAAGAGCAAGAAGAAGTTTTTCTTCTGCAATTGCGAAGAAGGGAGGTTAGGAGTAAAAGCAGACATTATTGGTGAATCAATTTATGTAGCAACCGAGCAAGGAGTATGGAGAGACAGCTCACAGTCCATAAGTTTATAGGAAAAATTACGGCATGAATGCTGTACCGTACGTCAAGAGAGTGACATAACATGACAGGACCTTTGACCTGGAGCCTTTGAAAGCAGAAGATCGGAACCTGCCGCATATTATCGGAACAAAGTACCGAAGAATAGATATTTACTGTTTCATTTTAAATTTTCATTATAATACTTTTTGAATAATCATTGCTAGTTTAAAAATTTAAAAATGTATAACAATATATCTACATATACATATATACTTAACATTATGTTATACAATATGCGAATAAATTTTTATACATTAAAAAATAAAATTACAGCAATATAACAAAATAACATCAAAACCATTTTAAAATACCCCTTCAATCATTAAAAGTCTGATTATGTAGCCAATTAGATATCTTTGAAATGTTAGTTGTAATACAGACAAAAATGAAATCTTTGATTTAACATCCCACGAATATGCCCTTTAAGCTAAAAGAGAAAATCTAAGAAAGGGAAAACACGGAAGGAATTTCAAGTCCAATTTTATGAATTACAAATTTTTCTATGAAAATTATCTTGACTACACAATAAAACTATAGTTTAACAGAATTAGAATACGGTATATTCGTAACATAATTGTATGACCAGAATGATATGTGCATGTCCACCTGCACATATCATTAATACTGAGGTGCATGTGCACCTCCTGACCGTTATTAGTGGTGTGTTAGGTTGTCCTGAGTTAAAGTTTAGGCTGAGCACAACAGAGGTATATGTAGAATATTTTTCACGGGGCAATTCAAAATAGTAATCCTCTCTGAAATGTGGGTACACAGTTGACTTGTGTAGGTGTATTGAAGGTATCTAATCTATTAGAAGCGTCACGGGAAACAATGCACAAGGTGATGACAACAAAGAGTATTAGTGGAAAGTGGACAAACCTGAGTGTGGAACATCAGAAAGCACTGTCATCAAGAACTGTAGAATGATTACACATAAAGTAAATACAAAATTAAATCAGCACCTGTAGAGGACTATTGTGAAAATAGTAGTCAGACTCAAGCTCTATAATCTAAACAACTTCAATAGGGTTGCAATTTCCAAACTGCTGATCACCTCCAACAGTTCTTAAACACAACGAAAACGACACTAAGAAACATGCAAAATAGACAACCGGCGTATGGATTGGAAATGCATAATATGTCACGTGAGTCCTCTTTTGCCTTATTTCTAACAGTAGATTAAGCTTTTGTATAGCGGACGTTCAAAGAATCGTATGACCCGACGCATCTTTATCCTGCCGTGAAATATAGAGGGGACTCTGTGATGCCGCAGTACTAACTTCTTCGTATTTTGTTGATCGTGTGATTACTCTCAGAGACGAAATTACTGCTAGTGCCAGGGATATCATTCTAGAGTCCAAATGTTTTTGACCAATAAATAATTTTCTACCGTGCCAATGTGCACTTGCACAATGCTGTAGCTCTTAAGTTGTGGCTTCATAAATATCGGCATGAATTAAAACGCCTATCTTTCCTCGTTAAATTCCCAAGACTTATCGAATACATAGTCAGTTCCGGAGCTGTCAAAATGAATATTTTAAATATGTCAGTAACTAACGATTAAGAAGTGCCAGCTTCATAATCCGAACATTTCTTTCGTCTTACTGAATGGACTCGCTTAACAATTGTAAATATCTGAAAACTTTCCACCATTTCCTTCTTTCATTTTATTCTTAAGTATGCCTCCAACCAGCAATAACAGTTTGCATTATCTTTCAAGAACTCCTTTCGTCCCATGAAATGGACTCAATATTCAATTGTAAATATGTGATAATTTACTATAATTCCGTTCTTTTATTTTATTCCTAAATATGTCAGTAATTAGCGATTAGTAAGAGTATTATTTCATTAGCTTACAAACACTTCTTTGGCCCTGTATATTGCTATCAATCATCAATTGTAAATATCTTACAAGATACGTCAATTCTCTTATAATACTTTATTCTTAAATGTCAATAATTAACGATCATCATGAGTGTGCTTCATTTCCAAACACTTCTTTCTCCTTACTGAATGTACTCACTTACCAATAGTAAATAACCAATAAATTGCGTCATTTCTGTTCTTTATTTTGTTCTTAAAAATGTCTGCAGCTAACGAAGTGCAGGAATACGCTTCAGCTTCTAAATACTCTTTTCGTTCTTCTGAGTGGACTCACCTTTCACTTGTAAATATCTCAGATTTCTTTTTTTTTATACACTTAATTATGCAAACAGAGTGCATCAACTACGAAACAAACAATTCACATTAGTGAATGGACTCAAAAATCAAGTGCAAATATCCGACAATTTACGACAATTCTGGTATATGAGTTATACATTCCGGCAACTAACAGTCAGCAAGAATCTTTTTCAGGTTCTTAACACTTGTTTGCCCCTACGGAATCGACTCACATTTTAATTGTAAACATCTGACATATTACGCTAATTCCATTATTTCATATTATCATAAAGCATTTCAGTAAATAACGCTCATTAGGAATCGGGGGCGCGGTGGCTCAGTGGTAGAGCGTTCACCTCTGGTGCTTGGGGTCCCGGGTTCGATCCCAGCTCCCACCAAGTGAACTTTGTGGTGGACAAACACCGTGCTCGTGGGTTTTCTCGGGGTTCTCCCGTTTCCTCCCACTTTCTTCATTCCACCGTTTCACTCATCTCTCATTATCACCGTCTCCTTTAGCCTAACCGGCATAACCGTGGGACGTAAAACTTAAAGATTTCATTTTTTTTTTCATTAGGAATCAACTTTATATAACATATCACACCATTCGCCCTAGTCATTGGACTAACTATTCAATTGTAAATATCTGAAAGTTTACGTCTTTCCGTTCTTTCGTTTCATTCTTAAATATGTCAGTAACTACCGATCAGTCAGAGTCTACTTCAGCTTCCAAAAACATCATTTGCCGTGCTAAATAGACTTATATTTCAATTGCAAATATGTGACAAATTACGACAGTTCCATTAATTCATATTATCCTAAAATAGAGAAGTAACAACGATTATCAACAGTTCATTTTATAACACAACCACATTTTTCGCCCTACTCAATGGACTAAATTATCAATTCTAAATATCTGACAATTTACATCTGTTTCGTTTCCAGATTTCTTAAGTATGTCAGTAAATACCGGTAGCGATCAACAAGAGTATCCTTAATCTTAGAGGTACTTCTTTCGTTCTACTGAATTGATTCACTTCTCAATAGAAAATATCTGACTACGACAATTCAGTTCTTTCACTTTACTGTTAATATGTCAGTAACTAACGACAACAAGGTAACAGTCCTTTCGCCAAACTAAAATACCTCATTTTCAATTGTAAATCTATGACAATTTACAACTCAAATTATTAATTATGTAATAACTACAGATCAGTAAAATTCAATTTAAGCATCCAAGCACTGATGAATAAATTCATATTTCAATAGTACATGTCTCACAAATTACGGAAATTCCATTATTTCTTTTTATTCTTAAATTTGTTAGTAACTGACGTTCTGGAAAGTCTGTTTGAGTTTCCACACTCTGAGAGGAAGTCCGCGCCCAGCTAAGTGGACCCTCTTTTTAATTTTATTTATAATTGTAATTTTAATTCTAATTTATAACTCCATTCATTCTTACATTTGTTAGTAACAAACAATAATGATCATCTAACTCATCTTCACCTAATTCCATACTTGGATATTATCCTACTATAGTATAACTAACATTGAACAAGTGTCTGCTTAATCTTTGTAACACTCCTTTCCTTTTACTGAATGAATTCACTTTTCAATTCAAAATATCTCTCACGACATTAGATACTTCTTTTTATTGTTATATATCTCGTCAACTAACAATAAGCAAAAGTTTATTTCACTCGCTAACACCAATTTTGCCCTACGGAATAGACTAACCTTGAAATTGTAAGTATCTGACAATTTACGACAATTCCATTCTTTCATTTTGTTCTTAAATATTTATTAAACTAACAATCTGCAAAAGTCTTTTCAAATTCCTACACTACTTTCGGCCTGCTAAAAGGATTCACTCTTCAAATGTAAATATCTGACAAGGAACGATATTCTATTGTTTCATTTTAAATTCGAATACTAAACAAACATTTTGAATTTCAAACTAACGATCAGGGAGGGTCTACATCAGCTTCCAACATTCCCTTCGCCCTAACGAATGGACTCAGTTTTCAAGTACAAATATATGAGAATCAAAGACGACTACGTTCTCTAATTTTATTCTTAAAAATATCAATAACTTAAGATCAGCAAGAATCTACGTCAGCTTCCAAACACTCCCTCCGTTCTACTTAATAGCGTAACTGTTCATTGTAAAATTTGACAATTTACGGAAATTCCGTTCTTCCATTTTATTCCTAAATATGAGGATAACTAACGACCATCAAGAGTCTGGTTCAGCTTCGCAACTCTCCTTAACTTTACTGAATGGCCTCACTTTTCATTTGTCTTTCACTTTTCACTTGTGTGAACTTTTGTGAATATCTGAAAATTTAAGTCAATTCTTTTCTATCATTTTATACTTATACTTGTCCGTGCTTGATCTAAACACACCACTCGCCCTGCTAATATACTCAGTTTTCAAATATAAATATCTTACAATGTACGACAATGCTGTTCTTGCATTTTATTCTTATATATATCAGTAATAAACAATCAGCAAGCGTTTACTAAAGCTTCCAAACGCTCCTTTCGCCCTATTGAATGTAAGTACGTTTCACATAAAAATTCTGACAATTTACGACAATTCCGTTCTTACATTTAAGTTTCAATTAAGTCCTAACCTAGAGATCAGCAAGAGTTTTCTTCACCTTCTAAACCATCCTTTCCCCCCACTCGTAAACATACTTTTCAATTGTTAATATCTGATAATTAGGACAATTCCTTTCTTTCATTTTATTCATAATATGTAAGACTAACGCGCAGCAACAGTCTGTTTAATCTTCTAAACACTTGTTTCGCCCTACTGAATGGACTCACTTTTTTTAAATACCTGACAATTTACGACAATTTTATTCTTTCATTTTATTTTTAATTAGGTCCACAATGCTTCCACACTGTATTTGCCCATTTCACACTAAATATTTTATAAATTACAATAATCCCGTTCCTTCATTTGATTGTAAAATATTTCGGCAACTACCGATCAGCCAGAGTTACTTCACTTTCAAACAAGTTGGCAAGAGTTTACTTTTACCGCACAAAAAATAATCGCTTCTCAATTGTAAATCTCTGTGATTTTAGGACAATTCCATTATTTCAAATGATTTTTAAAATAATTTATTAAGTAACAATCACCAAGAGTCTGCTTTCTGTATCAAACACGCCTTTTGCAATATTCAATGGATTCACTTTTCAATTGTAAACATGTGAAAAATTAAGTGATCCTTTATTTTATTCTTACATATGTGAATCTCTAAATTTCGAAAATATCCTGGTTTGTTTTCTAAACACTCCTTTCGTCTTACGGAATGGACTCACTCACCAAATGTAAATATCTGACAAATGGGATTTCTTTTTCACTTATGAAACACTCCTCTCGCACTATTAATGCAGTAACTTTTTGATTACATTCTACAATTCTGTTCTTTCATCCTATTCTTAACAATCTTTTTAGCTAGTGAACAATCACTGTATTCGACGTCCAAGCTCTCCTTTCGCCCTACTTAATAGACAAACTATTCGATTGTAAATATCAGACAATTTACGAAAATTCCGTTGTTTCATTTTATTTTTAAATACGTCAGTAGCTAACGATCATGACAGCGTCAAAACTCTCCTTTCGCTTTAGTTGATATGCTCTCTTTTCAATTGTAATTGTTCTCTCATTTTATTCTTAAATATGTCTTAAACTAACAGCAGCAACAATATGCTTAATCTTTATTTTTTTCTTAAATAGGACTTCAACTAACAATTAGCAAGGGTCTAGTTCACGTTGCAGACACTCTTTCGCCGTACTGAACAGACCAGCTTTTCAATTCCAAATGAGCGACAATTTACGACAATCCGTTCTTTTATTTTTTACTTAAATATATCAGTAGCGTTCGGTCATGAATGTCTACTAATAACTAAAGCTTTTAAATTCTATATATCTGACTATTTATGAAAATTCTGTTCTTTCTCTTCTTCTTTAATACGTCACTAACGAACAACTGCAAAAGTCTGCTACATCTTACAAACACTCCTTTCCCTCTACTCAATGAACTCCCTTGTCAATAGTTGATATTTCACAGTTTACGACAATTACGTTCTTTGATTACTTTCTCAAGTATGTATTCAACTAGCGTTCAGCAAGGGTCTGTTATTCCTTCGAAACTCTCTTCTCCCGGTATGAATGCACTCTTTTTTTAATTGTAAATACCTCACAATTTACTACAATTCCGTTCTATCATTTTATTATTCAGGATCTCAGTAACAGAGGATCAACGAGGGCCTGCTATATCATACAAAAACTTCTCTCGGCCTACTGCGGACTGAATTTAATTTGAAAATAGCAGACAAATTTCAATAATCCCGTTCTTTTATTTTATTCTTAAATATTTTGGCAACTAATGATCAGGTAGTCAGCTTCTTCTTGCATATTATCTTTTCGCAGTATTTTCAATTGTAAACCTCAGACAATCCGTAATATCCGTCATCTAATTTTACTCATCAATATGACAGTAAATAACGACCATGATTATATGTTTGAGCTTCCAAAGTTTCCTTTCGCATTACTGGATAAACTCTTTTTACAGCTGTAAATATCTGACAATATAATACAATTTCGTTCTTTAATTTTTTAAATATGTCACTAACTAACGAAATTTGCTGTAACTTCCAAGCATTCCAATAACGTACTGGATCGACTCAAATTTGAATAGTTAATATAAGACAAAATAACAATTCCATTCTTTGTATTTGTTCCTAAATATGTCAGTAGCTAACGCCAGCACGAGTCTGCTTCATCTTCCAAACACTCCTTTCGACCTACGGAATGGACTCACTTTTCAATTCTATGTGTCTGACAATTCGCTACATACCGTTCTTTACTTATTCTTAAATGACAGTATCTAATGATCATGAGGGTCTATTTCAGCTTCCAAACTCTCCTTTTGCTTTACTGAATAGACTCTTTTTTCAATTGTAAATATTAGAAAATTTACAATTGCGTTCCTTCCTTTTATTTTCAATTATGCGAAGAACTAACTATCAACAAAAAGCTGCTTAAAAATCTTTTTTTACCTTACTGAGGGTACTCACATTATAATTGCAAATATCTGACAATTTAAGGTAATGCTCTTCTCTCATTGTATTCATTAAAACTTCAGTCTCTGTAGATCTGCATGAGTGTCCTACAGCCTCCAAAGTCCCTTCGTCTTGCTTAGTGGACTCTTTTGAATTGTAACCAGCTGAGAACTTTCGAAAATTTAGTTCATATTTTTTTTTCAGTATGCCTTCTACTCTCGATTGCCAACAATCTGCACTAGTTTCCAAACACTCCTTCCACCCTAGTTATTGTGCTCACTTTTCAATTGTAAATATTTTACAGTATACGACAACTAAGTACCTTCATTATATTCTCAAATATGTCTCAACTAGCCATCAGCAAGTGTCTGCTTCTAATTCCAATCACTCCTCTACTCTTATTAATGCATTAGCTAAGGCACTTTTTATTCGTAATTATCTGGCACTAAACGACAAACACTTTTTCTTTCTAAATATCTGAGAATTTACGACAATTCAAATCTTTCATTTTATTCTACAGCACATCTATAACTAACAATCAGCAAGAATATGTTATATATTCCAAACACAAATTTCGCCCTGCTCAATGGTGTTACTTTCATTTCAGAAAAAAGATCAGGTAAGTTTACAACGTTTCCGTTCTGTTTTTCTATTTTTAAATATCTAGGTAGTGATTGTTCAGCTAGTCTGCTTCATCTTCCAAACTCTCGTTTCCCGCTAGTGAATGGACTCATTTTTCAATTCTAAATATCTAACAATTTATGACAATTTCAACATTTCATTTTATTCTAATATAGTTCAGTAACCAACAATCAGCAAGAGCCTGCTTCATGTGCCAATGACATCTTTCACCCTTCTCAATGGACTTCCTTTTCAAAAGTACACATGTGGCAATTTACGACTGTTCCGTTTACTCATTTTATTACCACATATGTCAGTAATTAACATCATCCTTCTTCCAGAAACTCCATTCGCCTTACTGGATGGACTCACTTACCAATTATAAATATCTGAGAAATCTGACGATTCAATTCTTTCATTTCATTCTTATATATGTAGGTATATATGACTAGTAACAGTTTACTTGAGCTACCAAACTCTCCTTTCGCCGTACTAAATACATTCGCTACGTAATTGTAATTATTTGATAAATTACAACATTTCCATTATTTCATTTTATTTCAAATGGTTCACTAACGAACGATCATCAAGGCTCTGCTTTACTTACCAAAACACACCTTTCAGCGTACTCAATGGACTTACTTTTCGATAGTAAATATCTGACAATTTACTAGTGTTTCGTTCTTTAGTTTTATTCTAAAATATGTCAATAACTAGTGATTAATGACTCTAATTACTACGGCTTCCATAACTCCTGTCGCCACCAATAAAGGAATCATTTTTCAATTTTAAAAATCTGTCAAATTATGACAATTTCATTTATTCATTTTATTCTTAACTAAGTCTTGAACTAACAATCAGCTAGAGTCTGCTTGAGCTTCCACTCTTTTCGCCGTATTGCATACACGCGATTACCAAACTGTAAATATCTGACAATTTAGGACATTTCCGTTAATTTATTTTTTGTTATATATGTCGGCAACTAGTGTTCATCAACAGTCCGCTACATCTCCCAAACTCTTCTTTCGATCAAGCAAATGTAATCATTTTATATTGTGAATCACAGAGAATTTACGACCACTCCGTTCTTGCGTTTTATTGTTAAATTTGTCTTCAACCAAGGATCACCAGGAACCAATGTTCTTTAGATTCCAAACACTCCTTTGGCCCTATGTATTGGAATCTTTCCTCAATTGAAAATATCTGACAAAATACATTTGTGTTATTTTATTTATTTTTAATTAAATGAGTTACAAATTATCATCAAGAGTCTGCCTCATCTTCCAAAATTATTTTTGCCCTGATCAGTACACCGACTTCAATTCTAAGTATATCACGATTTTTGATAATTCCGTTCTTAATTTCATTCTTAAATGTCTTTTCAACTAGAAATGGGCAACAATCCGCATCAGCTTCCAAGCTCTCTAGGACTTAATGAATCCACTCAAAATTCAATTGTGAATATATGATAATTAACGACAATTAATTTTTCATATCATTCCTAAATATATCGGCAACTTCCGATCAGCGAGAATGTACTTCTGCTTCCGAAAACTCATTTCGCCCAACTGAAAAAAAACTCGCTTTTCAATTGTACATACTTTACAATTTACGATAATTCCGTTCTTTCATTCATTCTTAAATATGTCGGCAGCTACCGATCAGCAAGAGACTACTTCGGCTTGCAAAGACCTCTTTTCGCTCAACTGAGTACACAGTTTTCAATTGTAAATTATCTGAATATTTGCTACAATCCTTGTTCTTACACTTTCTTCTTATACACGTCGCTAAGTCATGATCACCCAGAGTCTGGCTCATCTTCAATTATAAATGACACACACATTACGACAGTTCCTTGGTTTCACTTGTACTTAAATACGTCAGTAACTAACGATAATGGTAGTCTATTTTATCTCCCCAACCTTTCTTTGCAGCTACTGAATAGAACGATTTTTAATTGTAAGTAACTAAGAATATTCGTCAATCCCGTTATTTCGTATTACCAAAACATGTCAGTAACTATCGATCTGCAAGATTCTCCTTCTGTTTCCACTTTCGTTCCGCCCGGCTGTGTACTAACTTTTCAAATACAAAAAATGGAAATTCCTTTCGAGTGAATTACGTTCATGAGAATGGCGTGAACAAAGCCACATCCATATATTGTTGAATTATTGAAGCAAGATTCCTTTAGAAATTAGTCAACTTTTTCAGCCCAAATCTTCAGTGCTAAGAAACGTGTCAGGGAAACCTTTGTGCTGTCAAAAATGGGAGGGGTTGCTTTTTCAAAAATGTAAATTTTCCAAACCAAAGTATTCAATTACTAAGGACGCACTGAAACTTCGCTCACCAAGACAAAGGCAGCCAAGCAGACTTTCTGCGGCAGCCATCCCTATCAGTAAGGCCAAGTTCAGAATCTTATCAAATTGTGTTATCAAAATATTTTACCAAAGCATCTACATGGGTTCTGGCAGCAGCTGCTACACACGAGGGAAGCAAAAGATACTCTTCCTGTCACAGATGAAGATGACACCGAAGAAGAAATTCAAGATTAAAACATATCATTTTTTATTTTTTCGTGAATAGTTAAAAATTGATAAAGTTACAGTTCTGTGAAGTTTGGACAATTTCCATTTATTTACCAAATTTTTGATAATTTTCAGTGTATCATTAATCTTAACAAATCACTAATATTTTGTAATGTTCTAAGCTTTAAGAAATTAAAAAAAGGTAACGCTAAAAATAAATGAGAAAACTAAATAATGGTGGTTTCCGTTATTATTAACTTTACCATTCAGAAGAGTATATTACTTTTTACATATAAAGGATGTCAGCCAAAGCATTTTCGTTATTTAATTGATTTTAAGTAGCATTATTTCACCATTTCATTCATCATCATTCTCACTTAGCGTAGGTGCATAAGCGTGCAACGTTAAACTAGGTATTCCATTTAATTTTAATTTCAAAAATAATAATAAACAATTAATTCAATTGACAAGACTGTAATTTATGTTGACAGCAATTACCATAATTATGCAACCATTATAAAAACAAAACTTTGAGTAGAAAGATAATCCTTTCCAAGTGTTAACGAATGCGTACGAGATAAGACATGTCTCGAGAAAGAGACGAGACGAACTTTGTGACATCCAATATAAGACGAGGCAAATGTTTTGAACACGAGATTGTTTGTAAAATGTCTCGTCTTGTCTGGAATGTCTCGAAAACAAAAGTCTAAGTTTTAAAATTATTTTTCCAGATCTATTCTCTCAGAAGTAGTTCTCTGCCTTAAAATTAATAACGGCATTTGTGATTTAAGAAAGATAAACAATGCCTAAAGTTAATAGTGAACTTGTCTTGCAGTTTTCGAATTCAGCTTCGTTGTCAAGATATAGGGGTGCCAACTGGTCGTGTTTGAGAAACACTGCGAATAAATTCAACTCCAAGAGTAAACTACTACTCATATAAATTTCAGGTCAATTGACTTTTACCATGTTGTAAAGTTAAAGATTTATTTATGAAATGCGTACAAAATTCGCCAGTCTTTTCTGAGAGAATCGTAACTACCCCTCGTAAATTTTTCTAAGAGAAATTTTTCTGAGAAATAATATACTGCAATATAGGGTTGTTAATTAAATATTGATTAATGAAAAATAAATAAAATTGTTAAAACCATTTTTGAGAAAATAGCTTTTTTCGACTTTCGGCTGTTGGTAAACCACACCTATTTTAGGTGGTAGGAAAAAAATTGGAAAATCTCCTGTAGGAATACTGTTTAAACCCTAAGTTTAAAATTTTGTGTAGATAAGTTGAAAGGCATGTCCTCCAGGCGAGTGCATAGGAAAGTGTACCGAGCGAACGGACCGGAAGGACAAGTGTGGAAAAGTCACATTTTCGGTATGTAGACGCCATGAAACATTTAATCCGTTGAAATCTGAATTTGATATATTATTTTTACAATCACTATATTTTCTTTTCTCTTTTGTCGCTTGAAAAAGAAAATCCTGAGTTTACCACAAAAAGCTAGGGAGTTTACCAAAAAACTATTCAATTACAGGGCTTTTTCAATCCAATTTCTTAACTGTGTTAGGCCGCAGTTGCTACTGAATAAAATTATCGTATTACTAAAATACATCGAATGTGAGATTATCGAATAAAAAAAAACTTCGATGGAAGAAAATCCACACTACAAAACTAACTCACACTTTGAGCACATTTTCATTTGACATTTATAGACCAATTAATGCAATCATTGTTTATGAAATATGAAAAAATCAAATGAGTCATTTTGAGAAAGTCGTTCAAAAAGAACACGTCAGGAGTAACCTACCTTTTGTGACTTGTTTTGAACAATTAGTTAAGATATACTTTTGATTATTAATGAAATATTTATTTGCGAAATTTGAACATAATCGCCTGTTGTTCGAGAAAATTGTCGGGGAAATAACCTTGATCCCCAATATGAACTATCCGTTGTAATTGTTTTTCATACAAATAACATACTAAAATATAGGGTTATTAATGAAATACTTGTTTATGAATTATCAATAAAATTGTCCGAGTAATTTTCGAGAAAGTCGTGAGGGAAAAATAACTCCCCGAATAAACTATCTCTTGAGGATTCTTTCAGGGTAAGCGAGTTATTCCATATTATTAGGTTTTTAATGAAATATTTATTTCTGAGTACGATCAAAATCGCTTGACTCATTTTTGAGAAAACCGTAGAGGAAAAACACCCCCAAGAGTAAACCCCCCCCCTCGCATATTCTTTGAGGACAAACAAGTTTTGCCATATTGTTCGGTTATTAACGAAATATTTATTTTTGAAATATGAATAAACTCTACATGAAATAATTCTTGGTTGACGTCACTATTGTGTTACTATTTTAGTATTGTTCTCTTCAGACTTGGTTGAAGTTTTGTCTTAACGGTTATACATTTTTCTCTTATTTCATCATTACACATAAGAATTAAATGTTGTGATAAGTGGAAAGATTCGAACCTACGAACAGTGAGTTTTTATTCTTCCAATACTTTACCAATGGACCAAGCTTTGTCTTCACGTTTACGCACGGTTACAGGGTTTATTACGATTTAAATAAAATGGCTGCCTGCTAGAGTTTCATGCTCACATATTTCGATTAAAAATTTTCATTGCTTCGTAGATACGTAGAGCAATGTTTAGATACACATATTAGGAGAGTGAATTTTGATGTATATAATAATTTCATGCCAGATAAAAGCTGGATAAATTTTGATATGTTTCATATGTAGTTCTCAATAATAGGCTTGTTGTTCGGGATGACGTTCCAAGGTTCAACATCGACTAGCAGTTTTTGCTATTAATGTCCCTTCTAAGAATATTGGCAGTGGACAAAAGTTAGCCCGTGTTGAAGCTTTTTGCTCCTAATTTAGTTATTTTATTTTATTATTTAACGAATATATTGAAAATTGTCAGCAGACACGTATGCAGTAATTTATTTCGGGAGGGGTCCGACTTCAATATTAGGAAAAATTATAAAATTTTAAAAGATAATCCCCAAAATTAGCCTAAATTTACAGAAAACTTGGGATTTCAAAGGGGGTACGGACCCCCTGGACCCAACCCTAAATGCGTCCTTGTTTGTCAGTGACATTTACTCATTTTGAAACCCTCAAAAACTTCGGATAGCCTATATAAAGGAAAACGAGTTATTTTCGATAAAATATCACTTCAAGGAGATGCGACAGTTTTATTTCGCATGGTGGTATCCTACATTCACAAGGGCAAGAACTCCATTCCTTTGGCTCTGCCATTGTGCTCTATCGAAAGGTTAGGTTTGTAAAATATTACTCCTATGAACAAGCATGACTGTCAGATAGGAATACTGAACAGAAATCAACGGAAATGCATGCTGAATGGTGATTTGCATTCAAGGTCAATCGAGTGGTAATTCAGTTCCGTCTATATTCTTCAGCCATGTTCGTATTACTTCGAACAGTTATGATAATGAAAAGCATGCCTCTTAAGGGGATCTGGTACCTCTTCGCTTAGGTTTCTAACTCTCCATTTGATAACATGTATAATTTAATATGGTAATTTCTAACAAAGTATTGCAGGTAATGACTTGAAACTTTTAATACAAATACACAAGACCCATATAAATCCAACCACGGTTTCCAATTTACGTTACATGCGTTAGATTAATTGCAATATATTCTTCAGTAAGTTTGGCAACAGAGAATAAAAAGTATGCTGCAGAGGAAAGAGGGCTGACCATCTGTTTGCTTGTTAGCTGCTTTTAAAAGGACGCTCTTACCAGAAAAATCACGCTGTGATTCTCACTTCTCAGTGGTTAGAGTGGTCTGGACTGTAAGAGCCCAAAACCACTTCTTTCTTCCTTTCACGGTTTGTTTGTTTTTTCACCCCTGCAGTTACAAAAAGACAACTTGTTTCGGAAAGCATTTTGAATTAGTAGACAAAGCAAAACTGAATGACACCACGGACGGATTAAAGGGAGGGGCGGTCACTCCCTCCGAAAACATTTGAATGCTTTGAATAATCGGCGTAAGAAACTAGAAATTGCGTAATCTAATAAGAAATGTTTGTTGAAGTATACAGATCAAGACGCATTTCAAGTGTTACAGTATTGTACTCCCCTCCCCTCCCCTCCCAATTCCCTTCTGAAGAAGTTCTCTTTTGTTTCTCTGTTCCATATTAGCCTTTACACTTACACTTTCACTATCCAGTATTGATTTTGACCATACCATCTGCACAGCAAGGCGAGTAAGGTTTACGAGTCCTTCCTGCCCCTCTTTTTAAAAATTGCTAATTATAAAAAAAATATCGAAAACAATTCATCTCAACGATAAAGACTTATATGCAATCTTAAAATAAACTCGCCGCCTGTCGCGTATGCTAGCGATCTAATATATACGAATAGATGAAAAGTTAGTTTGAAGCCTTATGTATTGTTTTTCTGTAAATAAGTCCGAATTCATATTTGTTTCTATTGTTGCATCAACAAAAGTGATTGCCAAATCGTTTTAGGCTCGTTGCTCTTTGCGAGGTCCCTAAAGATGCAAGGCCGTGGGCAGTCGCCCACCACTTGAAACACCTCTGCACTAGAGGTCTGCACGTGCTCGGGCCTACAAAACATGCATCACTTCGGGCCCGGGAGGGGTTCGGGCAGTAGCGTCATTTCAGATTTGGCTTGGAGGGGCAAGACCCCTTGATATATATAAAATTTCGCGTTTATCACTGACTTACTACTATTCTATTGATAATATATATATATAAATCTCAAACTCAGAGGGGCAAATGCCACTCCCTGCCCCTAAGTGACGCCCCTGGGTTCGGGCTGTGAATTTTTAAATATACAATCATATTTCTCGGACTTTTTCTGGCCTAACTTTGTAAATATTTTGTAAAACGATACAAATTGCACCTTTCTTTCTGGAGGACTTTTAAAACACAACTGCAAAATCAAACCTCGAATTGCCGTAAATAAAAATACAATTTTGAATTAATAATTAAGTTTCTGTAATTCGGACTTATTTCGGGCTCATTTGATTATCACAGAGCTCAGCCCGGACTCGGGCCTAAATACTAAGACATATTTCGGACTGGGGTCGGGCCTCACATTGTAAATTCACGGGCCGGGCCCGGGCTGAAAATTCCGGCCCGTGCAGACCTCTGCTCTGCACCCGCACACATTCCTTCCTAGTCCAGAAAATCTCCTCCCCTCCGCATCGTTAATAATGGTAAATTTGTTCCTCGTATATTTGCTTACTATTGTAAGAGAAGTTCAAACCAGAACTCTAAAATTTGTTCGTTCTCTGGGGTAATGTGAGTAATGAAAATTAAGAAAGATATGCGTAATATACACGTCAGAAAAACTTGATATCAATTTGAATAGACCTTGTACTAACTAACTAACTAACTAACTCTATGGCCTATGGAACCCGCAGGTTCAGTGCCGCGTTCACCAAAGCTCTCCACTGACTTCTATCCTTAGCTAATTGCATCCAGTTTCTACTTTGTATTCCTATCTCTGCGAGATCAATCTTAATATTTTCCTCCCATCTGCGCCTAGGTCTTCCTAATGGTCGTTTTCCTATGGGTCTTCCAGTCAAGGCTTTGAAAGCATTTCTACTTTCTTCCATTCTAGCTACATGACCTGCCCACCTAAGCCTCCTAGACTTGACGACCCTAACAATGTTGGGTAAACCGTATAAACTATGTAGTTCTTCGTTATGAAGTTTCCGCCATTCCCCATTCTCGTTCCTCTTGGGTCCGAATATTCTTCTCAGGATCCTGTTCTGAAATACTTTCAGTCTATGTTCTTCCCTCTGAGTAAGTGACCATGTTTCGCAACCATACAGAACAACAGGCATGATTATCGTTTTATATATTTTAAGCTTCAAATTTTTCGACAGAATTCGCGACGACAAGAGATTTTGAACCGAATAGTAACACGAATTCCCTGCTTTTAGTCGACATTTAATTTCTTCGTGAATATGATTTTCATCTGTTAATATTGATCCTAAATATTTGAAAGTATCCACTTTATCAACAGTATTATTTAATATTTTAACGCCCCCACAATTTGTCGTATTACGGTCCCGACGCACTTCCATGTATTTAGTTTTCTCTGCATTTACTTCTAAACCCATGTCCCTGCAAGCGTTTAATAAGAACTCTGCATTTATTTCTACTGTTCTCCTATCATCCCCTATTAAATTTACATCATCAGCATATGCCATCACCTGGTGAATACCGTTCAACTCTAGGCCCTGGTTGCTATCTTTGATTTTCCTTATAGCGTATTCCAGCACAAAGTTAAATAATAATGGCGACAATGCATCTCCTTGTTTCAGGCCATTTTGGACGTGAAAGCTCGTGGACAAAAATTTTCCTACCCGGACTTTACTTTGGGATTCACTTAAGCATATCTTAATTAATCCAATTAGCTTTCTCGGTATTCCAAGTTCTGTAAGACCTTGTAGACCTTGTACGTAATGTTTATTTTAGAAATAATAAACTTATGCAAATATATCGAGGCATCTGAAATTTAATGTTAAATAGTGGCGAGTGAGCCAGAAGGGACGTGCTGTATTCAGTTAGTCAAAGAACTCGTAGCTTGAAAACTACTATTTAAACCAATATTGAATTAGACAAATTTGTAAAAAGTAAGATAACCATAGTTGGAAATAGTGTGTGTATTTTTTTAGGAGGAAACTCAGAAGTACATTCACGATAAAATAATAATAATAATAATCAGTGGCGTATTTAGGGGAATACCGGGCTTAAGCCCCCCTGAAATCTTACTTACTATAGTAAAGTATATGAAATATCTTGCAGAATTTTCACATTTTCAGGCAAAGCCCACCAAAATTTAGCAAAGCCTCCCCGGAACAAAATCGTAAATACACACTGATAATAATAATAAATATAATAATAATAATAATAATAATAATAATAATAATAATAATAATAATAATAATAATCTTGCTCACTTCAATCATAGGTTGATGGGCAAGAAGGAAATTTTAAAGCTTTTCTCTCCCCTGGGAGAGCTGTTTTATAATTTGATAAGGTCTCTTCTTCGTTACTGCATCTATTTTTGCTCGGGCCGCGGTGGCTAAGTGGTAGAGCGTTCACCTCTAATGCATGGCGTTCTTATTTCGATCTCAGCTCACACCAAGTGAACTTTGTGGAGGACAAACCCATGTGTGGGTTGTTTTCTCGGGGTTCTCCCGTTTCCTTCCACTTTCTGCATTCCACCATTTCCTTCATTTCTCAACATCACTAGCTCCTTTAACCTACCAGGCATAACTGTGGGACGTAAAACTTATAGATTTTTCTATCCTTGGTCTTCCACTTCCTGGTTTCTCTTCTGCCTTTTCCTCTATCTACACGGTGTCCGATCTGAGTGTCGAATAAGATAGGTAAGCATGCTCTTTCTTCTCTTTCCTATTATCTTCATGATCTGTCGTCCTTTACTAGCTTCCTTTAGTACGTCTTCATTCCTTCCCTTATTATTATTATTATTATTATTATTATTATTATTATTATTATTATTATTATTATTGTTATTATTATTATTATTATTATTATTATTATTATTATTATTATTATTATTATTATTAATCTTTCTACGGGTACATCTCGCTTTTGTGGCAAGATTCGCCCGTTCTAAGGTTTTAAACTTTCGCTCTTGATTATAAAAATTCATTATACATTATAAAAGTCTATACAAACAAATGTATAGGTCTACATCTTATAAATAGTATACACACATTCTACCATTATAAAAATAGTATACATCTTACAAAAATAAATTATCAACGAAATGTCTCACTACTGTCAAACAACATTTGTACTGTGTATATATTTATATTAATTATATAGACTGTCATGTCTTTTAATCACATGGCTACCCAGCTTGCCTCACGACGATGGGCAGACGCCAATAATTTGAGTATTCTAGCAGGGAATCGAACCTAGAACCAGGCGATCAGGAGTCGAATACTCTAACCATTAGACTATGAAACCCATTGAATGACTATAAAATTAAAATTCAAATGATTCTACAACAATTATCAACGAAATATTTCACTACATTTCTAACACTAACGACCTTTATACTGTTGATACATTTATATTAATTACTTTATGAAAACGAAACTGTATATCTGAAATTAAAACGATCCTACAAAAAGCATTTTTTCCCAACAAAGTACCTTACTATTGTCAAAGAACATTTATACTCGTTGTACACATTTATATTAATTTACATTATAGAAAAGAATAGAATGATTATATGCTTGAAGTTAACTCATCCAAAAAGCAATTATCAATAAATTATCTTAATATTGTACACTGATTACATGTATTATACACTTTGTATATTACCAATACACTAATGTCTGAAAATTGAATAAAAATATTGTATATATGAAATTATTACATTGACCCCACAAAACCAATTTTTGCCAAGTCTAATACTATCTTTCAAAGACATTACTTTTAGTTTTATTACAAAGTAGAGCATTTATAGCATCTTATACGAGAACAATATAGAACTTCTTATTATGATAAAGTACATTTAACACAAATACGTTAATTAGGTACAATATTTTTGTTCGTTCCAAATTTTTAATACAAACTACTGCTGCTGTTGTCTTTTTACATTTACTATCTTCGAGTTTATATTTGTTTGTCGAATCTAACACCGAGGTTCACGACGGAGAGGAAGTGACTGGTTCCAACCGAGAATCAACAATTCCAGAGAGTATGACTGCTATTTCTATAGACAGCCGACAAAAGGGAAAAGCTGCCCAAAACAAGTTTTTGAAAAAAAGAGGGAAAAAAAGAAAATTAGAAAGAAAGGATAAAAGGCGACATTGGTTTTTAGCCTGAAGCACTCATAAATCACTACCACGTGTCGCGAAGACTAGTAGGGCTAGAGGTTCCGAGGGCTCTCAATTCCTTCAAAAAAATCTATCCATATACTATATACAGCATAGTTGCAAACTTACTGAAGAATATATTACAATTAATCTAACGCATGTAACGTAAATTGGAGACCCTGGTTGGATTTATATCGGTCTTGTGTATTTGTATTAAAAATTTCAAGTCATTATCTGCAATACTTTGTTAGAAATTACCATATTAAATTTTACATGTTATCAAATGGAGAGTTAGAAACCTAAGCGAAGAGGTACCAGATCCCCTTAATATAACACACTTCTTTCACGTAAGAAATCGAAACTCAGTTGCTCAGAGCAACTGGTCTGTACGAATTAGGTTATTAGTTCGAGCCCAGTACAAGTAAGGGTTTTTATTAAAATTGTTTTTATCTTTTTTATGTTAGGAAAAATCAAATTGTGACATCGCGATATCAAATGTATTTGGTTAGGTAGCATTGTCTTAGCTAAACTTTAAACATCAGTAACCGTCGAAATTATCTCACTAACCGATCACTTACTGAACATTTCAAACACGTCAAACCAGTGGAATAAGACGAAGGTTAACATCTCCTCCGCAGTCCTTAGTTATGCGTCCGTACTTTCAGGATCGAACCAAGGGCCGGGCGACTGCCCGGGGCGGGAGAGAAAGAGGGGCGACAAAACGAGCCTCAAAAAGTAAATTTTATAATGTGTTTTCTACTAACGTTTTTGGTTTATATTCTTGTAAAGTAGTGGCAATTACATGATCTTTTTCCATTCCACTATGGAAGAACAGTGTTTCATAGTACTAAGGGGGCTGTATCGATAAATGGAGAGATGGCATGTAGAATAAAGAGTGCCGGGAAGTAATTATTGTTTGTTTGTTTGCTTGAGTTTAGCGTTCTACGGTTATGCCTGAATGACCATGGGAGATGAAATAGACTACCATTATCGTTAATTACTGACGTTTTTAAGTAAAGTGAAACAACAGAACTGTCGTGATATTGTCTGTCATTTACAATTGAAGCGTGAGTCCATTCGTAGTACGAAAGGAATGTTACGAAGATGAACCAGACTTTTGGTGATCATTACTTAGCGATGTGTTTAAGAGTGTAGTGTAAGAACGAGAATTGTCGCAAATTGTCAGATATTTACAATTGAAAAGCGAGTCTATTTTAATTGGGCGAATTGAGTTTTCGGAAACTAAAATAGACTCTCGCTGATGGGAAGTTGCCGCCATATTTGGAAATGAAATGAAAGAATGAATAGTCGTGAATTATATACTTACAATTAAAGGGTGGGTGGATTCAATATTTCGATGAGTGCTAAAAGCTGATGCCGATTGTTGCCCATTTCTAGTATAAAACATATTAAAGAACGAAATTGTCATATACTTAGAAATGGAAAGTCAGTGCAGTGCACTCAGCATGGCAAATAGATTGTTTGGAAGATGAAGCAGACTCGTGTACATAATTGGTTACTGATATATCTAAAAATAAAATAAAATACAATTCTAGTATTTTTTTCATATGTTTTCAATTGAAGAAAGATTCCAATACAGAGGGCCAAAGGAGTGTTTGGACTCTAAAGAAATTAGACTCTTGGTGATCCTTGGTTGAAGACATATTTAAGAATAAAACGAAAGAACGGAGTATTCGTAAATTCTTTCTCATTCACAATTTTAAAGTGATTTCATTCGCTTCATCGAAGGAAGAGTTTGGGAGATGTAGCAAACTGTTGATGATCAATAGTTGCCGACATATTAAGAAAAAAATGCATTAACGGAAATGTCCTAAAGTCAGATATTTAGAAATCGCGTGTATGCAATAGGGCAAAAAGAATGTTTGGAAGCTCAAGCAGACTCTTTTTGAACGTTTGTTCCAGACTTAGTTACGAATAAAATGAAAGACGAAATTGTTGTAATTTCACAGATTTTTAAATTTGACGAATGATTCCAATATTGACGGCGAGAGGAATTATGGAAGCCGTAGTAATTAGACTCATTGATTGCTAGTTCCTGATATATTAAAGAAAAAAGTGAAAGAACGAAAAACAAAACTGTCGGATATTTACTATCGAAAAGTATGTACATCGAGTACGGTGAAGGGTGTGTTTTTGTATATCAAGCAGATACTTGATGATCGTTTGTTAGTGAACCATTTAGAATAAAACGAAATAATGGAAATGTTGTAAATTGTCAAATAATTACAATTGAGTAGCGAATGTATTCAGTACGCTGAAAGGAGAGTTCGGCAACTCAAGTAAACTCTTGCTAATCAGTACTTGCCTACATATATAAGAACGAAATGAAAGAATTGAATTGTCGTATATCTCAGACATTTACAATTGGTGAGTCCACTCAGTAAGGCGAAAGGAGTGTCTGAAAGAAGAAGGATGCTCTTCTTGAATGTTAGTTACTGACATATGAGGGAATAAAATGAGTGAGCGGAGCGGTCGTAAATTTCCACATCTGTACATTTGAAAACGAAGTCCATTGAGAATGGTGAAAAGTGTCATTGGTAGACTCTCGCTGATTGTTAGTCACTGAACTATTATAGAATAAAATGAAAGAACGAAATTGTCGTAAATTGTCAGTTATTTACAAATGAAAAATGTGTCCATTCACTAGAGCAAAAGGAGAGTTTGGAAGATGAAGCAGACTAGCTCTTCAATAATTCTATGTTTAAAATTAGAAAAAAGAACGGTATTGTCGTAAACTTTTCTGATATTTCCAAATGAAAGTGAGACCATTCACCAGGCCAAAAGTTGTGTTTGGAATATGTAACAGTGTCTTGCTGATCGTTAGTTAAATAAGTGCTAGAGAATAAAATGAAAGATTTGCAATGTCGTAAATTCTCAGATATTTAGAAATAAAAAGTGCTTGTCGTTTAGTGTAAGATAATTACAAATAAAAAGTGCTTGTCGTTTAGTGTAAGATAATTACAAATAAAAAGTGCTTGTCGTTTAGTGTAAGATAATTACAAATAAAAAGTGCATTAGTTAGTGTTTGGAAAGAGATTAGTGAAGGGACTGGAAGGGGAAGCAGACTTGCTAAAGGCTAGTTGAAGACATGTTTGAGAATATAATGAAAAAACTGTAAAATATTTACAATTGAAAAGTGACCTCATTCACTAGGGTGAAAGGAGTGTTTGGAAGCTAATGCAGATTGTTGGCAATCGCTTTTAGAAGGCATACAGATGAATAAAATAAGAACTAAATTTTCGAAAATTCTCAGCTAGTTACAATTAAAAGAGCCCACTCAGCAGGACGAACGGTGTGTGGAGGCTGCAGGAGACTCATGCGGATCTATAGAAACTGAAATTTAAATGAATAAAATGAGAGAACGGAATTATCTTACAAGGAAGGGTCACGCAGTGGCTTCGCTGAGATCCGAACGAGACAATTGTCTTTACATTTGATATGCTATAACTAGACGAATCTCAAAGTTATACGTGGAACCGGGCGGAATGTCGTCGCGAGTTACAACATATTTTGTAATATAAAAGCTACAAAGCGGGCAGAATAGTTTGAACCGAATCATTTGTTCGGAAAAGGTTGGGTAAATGGAAAACTCGGACAATACGTATCCCATCATTTTTAAGGACACACTTTTCGGATAAAAAAGTTGCCCCAGGGTCCTCGCAGGGACCAAGATGGGGTCCAACTAAAATTGTTTAAAAGACAAGGGGTGTTAAGTAGCACATCGTTTGAAAGCTGTTGTAAAATGAAAGAAAATGCAAAAAGTCTCGACTCTCTACGACAACCCTATGCAAAATGGCCATGTTCACCCCTATAAATCGGAAACAGTGAGACACATATGAAAATAACGGATGAAAATAGGAAAGGGAGTGTGGCATTGTTTTCAAAGTACAACAATTTAAGTAAAAGCGTCTTGTCCCAGGGTGCCCACAGGGTCCCAGATGGGGTCCAACTAAAAAGTTTCAAATGGCAAGAGAGGTTAAGAAACTCATCCTTTGCAAGATCTTGTTAAATGAAAGTAGATGGAGCAAGTCTTGACTTTCTACGACAACTCTGTCCAAAATTGCGGCGAGTCAAAATGTAAACAAAAGCTTAATTGAGCAACTATGCCCACCTTGAATCCGAGATGGCCACTTAAAACCTATGTAATTAATAACAGTACAAATCTAAATCTCTTTTTTCTGTATTGTGTATTTAGAAATAATAGGAAGACCGCAGAAAAATTGAATTTCGATTCACTTCAACTATTATTTCATTCGGTAACAACGGATATATGTTTTGTTCTTAATGAACGTTCGTCACGGTTCTATCGAAATTATTTACTTGAAATTAACGAATATGCGATGAACATACAGCTCTGACTCCCTACTAATACTGCTAAACAAAAGTTGAATACCTTCGGATATTTTTCTAATTTTGTCATACGTAGTTCATACAGAAAGAACTTGCTGCACCAGTAGGTTGGGGGCTCTATTGTAACGTATTCGTGATGGTTACATTTGTATGTCATTCGTTGCTTTGATCGCAATGCTTCAAGCAATACCATATATCAATTAAGCTTTTGTTTACATTTTGACCCACCGCAATTTTGCACAGGGTTGTTGTAGAGAGTCGAGACTTGCTGCATTTTCTTCCATTTTACAACAGCTTTCAAATCGTGTGCCACTTAATCTCCCTTGCCATTTGAAAATTTTGAGTTGAACTCCATCTGGGACCCTACGGGGGACCCTGGAACAAAGTTTATTTTTACCCCAAAAAGTTTGCCGTTGAAAATGATGGGATACGTGTTGGCCGAGTTTTCCACTTACCCAACCGTTTCCAAAGAAATGACTTGGTTCAAACTATTCTGCAAGGTAATTTTTTTTTGTAGTTCTTACATTACAAAATATGTTGTAACTCGCGACATTCCGCCCGGTGGCACGTATAACTTTGGGATTCATCTAGTTATAACATACCAAATACAAACACAATTGTCTCGTTCAGATCTCAGCGGAGCCACTGCGTGACCCTTCCTTGTTAGTCAGATATTTACAATTGAAATGTGTCCCCACAGTAGGGTAAACGGAGTTTTTATAAGCAGCTTTTTTTGATCGTTAGTTCTTGGCATAATTAAAAATAAAATGAAGTAACGCAATTGTTGTAAATTTTCAAATATTTACAATTGAAAAGTGAATATATTCAGTAAAGCGAAAGAAGATTTTGCAATCTGAAATAGACCCTCATGATCATTAGTTACTGACATTTTTAAGAAAGAAAGAAAAGAACGGTATTGTAGCAAATTGTCAGACACACAGAACTGAAAACTGACTCCATTCCGTAGGGCGAAAGGAGTGTTTTTTAAGATGAAGAAAAGTTTGTCGATTAAGTAGGGCGAAAGGAGAGTTTCGAGTTTAACAGAGTTCATTAGTTACTGACATATTTAGGAACCAATAGAAAGAACGGAATTGTGATATACTGTCTGATACCAACTATTGAAATTTGAGTCGGTGTAGTACTTTAAGGGAATGTTTGGAAGCTCCAGCAGATTCTCGGTAATCCTTAGCTAGTAACATATTTAAAAAATTAATGAACGGAATTGTCTTATATTGTCAGATATTTACAGTTGTAAAAAGAGCGTATCCAGTAAAGCGAAAAGAAAGATTCAAAGCTGAAACAGATACTCATCATCGTTATATTAATGAGTATTAATGAGTAAAATTAGACACCGGATCTTGCTTAAATTGTCTGAGGTTTACAGTTGAAAAAAATTGTCTATTCAGTACGGCGAAAAGGGAATATGGAACAAGAAGTATGGAACAAGAACCTGATCGTTTGGTGCCAGAACATTTAAGAATAAAATAAAAGAACGGGATCATTGAAAATTCACTGCTAGTTTCAAATTAAATCCATTCCCCAGTAGGCCGAAAGTAGTCTTGGGGAGATGTAGCAGGCTCTTGTTAATCCTCAGTTATTGAGATCCTTAATAATAAAATGATAGAACGGAATTGTAGTAAATTGTGAGATATTTACAATTAGAAAATTAGTGCATTCATACGGGGAGAAGAGAGTTTGGTAGGTACGGTGTATAGCAGACTCTTCCTGTACGCTAGTTGAATACATATTTGAGAATGTAATGAAAGAACGTTAATTGTCGTACGCAGTAAAATATCTACTATTGACAAGGGAGTTCATTCAGTAAGGGGAAAGGCGTCTTTCAAAGATGTAGCAGACTCTTGCTCAGTGTTGGGCAAAATCAATTGAAATCAATTGCAATTGATCAATCAATTGAAAGTAATTGCTCTGAAAATCAATTGCAATTGATTTAAATTGCAATTGATTTCAATTTGTAATTGACAATTAATTTCAATTGCAATTGAATTCAATCATAAAATTTGCAATTAAATTTTCGTCAATTGTTAATTGTTAATTGGTCACCAGGCAATTGAAACTTTTAATTGTTAATTGTCAATTGCAAAGGGTGCAATTGAAACATTTAATTGTTAATTGCAATTGACAATTGAAACTTGTAATTGTTAATTGTAATTGTTAATTGCAATTGAAATCAACAATTAAAACTGAAGATAAGAAGATGTATGTGTATTGTGTTGTCCACTTGTTACTGTTTTACATATTTCAAATAAGGTACTTATAAGAAATGCTGGATACCTACCATCCCTTCCCCCCCTGGGAAGAAAGCCAGGAAACTAAGTATTTTTTAAAATATATTATGTTTATGGTTCTATCCCCCTCGAAAGAACTCTATATGCCCGTCATGCATACAATAGGAATGGGCACCAGCGAGTTCGAGCGAGTTTTCTTTAAAACTCGACTCGACTCGAAGCAGATATCTTTGAGCTCGACTTGAGATCTCGGCTCGAAAAATTTTCCCCAACTCGACTCGAATTCGGATCGAGTTTCCAGTCGAGTCGAGCCAATTCGAGCTAAATCCTTTGTGTAGTTCCAAGTACTACTATCTTCAAGTATCCTACATAGACAATATAATAATCAATGATACTACTACTACTACTATAATTAATTATCATTATAACACCGTGTACCTGTATAAACATGGAATATAGGCGGTTTGTATCGGAATACTAAAAATTAGTTGACTGTCGATCTTGGTCGTCAAGAAATCTTCAGGAGGCAAGGACATCGGTCACGAAGTTCTTGGTTTGAGTTCAGGAGGAGCAAGTATTCGGGCTCGAGCCAAAAATTGTTAGAAGTTATGGGACTCCAGCCAAACATGTTCAAAACTGCTCGACCCGGGCTTAGGGTTGTCAACAGCTCAAGCGGCTCGCTCACAGCTTACTCACTTATCGAGCCGAACCGAGAAGTGAGCCGAGCCAACAGCTCATCCAACCGAGCCAGCTCCAGCCGATGGCTCACACGAGCCTAGCCGAATTGAGCTGATTGCTTACCCTAACCGAGCCCGCTCGAGCCATCGGCTCAGTTGAGCTGACTCGAACCCAGCCTATGGACTCGTTTCAACGGAGCTGGTTCGAGCCATTGGCTCCAATCGAGCCGAGCCGATGACTCGTCTTTACCGAGCCGGTTGAAGCCATTGGCTCAATTGAGCCCAGTCGATGGGTAATCCCAACCAAGCCAGCTCAAGCTGTACGCTCAGTTGAACCAAGCCGAGTCGGTTGACATCACTATTCCGGTTGGGCTTCTACTTTGGCTAAAAAATTGGACCGTGCAGTTCTCAGCCTTGATGGTAAGAACTACAAAAAATTATAAGAAATCTTTAGTTTTACGTCTCACGCTTATGCCGGATAGGCTAAAGGAGACGGTGATGATAGGAAATGAATGAAATGAAGAAAGTGGGAGGAAACGGGAGAACCCCGAGAAAATCCACGAGCACGGTGTTTGTCCACCACAAAGTACAAACTGCGCGAGCTGGGATCGAACCCGGGACCTCAAGCACCGGAGGTGAACGCTCTACCACTGACCCACCGCGCCAACTGGTAAGAACTACAGTATATACTTATATTGGTGCTCACGGCGTCATTAACTTGTTCCGCCACCAACGAATTTCAAGGTACTTTGTTCTGCATCTTTTGTGCGTGTTTTGTGTCGCTTTATGCGCCTATTCCCACATTATGTGCATCACCGGAAGTGGGTCAAAATGGGCCTACAAATATGGCGGAACAAGTTATTGCTCTTCTGCCACCAATGAATTTCGAGATTGTTTCCTTCACATCGTTTTGTGCCGTTTTGTGCGTCTACTTCCGTTTTGTACGTCGTGGTAAGTGGGTTAAAATGAGTCCCCAAGGTGGGACGAAAACGATCAAGAGTTCCGCCACTATTAAATCTCGAGGTCGTTAATTTCACATCGCGTACCCTTTTGTACGTCTATTTCGACGTTTTGTGCGTCACTGGAAGACGGTCAAAATGGGCCTCGAAGGTGGGACGAAAATGACCCACTGCTCCGCCACTACCGAATTTCGATATCCTTCCTTTCGCATCGACTACTGAATTTTCGTGCTGTTTCGTGCCCCCATTTCCACGTTTCGTGCGTCACCAGAAATGGGTCAAAATGGGCTTCCAAGGTAGGACGAAAATGACACACTGTTCCGCCACTATCGAATTTCGAGGTTGTTAATTTTACGTCGCGTACCCTTTTGTGCGCCTATTTCGACGTTTTGTATGTCACTGGAAGATGATCAAAATGGGCCTCGAAGGTGGGATGAAAATGACCAAGAGTTTCGCCACTACTAAATTTCGATATCCTTCGTTTTGCATCGACTAGTGGATTTTCGTGCCGTTTCGTGCCCTTATTTGCACGTTTGTGCGTCACCGTAAGTGGGTCAAAATAGTCTTCCAAGATGGGACGAAAATGACCGAGAGTTCCGCCACTATTAAATCTCGAGGTCGTTAATTTCACATCGCGTACTCTTTTGTACGTCTATTTCGACGTTTTGTGCGTCACTGGAAGACGGTCAAAATGGGCCTCGAAGGTAGGACGAAAATGACTCACTGCTCCGCCACTATCGAATTTCGATATCCTTCGTTTTGCATCGACTAGTGGATTTTCGTGCCCTTATTTCCACGTTTAGTGTGTCACCGGAAGTGGGTTAAAATGAGTCCCCAAGGTGGGACGAAAACGATCAAGAGTTCCGCCACTATTAAATCTCGAGATCGTTAATTTCACATCACGTACCCTTTTGTACGTCTATTTCGACGTTTTGTGCGTCACTGGAAGACGGTCAAAATGGACCTCAAAGGTGGGACGAAAATGACCCACTGCTCCGCCACTACCGAATTTCGAGGTTCTTCCTTTCGCATCAATTAGTGAACGTTTCGTGCCGTTTCGTGCCCTTATTTCCACGTTTAGTGCGTCACCGGAAGTGGATCAAAATGGGCTTCCAAGATGGGACGAAAATGACCGAGAGTTCCGCCACTATTAAATCTCGAGGTCGTTAATTTCACATCGCGTACCCTTTTGTACGTCTATTTCGACGTTTTGTGCGTCACTGGAAGACGGTCAAAATGGGCCTCGAAGGTGGGACGAAAATGACCCACTGCTCCGCCACTACCGAATTTCGATATCCTTCCTTTCGCATCGACTACTGAATTTTTGTGCTGTTTCGTGCCCCCATTTCCACGTTTCGTGCGTCACCAGAAATGGGTCAAAATGGGCTTCCAAGGTAGGACGAAAATGACACACTGTTCCGCCACTATCGAATTTCGAGGTCGTTAATTTTACATCGCGTACCCTTTAATGCGCCTATTTCGACGTTTTGTACGTCACTGGAAGATGGTCAAAATGGGCCTCGAAGGTGGGATGAAAATGACCAAGAGTTTCACCACTACTGAATTTCGATATCCTTCCTTTTGCATCGACTAGTGGATTTTCGTGCCGTTTCGTGCCCTTATTTCCACGTTTTGTGCGTCACCGTAAGTGGGTCAAAATGGGCTTCCAAGATGGGACGAAAATGACCAAGAGTTCCGCTACTATGGAATTTCGAGGTCGTTAATTTCACATTGCATACCCTTTTGTGCGCGTATTTCGACGTTTTGTGCGTCACTGGAAGACGGTCAAAATGGGCCTCGAAGGTGGGACGAAAATGACCCACTGCTCCGCCACTATACCTACCGAATTTCGTGGTCCTTCTTTTCGCGTCGAGTAGTGAATGTTTCGTGCCGTTTCGTGCTCTTATTTTCACGTTTTGCGCGTCACCAGAAGTGTGTGAAAATGGACGTCCAAAGTGTGACCAAAATGACCCATTGTTCCGACACTATCGAATTTCTAGGTCGTTTCTTTCGCATCGTTTAGTGATTATTTTTTTTAAAAGTTTTCTGTGCCTACTTCCTCGTCTTGTGCGTCACCGGAAGTGAGTTAAACGGGCCTTTAAAGTGGGAGTTAAATGGCTCACTATTCCGCCACTATCGAATTTCGGGATTGGTTCTTTCGCATCGTTTAGTGTGTATTTTGTACAATTCTGTTCGCCTACTTCCACGTTTTGAGCATCACCAGAAATGCGTCAAAATGGTCCATCAATGTGTGAGAAAATAGAGCCATTGTTCCGCCACTATCGAATTTGGGGGGTCGTTTCTTTCGCATCGTATAGTGCCTGCTTTGTACCGTTTTGTGCTCCTATTTCCACTTTAGTGCTTCTATTTCCACTTTAGTGCGACAACAAAAATGGGTCAAAATGGCCTACAAGTATAGCGGAATAACTTAATGCTGTTCCGTCACCATCAAATGAGGTCGTTTCCTTCACACTTTTTATACATGATTTGTGTCGCTTTGTGCATCAGTGGAAGAGGGTCAAAATGGACCTTGAAAGTGGAATGAATATGTCTTTCTCTGCCATATTTGTAGGTCACCTTTGACCCACTTTCGTTGGCCTACAAAACGTGAAAGTATGGAACAAAACGTGAAAGAAACGGTATAAATATGCACTAAACAATGCGAAAAAAGCGACCTTGAAATTCGATACTGGTGGGAGAGTGGATCAGTTTTCTTCCCACATTGAATGCCCATTTTGACCCACTACCATTGATTCACAAAACGTGGAAATAGGCTTACAAAACGGTAGAAAACACGCACAAGACGATGTGAAGGAAACGACCTCGAAATCGTTCCTGACGGAACAGCATTAACTTGTTCCGCCATATTTGTAGGATAACGTTGACCCATTTCTTGTGACGCAGAAAACGAGGAAATAGGCGCACAAAACGACACAAAAATGGAAATTTAGCTTAATTACATGGAAATTTTAAGTTTGTAAGCTTAATCATATGGAAAATTTTATACATTTTTCCTTTAAGTTGGTCTACTTTACGTTGATTTGGGACTTTTAAATTGTATTCATTTTTCCACTGAAAAATATGTATAATTCAACAAGTTGATTTGATTTTGAGTTGCTTTTGGGGTTTAACTTCCCGGTCAGCAACGAGGCTATATGAGACATGGACCTACTGATTAACGTGGAATCCGAACCACATGAGCTCCCGCAGGGAATCGAACCCGGGTTTCCCACGCCAAAGGCGCGTACGCTAACCGCTTAGCCACGGAGGAGCTCTATGATTCAACAAGGAAATATTTATTAGTTATAATTGTAATAATTATCTATATAATTGAATTCATTGTAATTTGGTCCATAACAAACACTTTACCATTTCGTACTAGCTGTTATACCCGTTCTTCGCACGGATCAGATAAAATATCAATGTAAACAAACTGAACAACGGGAGAACAATTAAGAAACATTTCTAACATTGGATATATTTTGTGTGAATATATATCCAACAACGTACATGTGCTTTCATTGGGAAGGCCGATGGGGCTGAATTTGAACGTAAACACTATCGGGGGTGTCACTATTCGTCTGAGCAACCCCGATAAATATGGATTCGACACAAATTCTACTACTTTTACATGTCCCGGTGAACACCCCCTCAGACCCCCTTGGTTCGTATTGTGAAACAATCTCCTCTGGCCCCCACCAACCCCCAACTAATACCACGAAAACTATGAATGTGACACTAACATCTGCCATTTTCTACTACTTTTTACATATGCCGGTAAAAATCCCTATAATCCTCTGGTTCCAATTTTGAAAAAAACAATGTCTCTGGTCCGCAGCCGATGGGGGCTGTATTTGGAAGTCAACGCCTGTGGAAGTATCACCATTCATCTCAGCGACAGCTAAAACTATGGATTTGACACTAATATCGGTCACTTTCCATTAGTTTTACATGTCTCGCAATTCCCCACCCCCGGTGACTCCCGGCCCGCATACAATGCTGGCTAAATTTGAAAATCATCGCTAATGAAAGTATCACCATTAATCTCAGCCACCGCGAAAACTACGGAATTGACATCGGTCATTGTGGATTATTTTTACATGTCTCGTGATCCCCTTCATAATGCCCCCGTTTCTTATCTGATGGGGGCTAAATGTGAAAGTAAACGCGGTCTTGAGTTTCACCAATGAGCTCAGCTACCCCGAAAACTATGAATTTGACATTAATATCGGTCATTTTCGATTATTTTTTTTACATGTCTCGGAATTCCCCCCTCTGGTTACCCAAGGCCCGCATACAACGGTGGATGAATTTGAAAGTCATCGCTAATGGTAGTGTCACCATTGATATCAGCAACCGCGAAAACTATCGATTTGACACTAATATCGGTCATTTTGGATCACTTGTACGTTTCGGTATTCCCCCCCCCCATTGACCCACGGCCCGTAGCAGAATACGGTGAATTTGGAAGTTAATGCGATCGGAGTTTCACCATTGATCTCAGCGACCGCGAAAACTATGAAATCGACACTGATATCGGTCATTTTCTACTACTTTTACATGTCCCGGTAAACGCCCCCCTGAGACCCCCTGGTTCGAATTTTTTCGAAAAAGCTTTGCCTTGGTGTGAAACCTGGACCAAGGTATCTTTGACCAAAATTTGGTAACTCTCGGTCGACTTGTCTGGTCCCCAGGCCGGTCCCGGTAAACGTCTCCTGGAGACCCCATAGTAAGGAATTTAAAAAAAAACTCTTCGTCTTGGTCTGGGGCCTAGACCAAGCTACCCGTGACCACATTTTGAAAAGTTTCGGTCCACTCGTCTCGTCCACAGGCCGCACAAAGATAGACACACAGACACACGAACAAACTATTTTATTTATATTAGAAAGGTCAGATCCGCTATTGATCGTAGAAATTCAAACTCCGATGAGTGATAATTTTATAGGCTTGTTTTATTACAAGTTTAAACTCTTTAGTCAGTAGAGAAGAGGGCGTGAATCATGGGTCAGAGTTGATGACAATGGGTTTTGGCGGGTCTGTGGGTCACAGTGGGTAAGAGTGATTTATGGTGGGTGGTGGGTCAGAGTGGGTCACGGTGGGTCGTGGGTCACGACGGGTGGCGAGTCAATTGGTCGTGGCTAAAGTTTTCATTGCCCCACGCCCTCTATGAACTACAGTGTTGAAAATTAATCAGTGAAAATCAATTGCAATTGATCAATCAATTGAAAGTAATTGCTGTGGAAATCAATTGCAATTGAATCAATTGCCAATTAATTTCAATTGCAATTGAATTACAGAATTCAATTGCAATTACTTTCCACTGCAATTACTTTCAATCAATTGATCAATTGCAATTGATTCTCCTTTTTTAATGGCCAACTGCAATTAACAATTAACCATTACTTATTTCAATTGTTAATTGCAATTAACAATTAAATTTACAGATTAATTGTTAATTGTTAATTCAATTGAAATTTGCCCAACACTGCTCTTGCTGATCGTTAGATACTGACATATTAACGTCAAACAACGGAATTCTCGTAAATTGTCAGATATTTAGAATTTAATAAATGTTCTCATTAGTAGAAGTTCATGACCGATAGTTACTGATATATTTAAGTAAATAGTGAAAGAATTGAAATGTCGTAAATTGACCGTCAATTGGAATTGAAAAGGTAGTCTATACAGTACTGCGAAAAGAGTGTTTGCAACCGGAAGTAGACTTTTGCTCATCGTTAGTTGAAATCCTATTTAATAATAAAAAGAAATTTGAAGCAGATTGTTCCCGACCGTTAGATGTAGACATATTTATGAATAAAATGAAGGAACAAAATTGTAGCGATATGTGTGATTTTTACAATTGAAAAGAGAGCATATCAAATAAAGCGAAAGAAGAGTTTATAAGCTGTCATGATCGTTAGCTACCGTCGTATTGAAGAATAAAATGAAACAACGGAACTTTCGTAATTTGTCTAATATTTACAATCGAAAGGTTTGTCTATTAAGTAGGGCGAAAGGAGAGTTTTGAGTTTAACAGAGTTCATTAGTTACCAAGATATCTAGGAATAATATGAAAGAACAGAATTGTCAAATGCAATTGAAAAGTTAGTGCATATTTACAATCGAAAAGTAGTCTATTAAGTAGAGCGAAAGGAGAGTTTGGAAGCTGAACAGAGTAATTGTTCATTATTTAAATATATATTTAAGAATAAAATGAAAGAACAGTATTGTCGAATGCAACTAAAAACTTATTGCATTAATAATGGGATAGGAGTGTTTGGAATGTGAAGCAGACTTTAGCTGATTGCTAGTTGATGACATATTTGGGAATATAATGATAGAACTTAATTCTCGTAACCCTACTAATATTTAAATTTAAAAAGTGAGTTCATTCAGTAAGGAAAACTAGTGTTTGGAAAATGTAGCTCACTACTGCTAATCGTTTGTTAGAGACATATTTTAAATGAAACAACGGATTTTTCGCAAGTTTTCAGATATTTAGAGTTAAAAAGTGTGTCCACGAAAGAGGGCGAAAGGAGTGTGGAATCTGAAGCATATTTCAGAATAAATGAAATAATGAAATTGTAATAAATAGTGAAATATTTAAATTGAAAAGTGGTAGGGTGAAATGAGTGTTTGGTAGACCAAGCAGACTCTTAGTGATCTGTGTGGCTGACAGATTTAGGGATATTAAAAACGGGATTGTCATCTGATATTTATAACTGAAAAGCGAGGGTATTAAGTAGAGTGAAAATGGAATTTAGAAGAGGAAACGGACTCCGGCTAATATTTAGTTATTGAAATATTAAAGCATAAAATAAAGAAAAGCCAATTATCGTAAATAGTGTGAAATTTACAAGTGAAAAATTAGTCAATTGTGTATGGCGAAAGGAGTGTTTTCAAGATGTAAACTCTTGCTGATCATTTTTGTCTACATGTTTAAGAATAAAATGATATAACGCAATTATCGTAAATTCTTAGCTGATTACAATTGAAAAGTTGTTCTATTCAGTAAGGCGAAAGGAGAGTTGGGAAGATGAAGTGCACTATCTTCATCGTTAGGTACTGACGTTTGAACGTAAATAAGGGTATTTTGTTAATTAGTTCATTATTTACAATTGAAAAGTGAGTCAATTCAAGAACAAAAATGTGTTTCGAAGTAGAAGTTAACTTTTGGTGATCCTATCTAACTGAAGTATTAAGATTAAAATGTAGAAACGGATTGTATTAGATTGTCAGATAACAATTGAATAGTGATTGTATGTAGTAAGGCGAAAAAAGTATTTAAAAGGACTCTTGCTAATCGTTAGTTACTGGCTTTTTCAAAAATAAAAGAACGGAATTGCAAATCGTCTGATATTTACAATTGAAAAATGAGTTCACCCAGCAGGGATAAAGAGGAGTGGAAGCTCAAGGACACTCTTACAGATTGTTAGTTACTGACATATTTAAGAATAAAATGAAAGAATGAAATTGTCATATATTGTCATATATTAAAAATTGGAAAGTGAGGTTTTTCGGTTGGCGATTGGAGAGTTCGGAAAATCAGATTCTTGACGATTATTATTTGCTGACGTATTTAAGAATAAAGTGATAAAACGGAATTATCTTAAAATGTCAGATATTAGCAATTGAAAATTGAGTCCAATCTGTAGAATAAAGGTAGTTTTTAAGAGCAGAAGCAGATTGTTGCTGAACCATAGTTGAGGACATATTTGACAATAAAATGAAAGTGGGGAATTATCATGTAATGTGAGAATTTTAAAATTGAGAAGAGAACATATCGAGTAAAGTGAAAAGAGAGTTTGGAAGTTTCATAATCGTTAGTTTCAGATATATTGAACAACAAAGTGAAAGAACGGAATTTTCTCTTATTGTCTGATTTTTACAAAGAAAATATTTGTCTATTAAGCAGGGGAAAGGAGAGTTTGAATGTTGAACTGAGTGTTCATTAGTTACTAACATATTAAAGAATAAAATAAAAGTCGGAATTGTCGAATGCAATTAAAAAGTTAGCGCATTAATAGTGGGAGAGGAGTGTTTGCAATGTAAAGCAAACTCTTGCTGATTGCTGGTATGACATATTTCAGAATATAATCAAAGAACTCAATTCTCGCAACCTGACAAATATTTATTTTTAAAAAGTTAGTTCATTCCGTTAGGAAAAGGAATGTTTGGAAGGTGTAGTATACTGGTGCTAATCGTTAGTTAAAGACACATTAAAAAAATGAAACAACGGAGATTTCGTAAGTTTTCAGCTATTTATAATTAAAAACCAGGTCCACTCAGCAGGACGAAAGCAGTGTGGAAGGTGAAGCATATTTAAGAATAAAATGAACTAATGAAATTGTGATAAATTGTCAGATATTTAAATTGAAAAATGAGTCTACATACTAGAATGAAATTAGTGTTTGGAAGGCAAAGGAAACTGTTGAAGATCAGTACTTACTGAAGTTTTAAGAATAAAATAAAAGAGGGGAATTGTAAATTGACAGATATTTAACATTGAAAAGTAAGTCCATTTAGCAGGGCGAAACAAAAGTTTTGAAGATGAACGAAGTCTTGCTGATCGTCGTTAGTTACTGACATATTTAAGAATAAAATGAGTGAACGGAACAGACGTAAATAGACAAGCATTTGCAATTGAAAATTACTCCAATTTGGTGTGTTTATGTATATAAACCAGACTCTTGATTATCTTTAATTATTGAACTATTTTAAGAAAAATTTGAGACATGGAATTGTACTAAATCACAGATATTTACAATTGAGAAGCGAATATTATCAGCAAGTTAAAACGAGTTTATCGAAGAGGAAGTAAACTCTTGCTGATGGATAGTTGCCGCAATATTTAACAATAATATATAAAAAAAACGGAATTGTCGTAAATTGTTATCTATTTAGAATTTAAAGGTATTCTATTCAGTGGAGTGAAAGAAGAGTCAGGAATATGAGATAAATTATTATTATCGCCAAGTACTGCCATTTTCAAGTACAAATGAAAGAACGGAAATGTCGTAAATTCCAGGTATTTACAATTAAAAATTTATTGTATTCATAGGGCCAAAGGAGCGATTTGAAAGTGAAGCAAACACTTGCTGAACGCTAGTTGAAGACTTATTTGAGAATATAGTGAAACAACTTTTTGCAGTCATATACTGCAAAAACAACTGAAATGTGAGTTCAGTCACTAGGGGAAAGTGGTCTTTGGAAGGTGAAGCAGTCTATTCCTAATCGTTAGTTATTGTCATATTTAAAATGAAAGATCGGTGTTTTTGTTAATTGTCAGTTATTTACAATTCAAAAGTGTACCATCCAATAAAAAGAAATAAAGTGTTTCAAAGATTAAGCAGCCTCTCGTTATGTTTTTGATGTATTTTGACATATTTATTTAATATTTTTTTGACATATTTAAGAATAAAATGACATAATGTAATTCACATAAAATGTCAGATATTTACAATTGAAGATTTTGTCCTTTGAGTAGAGGAATGTTTTTTTTTTTGGTAAATAAGGCAGTTTCTTCATTACCGTTAGTTACTGAACTATTTTATAATATTATGAAATATTGGATTTGAAGTAAATTTTTAAATTTTTACTATTGAAAAACGTGTCAGTTCTCAAGGTCAAAAAGAGTGTTCCGAAGATAAAGTGAAGTCTTGCTAATCGGTTGTTGCCGGCATATTTGTCTATGAAATAAAAAAATGGAAATGCAATTTGTCAGATATTTACAATTGATGAGTGAATCCATTACGTAAGGCGAAAGGAGTGTTAGAAGAGAAAGCAGGATCTTTTTCATCTTTAGAAACTCACATATGTTGGAATAAAATAGTGGAACACTCTTAATTTTTCACATGTTTACAAACGAAAAGTGAATCATTGAGTATTGCGAAAAGTGTGTTTGATACGCAACTCAGATTCAGTGATTGTTAGTTACTAAATTATTTTAGAATAAAATGAAATAACGAAATAATAACATTATAAAGCGAACACTTTGGGAATTGATCTTAAAAAGACTCATCACCAACAAGGAAATAATGTTCAGTTTTCTTTGGTATACACTCGATTTTTTTAATACAAGAACATTGTACTTCATTTTATGTTCAAAATGCACCTAATGCACCAACTATGTATCAATTGGTGGAACATTTTTCAGCAAGTAAGAATTAGCCTAGATCTTTCACGTACCGGAAGACGTCGTTCAGTTCGAACGCAAGAAAACATTGTTCCTCCCAGTGAGTGTTGAGGACTCACGAAAGGATTTCTACGAAAGGACATTCTGAAGAATTGACTATGAGCAAGCGGTCTTGGACAGGATGGTACTAAAATTAAACCTTAAATCCTGTAAGATGCAACTAATACTGAAATTAAAAGGAGACTCGTAACCAGGGCGGTCTAGAGAGCGGGTTCCCTAAATTTTTATTGTTCCCCTAACATTTTGATGGTAGGATGAGCTATCGTATAGTGATGATATGGTTGGATCGACCCTCTAACTTCTACTCTCCCCCTTTATTTTTCGGCTGGATACCGGTCTGGTCAAAAACACAGATGCCAGAAAATTGCATGAAATATGCTTGTCGGTTCAAGAGTTGGAGGAAATTCTATACGATTTTATTCGGAGGAATTCTATACGACCATAAGCTCGTTAAGAGCAAAAGACGAACTTTTTTTGTTATCTGGTGCCTAAATAAACAAGACTAGTTTATCACGGTTCAAACAATCCAATAGACGTTATTGAATGTCAAATGTATTCGATTAAGAGTATACTATGTCGGACGGTACATGGTGGAAAGGCGCAGATCAGTGCTTGCTCACCAAAATCTTATGTTGTTCTTTTGTTAGAATAAAATAGCCATTCAACTTCTAAGATATTTATTCAATCCCATTGGAATACGACCTAATATACATTGGAGAAACTGAAAGTTCAACCATGACATGGTATGAGGAACATAAATGGTATATACGGGAAACGAATCAAAAAATGAGCATTGCCATCACATACACTAAAAGAAAAGCATAAAATCTTGTTTCAGAACAGATTATATTGGAAATCGTTAGTTAAACAAAACATTACGAAGTGTTGGTAATAAAATTTCAGATACAAAATCATGAATTGAAAGGAACGTTTGAAAACAAGAAAAATTTATAACATTTTATTACAATATTACCGATAATATAATAAATGAAGAAAAATAATGACGATAATAATAGGTTGTAAACAATCAAAATTATGAAGTTAAACTCGCTTCATTTATATACTATTTTGATTTATATAAATTAAACACAATCAATAATAATAAGAAACGAATCGTTTTAATTAATTTATTTTTTACTCAACTCAACATGCATTAACCCAATTAGAATGTTGAAGTATTACTATACATTTGTACACTAGGTTTTATGGTGCTTAACAGGACACTGTACATTTATCAATTTTATTATTATTATTATTTTGACATAATTTGTTACAGATAGAACATGTTCTCTAGATTGCTGACTTCAGCATTTTATTTGTAATAACCCTTTTCCTATAGAAGGCACATTATTAGCTCTGGTTTTAACTAAGTAAATTTTTAATTTGCTTATCAATGCACTACAGTTTTCAAGGGATGGATAGATTCCTGTTACTTTGTATATGATATGCCTAGGAAATTTTGGTTGAAATCTGTCAATTGGTCTGTAATCTTTTGATGCGATGGCTTCCAAATTAAAGTTGTAAATTCCAATTGGAGTGTACATACAAATAATACACTTACAAGTGTGTTCCAATATTGCTGAAGTCCTTACAATATGTATTTATGTATCCTAATAATTTAAATCATCATGGGTAACATTTTCGATGTGTTTAATAAACATTAATTTCTATTAAACGTATCTTATAGATCGTTAGCTGTATTAGATCTGGTTATAGATGTATTACTTAATGTAATTTAAGTATATTTTTGTTTCTGCTGAACGATAATATATTACATTTAATGTTTCCTCCAAATTTTGATGAACACAATACCCTGTGACTCGTGTTGTGAATCAAGACGGTCGTGCACGGAATTAATCTTCGAGCATACTTTGAGATAATCAGCAAACAATAGTTTTCATTATTTTGTATATAATATTTCATTTTTATACATTATCTCCAACCTACAATATGCCTCAGTACAAGCTGGACTCGTAGCTGCTCGAGAAAAAAGATATAAATATAGCAATCTACTCGATAACTATTGCTTTGTCGCAATAGCAATTGAGTCTAACAGTTCTTGGGAAGAAGGAGGCCTGAAATTTATAAAAGAAATCGGCCACAGTTTATCGATTAAATCAGGAGATAATCGATTAAAACGTTTCCTGATTCAACGCATAAACATAGCCATTCAACGTCGGAACGTGTCGGCTATAATGGGAACGTTACCCACTAGTAAAGAGCTAGAAGAAGTTTTTTTCTGTAATTAAGAAGAAGGGAGGTTGGGAGTAAAAAGAAACATCATTGGTGCATCAATTTATGTAACAACCGAGCAAGGAGTATGGAGAGAGAGCTCACAGTCCATAAGTTTATAGGAAAAATTACGACATGAATGCTGTACCGTAATTCACGAGAGTGACATAACATGACAGGTTGGAGCCTTTGAAAGCAGTAGATTTACTACTACCTGCCGCACATTATCGGAACAAAGTACCGTAGAATAGATATTTACTGTTTCGTTTTAAATTTTCATTACAACAGTTTTCTAATAATCATTGTTAGTTTAAAAATTTAAAAATGTATAACAACAAATCTTTATATATATATATATATATATATATATATATACATACTCTTAACTTTATGTTATACAATATGCGAATAAATTTTTATACATTAAAAAATAAATTACAGCAGTATAAGAAAAAACATCAAAACCATTTTAAAATAGCCCTTCAATTATTAAAAGTCTGATTATGAAGCCAGTCAGATATCTTTGAAATGTTTGTTGTAATACAGAGAAAAATGAAATCTTTGAGTTATCCCACGAATATGCCCTTTAAGCTAAGGGAGAAAATCTAAGAAAAAGAAAACACGGAAGGATTTTTTTTACACTTAATTATGCGGACAATATGCATCAACTTCGTAGCAAACAATTCATATCAGTGAATGGACTCAAAAATCAAGTTTAAATCTATATATATAAAAGAGAACGCACAAATCCTTTGTGAACTCATCACGCTAATACGGCTGAACCAATTTCTTTCATTTTTGGGGGGTTATTAGGATTTGGACCCTAGATGGTTTTTATCATATCAATTTAATTTTTAATTACCAGTGTCTTGAGATAATTGACCATTCAAGTGTCCATACGTACAAATCCTTTGTTATTAGTTCATCATAGGTAAAAATAAACGTATTTATATGCAACCCGCATGACCATGTGACTCGGCGGGTTAACATAAATGACAGGCGATATAATGTTAACATTTACTGGAATCTACTATGGTTTTTATCATATCACTTGAAAGCGAAAAAGTAAAAATTATCTAATTAACAAGGTTTATTGCGTTCCGGGGTGACCGCAGCGAAGCGGGGTGAACGCTGCTAGTATCATATAATTTACGTCTATTCTGGTATATGAGTTATTCTTATACATTCCGGCAACTAACAGTCAGCAAGAACGTTTTTCAGGTTCTAAACACTTGTTTCGCCCCACGGAATCGACTCACATTTCAATTGTAAACATCTGACATATTACGTCAATTCCATTATTTCATATTATCATAAGGCACTTCAGTAAATAACGCTCATTAGGAATCAATTTTATATAACATATCACACCATTCGCCCTAGTCATTGGACCAGCTATTCAATTGTAAATATCTGAAAGTTTACGTCTTTCCGTTCCTTCATTTCATTCTTAAATATGTCAATAACTACCGATCAGCCAGTCTACTTCAGCTTCCAAACACAACATTTGCCGTGCTAAATAGACTTATATTTCAATTGCAAATATGTGACAAATTACGACAGTTCCATTAATTCATATTATCCTAAAATAGAGAAGTAACAACGATTATCAACAGTTCCTTCTATAACAAAAACACTTTTCGCCCTACTCAATGAACTAAATTATCATTTCTAAATGTATGAAAATTTACGTCTGTTTCGTTTCCAGATTTCTTAAATATGTCAGTAAATACCAGTAGCGATCAACAAGAGTCGCCTTAATCTTAGAAGTACTCCTTTCGTTCTACTTTTCAATAGAAAATATCTGACTACGACAATTCAGTTCTTTCATTTTACTATTAATATGTCAGTAAGTAACGATAACAAGCTCTACTCTATTCTTGGTAACAGTCCCTTCTGCATACTGAAATACTTCATTTTCAATTGTAAATCTATGACGATTTACGACAATTCGAATTATTAATTATGTAATAACTACAGATCAGAAAAATTCTATTTAAGCTTCTAAGCACTGATGAACAGAGATGGTCATTTTTCCTAATCCTCCCTGGCCCTCACCCTCAATTGACGCCCCTCACCCTCCATCATACTCACCCTCCATTGACGCCCTCCCCTCACCCTCCCTCACACTCACCCTCCACTGACGCCCTCCACTCACCCTCCCTCACACTAACCCTCCATTGACGCCCTCCACTCACCCTCCCTCACACTCACCCTCCATTGACGCCCTCACACTCACCCTCCCTCACACTCACCCTCCATTGACACCCTCACACTCACCCTCAATTACTTTATCGCCCTCACCCTCAACTACTAAAATGAGGGTGAGGGCGGCCCTCATGAGGGCAAAATGAGGGAGGATGACCATCTCTGTTCAAGGGTGCCTCAAACTCCCATCATCCCTAAGAATGAACAGATCATGTGATGCTTTGTATTTACCAAGAATTCGCGGTAGTTACGTTTGAAGACACAGCACAGATGGATAAAATAATTCTTGGAAATGCTGTCTGTTGTTCCAAAGCAATAGCATTTTTGCACGTTACTGCTGTCCATATCAAAGGAAATTATGAATGTGCATTACAGTTAGAAAAAAAAAAAAGGCTGAAGCAATGAATATAACATTTTCGCACTTTTCTTTCTTCTTCATGGCCGGAGTCTATATGAATAGTTAACAGAGTACAAGTAACTTTTTAAGCAAAATATAACACTTTATTATCCTGGTGCACCTTTGGTCCACGTGGTACCGGGTTCGAATCCTGGTGGGCGAAGTTTTAAACGCATTACGATAATTAGAAAGGATAAAAGTCAGTGGAGAGCTTTTGTGAACGCGGCACTGAACCTCCGGGTTCCATAGGCCATAGAGTTAGTTAGTTAGTTAGTTAGTTAGTTACGATAATTAAGATTCCACCTTAAACTGTAGGTGTAGAACTGGTATAACACTGGTGGTGAAAAGGGACGATAAACTCAAAACCTTTGTAAATCAGTAATCGAGTAAAGTTTGGCCTTTAGATTCTACAATGCTTCTATAGAATATTGTATTAATATGACCGTAGTAAGAAATGGAAAAAGAAATAGTGGCAAGCAGGAGAAAAGGCAGGCAGGCAGGTAGGTATTGAAGAAAGAAAAAGAATACTGTCTCCTAAGAGTATTTTTCAAGCAATGCTCTGTTTGGCCTACTGCATTATAATTTTCATAATGTATGTTTGCCATTTTATTTTATTTTATTATGTTCGTAAATAAATAAAATAAATAAATAAATAAATTTGTAAACATACATTATGAAAACCATAATGGACTAAGCCAAATATAGCATTGCTTAAAAATACTTTTAGGAGACAGTCTCCCTGTACTGACAGAAACCCATCGGTTCGGAGAAGAAATCTTACTGTTTCAACAGAGCTGGTGATGTAGTGCATGGTAAAGCGAGATATATTATTATTATTATTATTATTATTATTATTATTATTATTATTATTATTATTATAAAATATTTTTATCGCCTTATTCCTCATCAATTTCGATTGCAACTAGCATGAGAAATTCTCAATTTTGAAAATCAGATTTTTAAAACTAAAGTTAACCCGGATTTTTTCTTTTAAATCGGGAATGGAATAGATGAATTCACGTCTGAGTTTGAACCCAGGAAATGTGGCTATAAGGAAACCTCACAAAATATGCACCATACTACATCAAAATAAAATTAAAAAAAAAAAAAAAAAGCTTTTCCGATGGCAATCGTAGAACACATTTACAAACTAATAGTAGAGCCAATTGTACACCACGTGAAGTAGTTTGATATCTATATTGTAATATTTTATTCTTTAATATTGAAATCGGGAGTGTTTCTACCAATTCCGGTTTTAGTATATATAGAGAGATTGATTAATATTATTGGGACGTAATTGATTAAAGAAAACCGATTCTTGCTATCTTTTGCAGTTTTCAGTCTGTAACCTTCAACGTTAAAACCGGAAGTGGTAGCTTTGTGCTACTTCCAATTTCAATAGAGGATTAACGGTGAAGATGGAACTTATTCTTGAGACGCTTAATCCATTGAGCAAACCCACCTCTTTCTACAGTTTTAAAATCTTTTGCTGTATGTAGTTAATATTGAAACCAGAAGTTGTAGCGGACTTAGCTACTTAAGGTTATAGGCCTATATAGTAGATAGTTGAGAATGGAAAACGTGTTCTTGAAGTACCTAATTGATGGGGGGGGGGGTAAAATCTCGCTATCTATTACCGATTTTGTATTGATCAATGGCAAAACCAGAAATTGCTAATTTGCACCACTTCCGTTTTGAGTATATGGTTCTAACAACAATCTTTGTTCCTGACTTTTAACTCTTTTTTTATATTTTGTTCACAATTTGGTGATCCATTAAATAGTTCCCGAGTTTTTGGTCTCCCGGACACACACACAGACATACGGACATGATAAATATTTTTAAAAAAGTTTCATTGGAGGGAACTGTAGTGAAGCTTCTACCATTCGACTCGATTGACATTTATATGTCTGCCCGTATGTCCATATGTCCATCTGTCATTCTGTTTCACTATAACTCTCGTAAAACTTATCCAATTTTCATGAAATTTTGTATATAGTTTCTTGAACATTTTCAGGTAAGAAATAATCACGGGGACCCGGAAGAAATAATCACGCAAAATGTATACAGTAATACAATTTTCTCTGCTTTGGACTCTCTTGTTTTCAATTCGTTAATAATTTAATTACAAAGAATATCTCGACCCCGACATTCAGGAAATTGACGAAAGCCTGAGGTACCATGTCTTTTGGTTAACCTAAATTCCAGAAAACGCTTGTCGATAGCTTTTACCATTTTAGGTCTGTTAATATCAACATTGAAACCGGAAGTAATAGCGAATGACTACCACTTCCGGTTTTAGTAAAATACAGGAGTAGAGGTAGTTTGTTTCCATGAGACCCTGAATCGATTTCCGAAAAACATTTGTCTCTGGTTAATGCCGTTTCCATAATGTTGAAACCGGAAGTGGTCGATTTCTACCACCCCTGGTTTAAGTAAGAGGTTGTTGAAGGAGATGGAATCCATTCTTGGGATGCTGAATTAATTCTGGAAAACCTCTTGTCGATAGCTCTTACCGTGTTTGCTTGATACCTGTTGACAGAGGACAGACATATATACTTAGCATAACATAGTTGGAAATTTTATATATATATATATATATATATATATATATATATATATATATATATATATATATATAGGGCCGGATTTATGGGGGTGCACACGTGCACTGCCCTCCGATGTAAATATACACTGTCTGAAATGGGAAGTTAACAGTGAAAACAGCAACTTTTTCCGAAAATTTCTGCCGGCTTTCCGTTTGAGGCTTAAAGAAAAGCGGAGTTTTGCAAAAGCAATACTTTAAGTCGATTTCCTAAAAGCTGAAGGAAAAGGATTCACCAAGCAAAACAATATAATATTTCTCAAAAGAGAAGAAAACATAAGCCAGGAGGAAAGAAGAACATTCTTCCCTTGCATGTTACTTGCTACACTTCTCCTCCGTTCTATGCATCAACGTCGTCAGAGATAAATGCTGTCACATACAACTTTGAAGAGTATCAATGTGATTGGTAATTTGTTCGTTGTTTTGTGGTGCATGAATTATTGGTGCACCCCCGTCAGGAAACCCTGAATCAGGGCCTGTAGGTATGTACACAGGGCAGGATTTAGGGGAGTGCACCCCCCTCTTTGTTGTAAAGTTACACTATCTAAAAGGAGAAGCTAGCAGTGAAAATAGCAACATTTCCCGAAAATGTACGCTGTCATGTTTAATTTTGGGGCTGTTTACCCCCCTCAGGAAATCCTGGACCCGACCCTGTATATATATATATATATACATATATATCGAAATCAATACATCTCTTCTGATGTTATACCTTAACATAAACACAAGTGAAGTTGATTAACCACGGTCTTAACATTACATTCGTTGAGATATTTCATTGTCAAGCTCCAAAGACTATTATGAGGCTCTAGGACGTTATGGTGTTTCGGTGTGAGGACGTTTGGCTGTAAAGGACGTTTCTCTCCAAGGGTGTTTCGCATGCCCGTGTTTATATATTGTGCGCCCCTGTGCTCTAAATAATTTACCGCCCCCCGCACAAACTTATGTCTCAAAGAAGGAAACAGCCGTGATTTTGCAGACATGAGAGCTCTTGTTGAGAAGCAGTTTAGATATTACAAGTTCTCTCAATGATGGTGGTGATATGGTGTTCTTTGATCCAAGGGTCCTGGGTAAGGTGAACCCATGGTAGTTTGTCATTGCCTTCCATGCAATGATGATGACGTACTGAGGACGGGACCTACAGTTTAACGTGGGATTCGAAACACTTGTGTCCTCACTGGGAATCGAATCCGGGACCCATTGATTAGACGGCAATGAGCTTAACCACTCATCACTCATCCATTGCGGTCACATTCTCTCAATATTAGCATATAATTTATTCACGTAGGGTTTAATTTATTGTCCGGTGAAAAAGCATTCTGTTAATTCTTAATCATCCGTTACCCATTTTTTATTTCATAATTTCATTTGAATTTTGATTGAATTTCTTAAACATTTACTCTTATCATTGTAATAGTAAAATATGGAATTAAAAAAAAGAAACTAGACAGTGTTTTGACATGATTTATTTTGAACTTATCACATAGTTAAAGATTATAGTGAGTTTAGTAAAAAGCATTTTATAACACTTTATATGTAAAACATTATATTAATTAGTTTACATAGTGATGATTCTTTCATAAGTTTTTGGGCTACTCAAACGAATAAGAAAAACACTTTCCAAAGTATTTACAAAGAAACTGTTTTCTCCTATGTACGCATTTACTTTTCTCATATATTGTAGGTTACTTGAATAATAATAATAATAATAATAATAATAATAATAATAATAATAATAATAATAATAATAATAATAATAAACTACCCAAACTATTTGCAAAAAAATCTCCTATATGCATTTTCTTATATGTTTTAATTCGAAATTTGAAAATTGAGAAACATGAAATTTTACTGTGTTTCAAAGCTCTCAAAAAAATGATTCAAATGGCCTGTTGCAGGTCCGTAGGTCACACCTGAGCTAAGATATGGGGATGCAAAGTCCTCATAAGAATAACAGAGGCATTTTAAAAATACCCGAAAACGGCCAATATTAGAGCTGAATTGATAATTTTTGGAGTCGCTGAGATGAATAGTGACAATTTTAATCCAATTCAACTTCAAGATGATACTCTACTCCTCAGGGTCGGGAGGGGGCGAGATTTAAAAAGTAATCGAAAACGACAGATTTTAGTGTTGAATTCATAGTTTTCGAGCTTGCTGAGTTTATAAAATTAGGCCAAACTTACAGAAAAGTCGAGATTTCGTGTAGGGGAAACCGAGTGCCCAACACAGCATACGCCCCTGCCCTCAGGCAATTTGCAAGAAATGTGTTATTTTCTTCCTCAACTCCCCTGAGCTCTAACACACTAATTTTTCATGTACATCTGTAATTTTGTCAAATTAATTTCGACTTGAGAGCATCAAAGATGGATTTACGAGATGCTTACATATTTCACATTATTTACTATATCATCTATGAGGTTTCCATATATATCTGTGAATTCATGTACCAGTGTTATTTTAAATTTGTATACAAGCCTAGTATTAATACAGGGTGTCAAAAAATCAACTGAAACTTCGGGTGATGAGTGTTTATATCAAATGAAAGTAAAACGTTTTAATACATATAGGTCTTAAAACGAGTTCTTTCAGTATTATAAGCCGAAAAAGAATTAAAACGCCCTAGCTTAAAAATAATGGGACCTTTTCGCAAGCGGTTGAAAAAATTAGGCAATACCTAGTATTCCCTCTTATCTAAATACCCACGTTTCACAATCCCCTGATATCAACGTAACGATTTGTAAAAAGTAACTTACAAGGAACCCTAGGTATCTATCAGAGCCCGATTTTCATGAAACTTTGTATATAGAAAGAGTACCTCGGGAAACTAGCACAACCAAAATTGTAGCTGCAGAGTCCAAGACGCTGGGACACTAGGACCCGGGAAAGATCAAAATTGGAACGTCAGTACATTGACATGGTGAGAAAATGCACATTTTTCTTTAAAACTAACAATTGTAGCGACACGAAATGAGCATACATGGATACGAGATGGTCGATATGGTCAGCTAAAAGTTATGAAAAGAATATCCGCCATCTTGAAGGAGGCCATGTTGAAATTGGTGCGATTGGTGTAAATGAGAAGAGGGTCATTCGATGCATTAATTTGAACGTAAATAGCAACAAAAAGCTGTTGGTGAAGTTTGTTGTGGGATTACATTATTCATGTGCTTCTGGTAGAGTGGTTTATTTATTTATTTGTTTATTTAACGGCAGAGTTAAGGCCTTGTTTGCCTTCTCTTACACTCAACCAACTCAAATGTACACAAGATATACGTACTACCATTGACGTCAAATCCATAAAAATTACAATTGCTACATTAATGCATATGTACACACACACATATATAACCCTACACACGAATATGCTCCCTTACATACCCCCTCCCCCGCCATACCCTCATACTATTTATCATAAAAACACATACATAAAAACAAGAAAACTATACAAGATGAGCAAAGTGTATCTCATGACACTCGAGCAGATGCAGATTATGCAGCGCTATGAGTGAGATCAGTGGAACTAGAAAACCGAGCGAAATATAATTTTAGCACTACAACATTTGTGTCACAGTCAACATGTAATTGTTGTGGATATGCTGATATAATGGGTTCAATCTTCATAATAATGTCATGGTTGACATTAACTTTTAACTTTTTATTAGACTTAAATTAATTCGAACAGAAATCAGAAAGTTATATTGGTCCACCTATAGCGCTCCATACTCTGCATCTGCTCAAGTGTCATGAGATACACTTTACTCATCTTGTACCTAAACCACTCTACCAGAAGCACATGAATAATGTAATCCCACAACAGACTTCACCAACAGCTTTTTGTTGCTATTTACGTTCAAATTAATGCATCGAATGACCCTCTTCTCATTTACACCAATCGCACCAGTTTCAACATGGCCTCCTTCAAGATGGCGGATATTCTTTTCATAACTTTTAACTGACCATATCGACCATCTCGTATCCATGTATGCTCATTTCGCGTCGCTACAATGATTAGTTTTAAAGGAAAACTTGCATTTTCTCACCATGTCCTTAATGTACTGACGTTCCAATTTTGATCTTTCTCGGGCCCTAGTGTCCCAACGTCTTGGACTCTGCAGCTACAATTTTGGTTGTGCTAGTTTCCCGAGGTACTCTCTCTATATACAAAGTTTCATGAAAATCGGGCTGTGATAGATACCTAGGGTTCCTTGTTAGTGTACGAGGATACACTTTCAAATACTAATTGGGTACTCTTTTCGTGGATACCAGAAGACATACACACAAATAATTATCACTAGCGCATACGAGTTCCTGCGAAATCCGTCGAATCACGTGCGATAGACCCCATAACATTTGTGCTAGAGTGTTTTTAAAACGTGATTTTCCTCATTTTTGGCGGATTATAAATCTGAAAAGAGACATTTTTTGACCTACAATATGTTCATCAAAACTTTTTTTTTCATTTGATATAAGAAATAACGTTCCAAACTTAGTAGGTTGATTTGTTGACACATTGTATATTAAGCTGGGTAGTATGGAAATAACAAATCGAATATTTTTGAGGTATATTTCAAAGAACCAAACCTATTTCAAAAATACAAGGGTGGGGTAAGCTGTCCCTTCTTGCTCTCTGCTGCAGGCAGTCATAGTCGAGAGTCTCATATTCCATATAAACATTAGTGAAGGGCAAGTTTTATTTTCGTAGACAGTCACAGTAAACCCTGGATTAAGATTCGAGGCGGGCATTGTTTTGCTCGCAGTCTTTGTCATAAAGAGCCTTTAAAATTCTGAAAAGAAAACTATTGTTATCTTCACACCAGAAATGAGCAGGCAGTATAACGTATTGTTCCGTCTGGTGGAGTATAAACCTTTGAGATCTAGAAAGAAGAACTTGAAAGTAACGTTATCGTAGTATTAATCTAACATAAATACGATGAACATTCTTTCTTTGCCGACAGGAAGACCTGGTGATTCATTCCGGTAGCATTGAAAGAAAGAACTAAATTAAAAATACACTGATGACGAATTCCATTAGACATACAGAGGTAAAGGTTCTTTACATTGTACCTTCCCGTCCCATCCGAGGTGTTTGGACTAACAAAGATAATGAATGAGAGTAGTACAGAAAATGGGAAAAATTGAACGTGACTCTGTTGTTAAGCCAAGTTCGTTGTTTAAAACTAGCTTAGTCTGTGTCAGTATAGTAGTAAATCTATTGCAGCATGTATATAATAATAATAATAATAATAATAATAATAATAATAATAATAATAATAATAATAATAATAATAATAATAATAATAATAATAATAATTAGTTGTTGAATCAAACCACTCAGACACAATTGCTTTTAATCGACCCAGTGAATAGGCCTATAGGTATTGTGACAACTTAAGTAACCTGGATTGCAATCAGGAGCGGATTAAAGGCGGAGCTAATGGAGCCCAGGCTCAGGGGGTCTCCCAAAATCCCCCTCTTTAATACTAAAATACATCAATCAACTTATTATAGTATAGGCTTCAGATCCATGCTAATTTCTTTCCCCGCTCGCTAGGCTTACGGTATCGCTGGAGTTAAGTCTTATTCCACCAGCTTGGGCTCGTGCCTGCAAACATCAGACTTTCGTGGCACCGCCGGGCGTGGATAAATAAACTGATTGATGTGATGAATAAACAAATAAATTCAAACATCATTCACACAGAAGACCTTCAAATTCGGAACTTTTCTCACAGTGTAACCTTGTACAGTTTACTATTTGTATATGATTTTTCTCCTTTTACTCTTTTAGTATTTTTACAGGGACTGTTGACCATTTGGCTCGTATTCGGCATTTATGTGTTACACTGAAGTGTATAGGCATTTAACTGTTAATAATGAATGTAATTAAACTAATTATTGTAAACTTGGAGCACATTAAAATGTTACAGCATACTCCTCGGTGTTTAGATAAACCTATGAAGCTGTTTCGATAAGCCTATGAGTGCTGAAATTATTCGTAACATAGGGCCCTTTGAAATAGTCGTCTCCAGGGTCCGAAAAACCTTAATCCGCTCTGAGGGGTCTAGGAAAATTCGGTGTAGGAAATTTGGGTGTAGGAAAATTCGGTGTAAGAAAACTCGGTGTAGGAGAATTCGGTGTACAGAAAATTCTGTGTACGGAAAACTCGGTGTGCGGAAATTTAGGTGTAAGGTAGATTCGGTGTAATACATATTGAATATTACCACTTACGATAATTTACGACACTTCATATTGTAAAAACGAAAACCATAAAATGTAACGAATAAAATGTTATTTCCTATTTCAAGAAATGCAAATTTATTTTTTTCCTTCAGTCCACTACCTCTTGCATGTCTTTCGCGGGGTATTACTATAAACTACTTTTCATCACACAATGAAGCTGACACTTTTTGTCAAAAATAAAACAATTATAAGTTCAGAGAATAGTTATAGGAACAACTAAAAACACCTTTCCTATGGTACATCATAGAACATATACAAGGTGACTCTTTTAAAACTCACGGATTTCATTTGGATCTAGAATTTCTAACTGAAGTCCGATTTTCATGCGGTTTGTGGCAAATGATCAAGGAACGTTGGGAGATTTATGGAACTATGTTTACTGGTTTAAATTCATTTGGGGTAATATCGGCCACGCCTATAGAAAAACAGCAAATATTCGCCACTGTATCGAATTGGAATTAGGTGAGGTGCGGTGTGGAGATTTGAGTTTCTTCGTTAGATGGCAACCTCGCGACGGTCAATAAGAAACAAGAAACTGGGTCGTTGTATTGAGAATTATGCTATTCTGCTGTATCAATATGATCAGGACAGTTACAATAATGTACTCTTTGGAGCAACGTGATTTTATCGTTAAAAAGTTTTTGAAAAACGGAATCTGTTATTGCTACGCAAAGGACATTTACCGCAACTTTGCCTCACGTTCTGTCCCAGACAGGAACATAATATGGTCGTAAGTGAATAAATTGCAGGAAACAGGATCGCTTCTGAGGAAGACAGGGAAGCATAGGACCTCGCTGGCGGATGTTGTGAAAGATGTCAGGTACCGACTCTGTCACCCAAGAAATCTCTATTCAACATGTGATTTCGCTTCAAATATCCAATATCTCCTTCGAACTGTAACCTACAATGGCGAATATTAGCTGTTTTTCTTGCGGCCTGCTCCATATTACCCCGGATGAATTTCAACCACTAAACATAGTTCCGTAAATCTCCCATCTCTCCTTGATGATTTGCAGCAAACCGCATGAAAATCTGACTTCAGTTAGAAATTTTAGAGCCAAATGAAATCCGTGAGTTTTTAAAGAATCACTCTGTATATACATATGTAAGATGCAAAAATATATTGATCAAAAAAAGTCAAAAATAGTGGAAAGGGCAATATACAGCTGGATGGTTTTATCAGATAATAGTTGTACAAATAGTTGACTTCTCCAATCAGACACTTTAGTTTGTTTGCCTTAAGGTAAACAAACTCAAGTGTCTGATTGGAGGACTTTGAGGACTAAAGTGTCTGATTGGAGGACAAATTTCTCGTCATGTAAGGGCCATAAAATGTTAAAATCCCTCGAAATCTACAATTCCAATAATTTCAGGAACACAATTCAATATAAAGCAATATAAAGTAGACATTAAACAGTAAAAATGATAGTAGACAGTAAAAGTACGTTCTACACAAAATTTGAACTTCAAACTAATACACTCATTTATCCTCAAAGTTGAGTTTTTAATAAATCCTACGGTCTACTTCAGTTTGAACTTAAAACTAATACGCTCATTATCCTCAAAGTTGAGTTTTTAATAAATCCTACGGCCTACTACAACGAATCTTTCTTTACACCTAACATTCCCCACACCGAGTTTTCCGTACACCGAATTTTCCTACACCGAATTTTCTTACACCGAATTTTCCTGCTTCCCGCTCTGAATACTATGCGCACAGACGTACGCAAGAATTTATTTCGAGAGGGGTCCAAAGCGTTTCGGGGGGTTCAAACACAATTTCAGGCTAAATTATACTAAAATTTGTATCTAAAATTAGACTAAATTGACAAAAAGGTCCAGATTTCGAGGGGGGTTCCGGACCTCAAGGACCCACCCCGTGCGTACGTCCTTGGCTATGCGCACAAAATATCCACTTTTTTTTTTTAAAGAAATGAAGGGGGCCGCGGTGGCTCAGTAGTAGAGCGTTCACCTCTGGTGCGTGGTGTCCCTGGTTCGATCCCAGCTCGCGCAAAGTGAGCTTTGTGGTGAACAAACACCGTCTGCGTGGGTTTTCTCGGGGTTCTCCCGTCCCCTCCCACTTTCTTCATTGCACAGTTTCATTCATTTCTCATCATCACCGTCTCCCTTAGCTTTGGCGCATAAACGTGGGAAGTTAAACTAAATATATCATTTTATTTCATTTCATTTCTTTAGAAACAAAGCTTGACTTTTCGTGCCTTTCTGATTTACAATATGTCTGATTTACAATTGGTAGAGAACGTAGATTTAAAAAATCTAAAATAATGGTTACCAAATGCTTGTTTATATACAACTTTTGGTGAAAAGAACTTAGGAGATGCAGAAAGAAGATATTGAAGTTATGACTTTATATAACACCATATTTATAAATGAAGGACAGAACATACTTCGGACACAAGCAACTTTAAGGACGAATGAATTAAATTACTCTTCATTACGAAATTCATTCTCAAACACATAATTTCAGGGAAGCTCACGCCTCATGGGTATGGGCGTGATCTGTACAATCATTGACTGTTTGCATCCAACAAGTAGTGGCGTAACTAGGATTTTTAAAAAGGGGACTGAAAAAACATTTTGGGGCCAAGGTACCCAACAGTCCAAAATTCCATTCTTTCGGTATTTTAGGTTTATCTTTAATCAAGAACATAACACAATTTGCGAGCATTTGGGGCAAAAGAATTGTGGTTACTATTTCAGTCTTGCACATTTTTAGCAACATAGTCATGTTTGTTTTATTCTTTATTAAATTAAAGCTATTGTTTCTCCAAATAACTCGACAAGATTCGAGACGAGAGAGGTTTCTTCCAACAGAAAAAGATACATTTTTCGAGGCATCACTTTACACAACATATTTTCGAGGCGAGACAACCTCTAATCTAGTCTCGTGCGCATCCCTATTTGCACGTAATAATATTAGAGTACAGTAATATATATATATATATATATATATATATATATATATATATATATATATATATATATATATATATATATATATATATATATATATATATATATTAATTACCTTATAAAGTAATCAAACCTTAAAAGTCACCTATTTAAAATTTGCCTTGTGAAATAGTTCATATTTTAAGGGGACTATTCATATAGTAACAGAATATTAATACTCAACGATCAATTACTCTGTGAAGATGCTGAATTTTAAGGTAGGTGTGTGTGCAAGTTCTATTGCATTTGGGTGCAAATTCGGTAGATTTTCTTAGTATCCTCTTTTCTAAAAGTATGTAACATAGTGAAATTTAGCTGGGCTTGTAAAAAATTGGGGAGGCTTGAACACCCCAAATTAGACCTAGTGACGCCACTGCCAACAAGCCACCAGTCACGAAAGAAAAAGAGAAATATTTAATTTAATAATAATAAAAAAGTTGAACTGTGTAAATTTAGGACTATAATTGTATATGAAAATCATTATAAATACAATTATGTTTTATATTTAATTGAGCTCTTCTCCCTATCGCGGAACTTATGTCCGGCACGGAATCGAACCCGGATAACCCAAGGATCTCTGCTTCAGATAATCGCTGGCTAGAAATGCTCTCCTTCAAATAAAATGAAATGAAATATTCAGTTTAACGTACCACGATTATGCTCCGAGGCTAAGAGAGACGATGATGATGATTGATGAGAAATGAATCAAATGGAGGAATGAAGAAAGTGGGAGGGAACGGAAGAACCCCGAGAAAACCACCGCATACGGTGTTTGTAAACCACAAAGTTCACTTGGCGCTCCTTCAAATAAAGTACAGCTACAAATAAAACATTTTCTACCCTAGAAGAAAGAGTCTCCTTTACATTGTTCCGTCCATTAAATGTACATATTAACAATTACTCTACTGAAGCCATCCCTGCAACTAGTGATGTGAAGTGAAAAATTTTCCGCTTAAAACTTCCCATTTCTGAAAATTTTCCATTCTAAACAAATATTCACTATCAAGTATTAACTCCACATTAAGCCATGATATTGATTGAATCCATGAATAGAAATATGACATTCCAACAAATTATAATCTTCCAACTTTCTAGGTCCTATAATGGGAAAATATATAAATATTATTGAGTACCTGGTAATAAACCTAGTATTTGATAACACAAGAATTATATGATACACAAGAATTATATGAATTATATGTACAAGCGAGTATCGTTCTACACTATGAAACTACGGTAAACTTCCAAACGAGTAAAACTGGAAATAGTAGAAACCGAAATTAGTTGATTTCTACCACTTACGGTTTAAATATTAGGTTGTCGAAGGAGATGGGACCTATTATTGGAACGACGCATCGTTTCCCGAAAACCGTTTCTCAATAGCTCTTACCGTTTTTGAGTTATGACCAATATTGTTGAAACCAGAAATGGTTCAACATAGCTTCTGGTTTAACTTGAAGATTGGTGAAAGAGATGGAACCTATTCTTGGGATGCTGAATCGATTCCCGAAAACCGCTTGTCGATAGCACTTACCGTTTTAGGTCTAGGAATATCAATATTGAAACCAGAAGTAGTAGTGAATTTATACCACTTCCGATTTTAGTGGAAATACAGGAGTACAGGTGGTTCGTCCCCTTAAGACCTTAAATCGATTTATGAAAACTCTTTATCGCTAGCTATGTTTTATATTCGTTTATGAGTTATGAATATGTTTGTTGAAACCAGATATGGTCGACTTCTAACACTTCCCGTTTAAGTAAGATTGTTGAAAGAGATGGAACCTATTCTGGCAATGCAGAATTGATTCCCGAAAACCGTTTGTCGATAGCTCTTACCCTTTTACGTTTATGAAAATAAATATTGAAACCTGAAGTAGTAGTGGATCCTACCACTTCCAGTTTTAGTAGAAATGCAGGAGTTAAGGTGGTTCCTTTCATATCCACATATTTCCGAAAACCGTTTGCCGATCGCTATTACCGTTTTTTACTCGTGGTCATTAATTTGAAACCGGAAACTTCCGATTTCTAAATCTTCCGGTTTAACAGATTGACTGTCAAGGTTATTTGAGGGTACAGTAGGAGGTTGTTGAAGGAGATGCAACCTATTATTGGGATGCTGGATCGATTCCCGAAAACCGCTTGTCAATAGCTCTTACCGATTTTGATGTGATACCTGTTGACAGACAGATACACAGACGGACACAACCGTTCTATAAGACTTCCCTTTCATATGCATAGCGTAGTTTGGAAGTCTAAAAGTAGGTATATAGCCAAAAGCAGGAAATATCTTTTTATTTGATAATTAAATATAAAGTTATTTATTGCGGCTTGCAGCTTTGTACTTTTCTTATATATATATTTTTCTCTTAGAAGAAATTTCAGAATGAATGAATATATGAATATTTATTAGTTTCTCTTCTGAACGAATATAGGACTCACTTGTCTAAATAAATGACAATTTACGACAATTTTATTTTCATTTTATTCTTAATTAGGCTTTTAGCAATGCTTCCACACTGCTTTCGCCCATTTCACACTAAATATTTTATAAATTACACCAATCCCGTTCCTTCATTTCATTGTAAAATATTTCGGCAACTACCGATCAGCCAGAGTTGCTTCACCTTCAAAAAAGTTGGCAATAGTTTACTTTTACCCCACAAAAAACAATCTCTCTTCAATTGTAAATCTCTGTGATTTTAGGACAGTTCCATTATTTCAAATTATTTTAAAATAATTTATTAACTAACAATCACCAAGAGTCTGCTGTCTGTATAAAACACGCCTTTCGCAATATTCAATGAATTTAGTTTTCAATTGTAAACATATGAAAAATTAAGTGATCCCTTAGTTTATTCTTACATATGTGAATTTCTAAAGATCAAAAAGATCCTGGATTGTCTTCTAAACACTCCTTTCGTCTTACGGAATGGACTCACTTACCAAATGTAAATATCTGACAAATGGGAATTCCATTTTAACATTTCAAACACTCCTCTCGCTCTATTAATGCACTAACTTTTTGATTACTTTCGACAATTCTGTTCTTCGTTCGACAATCACACAATACACGAAAATTCTGTTCTCTCATTTTATTCTTAAATATATCTTAAACTAACAGCAGCAACAATATGCTTAAAGCATTTTTTTTATTCCTAAATAGGACTTAAACTACCAATTAGCAAAGGTCTAGCTCAGGTTCCAGACAATCCTTTTGCCGTACTGAATAGACCAGCTTTTCAATTGCAAATGACTGTCAAATTACGACACTCCGTTTTTTTACTTTTTACTTAAATATATCAGTAGCTATAGCTCATGAATGTCTACTATTGACTAAAGCTTTTAAATTCTATATATATGACAATTTATGAGAAATCTGTTGTTTCTCTTCTTCTTTAATACGTCACTAACGAATAATCAGCAAAAGTCTGCTACATCTTACAAACACTCCTTTCCCTCTACACAATGAACTCCCTTGTCAATAGTTAATATTTTACAGTTTACGACAATTACGTTCTTTGATTACTTTCTCAAGTATGTATTCAACTAGCGTTCAGCAAGGGTCTGTTATTCCTTCGAAATTCTCTTCTCCCGGTATGAATGCACAATTTTTTTAATTGTAAATACCTCACAATTTACTGTCATTTTATTTTTGAGGATCTCAGTAACTGGGGATCTACAAGAGCCTGCTAAATCCTCCAAAATCTTCTCTCGGCCTACTGCTGACTGAATTTAATTTGAAAATAGCAGACAAATTTCAATAATCCCGGTCTTTTATTTTATTCTTAACTATTTTGGCAACTAATGATCAGGTAGTCAGCTTCTTCTTCCATATTCTCTTTTCGCAGTACTGAATAGACAAATTTTTCAATTGTAAACCTCAGACAATTTAAGTAATATCCGTTCTCTAATTTTAGTCATTAATATGACAGTAAATAACGACCATGATTATATGTTTGAGCTTCGAAGCTTTCCTTTCGCATTACTGGATACACTCTTTTTATAACTGTAAATATCTGACAATATAAGACAATTTCGTTCTTTAATTTTTTAAATATGTCTCTAACTAAAGATCACCGAAATTTGCTGTAACTTCCAAGCATTCCAATAACGTACTGGATCGACTCAAATGTCAATAGTTAATGTCAGACAAAATAACACAATTCCGTTCTTTGTATTTGTTCCTAAATATGTCAGTAGCTAACGCCAGCACGAGTCTGCTTCTTCTTCCAAATACTCATTTCCCCTACGGAATGGAGTCACTTTTCAATTCTATGTGTCTGACAATTCGCTATATACCGTTCTTTACTTTTATTCTTAAATGTCAGTAACTAATGATCATGAGGGTCTATTTCAGCTTCCAAACTCTCCTTTTGCTTTACTGAATAGAATCTTTTTTCAGTTGTAAATATTTGAAAATTTACAATTGCGTTCCTTCCTTTATATTTAATTATGCCAAGAACTAACAATCAACAAAAAGCTGCTTAAAAAAACTCCTTTTACTTTACTGGGGGACTCACATTTCAATTGTAAATATCTGACAATTTAAGATAATTCCGTTCTCTCATTTTATTCATTAAAACTTCAGTCTCTGTAGATCTGCATGAGTGTCCTACGGCCTCCACACTCCCTTCGTCCTGCTGACTGGACTCTTTTGAATTGTAACTGGCTGAGAACTTTCGAAAATTTAGTTCATAATTTTATTCTTCACTATGCCTTCTACTCTCGATTGCCAACAATCTGCACCAGCTTCCAAACACTACTTTCACCCTAGTTAATGAGCTCACTTTTCAATTGTAAATATTTTACAGTATACGACAACTAAGTTTTTTCTTTATATTCTCAAATATGTCTCAACTAGCCATCAGCAAGTGTCTGCTTCTCGTTCGAATCACAACTCTACTCTTATGAATGCATTATAAGTAGCTAAGGTACCTTTTATTCGTAATTATCTGGCACTAAACGACAAGCACCTTTTCTTTTTAAATATCTGAGAATTTACGACAATTCAAATCTTTCATTTTAATCTACAGCACATCTGTAACTAATAATCAGCAATACTCTGATACGTATTCCAAACACAACTTTCGTCCTGCTGAATGGTCTTACTTTCATTTGAAAAGCTCAGAGAAGTTTACGACAATTCCGTTCTGTTTTTCTATTTTTAAATATCTAGGTAGTGATTGATCAGACGTCCGAGAAGTTGGCCCCCTCCTTTGAAGCACTAATGATCTCTTCTAGTGCTTCTTAGAACAAAAACCCCCAACATTAGTGCTTCAATAGTTTGGACGCTAGAAGCAAAAAACTTTGGGTGGGGCAACTTCACGTTAGCCCCCCAGAAAGCACTAACGACTAAACCTAGTGCAATTGTTATTGCATCGTTATTGCTTGCAGAAAACACTAGTAGTTTCGTTAGTGCTTCACAATTAGTGTGGCTATGGCCAGTTATATGTCACGAAATTCCCCATAAAGAATACATGGGGAATTTTTTATAGGCTCAAATTCCCGCCAAATTCCAAAGCACTAAAGACCTCTTCTAGTGCAACCATTAGTGCTTCGATAGTGCTTCTGAGAACATCAACTCTCAAGATCAGTGCTTCAATAGTTTGGACGCTAGAAGCAAAAAGCTTTGGGGGGCAAACTTCACGTTAGCCCCCCCCAGAAAGCACTAACGATTAAACCTATTGCAATCGTTAGTGCATTTTTAGTGCTTCCAGAAAACACTAATAGTTTCGTTAGTGCTTCACAATTAGTGTGGCTATGGCCAGTTATATGTCACGAAATTCCCATAAGGAATACATGGGGAATTTTTAATTGGCTCAAATTCCTGCCAAATTCAAAGCGCTAATGACCTCTTCTAGTGCAATCGTTAGTGCTTCTGAAAACACCAACTCCCAACATTAGTGCTTCAATAGTTTGGACGCTAGAAGCAAAAAAACTTTGGAGGGCAATTTCACTTTTGCTCCCCCAGAAAGCACTAACGATTAAACGTAGTGAAATCGTTAGTGCATCATTAGTGCTTCCAGAAAACACTAATAGTTTCGTTAGTGCTTCACAATTAGTGTGGCTATGGATAGTGATATGTCACGAAATTCCTATAAGGAATACATGGGGAATTTTTAATTGGCTCAAATTCCCGCCAAATTCAAAAGCGCTAATGACTTATTCTAGTGCAATCGTTAGTGCTTCGTTAGTGTTTCTTAGAATACCAAGTCGAAACTTTAGTGCTGCAATAGTTTGGACGCTAGAAGCAAAGAACTTTTGGGGTGCAACTTCTCGTTATTCCCCCAGGAAACACTAACGATTAAACCTGGTGCAATCGTTAGTGCATCGTTAGTGCTTCCAGGAAACACTAACGGTTTTGTTTTGCTTTACTATTATTGTAGACCTGCGCACTTATATGTCACGAGATCGAAACTTACGCTCACTCGACATCAGCCTCACGAAGTAAGCGTCAGATAAGACTGGTGATGTGAGCGTGAGGTGAGTGAGCTCTAGGTGAGACTGGTGAGGTGAGCGTGATGTCAGACTGGTGATGTGAGCGTGAGGTTGAGTGAGCGTGAGGTCAGACTGGTTATGCTAACATGAGGTTGAGTGAGCGTGAGGTCAGGCTGGTTATTTGAGCGTGAGATCAGACTGGTGATGTGAGCGTGAGGTTGTGTGAACGTAAGGTCGAAATGATGAGTTCGTGAGTTCAGGTCGAAATTAGTTTTTGAGCGTGAGGTTGAGTGAGGTTTGGTGAAAGTGGTCACCTCTGGTTACGAAACTCCCATAAATACATGGAGAATATTTCACTGGGACAAATTGCCGACAAATTCAAAACAGCTAATGATATCTTTAATACAATCGTTAGTGCCTCGTTAGTGCTTCCTAGAGCAGTGACTCTTAACACTAGTGCTGTAATAGTTTGGACACTAAAAGCAAAAAACTTTGAAGGACAAACGTGAAGTTAGCCCCCCAGGAAGCACTAACAATTAAACCTAGTGCAATTGATAGTACATTGTTGGTGGTCCTAGAAAACACTAATAGTTTTGTTAGTGCTTCATTATTAGTGACGAAACTCACGTAAGAAAAACATTGGGAATTTTTCGTTGAGTTAAACTTCCGCAAAATTCAAAAACACTAATGATCTCTTCCAGTGGAATCGTTAATACTTCTTAGAGCACCAAATCCAAACATTAATGCTTCATTAGTTTGGATGCTAGGAGCAAAAAGAAAAACAAAGAGCTAACTTCACGTTAGTTCCCCAGAAAGCACTAACGACAAAATCTAGTGCAATCCATAGTGCATCGTTAGGACATGTAGAATACAGTAATAGTTTTTTGTTTCTCTATTAGTTCTGTTTTGGGAGATGAATTTCATTATGATAAAGTTCTTCTCGAGCAATCAGCCAGGTGAAAACTGGTGGATAGGCCAACTCAGCCCAGCCTATCCCAGTATCCAGCCCAGAGTATATATTACTTATATCCGCTGATCTCTACATAATTGCCCTGATGACGAGAACGATGACAGCTCTCGAAACGTTGGCCTATCCACCAGTTTTCACCTGGCTGATTGCTCGAGAAGAACTTTAACATATACGCCGCCAGGAAAGCTTCAAATCTTACTTCGAATTTCATTATGTTTCTAATTTTTTCGTATGAAAATGTAATCTTTTTTCCTTGGTTCATATATAAACAGTCATTTTATTATTTTTTTTCTTCTGCATTGTCTTACGATACGATAAAAATTAACTACAATACTTTGCTAATTTTAGTATGTTTAATTCTGTTTGTTGAGTATGTAAAATGGTGTTTACGGGTTTGGAACAACGTTAATTGACCTTTTACAATAGTATTATTTATTTGTGAACTTTAGGCTTCAAGATTCAAAGTTGTATACGAAGATGAAAATGCTAAGAAGACTGTAATTAAAACAATGTAAGTGTCTTTACAGTTAATTAGTGTGAAGTAACTGTTATTCATTAACCTTTTTCTTGAACAATTCTTCTAAAGAGATTCCTGTTGTCACCCCGGTTACCCTAGCAGACATCTCCTACGTTAAATACAAATTGTTAACAGGGTTACCAGCAACATACGAAATTTAATACCATACAGTGTTATACTAATTATTCAATATACACAAATCATTCAAAACAAAGAAGGCATACTTCAATAATTATAAATGTATCAACTCAACGGTCATATGTATACACGACCCCAAAAGTGCATTACCAACTGCAATTCTCATTTTCCTAAAATATCAGGCAACCCAAACAACTCGGCGGTTGGGTTGGTTGCAACTTCGAAAGGCGTTGGACTAAACCTCAATTTTGTCAGAAATATATCAGTGTGGCAAACTGCAAATAAGAGAGAAAAAAATAACTTTCTTATGGTAAATTCTAGTTGAGTTCGAAGCACTTGCTTTTGGACGTGATTTTTTGTTTCTTTTTTTCAGGGAACAGAAACGTTCTGGCGTCTAAGAAATTATATCATATGATATTGCAAATTTGCAAGTGGATGTATTTACATTGCAATTTGTGGTAATAAAGATATAATGATTGTAAAAAGTAACTGTAATGTCTTCATCCTTGGGGGCTTCTTCCTCAAGTCTTAGGGACTCCTTATATCTTGTCGCCCCCCCGAATTTCGATATCGAAAATTTAGAATGATATATTCATGTGCATATATTTGCGATATCGAATGTTTATATATGATAATATAGATATCGACGATAGCGTTATCGACATAACACAGGCCTAGGTCCGAGAAGTGATTCTTGAAATATACTGGAATCAACATTCAAATTCTAAATAAGTTATCCATTTCCGTATTCAATGTTGAGGGGGAAGAGTGTGAACCCCGAATAGAAATTTTAAGAAAGAAAATGTTAATATAAAAGTAGGTTTTCCGTTTCCCCTTCAATACAAAACTATTGAGAGAAAACTATTACTGTAATTTACCTTTTACTTCTGTTTTTGATTGTTATCACAAATGAGCGACCGTACACATGCTTTACACAGTATACCAATACACTCTATAACTTTTCACAACCAAGCAAGCCGGAAGATGAATTTCCTGTGATATTAAAGTGGAATGTTCTACAAATTAGTCATAATTCATGGCCATATTTCTATCAGTACTTTCATACGGACCAAGAGCTACAAGACGAAAAGACTTCTGCATTTTTCTGAGATTTTCATTTTCTTAATATGTCCCCTATCCTGGGCTAATTCTGGCTACCGCGGTTTCGAGGTAATCGGTAAACGAGAGAGTTAAGTTTGTCGACTCTCAACCCTCGACAGTTTGTTGAAAGATACTTCACAGTTCATTTTATTTCTAGGGCTCTGCGATATCGAAATTTCGATATCGACATTCGATATTTTTCTGATATCGATATCGAATAGATATATCGATATCGAATAGATATATCGATATCGATATCGACAATATCTGATATCGGATATCGACAATATCGAATATCGATATCGAATACCGAATATCGATATCGAATATCGAATATCGATATCGACAATATCGAATATCGATATCGATAATATCCAATATTGATATCGACAACATCCAATATTGATATCGAGAACATCAAATATGGATATTCAACATATTGATTTGTCTTGAATATTCATGTTGATATACACAATCTGGTCTCAAAACGTTTCAATGGGGGATATCTCAGAATACTTGTTAGTCACAGAAAACAGACTTGTTTTCCTTCTAATCCACCAGTCTTTCCTCGGAAAAAAGTTAATAAAAATAGTCATTTAATTTCTTTCTCAGCTATCATATTGGTCATCATTGCGGAAATAATGAGAGTGAAACAGAGCGACATAGAATATGCGTGTTTTATTTGTGTGTAAGTGTTTATTTCATGTATGTGAGATTGTGAATGTGCACGTGTGTCGGTATGTGTTTCAGAGAGACAGAAAAGTTCTTTCTGTAGCATAACACGTGCGTGCGTTGTATTTGAAGCTCACGCACAAACAATACTTGATCCAGATATGGACGATAGGGTCCGTGGTGGCTCAGTGGTAGAGCGTTCACCTCTGGTGCATGAGGTCCCCGGTTCAAACCCTGCTCTTGCCAAGTGAACTTTGTGGTGGACAAACACCGTTACGTGGGTTTCCTCGGGGTTCTCCCGTTTCCTCCCACTCTCTTCATTTCATCATTTTCATTCATTTCTCATTATCACTGTCTCCTTTAGCCTAACCGGCATAATCATTGGACGTAAAACTCAAAAATTTCATTTCTTTTCAGATATGGACGAATGACGTACCCGATCAACAAAAGCAAAATCGGTTAATCCCCGTTTCTCTTTTGTGCTAATCATTTGTTGCCTCACTGCAACAGGAAATCGGTGCATATCTTTCAGTGCCATCTACAGACAGTGGTGCAATTCAGTCTGTTCGCACCGGTTCGCTAGGACCGGTTGTTAATATATTTCCAGTTTGCTAAACCGTTTGTTATACCCAGGCATAACAGTAAATTTTATCTAGTTATACCCAAGAACGAGCAAGTTTCAGTTTGTTTAGCTTTGTTCTTAGAAATTCTTACAGCTACAGGGTTAGATATATGATCTCTCGGAATAAGGTATAAGCGATATTTTCTGAATTTCAAATGGGCTGGTTAGATATCAAGAATGCAAACTGGGATCACATGAATGCAATGGTGAGTGTTACTTACATTTGAAAAGCATACATACCATTATCAATAATTGTTCATCCATTGTTGGGTTAAGGTGTTTCCAATACTTCTTGACAAACATCTATTTTGGATAATTCGTTTCCAAGATATTCGCAGTGCTACCTAATTTCGTCACAACACCTTATACAGTAAAACCTGTCTTCAACGGACCCTTTATTAAACGGAAAACTGTCTTAAACGGAAATATTTCACGGTCCCGTGAATTTTGGAGAACAAAACGTGTAAAACTCCCTTCATTAAGCGGAAACTGTGTTACGCGGACAACGGAAAGAAAAATAAACATTTAACGGAAAATTCTGAGTTAAGGACTACAGTGTTTAGAAGATGTTAGACATTCTGCGAGACATATACATTACACTGTCTGCAATAAAATGTTCGTTCTTTTGTTAAATATTTCTGAACAATGTTGATCTTCCTCAACCACTACTCATATTCACCCCCACAAATTGTCCTTAATCCCCGCAACTTAATCAAGAATCATACGGAATGTCGGAAACAAGAAAACGAGATAGAGGAAGAAGAGGAATACGATACCCAGTTCCAAGAAGAGTGTAGAGTAAATACATATCAAGATTCTCTCAGAAGTCTAAAGGAACTGCAAAAATTTTCCTTACGAAAAAATGATCGTGATTCACTTAGTATAATTTCTCAGGCTAAACTGTATGCGGATAGTCAAGCAGCCAAGCAGCAATGTGCACAGAAAACTTTCCTTGGCTATTAGAAAAATAAAGAAAACGTGCGCATAGCATATTTTGTATTCATTTTAATTTTTTTGTGTATTTATTTGTAGAAGAAAGAAGTACTGTAATCGAACAATGTACGTGCAGCAATTTATTTTCTCAGTATGCCCCTTTATAAGCATGTAAAAAAAAGAAAGAAAGGAAACGTCTACCTCCTCTAAGCGGAAACCTGACTTTAACGGAAATTTTTGCAAGTCCCGCTCGATTCCGCTAAAGACAGGTTTCACTGTATTAGGTTGCTGTGTAGGTCTCGACTCGTCACTTGTGGTATCCAGTGAAAAATTTGCCTTTGTCTATCTTGCATGATTTGCTTCCTAAGAGAGAGGGAGAGAGACAGGGGCGTAAATAATGTCCCCGCAGACCCCGCATTTCGGTGGGGCCCAGGCCATCAGAGGCCCCCAAATTTTGATGTATGACATAGAAAAGGGGCCCCATTTCACGTTGTCTGCGGGATGGCCCCCAAGCCCTTAGTTACGCCACTGGAGAGGGATATCTTTCTATATCCATCTACTATCACTCTCGCATATATATATATATATATATATATATATATATATATATATATATATATATATATATATATATATAACCAGTCACCAAAAATTAGAATAGCACCACTGCCTACAGATATGGAAGAAAACCTCCTTCACTGGAGGAAATCTCATGACAGTGAATTTCCAAAATTAGCTCTTCTGGCTCGTAAGTATTTGTGTAGGTACCAGCGTTTTATCGGGAAGAGTGTTTAGTTGTGGATGCAATATCGTAACTGATGCTCATACTTCACTTATAGTTAGTGCAGAACATGCGAAACAACTGATTTTCTTTCCATGAACAAAAGAGCTCGTTCCTAAATAGCAGTGTCATGAACTTTAATGCATCATACATTTCTAGTTGAAAACTTAGTGCTAATATTCATATTTCTAAACAAGACAGTTATTGTTCAGTTTTTTCTGTATGTGTGATGTGTCTGCGTTCTTCTAATTAATCCGTTAGCTTTACAAATTTAACACTTGGACTTATTATTTTGTAGTATTCTATTTTAATATCCAATTAAAAAAAAGCACGCAATCAATCGAGATCTCTTTCATGTTGTTATTAAATTGATAATCTTTTTGTATTAAAAAGCTTTACGCAAAGACGTGAACATGAACTTAAGAGGTTTCTTGTTATTGGTTTTGTGCAAACTCATATCTAAAAGTGTTCATGTTTTTATTAAATTTAGGCTAAACCTTACTACCTATATCATTATTCAGTTCTGCTTGTGAAATTAATTTAGAGAGGTTCTAAGTCATTTCTAATAACAGTGCACCTAATAATGCACATTCTAATACTTAAGCAAATCCAAAGAAATAGGGAAGTGTTAATACTACCTAAACAGAATATGTAGGTCTGTGTAGTGAAATGACAGAATGGGGGGTTTGTTTGTTTTAGTGGGCTAATTACCTGGCTCAACTTACATCTACTAACCACATACAAATAAACGGAAAATTACTACTTTGCACAAAAAAACTAGTAAATTCTTGTTTCCCTGTCTGTTTAGATTTAAGCACATTTTAGCACAGGCATTTGATTTTTCACTCGCAATGGCAATACAGCACAAACATTAATTGTAGTGTGGATATCAAGTTGACTCGATTAAGAAATGCACCATGTTAATGATGAGAAATATTTTGGAAGGCAGAGCTCCCCGGGTCTGCACTGGTTTTGGCTTTATCTTAGAAAGGAACATCATTTCTGCCCAATACAATTTTTGCACAAAGTTTGGTTTGATTCGGTGAAGAAGTGTAGCCGATAATATAAGTTAAATACACAATATTAAGGTGGATTAAGTAGACGTAGAACATCTCTACCCAACCGCCGCCGAAATGGACTATCTTCAAAAAGAACCAAATTTTTAACCCATACTAATCCTCTGTAAATTTGGGTTCATTCTGTTAAGAAATGAGGTCAAAAGAGAAACCTAAATATTAACATGGAATGTTGGGAAGCATAGTCCCCAAGCCCTACATTAATTTTACTCATGAAACGGGGCAATTTTCTGCCTCATACGAGTATCGTGCTGTTTGGTTTCATTCGGTTAAGAAATGTAAATGCAGCTACTATCGCGAGCCTGAAAGCGTTATATATGTAAATATATATCAAGCAAAACCTGCCGCAATTTTTTAGAGGAAGTTTGAAACACCAATATCGAATATAGATATTGACGATATCGCATATCGATATCGGATATCGACGATATCGGATATCGATATCGAAAATATCGGATATCGATGTCGAATATCGACAATATCGAATATCGAATATCGACGAGATCGATATATCGACGTCGATATTTTTGCGATATCGATGATCGATATAAGATGATATCGATATCGACAATATCGATATGCCGACATATCGCACAGCCCTATCAGTAGAATGCAGTAGTAGATGGAAGTGAATGAAAATATTTATAAAATACTCCTACTTAGAGCTACTTTTAAGAGCTCCAAGGTCTGGAATGGGTTTTGGAGAAAAGTGGAAGAGAGACAATGTGTGAATAAACACTCATTATTCACATTCTCTTCCAGTCTTAGTGTTTTCTAGGACCACCAACAATGTACTATCAATTCCACTAGGTTTGATTGTTAGTGCTTCCTGGGGGGCTAACTTCACGTTTGTCCTTCAAAGTTTTTCGCTTCTAGTGTAAAAAATATTGCAGCACTAGTGTTAAGAGTCACTGCTCTAGGAAGCACTAACGAAGCACTAACGATTGTATTAAAGATATCATTAGCTGTTTTGAATTTGTCGGGAATTTTTCCCAGTGAAATATTCTCCATGTATTTATGGGAGTTTCGTAACCAGAGGTGACCACTTTCACCAAACCTCACTCAACCTCACGCTCAAAAACTAATTTCGACCTGAACTCACGAACTCATTTCGACCTTACGCTCACACAACCTCACGCTCACATCACCAGTCTGACCTCACGCTCAAATAACCAGCCCGACCTCACGCTCACTCAACCTCACGTTCGCATCACCAGTCTGACCTCACGCTCACCTTACCAGTCTCACCTACAGCTCACTTAACCTCACGCTAACATCACTAGCCTTATCTCACGCTCACCTCGTGAGGCTGAGGTCGACTGAGCGTACGTTTCGAACTCGTGAGCGCCGATCTCGTGGGTTTGAAAATCTTTGTGACATAGTGCGCAGATCTACAATAATAGTAAAGCAAAACAAAACCGTTAGTGTTTCCTGGAAGCACTAACGATGCACTAACGATTGCACCAGGTTTAGTCGTTAGTGTTTCCTGGGGGGCTAACGAGAAGTTGCACCCCAAAAGTTCTTTGCTTCTAGCGTCCAAACTATTGCAGCACTAAAGTTTCGACTTGGTATTCTAAGAAGCACTAAGGAAGCACTAACGATTGCACTAGAAGAGGTCATTAGCGCTTTTGAATTTGGCGGGAATTTGAGCTAATTAAAAATTCCCCATGTATTCCTTATAGAAATTTCGTGACATATCACTGTCCATAGCCACACTAATTGTGAAGCACTAACGAAACTATTAGTGTTTTCTGGAAGCACTAACGATGCACTAATGATTGCACTAGGTATAATCGCTAGTGCTTTCTGGAGGAGCAAAAGTGAAATTGCCCACCAAAGTTTTTTGCTTCTTGCGTCCAAACTATTGAATGTTGGCAGTTGCTGTTCTAAAAAGCACAAACGATTGCACTAAAAAAGATCATTAGCGCTTTTGAATTTGGCGGGAATTTGTCCCAACGAAAAATTCCCCATGTATTCCTTACGGGCGTTTCGTGATATGTAATTCGCCAAAGCCAAACTAATATTGAAGTACTAACAAAACTATCAGTGATTTCTGGAAGCACTAACGATGCACTAACGATTGCACTAGGTTTAATCATCAGTGCTTTCTGGAGGGGGGGCTTACGTGAAGTTGGCCCCACTTCACAGTTTTTTGCTTCTACCGTCCAAACTATTTAAGCACTAATGTTGGGAGTTATTTTCTCAGAAGCACTAAAGAAGCACTAACGATTGCACTAGAATAAGTCATTATCGCTTTAGAATTTGGTAGGAATTTGAGCCAATTAAAAATTCCCCATGTATTCCTTATGGGAATTTCGTGACATATAACTGGCAATAGCCACACTATTTGTGAAGCACTTACGAAACTATTAGTGTTTTCTGGAAGCACTAACGATTGCAATAGGTTTAATCGTTAGTGCTTTCTGGGGGGGCTAACGTGAAGTTTGCATCCCCAAAGCTTTTTGCTTCTTGCGTCCAAACTATTGAAGCACTAATGTTGGGGTTGGTGTTCTAAGAAGCACTAACGATTGCACTAAAAGAGGTCATTAGCTCTTTTGAATTTGGCGGGAATTTGAGCAAATTAAAAATTCTCCATGTATTCCTTATGGGAATTTCGTGACATATAACTGGCCATAGCCACACTAATTGTGAAGCACTAGCGAAACTATTAGTGTTTTCTGGAAGCACTAACGATGCACTAAAGATTGCACTAGGATTAATCGTTAGTTCTTTCTGGCGGGCTAACGTAAAGTGCCCCCCCCCCCAAAGTTTTTTGCTTCTAGCGTCCAAATATTGAAGCAATAATGTTGGGAGTTGGTGTTCCAAGAAGCACTGACGAAGCACTAATGATTGCACTAGAAGAGATCATTAGTTCTTCAATGGAGGGGGGGGGCAACTTCTCGGACGTATTGATCAGCTAGTCTGCTTCATCTTTTAAACTCTCGTTTCGCGCTAGTGAATGGACTCATTTTTCAATTGTAAATATCTAACAATTTATACCAATTTCAATATTTCATTTTATTCTAATATAGTTCAGTAACCAACAATCAGCAAGAGCCTGCTTTATGTGCCAATGACATCTTTCACCCTTCTCAATGGACTTCCTCTTCAAATGTACTCATGTAGCAATTTACGACTGTTCCGTTCACTCATTTTATTCCCACATATGTCAGTAACTAACATCCTCCCTCTTCCAGAAACTCCGTTCGCCTTACTGGATGGACTCACTTACCAATTATAAATATCTGAGAAATCTGACGATTCAATTCTTTCATTTCATTCTTACATATGTAGGTATATATGATTAGTAACAGTTTACTTGAGCTACCAAACTCTCCTTTGGCCGTACTGAATACATTCGCTACTCAATTGTAATTATTTGACAAATTACAACATTTCCATTATTTCTTTTCATTTCAAATGGTTCACTAACGAACAATCATCACGCTCTGCTTTATATACCAAAACACATCTTTCACCGTACTCAATGGACTTACTTTTCGACAGTAAATATCTGACAATACACTGGTGATTCGTTCTTTAATTTTATTCTAAAATATGTCAGTAACTAGCGATTAATGAGTCTAATTACTACGGCTTCCATAACTCCTGTCGCCATCAATATAGGAATCATTCTTCAATTTTAAAAATCTGTCAAATTAAGACAATTCGCCGTATTGCATACACACGATTACCAAACCGTAAATATCTGACAATTTAGGACATTTCCGTTAATTTATTTGTTTGTTAAATATGTCGGCAAGTAGTGATCATCAGCAGTCTGCTACATCTCCCAAACTCTTCTTTCGATCAAGCAAATGTAACCACATTCAAATATCTGACAATATACGACATTTCTGTTATTTTATTTATTTTAATTAAATCAGTAACTAATTATCAACAAGAGTCTGCTACATCTTCCAAGATTCTTTTCGCCCTGCTCAGTACACTGACTTCAATTGTAAGTATATCACGATTTTTGATAATTCCGTTCTTAATTTTATTCTTAAATAACTTTTTAACTAGAAATGGGCAACAATCTGCATCAACTTTGAAGCACTCTACGACCTATTGAATCCACTCACAATTAAATTGTAAATATATGATAGTTAGCGACAATTCATTCTTTCATTTCATTCCTAAATATATAGGCAACTTCCGATCAACGAGATTGTATTTTAGCTTCCGAAAACTCATTTCGCCCAACTGAATGACCTCGCTTTTAAATTGTATATATTTACAATTTAAGATATTTCCGTTCTCTGATTCATTCATAAATATGTCAGCAGCCACCGATCAGCAAAAGACTACTTAGGCCTGCAAAAACCTCTTTTCGCCCGACTGAGTACACAGTTTTGAAATGTAAATTATCTAAATATTTCCGACAGTTCTTACACTTTATTCCTAAAAACACGCCGCTAAGTAATGATCACCAGGAGTCTGGTTCATCTTCGTATCACTCCTCTTCAATTGTAAATGACACATTACGAGAGATCCGTGGTTTCACTTCTACTTAAATACGTCAGTAACTAACGATAATGGTAGTCTATTTCATCTCCCCAACCTTTCTTTGCAGCTACTGAATAGAACGATTTTCAATTGTAAATAACAGAATATTCGTCAATCCCGTTATTTCATATTACCAAAACATGTCAGTAACTATCGATCTGCAAAATTCTCCTTCTGTTTCCACTTTCCTTCCGCCCGGCTGTATACTCACTTTTCAAATAGAAAAAATGGAAATTCGTTTTGAGTGCATTACGTTCATGAGAATGGCGTGAATAATGTCACATCCGTATAATGTTGCATTACTGAAGCAAGATTCCTTTAGAAATTAGTCACCTTTTTCAGCCCAAATCTTCAGTGCTAAGAAACGGGTCAGAGAAACTTTTGTGCTGTCAAAAATGGGAAGGGTTGCTTTTTCAAAAATTGTAAATTTTCCAAAACTAAGTATTCAATGACTAAGGACGCCTGAAACTTCGCACACAAAGATAAAGGCAGCCAAGCAGACTTTCTGCGGCAGCCATCCCTATTAGTAAGGCCAAGTTCAGAATCTTATCAAATTGTGTTATCAAAATATTTTAGCAAAACATCTACATGGGTTCTGCCAGCAGCTGCTACACACGGGAGAAGCAAAAGATACTCTTCCTGAGACAGATGAAGATGACACCGAAGACGAACTTCAAGATTAAAACATATCATTTTTTATTTTTTCGTGAATATTTAAAAATTGATAAAGGTACAGTTTTGTGAAGTTTGGACAATTTCCATTTATTTACCAAATGTTTGATAATTTTCACTGTATCAGTAATCTTAACAAATCACTAATATTTTGTAATATTCTAAACTTTAAGAAATTAAAAAAGGTAACGCTAAAAATAAATGAGAAAACTAAATAATGGTGGTTTCCGTTATTATTAACTTAACGATTCAGAAGATTAAATTACTTTTTACATCTAAAAAATGTTAGCCAAAGCCTTTTCCTTGTTTAATTGATTTTAAGTAGCAGTATTTCAAGAAGCATTCAGTATATTACCAATCAGTATATGATCAATATTCTTCAACAAAAGAATCAAACAATTTATTACCATTTATTTTTCTTCTAAATATCGATTAACGCACTGTCAGCATGACACCGTGTGCTTAATGCATTGATACATTTGAATGAATGTCGTTTGAAGCAGTGATCTGTTAAAAATTTTGTAAGCAATAAAAAAGTGAATATGTTGAAGCTGTTATATTCGTCACTGTTTTATTAGACGGAGCTTGTTTAATTAAATGTATTTTTCTTACTCAAATTGTCCAGAAAACAAAAAAGTTATATAGTAAAATATCTACTGTTAAAGTTTATTTAAGTACTCCTTAATCTACTATTAAATAATATCTGTATATATAATTGTGAAATTTCCATTTGCACACTCATATGTATACCGAAATAGTTTATAAATATTAAAAAGTATCTTTGCTCACCCAGGTAGTTTTTCTATTCATTAATAATAAAAGAGTACCTGACATTTTTTGTTTTTTATAATGAATCCTAAAAGGAAGCTTAATAGATAATTTTTTCTGCAAGGTTTTCGGTACAAAGAGAGAAAATACTTTTATAGGCATTTTGAGTTATATGTGTGTGTGCACGAAGTCTTCTAGACAAAAATCCGTTCAAATATAGGATCACTGGATATCTTCTTATAAAAGAAATGAAGGAACTATCGAACGTTATAATTCCGACATAGTTTTCTAACAATGAAATAAACAGCAACGGAGATTCGTTAAAATCGAATATTTAGAATTTTTTTAATATTAATATTATCAATACCTCTTTAGCAGTGCTGCGTTGAGTAATAAATAAATTAATTAATATACATTTGTTTCTTCTTAATATAGATTGTGTTCAATTTATATAAATCAAAAATTGTGTACAAATAAATCTTGAAGTTAACTTCATAATTTTGATCGTTCATGACATATTATAATTATTATTTTTCTTCACTTATTATTATTATCAGTAATATTGTAATAAAACATTATAAATTTTACTTATTTTCAAAAGTTCTTTTCAATTCATGATTTTGTTTTTCATTTTTTTAAACACTAAGTAATGTAATATGTTTAACCGACGATTTCCAATATAACCTGTTCCAAAACAAAATTTTATGCTTTTCTTTTAGTGTATGTGATGGCTGTTTTTTCTGGTTCGTTTCCCGCATATACCATTCATGTTCCTTGTACCTTGTCATAGTTGTACTTTCAGTTTCTCCAATGTATATTAAGTCGTATTCACATCGGATTGAATAAATCTTAGCAGTTTAATGGTTACCAGTCTGTTAGAGGGCGTAGCATTTACCTGATTTTTGAAGGTCACATGTCAATTGTTCGTATTTGTTATACATTAATATACGATATATTTTATTAAATATAATATGAATGAAGAGTATGGATTGATTACATACTTGCTACTTGTTCCCGTACACTGAAGCAACTGGCTGTTTTCCATCACCTGAGATCCCGTGAAGCTATTTATGTTTTCTGCATTGGATTGCTGAAAGGCCTTATTTTAAATTCAGGCAAACGAATTCTTATTAGCCTATTTTCGTGGGAGCCTTCTCCGAAATTACATAATTCACTTGCCTTATGCGTTATTTTACTGATCATCCCTGTACTTTTTCTCTGTGTCGGGGGCGCGGTGGCTCAGTGGTAGAGCATTCATCTCTGGTGCTTGGGGTCCCGGGTTCGATCCCAGCCCCCACCAAGTGAACTTTGTGGTGGACAAACACCGTGCTCGTGGGTTTTCTCGGGTTTCTCCCGTTTCCTCCCACTTTCTTCATTCCACCATTTCACTCATCTCTCATAATCACCGTCTCCTTTAGCCTAACCGGCATAATCGTGGGACGTAAAACTCAAAGATTTCATTTCATTTTTCATTTTTTTTCTCTGTGTCCTGAACAGATTTAATACTAAAAAATGCGCTTACTTAATTCACAAACTATAATGTACATGACAGTTTTTTGGTGAATAAGAATCGAGGTAATGCTTTAATAGTTGCCTCGCACTTTAACTTATATCGTTCGAAGTATTGACATGCGAATTGTACATTGAAACGCAAATCATGGTTTAATTTGTATTTGCATGTATTGTTGTTTATGGTCAATAACAATTCGTGAGCCATAGCTAATGGCTGGGTGACTTTTGGGAAGGGACAGGCTGAGTAGTTATTGTCGCGTCAGCTTGTGACAAAGAAAATTGATCCTTGTCTTTTATATTAGGTACTACTATGAGCAAAATAAACGACGCGTCTCTTTATTTTGAAGTTTTTTTTGAAAATATATCCGTTTACTTTATATGTTCGAGTTTTCGGAAGCTTTCCCCAGCAGGACACGTTAATAACAAAACCGTTTTTAATATTTGTGTTAGATAATATCTTAAAATAAGATTGGATGAAACAACATTTAAAGTTTAAACCTAAAATACTGTTAAACATCTCTGAACGTTGATATATTATTTGTATTATTATATTGTTCGCTTGTTTCTGTTGTACTAGAGAAGAAACACCTGCTCCAGTACCTTTGCAGGCGGTAACGTACCAACAACTGACGAAACGTTGCCATGTTCGACAGCAATGGATATACGTTGGAATAAGAAGGATGCAGAACGAACATCTCAGAACGATAGATATCCGTCTACCTACCTCTCTGATAAAATCAAGGTTTCTAGAATCCGTGCTCTACTGGTCTCGATGGCTATTGGAGCAAATATCAATTTATCGAGAAGATTATTGTATTTCCTTTCCTTCTCTGCCTCTCTACGTCTAGCAACTTCTCCGGCATTCGCAACAGTCAATGGGAGCCTGTAATGGACAAATGTGTCCTAACATGTGAAATCCTATACTACTGATTTGCCTCTCATCCAGGATATTAATGTCATTATATCAGGTCATTTACCATCGGAACGACAACAGCCTGACTGTTCACCAATCGGAGGAATTCCTGGCGTCTTGGTCGCTCGCAAATTAATGTCATTAACAGATGAATGTGTGGTGTTTCTGCGTAGGCCCTTCATGCATGAGAGCCAATGCAGCCCACAATGGGTAACTTCATCTCCGCAGGCTGGACAGTGATGCGGCTTACAAATAGCTGAACCTAGTTTTAGGACTACTGAGATGCGAAAGGTTTCATTAGACATGTGAAGACCTAATTGTGTTAAGGTAACGCATTTAACAATGCCGCAGCATGGGGGGTACTGAGCAAAATTCTAGCTTTATCCTCTCTAACAGCAACGGATTGCGAAAGAAGTTTATAGAAATGTACTGCTATTGGTGTGTACCAACATGCCTGAGAACACCTTTTTTGTGGTTTCTGGAAGGTCCTTATCTGTTTTATTCATCCATTTGCTACGGCCTTATTACGCTATCCCATCGGGGCCAGGTGTTAGCCTTGAGGAAGGAGAGCGTCAATTAAACGAAGAGATCCGTGGTAGGACGGTAAAACGGTTCGTCGAATACCAAAGCCTCCCAATCCAACAGTTAAAAATGCTTGCATCGAAGAGTCGTCACTCAAGGAGCATCAATACTAGCTAGACCTCCTGAGCTACCCGATGGAAAAGAATGTATAGCATTTTTAACCCTGTTGTGTTCTTCTGGAAGATTCGGTGAAGCAAGTAAACCAGGTTGGACGGGATGTTTCTCCAACAACGTCTCAAACACTGAAAAGTCACGGGCTGCTTCTGTATCATCTGACATGAGTAAACGGGCTGCTCCTCGGATATCATCATCGGCAAATTAGTTTTCAAAAATTTTCAGATTATACCCATTCTGTTTAGGTATGGATTTCTTGATCTTTAGCAAGTGTAAGGTTAAGGCGTCAATTATCCAAAAAAAAAAAAAAGAACCTCTTTTAACCATGTGGTAAGGTTCTTTATTTTTTCGGTTTGTTTCGGAGCAGTTAGTGCCACAAATGGTAATATCAACAGGTTTATACACTCTCTTTCTCCGTTTGAAATATCTACTCGCAGTAATAACTTGGAAAATGCATTACCAACCTCAGTTCGAGCACCACGGAGAACACGTTTTAGGATGTGTGTAGAAGATCTTAATGACGTCAACAGTTTACCCTACTAGATAACGTTAAATCCTTTGTGCTATCATTGCAGTTAGTGATGCTTATATTTTGTGGCTCTACAGTCAGGAAAGCTATTATTATTGATATGAAGACAATTCTTTATCTGCTTTTATGAACGGATGATTTTTACCTGTATGAATAGTTAATCCACTTGCATTCACATGAAACTTTCCACAGTGAGAACAAGTAACACTTTCGCAGATCTTGAAGTAGTTGAAAAGTAGGCGATAGCAGGCCTGCCAGTGGTGATGTCCAAGTCCTCGGTTTCACAAGCGGCTAGCGGCAAGGAATAAGACTAAGGGATAATCATATAACACATGTTTTGCGAAACAATACTAGTTTTTTTTTTTTTTTTTTTTTTGCATTTAGAAAGATTGTTTACAGAACGTAAAATGGGGATTTATTTAACTTAAAGCATGGGCGTAAAGCAATATTTTCTAAATATATGGGGGTTGTATATGTTAACCTTGTGGACCATTGTTGTTTAAAAGCATAGATATACAAAAATGTAAGCTTTCTGCTTTTTTTTTAGCACCTTTGCCTGGCAACAACAACAACGAAGGAAATATTATTATTAAGTAACACAGATGCGGTCCTATTATTGCCCTTTGCATTATGTACACTTACAATAGGCCTTATATTATTTATTGTCCCCAGTATAAGCGTTTGCTTTTCTATAAGCAATTATGCTATGATTGCCCTGTATGCTAATATTATTGCTATATTTTGAAACAATATTGGTGCCGCTTTCTCATTAGCTTTCTGACACTGGGATTCCCGAATAATATGGAAATTGCATATTAGCATTTTTAAATTTATTTTTCCCAGTAAATTTTATCCCGTAAATTACCATTCTCTTTTGCCTTGCATATTGCAGTTATTTATCAGCTCTACATGTTTATTTTTAAATATATATCAAAGTTAACGAGATTGATAACTATAAATATATAGTAGTTTCTTTATTCGGACCCTAAAGAAACTATAATTACTACTATTTAAATTTATTATTTATGACACTGGAACAAAAGTTGATTGCCAAAATGTTTTATTTGGTTGAAATAGATTTTGGAAACAAAGGAACTTAGTTAAATAACGAGATTGCTTTAACATTGAGTATTTACAATTTAAAACTTTATTAATGATATATTAGTTAACTATGATTTGAGTATTTTTAATTATACATATTTTATCAAATATTAGTTTTTTACAAAAGCTTTCTTTTATGCTAATAATCACAATATTTAACCGAATTGAAAATGAAAATTCTTTTGATAAACTGATTCTTTTTGATCGTTAGTTACTGACATATTAAAAATAAAATGAGAGAATGTAACTGACAAAATGTCAGATATTTACAATTGAAAAGTTTGTCCCTTAAGTAAAGGAACGGCGTGTCTTTGGTATATAAGGCAGATTCTTGATTACCGTTACTTACTGAACTATTTTACAATATTATAAAATATTGGATTTGAGTAAATTGTTATATTTTTACAATTCAAAAACGTGTCTATTGTCTAGGTCAAAGGGAGTGTTTCGAAGATAATGTGAACTCTTGGTAATCGGTTGTTCCCGACACATTTCAAAATGAAATGAAAAAATGGAATTGTAATTTGTCAATATTTACAATTGAAGAGTGGACTTTTTAGCAGGCGGAAAGTAATGTAGGAAGTTGAAACAGAATTTTGCAGATCGTTAGTTGACTAAATATTTAAAAATAAAATGAAAGAATATAATTGTCACAAGTTGTCAGTTATTTGCAGTTTCTAAGTTAGTCTATTCACAAGGACAAAAGGAGTGTTTGCGAATGAAGTAGACTCTTGCTCATTGTTAGTTGTCAACATATAAACTACAAAATAAAGTATTGAAATGTCGTGTGTGATATTTTGAATTAAAGAGTGAATTCATTCAGTAAGAGGAATAAAGTGATTCAAAGATTAAGCAGACACTTCCTTATAGTTAGTTATACCATAGTAGGATAATATGCAATTATAGAAATAGATTAAGACAAAATTGACTCTCAATATTTTCAGTTACTGACATATTTAAGAATGAATCAACGGAGTTGATGTAAATTAGTATTAAAATTATAATTATATTTAAAATTAAAAAGTGTGTCCACTTAGCTGGGCAAATTCAACAATAAAATGAATGCAATTGTCATAAATTGGCAGATATTAACAATTCAAAAGAGTCCTTACAGTAGTCGTAAGGAGTGTTTAGAGGATGAAGTAGACTTTTTGAGTCATTACTTTCTGACTTATTTAAGTATAAAGTGATAGAACGATAGTAGATTGTCTTAAATTGTTTGAAATTTATAATTGAAAAGTGATTCTATTCATTAAGGCGAAAGAAGTAATTGGAAACTTAAATAGACTCTTGCTGAAATAGATGCTGAAGACATTAGAGAATATAATGAAAACTTAATTGTCGCAAACTGAAAAGTCGAAAATTGTCTCATATTCAGTTGAAAAATAAACCGAAAGGAAGGTTAAGTAAACTTTTCCTGATCGTTAGAACTGACATATTTATGAATAAATTGAAATAACGGTATTTCCGTAATATGTCTGATATGTACTATGAATCTATTCATCAGGGTGAGAAGAGTCCTTGGAAGTTGAAATAGAATCTTGCGGATCGGTAATGTTCACATATTTAACAATTGGAATTGTCGTAAATAGTCATAGATTTACAATTGAAAATTGAGGTATTTTAAAATTTCGAAAGGATGGAGCAGATCATCTTATCGTTAGTTTCTGACATATTAATAATAAAATGAAAGAACTGAATTGTCGGTCAGATATTTTCTTTTGAGAAGTAAATCTATTCATTAGAACGAATAGAGAATTTGTAAGATTAAGGAGACTCTTGTAGATTGCTCTTTACTGACATATTTAAGAATAAAGTGAGGAAACGAAATGACGTAATTTGTTAGATATTTAAAATTGATAATTTAGTTTATTGTGTAGGGCGAAAGGTGTGTTTTTGTTATAAAAGGAGACTGTTGATAATCGTTGATATTTCATTATTTTAGGGTAGTATGAATTAGTGAAACTGTCAAAATATGTCAGATATATCCTAGTGAAATGTGAGTCTATTTAGTAGGGCAAACGTTTTGTGTGGAAGCTGAAGTAGTTAGGTAGCTGAAGTAGTAGTTCCAGATGAAGCAGACTCTTGTAGATCGCTAGTTACTGACATATTAGGAACAAATACAAAGAAAGCAATAGCGATATATTGTCTGATATCATCTATTGAAATATAAGTCGATGCAGTACTTGAAGGGAATTGTTGGAAGTCGCAGCAGATATTCAGTAATCATTTGTTAGTGACATATCTAAAAAATTAAAGAACGAAATTGTCGTTTTTGTCAGATAAATACAATTGTAAACAGAGTGTAATCAGTAAAGCGAAAGCAAAGTTTCGAAACTGAAACAGATACTCATGATTATTATTTACTGACATATTAATGAGTAAAATTAGAGAACGAATCTTACTTAAATTGTCTGAGGTTTACAATTGAAAACTTTGTCTATTCTGTACGGCGGAAAGAAAATATTGAAGAAGAAGCAATCTGATTATTAGTGGCGCAATTTGTTCGTTATTTACAATTGGTAAGGGAGTACATTTAGTAATGAGAAAGAATTGTTTGGAAAATCAAGCACACTCACGATGATCGTTAATTACTGACATATTTAAGAATAAAGTATTATAAGAGAATTTTCGTATTTTGTAAGACATTTACAATTGATGAATGATTGCAATATATACGGCCAAACTTATGTTTCCAAGCTAAAGAAATAATACCTTTACTAATCGTTGACATATTTACGAATAAAATGAAAGAACAGAATTATAGTACATTATCACATATTTACAATTGAATAGTGAGTCATTTAATGGGATGAAGGGAGTTCTTGAAAGCTGATGCAAACTGATGGCGATTGCTAGTTGGAGGCATACTTAAGAATAAAAGCAAAGAACGAAATTTTGGAAAGTCGTCAGATAATTAGAATTTTTAACCGAGACCATTCAGTAAGACGAAAGGAGTGTTTGGATTATGAAGTTGACACTTCTTAATCGTTAGTTACTGACATATTTAATAATAAAGTGAAATAACAGAAAAGTTAATTCTCACACATTATGAATTGAAAAGTTATTCCATTTAGTAGAGAGAAAGGAGTGTTTGCAAGGTTACGGAAATTCTTTCTTCTTGTTAGTTAATAAATATTTAAGAAGAATATGAGAGAATCGAATGACGAAAATTATCAGGTATATACTGTTAATATTTAGACTATTCAATAGGACGAAGGATGTGTATTTGGTATATCAGGGAGACTTTAGATGTTCGTTAGTATCTGAATTATTTTAGAATAATATGAGATAATGAAATTGCGTAATTTGTCATATATTTACTAAAGAAATGCGAGTCTATTCAGTAGGGACAAGGGTTGTTTGGAAGCTGAAGTATAGTTTACTTATCGATAGTGGTCGACATATTGAAGAATGAAACGAAACGAGGGAATTCTCGTAAATTCTCAGATATTTACTACTGAAAATTGAGTACATTCACTAGGGCGAAAATAGTGCTTGGAAGCTGATGCAAACTGCTAACGATCCTTTTTTGATGGTATACTTAACATTAAAAAGAAAGAATTAATTCTCCCTATTTGTCGGATATTTACTATTGAAAAGTGACTAAACTAAGTACGGTATATGGAAAGATTCAAATTTGTAGCCGAGTCTTGCTGGTCGTTAGTTACTGACATATCTAAGATTAATATGGAATAAAGGAATTGTTGTAATTTGTCAGATATTTACTATTGGAAAGCAAGTCCGTTCAGTAGGCCGAAAGAATTGTTTGGATGTTGAGACAGACTCATGGTATTCCCTGGTTGAAGTGATATTTATGAATAAAACGTATTTGTAAAACCTTTGTCATTCAGAAATTAAAAGTAATTAGATTCACATGGAAGGTACAGCACACACTTGCTGATCTTTAGTTGCCGACATATTAAGAATAAAAAGAAGAACGCAATTGTCACAAATTATTACATATTTACAATTGAAATGTGAGTTCCATCTGTAGGCGTAGGGAGTGTTTGGAAAATGAAGCAATCTCTTGGTTATCATTACTTACTCTAGTATTTAAGAATAAATGAAAGAACGCAATTTTCGTAGTTAAATTTTTCAATTGAAAAGTGACTCCATTCAGTAGAACGAAAGGTGTGTTTGAAAATTAAGCACACTCTTGCTGACCGTTATTCATTTTCATACTTGAGAATGAAATGAAAGAAAGGAATTTTCCTAAATTGTCAGATACGTACAATTGAAAAGTGAGCCTGTTCAATAAGGTGTCTTGCAAGTTGACTCAGACTGTTGGCGATCACTAGTTAAGGGAATCCTAAGGAATAAAATGAAAAAGAAATTTTCAAATTTTTTATTTATTATTAATAAGTGAGTAAACTAAGACGGTGAAGGGAGTGTTTGTAAGCTGCAGAAGTTCCTTGCTGGTAATTAGTTACTGAAATATTTAGGAATAAAATTAATGGGATTGTCGAAATTTGTCAGATATTTAGAACTGTTAAGTTGATTTAAAAATCTTAAGCATAGATTGTGAATACTTTGGCATGAATTGAGGGAAAAATTAATAGGCTAGTAATTTTTATCAGCATCACAGACATTTTGCTGTTAAAAAAATACACAGTTTTATATTTGATATTTTAAAGTATTTCTTCGACATTATTATTTACATGACATATTGTTATGACATTTACTTGATAGAAAGTTGGCATACATTTTGGATCTCAAGTAAACCATGGTACCTAAATATCATTTAAAATGCTTACTTTATTAGTATGTTTATACAAGATTCGAATAAAGTTAATGAATAATCTGGGAGTGTTGGTCGCAATGGTGTTTGTTTTGAAACAAGTAATACACGTTCAGCAGAGATGGTTTAACTCATAAGAGAATTAGTTACCATAAAAATAAATCACTTCATGTTGACAGCTCCGGAACTCTCAAAGTCTTCAATAATATTAACTTATGGGAATTTAATTAGCGAAAATAGGCGTTTTAGTTCATCCCGATATTCATGAAACAACTACTCAGGAACCCCAGCATTGTGCAAGTGCACATTGCACCTGTAGAAAATTATTTATTGGTCAGAAAGAACATTTGAACTATAGAATGATATTCCTTCCCTGGCAGTAGTAGTTATTTCGATTTTGAGAGTAATCTCACGAAGTGAACAAAATACCAAGAAGTTAGTACTGCGGCATCACAGAGTCACCTCTATATTTCACAGCAGGGAAAAGATGCGTCGGGCATTCGTTCCTTTGAACGCCCGCCATACAAAAGGGTATACTGTTATTAGAAATTAGAAAAAGAGGACTCATCTGACATTTTATGCATTTCCAATCCATATGCCGGTTGTCTATTTTGCATTTTCTTAGTGTTGTTTTGGTTGTTCTAAAGAACTGTTGGTGGTGATCAGCAGTTTGGAAATTGCAACCCTAATGTGGATGTTTAGGTTATACACCTTGAGTCAGACTACTATTGTCGCGATAGTCGTCTACAGGTGCTGATTTAATTTCGTAGTTACTTTCTGTGTAATCATTCTACAGTTCTTGATTACAGTGCTTTATGGTGTTCATCAGTCAGGATTGTTGTATTTCCACTAATAATCTTTCCCGTCATCACCTTGTGCATTGTTTCCCGTGATACTTCTAAAACATTAGATACCTTGAATACACCTACACAAGTCAACTGTGTAACCAAAGTTTCGCCTCTGAATTTCACGGAGGATTCTTATTTTCCATCACCACCGTCTAACCTATTCTACAGATGACTCCGCTGTACTCAACCTAAACTACTATACAGGACTACCTAACACACCACTAATAACTGTCAGGAGGGGCACATGCACCTCAGTATTAATGATATGTGCAAGTGCACATGCACACATGATTCTGATCATACAATTATGTTACGAATATACAGTATTCTAGTTCCAAGTTAAACTATAGTTTTATTGTGTATTCAACAAAATTTTCACTGAAATATTTGTAATTCAATAAATTGGAATTGAAATTCCGTCCGTGTTTTGTCTTCCTTAAATTTTCTGCCTTAGCTTAAAGGACATAATCGTCGGACGCTGAACGCATACATTTCATTTCATTTCTATCTGTGTTATAACTAATATTTTAAAGATATCTGACGGCCTTCATAATCAGACGTGTAGTAATTTAAAAGGTATTTGTAAAATAATTTTTATGTAATTTTGTTATATTGCTGTAATTCTATATTTTAATGTTTAAAATTGAAATATTATATAAAATAATGAAAAAATTATTGTTGGCTGATGATCTCAAAGTATACGCCAAAATTAATTCCGTGCATGACTGTCTTGATTTACAGTTCAGCAGAAACAAATATATCCTTAAATATGATTGAGTAATACTTCTATAATGAGGTCTAATACACCTAATGTATTATATGGTACATTTAATAGAAATTTATTTTCACTAAACACATCGAAAATGTTACCCATGATATTTTAAATTATTAGGATTCATAATTACATATGGTAAGAACTTCAGCAAGAATGCAATACTCTTTTAAGTGTATTATTTGTATGTAACTCCAACTTGGAATTTACTACTTTAATTTGGAAGCCAACGCATTAAGAGTATCACCAACAAATTGATCGATATCAATAAAAATTTCTTAGGTATTTCATATATATTTATGTCATATTTGAAGGTCGCTTGTCGTTGTTTGTATTTCTTATACATTTAATACGCTATATATTTTATTAAACACATTATGAATGAACAGTGTGGATTGATTTCTTACTAGCTATTGTTCCTGTATACTGAAGCAACTGGGTGTTTTTCATCAGCTGAAATCCCGTCAAGCTATTGATTTTCTCTCCATTAGTTTGTTGAAACGTCTTATTTTCAATTCAGGTAAACGAATCACCGTTAGCTTATTATCGTGGGAGGCTTCTCTGCAATTACAAAATTCACTTGGGTTATGTGTTATTTTACTCATCATCCCTGTACGTTTTCTTTGTATCCTGATCAGATTTATTACTAAGAAAGTGCGCTTCCTTAAATAACAGAGTATAATGTGTATGACAGTTTTTTGGTGGATAAGAATCGAGATGATGCTGGAATCCTTGCCTCACACATTCAGCTTATAGCGTTCGAAGTATTGACATTCGAGTTGTACATTGAATCGCAACTCAAGGTTTAATTTGTATTTGCATGTAATGTTTTCTTAAGGTCAATAACTGAATTCGAGAGCTAATGCTCTTGCCTGGATGACTTTTGCTTATTGACGGGCTGAGAAGTGTTTGTCACATCAGCTTGTGAGAATGGAAATTGCTCCTTGTCTTATATATTAAGTACCTCATAATTTTTGTTATGATTATGATATTAGGTGACGTTTTAATTGATCAAATTATTATTTTTTATTTCACAGGATTATTAAGCAGACTCATTGGGAATTCATCATGAAAAGGAAATAATGTTGTACAGTATTACTATGGAAAACACTAGATTTTTTAAAAAAATACAACGAGTCTTTTGTACTTATTTTTATGTTCAAAATGCACCAAATGTACCAATTATGTATCAAATGGTGGAACATTTTCAGGAAGTAACAATTAACCTAGATCTTTCAGGTACCGGAAGACATCGCTCAGTACGAACGCAAGTAAACTTTGCTCGTCCCAGTGAGTGTTGAGGAAAAGCTGGACATTTCTTCGAAAAGACATTCTCAAGAACTCACTATGAGCAGGCGGTCTTGTACAGGATACGATAGAAATTAAAACTTAATTCCTGTAAGATTCAATTAATATTGAAGTTAAAGGATACCCGTATCCAGAGGAGTCTAGAGGGCGGGCTCCCTAAATTTTTAGTGTTCCCCTACAATTTTAACGGAAGGCTTCCAATATGGTCATTAAGTATAATACGGTTCGATCGGCTCCTCTAACTTCTACTGGAGGCATACATTTCGGGGGTGCATACCAGTCTAGTTAAAAACACAGATGCCAAAAGATGCATGAAACATGTTTCTTGTTTTTAAGAGTTGGAGGCAATTGTAAACGATTTTATTCATAACCCCGTGAAGACCATACGGCGAACCTTTTTATCTGGTACCTAAATTAAGAAGACTAGTTTATGACGGTTCAGACAATCGAATAGCCATTGTTGAATGTCAAATGTATCCGATTAACTGTACACTATATCTGACGGGACAAACGGACTGGCGAGGCTTAGAACAGCGCTTGCGCTCCACCATCTTATGATGTCCTTTTGCCAGAGTAAAATAGCCTTAATTGTATTGAAATAAAAAAAAAGTTTAGTTAATATTTCCACTATTACCTTTACAACACATATTATAGCATACAGTTATTGCAAGTTTACGTCCATTGTCGAGTTGCGTGCTCTCTTCGTTCCGGGTGCCAGCAGTGCCATATGTTATAGCGTTAAAAGTATTGACATGAGAATTGTATACACGACCCTAAAAGTGCATTACCACCTGCAATTCTCCTTTTCCGGCAAAAGCATGCAACCCATAAAGCTCGGCGGTTGGTTTGGTTGCAAATTCGAAAGGCGTTGAACTAAACCTCAATTTTGTCAAAAATATATTAGTGTGGCAAACTGCAAATAAGAGAATAAAACACATTGTTAAGAATAATTTTATTATTGTGACAGAGTGTGATGACATCAAGAGTTACAAAATGACTTACTTAAGCAGTTCAAACAAGTTGAATGGTATGAAACAAATAAAAGAATAAAGCACTTCTCACTTTCCTCCCACTCCACCCAAAAGTAGAAACACATAAAAAGAAAAAAATATATAGTATAAATGTTTCATTTAAAAGGCTAACAGCACAAAAACAAATAGCTAAACGAAACAAAAAAGAGAAACACACAGACTGGGGACACCATTGGCGTAGCAAACTCGCGGCTCTCCCATGCAAGATGAAAAGATGGAACCCTAGTTGGAAACCCCATTGTTAAAATATTAATATTAATAATAATAATATAATACAATAGTAATAATAATAATAATTATTATTATTAAAAGGTCCTTTCATTTTTAAATCTCTCACTCTGCCTAAGACCATGAACGCATATAGCGATCATGTGTGCACGTTTTGTCAACGGGCAGTCCCAAAAGCCAAAAGGGGTGGAAATCTCCAAGGCAGAAGTAAAAAAAACGTTCTATGGTAAATTCTAGTTCAAAGTTTGGAGCACTTATTTTCGCACGTGTTTCTTGTTTCTTTTTTCCGGGAACAGAAAAGTTCTGGCGCCTAAGAAATTATACCATATAATATTGCAAAGTTGCAAATGGATGTTTTTATATTGCAATTTGTGGCAATAAAGATATTATGATTGGAAAACAATATTGTAAAAATTAAGTTTAGTTTCCTCATTCTTCGCAAGCGTTACGGGCCCCTTATACGTCGCCGCCAATCCCTCAAATGTCGATATTCAAAATAGAGAATGATATATTCATGTCATTATATTCGGGATATCGAATGCTGATATATGATAAAATTCATATCGACGATAGCGATATATCGACAGATCACAGGCCCAGGTCCGAGAAGTGATGCTTAAAAAATACTGGAATCAACAACAAATTCTAAATAAGTTCTCCATTTCCGTATTTAATGTTGAGGGGGAAGAGTGTGAACCCGAATAGAAATTTTAGAAAAAAACATTTCTTAAGATAAAAGTAGGTTTTCCGTTTCCCCTTGGACATAAAACTATTAATAGAAAACTATTATTGCAAATCACCTTTTACTTCTGTTTCTGATTGTTATAACAAGTCAGCGACAGTACACATACTTTACATAGTATACCATACTCTATAACTTTTGACAACCAAGCTAGCCGGGAGATGATTTTCCTGTGATATTAAACTGAAATGTTCTACAAAATATTCATAATTCATTGGCCATATTTCTATCAGTATATTTTGTATGAACTAAGAGCTACAAGACAGATAGAACTAGAAATTAGAGATTTCATTTCTTTATTCTCTCAGCCTAGAAAATACTACTACATTTCATGAGATTTTCATTTTCTTAATATAAGCCCCCTCTCTTTTGGTAATTCTGATAACCGCGGGTTCGAGGTAATCTTTAAACGAGAAACTAAAGTGTGTCAATCCTCGAAAATTTGTGAGAAAATATTTCACAGTTTATGTTATTTTTTCGTTACAAAAACACTTCTAGTTCACTCTATTCATGGTGATTACTGAACGTATTAACATTTACAATTATTGAAAAATGAATGATTATTTTTATACATAAAAAGTCGTAACAGTTTAGTAGAATGCAGTAATAGATGAAAGTGAATGAAAATATTTTTATTTGACGATGCAGACGATGCTCATTGGGATGACAAATACTGGATAATTTTTTTATTCTGATATCGGATAGAAACTTTCCCGGATCTGCAATATCGGTATAACGGATAACAAAACGGATGATGGATGACGGATAAGATCCGTATAACGGATTATATCCGGATGTCGGATAACGGACAAAATCCAGATATCAATATATCCGGATGTCAGATAATATCCGAATAATGGATTTATCAAGATAATTTATAAAAAAAATATAATGGATAATATCCGGCTAATAGAACATTCGGATACCTCATTACATCCGGAAGACGAATAAAAGAAAATATCCGGATAACGTATATGGCTTTAGAAAGACCAAATAGAACGGGGACATTACAGTCTTTTCTGCCTATGTACTTACTAAAAGACGATCATCGGGCAGTGGTCTTTACCTTTGAAAGATATTGCTTCTTAAAATGTTTCCTAGTAAGTTAACATTTTCACTTTCTAGTTGTGGGGTGTCGTGGCTCAATGGTGGACCGCTTAGTCTGATGCGTGGGGTCCTTATTGTTTCGATCCGCGGCCTAGTAACTTTGTGGTTGACAAAATTGTATCCGTGGGTTTTCTCCCAGTACTTCCGCCTCTACCCACTTTTCATTCCACCAATTCCTCTATTATCATTGACTTGCTTTAATCATTGGGCGCGGTGGCTCAGTGGTAGAACGCTTCCTCTAGTGCGTGGGATCCTTATTTTTTCGATCCCCGGTCCAGTAACTTATTTACTGCACAAGATCACAACCGTAGGTTTCTCAGGGTACTCCCGCTTCTTCCTACTTTTCATTCCACCAATTCTTCTATTATTGTTGACTCTCTTTAATCATTGTGCACGGTGGCTCAGTGGTAGAGCGCTTCCTCTGGAAGTTTGTGAAGTTTGTGGTGGGCAGATCGTGTTTGTGGGTTTTCTCAGAGTATTCCAGCTCCTTCCCAATTTTCATTCAACCAATTCATCTATTATCATAAATATAACTTAATAATCGTTCGCGGTGGCTTAGTGATATAGCACTTCTTCTGGTCCTTGGGGTCCTTATTTCTTCGACCCCAGCCACGTAAGTTGTGTGGTGGAAAAGATCATATCCGCGGGTTTTCTCAGGGTACTCCCGCTTCTTCCCACTTTTCATTCCACCAATTCTTCTATTATCTTTGACTTGCTTTAATCATTGAACGCGGTGGCTAAGTAATAGAGTGCTTCCTTTGGTGCGTGGGGTCCTTATTGTTTCGAACCCAGCCAAGTAATTTGTGTGGTTGGAAAGATCATATCCGCGGGTTTTCTCAGGGTACTGCCGATTTTTCCCATTTTTCACTCCACAAATTCTATTGCAAAAGATTTCCTTTAATCATTGGGCGCGGCGGCTCAGTGGTAGAGCGCTGGCTGTAGTTGCTAAGTAAGTTTTGTGGTGGACTATATCCTACACACGGGTTTTCTGAGGGTACTCCCGCTTCTTCCCACTTTTTGTTCCACCAATTCCTCTATTATCATTCACTTGGTTTAATCATTGGGCACGGTGGCTCAGTGCTAGAGCGCTTCTTCTGGTGGCCAGGTAACTTTTTGGTGCACAAAATCGTATCCGTGAGTTTTCAGAGGATAGTCACGCTTCCTCGATCATTTCATCCACCAATGCTTCTATTATGATTGTCTTGCTTCAATCATTGGGTGCGGTGGCTGAGTGGTGAGGCTCTTCCTCTGGTGTACCAAGTAAGTTTGTGATTATTAAGATCGTGGGTTTTCTCAGGGTACTCCCTCTTCTTCCAAATTTTCATTCCTCCAATTCCTCTATTATCATTGACTTGCTTTAATCATTCGGTGCGGTGGCTCAGTGATAGAGCGCTACTTCTGGTTTGAGGGACCTTATTTTTCCGATCCCCGGCCAAGTAAGTTTGTGGTGGACAAGACCGTATTCGTGGGTTCTCTCAGGGTATTCCCGCTTCTCCCAATTTTATAGCACGAATTCCATTAGTATCATTGACGATTTAATTATTGGGCGCGGCAGGTCGATGGTAGAGCCCTTCCTCTGGTGTCTAAGGTCCTTAGTGTTTCGATCCCCGTCCTAGTAAGATTGTGATCGATAAGATCGTATCCGTGGGTTCCCTTAGAGTACTCCCGCTTCCTCCCACATTTCATTCCACAAATTCCTCTATTATCATTGTCTGGTTGGTTTCACTTTCAGTTGGAAATATCAGAAAAGTTTACGATAATACCGTTCTGTTTTTTATTTATAAATATCTAGGTTATTATTATTTATCAGCTAGTCTGCTTCATCTTCCAAATTCACCTATCGCGCTAGTGAATGCACTCATTTTCCAATTGTAACATCTGACAATTTATGACAATTTCATTCTTTCATTCTATTCTACAATAGATCAGTAACTAAAATACAGGAAAAGACTTCTTCATTTACCAATTACACCTTTCACCCTTCTCAATAGACTTCGTTTTCAAATGTAAACATGTGGAAATTTACGAATGTTCTATTCACTTTTTTACTCCCACGTATGTCAGTAACTAACATTCAACTAAAGCATCCTTCTTCTTCCAGACACTCCTTCCGCCTTATTGAATGGACTCACCAATTGTAAATATCTGAGAAATACGACAATTCAATTCTTTCATTTCATTCTTATATATGTAGGCAAGTACCGATTAACAAGAGTTTACTTGAGCTTCCAAACTCTCCTTTCGCAATACCCAATAATCTTGCTGCTCGTCAATATTTGACAATTTACTACAATTCCATTATTTCATTTTACTCTAAATGGTTCACTAACGAACGATCATCAAGGTTGTGCTTTATATACCAAAACACACCTTTCACCTTACTCAAAGGACTTACTTTTGATAGTAAATATCTGACAATTTACGAATGTCTCGTTCTTTCTTTTTATTCTAAAATATGTCAGTAACTAGCGATCAATGAGTCTAATTACTAAGGCTTCCATAACTCCTGTCGCCGTCAATATTGGAATCATTCTTCAATTCTAAAAATCAGTTAAATTACGACAATTTCGTTCATACATTTTATTCTTGATTAAGTCTTGAACTAACGTTCAGCAAGAGTGTCCTTGTGCTTCCAAAGACTCCTTTCGCCCTATTGCTTACATGCTATTTCTAAATTCTAAATATCAAACAAATTAGGACATTTCCGTTAATTTATTTCTTTCTTAATATGTCAGCAACCAGTGATCATCAACAGTGTGCTACATTTTCCAAACTCTTCTTTCAATCAAGCTAATCTATTCATTTTTATATTGTGAATGACAAAGAATTTACGACCACTCCGTCCTTTCGTTTTATTCTTAAATATATCTTCAACCAAGGATCACCAAGAGTCTAAATTCTTCACATTCCAAACACTCTTTGGCCCTATGAATTGGATTCTTTCTTCAAATGAAAATATTTGAAAAACTACGATAATAGTGTTATTTTATTTTGTTGCTAAACAAATCAGTAACTAATTATCTACAAGAGTCTGTTTCATCTTCCAAACATACTCTTTGCTCTGCTGAGATTACTGACTTTTCAATTCTAGGTATATTACGATTTTTGATAATTCCGTTCTTAATTTTAATCTTAAATAAGTTTTAAACTACAAATGGGCAACAAAATGAATTAGCTTCATAGCACCCTTTTACCTATTGAATCCAGTCACCGTCAATTGTAAATATATCATAATTAACGACAATTCATTCTTTCATTTTATTCCTAAGTATGTCAGCAAATTCCGATCTGCGAGAACCTATTTCAGCTTTCGAAAGCTCTTTTCGCTCGATTGAATAGACTCGCTTTACAATTGTAAATATTTTACAATCAAGATAATGCCGTTCTTTCATTTCACTCATATGTCAGCACCCACCGATTAGCAAGAGACTACTTCAGCTTCCAAAAACGTCTTTTCGCCCAATTGAATAGAGTCAGTTAATTATAAATATCTGACAATTTGCGACAAATCTCGTTCTTATATTTTATTCTTAAACACATCACTAAATAATGATCACCAAGAGTGGGGTGCCTATTCGTAACACTCCTTTCGTACTACGAATGGAGTCACTTTTCAATTGTAACTAAGAGACAAATTACAACAGTTCCGTTTTTCACTTGTAATAAAATACGTCAGTAACTAACGATAATGGTAGACTAAATCATCTTCCCAACTCTTCTTTACATCTACTGAAGAGAAAAACTTTTCAATGGTAAATAGCTAATAATATAACACAATTCCGGTATTTCGTATTATCAAAACATGTCTGTAACTATGCATCTGCAAGACTCTCCTTCGGCTTCCACTTTCCTTTCGCCCGGCTAAGTGTACTCACTTTTCAAATCAAAAAATGGAAAGTCCTATCGAGTGGATTACGTTCAGGAGAATGAGGAGAACAAAGCCACAGACATATAATGATGATTTATTGAAGCAAGATTCTTTTAGAAATTAGTCAACTTTGGCAGCCTAAATCTTCAGTCCTAAGAAACATGTGTCAGGGTAACCTTTGTTCCAGTCAAAAATGGGAGGAGATGCTTTTTCAAAAATTGTGAATTTGCCAATATTAAGTATTCAGTGACTACGGACGCAGTGTATCTTATACTTAAACTTCGCCTACCAAGACAAAAGTAGCCAAGCAGACTTTATGCGGCAGCCATCCCCATTAGTAAGGCCAAGTTCAGGATCTTATCAAAATATTCTACCAAAGCATCTACACGAGTTCTGCCAGCAGTTGCTACACACGGGAGAAACAAAAGATACCCTTCCTGAGACAGATGAAGAGGATACCGAAGAAGAAATTCAAGATTGAAACATGTCATTTATTTATATATATATATATATATATATATATATATATATATATATATATATATATATTGTGCAATGTTTAAAAATTGATAAAAATTTATAATATTACAGTTTTGAGAAGTTAGAACAGTTTCCATTTATTTAGTGAATGTATGAAAATAATTTCCATCTTATCAGTAATCTTAACAAATCAGTAATATTTCGCAATATTCTAAGCTTTAAGAAATTAAAAAAGATAACGCTAAAAATAAATGAGAAAACTAAATAATAATGGAGTCCGTTATTATTAACTTAATCATACAGAATATTAGATTATTTTTTACATATAAAAGAAAGGTAAGCCAAATCATCTTTCATGTTTAATCGATTTCAAGCAGTATTATTTCAAGAGGCATTCAGTATATTAGCGATAAGTATACAACTAATATTCTTCAACTAAAGAATGAGCAATTTATTTTTCTCTAAATGTCGATTAACGCACTCTCAGTATGACACCGAGTGCCTTAAAACATTAATACATTTCAATGAATGTCGTTTGAAGCACTGATTTGTAAAAAAATTTTGAAAGCAAAAATGAATTATGCGCCAAAATAAGTGAATATGTTGAAGCTATTATATACGTCACTGTTCTATTAGACGGAGCTTGTTTAATTATATTAGCTGTATTTTTCTTACTCATAGTCCAGAAAACAAGAAAAGTTATTAAGTAAAAAATATCTACTCTTAAAGTTTATTTAAGTAGTGTTATTAAATAATATATCTGAGCGTTATCTTTATTATTAAATAACATCTGTATATGTAAATGTAAAATTTCTATTTCTATATTCATATGTAAAGCGAAATAGTTTATAAATATTAAAAAGCATCTTTGTTCAGTCATGTAGTTTTAGTATTCAATAATAATCAATGAGTATAATCAATTTTTTTATATAATATATCCAAATAGGAAGCTCAATAGTTTTTTCGTTCAATTAATAATATATTTTATATTCAATTCTTAATTGTGTTTGCATGTTGTCACGTATAAATTAATGGAAAAAATCTATATTGTTTGCTCTAGAGTACGTTTCTCGAAAGAATTGTGATTCTTATTTGTGTTTAAATATTGGGATTATTAGCATAAAACAAAGCTCTTGTTGAAAAAATATTATTTGATAAAATGTGTATAATTAAAAATACTCAAATCATTATTAACTAATATATCACTAGTCAAGTTTTTCACATTGTAAAAGCTCAATCTTAAAGCATTCTCGTTATTTATTTAAGTTCGTTTGCATTCAAAATCTATTTCATCGAAATAAAAAAGATTCTGCAATGAACTTTTATTCCCGGTTAATAAATAATAAATTTAAATAGTAGTTTTATTAATTTGTTTAGGCTCCATATTAAAAAAAACATTTTTATAGTTATTAATATCGTTAACTATGACAGACATATTTAAAAAATATATACTTCCGATAAATAACCGCATTATGCAAGGCAAAAAGCTAATGGTAATTTAAGGGCTATAATTGGGCAAAAATATATTAAAAAATGATAATAAGCAGTTTCCATATTATTCGGTAATCCCGGTGTCAAAAAGCTAATTAAACTGCGGCACCAATATTAAGTTTCAAAATATTAGTAATAATATTTGCATACAGGGCAATCATAGTAAATAAGGCCTATATAAAAAGCAAACGCTTATACTGGGGATAATAAATAATATATTGTAAAGTGTGCATAATGTAAAGGGGAATAATAGGGCCCCATCTGCGTTATTTTAAGTTAATTTTTCCTTCGTCGTTCTTATCTTCTCAGCCAACGGTGCTCAAAGAAGTAAAAAGCTTACATTTTTGTATATCTATGTTATTAAATAACAATGGTCTATAAGGTTAAAATATATATGCCTCATATATTTAAAAAAATATTAGTTAACAACCCCATGGTTTTAGAAAAACTTATCCCTGTTTACATTCTGTAAACACTTTCTAAAGGCAACCAAAATACAAATTTTTACCCAGTTTCACAAATGCCCATTACCCAATTAATTGCTACTAAACGTCCATTATTAAATTGTTGTTGTTAATATGGTTTTAGTAAAGTTAAAAGGCAAATTTCAACACCCTCGTGCTGTGCAATATTGTTTCGCATAACACAAGTGTTATATAATTAACCCTTACTCTCATTCCTTGCCGCTAGCGCAATTATAAGTAAACTTAAAAGAATAATTCTTATAAATATTAAAAAGGTCATGTAATTAAAGTAAATAAATTTCAAAAAATAAAAAAACAGTAAAATAATTGTTTTGATCGCTCAGGTTGCTAAATATATAATGTGCTTATAATTATTATATATTGTTTCCCAATCACAACATATTATACTCGCATAGTAATATGATAATTTGTTATATAAGATATTTAAACAACCATTTTTGATACTGTTTTGAAATTGGTTAGTATCAATAACATTTCTATTATAATTATTCGTAGTTTATAGTATATTATTTATATATATAGTATAGCATAGTGTTAATATTTATAGTATCGTCTATATATAGTACAATTATAGTATATAATTATTTACTTATATTTTTACATTATTATTAGTTTATAAACTCTATTATGACTTTTTTTATCAAGGGATCGTTACATAAATTTTTAAAGGTCCAATTATCCTGTGTTGATAAAAACATTTTATTAGACTATTAATGTCTCTTGTATGATTTTGTTGATACGTAATTTAGTAGTTTATTCTTCTTCTGTTTCTAGTATTTAACTCATATATTTTGTTATTGACATTAAGTTTCTTTTTCACTCCCTCTATTTTTAGATTCAGTATTAATTTTGTATGTCTGTTCTAACTGGGATGAACTCCTCTAATAGGAAGCTATAATAAATAAATAAAAGTGTAAATAAAAGATAAATAAATCGTTGTGATTGTTGTGATCCGTGCACGACTCTAAGGGAATTCTCTGCAAGGTTTTCGGTAGGAAGAGAAGAAATACTTTTGATAGACATGTTTATGTTATATGTGTGTCTGCACGGTCTTCTAAGATCCGTTCAAAAAATGTCTTGTAAAGAAACGAAGGAACTATCGAACGTTATAATTCCGACATAGTATTCTAACAGTGAAATAAAAACCAACGGAAATTCGTTAGTCACGAATATTTAGTATTTTTTAAATATTAATATCATCAAATCTTCTTTATCAGTTATTAAAATTATTTTATTTTATTTCGCACCTTGTTACACATAGATATACAATATGGAATAATAGAATCTTCAAGTAGCGTTCCTAGTGTTCAATCTGCATGAGTTAAATCAGCGGAATCTGGTGAAAGCGATAAGCCCGGCAATGACTTGGACGTCACCACTGGCAGTCCTGCCGTAGGCCACTTTTCAGCCACTTCATGATCTGCGAAAGTGTTACCTTGTTCCCACTGTGGAATGTTTCATGTGGATGCAACAGAATTAGCCATTCATATAGGTAAAAGGTATCCGATCATAAACGTAGAAAAGGATTACCTTCATATCAATAATAATAACTTTCTTTACTGTAGAGCCACAAATTTAAGCATTACTAACTGCAATGATAGCACACAGGATTAAACGTTATCTCACTTGGGTATACTGTGGACGTCATTAAGATCTTCTATACACATCATAGGACGTGTCCTTCGTGGTGCTCGATCTGAGGTTGCTGATGCTTTTCCAAATTATTACAGAAAGTAGCTATTTCAAATAAAGAAAGAGAATAGATCAATCTGTTTATATTTCCATTTGTGGCACCAACTGCTCCCAAACAATCCGAAAATTACCTCATGAGTAACAAAAAGAGTTCGTGTTTGGGATAATATAGGTATTGACGCTTTACCCTTACGCTCGCTAAACAGAATGTCAAATCTGAAAATTATTGAAAACAAATTTGCCGATTTTGATATCCGAGGAGCAGCCCGTTTACTCATTACAGATGATACAGTAGAAACCCCAAGGTTTGAGACGTTGTTGGAGAAACTTCCAGGAGACCCTGGTACATTTACTTCACCGAATCTTCCAGACGATCAAAACAGGGTTCTATGAGTTTCAGTAAACGAATTTAAAAATTCTATACATTCTTTTCCATCTGGCAGCTCAGGAGGTCTAGATGGTCTTTGCTCTTCGATTCTCATAGATCTTTTGTGGAATCCTACCTATTGCCATAGGGAATATTTGGCGCAGAAAATCAGCCAAAATTGTATGCTTCAGAATATGAGAGCCTCTTAAGAACTTTTTGTTTCCCCAACAACTTGGAGTTTGTATTTCCAACGAACCGAAGCAACCATTTATGCAAACAGGGTATATTTTTCCTCCACACAACCCTCGAAAGTCTATCGTAAAGCTGAGTTTTCTTTACGCTTTTCATAAACTTCCTCGGGACTCCATGCTTACTGAGGTATTTTCCCGAAATATACACATATATTCTCCAGTGCTACGCTTAACCTATTCTTACGCCAAGGCACTATTCCATCCCAGAGAGGAGTACAACAAGGTGACCCCTTAGGCCCAGCACTTTTTTCCATAACAATACATTCTTTGGTGCGTTCAATTAATACTGAACTAAAGATCTGGTATTTAGATGATGGGACTATTGCTGACAAACCTGAGGATGTCCTTTGAACGTTAACACATACAAATGACAAAGCAGCAGCTCTTGGCTTACATTTGAATTTCTCAAAATACCAAGTTTGTTTCTTAGATCAGATCAAGTCTCATCCGACCAATTCTACAAAAGATTCGAAGAAGTTGTTCCAGGAATACGTCTCCCAACCAAACAAAATGCTTGTCTGCTAGATACTGCTCTCAAAAAGAAAGCATTTACAACTGTGGTATCAAACAAAATAACCAAACTAGAATATTTTCTGTTTCGTCTTGACTCGATTTCAGCACAAGCAGCTTTTTTTCTTACGTGCTTCATTGTCATCCCTTGCCTAAACCACTTCCTTCCGTGCTTTCCATGTTGGAATGAGACTCCACTGCTGAAGAAATATGATAATATTCTCAAAATGGGTCTGGAGTCAATTTTTAGCTGCTCCTTGAATGACGACTTGGATGCAGCCATCCTTACCTGATCGATTATGAGGCCTTGGTATTCGGCGAACCGTTTATATGCCGATTCCTACCTTTTTAGCGTCCTACTACGGATCTTTTCGTTTAACGGAGGCTCTCCTTCCTCAAGGCTACCACCTGGATCCCAATGGGATAGGTGAAGAAGGCCCTGGCAAATGAATAAATATAACAGATAAGGATCTTCCAGAAATCAGGCAAAGAGGTTCTCAGGCATCTAGGTACACACCAATAGCAGTACATTTCCATAAACTCGTTTTTCAATCCGTTACTGTTCCAGAGGATAAAGCTAGACTTTTTGCTGCGTCATCCCCCCATTCTTGGCCATAGTTAAATGCGTTACCTACCCCCAATTAGGTCTTCACATGTCTAACGAAACTTTTCGCATCACAGTAGTCCTAAAAACAAGGTTCAGCTGTTTGTGAACCGCATCGCTGTCGAGTTTGCGGGGATTAAATTACCGAAAACGATCTGCATGGCCTCTCATGCAGACCGAGCATAGGCAGAAACACCAGACTTTCCTCTATTAATGATATTATTTTGCGAGCCCTCTCGACCGCAGGAATTCGTTCGATTCGTTAACTGTCAGGCTGTTGTCATTCGTTGTTAAACGACCTGTTGGAATGACATTAATACCTTGGATGAGATGGAAATCACTACTATGCGATTTTACATGTTCGGACACATTTGCCCATTACAGACTCCCATTGACTGTTGTGAATGCCGAAGACGCTAGATGAAGAGAGGAAAGGAAAGGAAAGGAAATACAATAATCTTGTCGATAAATTTATATTTGCTCCGATAGCCATTGGGACAAATGGAGCAGGCGTACCAGAAGTCTCGATTTTATCAGAGAGGTAGGTAGACGCATATGTTTCTGGAGATGTTCTTCTGCATCCTTCTTATAACAACTATATGCATTGCGGTGCAACTTGGGAACGTTTAGTCAGTTCTCCGTACGATGCCGCCTAGGTGTTTCTTCTCTAGTACAACAGAAACATGGGAACAATATAATAATAAAAATAATATATCTGAACGTTGATATATTATTTTTATTATTATATTGTTCGTTTGTTTTTGTTGTACTAGAGAAAAAACACTTCCTCCAGTTCCGTTCCAAACGGCAAAGTATAAAGAAGTGACGAAACGTTACCACGTAGGTAGATATGCGTCTATCTACCTCTCTAAGAAAATCAAGTTTTCTAGAACCCCTGCTCCACTGGTCTCGATGGCTATTGGAGAAAATATAAATTTATCGAGAAGATTATTGTAGATCCTTTCGTTTTTCTGCCTCTTTACGTCTAGCAACTTCTCCGGCATTCACAACAACCAATGATGACTGTAATGGGTATATGTGTCCGAAGGTGTAAAGTCCCATACTTGTGATTTGTCCTTCATCCAAGGTCTTAATATCATTCCATCAGGTCATTTACCATCGGAACGACAATAGCATGACAGTTCACGAATTGAAGAAATTCCTGCCGTCGTAAGGGCTCGTAAAATATGTCATTAACAGATAAATGTCTGGTGTTTCTGCCCATGCTCTTCATGACGTAGACGCCATGCAGGCCACATTGGGTAACTTGATTCCTGCAAGCTGGACAGTGATTAGGCTTACAAAAAGCTGAACCTAGTCTTAGGACTAATGCGATGCGAAAGGTTTCGATAGAAATGTGAAGACCTAATTGGGGGTATGTAACGCATTTAACCATGCCCCAGCATGGAGGGATGACGCAGGATTGTGAAATAAGTTTGTGGAAATGTATTGCTATTAGTGTGTACCAAGATGCCTGAGAATATCTTTTGCTGATTTCTAGAAAATCCTTATCTGGTATATTTATCCATTTGCTAGGGCCTTTTTCAACTATCCCATCGGGGTCCAGGTGGTAGCCTTGAGCAAGGAGAGTCTCGATTAATCGAAGAGAACCGTGGTAGGACGCTAGAAAGGTAGGAATCGGCATATCAACGGTTCGTCGAATACCAAGGCCTCCCAATCCAAAGGGTTTGATGATTGCATCCAAGAGTCGTCACTCAAGGAGCAGTTCAAACTTGACTTCAGACCAATTTGGAGGATATGATCAAATTTCTTCAGCAGTGTAGTCTCATTCCAAGATGGAAAGCACCCTAGAAAGAAGATTAGGCGAGGGAGTAACAAGCAAGCACGTAGCGGGAAAAAAGCATTGTTGTAAATGCAGGATCAATGAGACCTTTAAAAATTTATGAAACGATCCCTTGAAAAAGGGCATAATAGAGTCTAGTCTATAAACTGACTAATCAAAAATAATTATAATAGATATAATATTGATACTAAGCAGATTCAAAATAACATTAAAATGGTTGTTAAAATATCTTAAATAACCTAAATTTATTATCATATTACCATGATTGACCTTTGTGGGTGTGTTGTGAGTAGGATTAGCTATGTTGATTAAGGATGTTGATTTTAATTTTGGATTGTTAACAGGTGATTTTTTTTACTTGTTTTGCTTATTCCAAAATTTAGTTTTCTGCCTTTTAGCACCCACGAAAGGTTACCATAAAGTATACAAGCGGCCCCCGTTTCCATCTACCGCTGGAAAGGTATCGGGGAAGACAACGGTGCTCGTCCTAAAGATTAAAGAATAAAACAAATTAAAGCAAATTATTTATGAACCGTTACAACAGACTGTAAAGCTAAGAGCGATTACGGCTAAGAATTAAACATGAGATTTAAGATTGCGAATATTATATGTTGTGATTAGAGAAACAATATATAATAAAAAAAATTGTAACCACATTAGATATTTAACAACCTGATCGCTCAAAACAATTATTTTACATTTTTAATTTTTATATTCTTGAAATTTACTTACTTTGGTTGCCTTTAGAAAGACTGTTTACACAACGTAAAACAGGGATTAATTTATCTTAAAGCATGGGCGTGTTAACTAATATTATATATATATATATTAAATAACAGTATACAAAGTTCTTGTTATTAAGAAATCTAAGTTTTTACTAATCTTTTTCCTAAGTTATCACTACGTGCTTAACTCGTAACTACTATCGTGGGGTCAAATTTGACCAAGCGCATTTCTAGCTGTTGCCAAAAACCTGAGACCTTGAAAAAACCCATACCTTGAATAAACCTACACAAATCAACGGTGTACCCAAAATTTTTACTATTTGAATTTCATAGAGGATTCCTATTTTGCATTGACCCGTGAAAACTATTCTACATATACCCCTGCTGTACTCAGCCTAAACTACAATACAGGACCACCTAACACAGCACTAATAACGGTCAGGAGGTGCACATGCACCTCAGTATTAATGATATGTGCAGGTGACATATTTATTCTTAAATATGTCAGTAACTAACAATTTGTAAGAGTGTCCTTGAGCTTACACGGCTCTTTATCCCTGCTGTGTGAACTCATTTTTCAATTGTAAATATGAGACGATTTGCAATTTCGTTCTTTTATTTTTAAATAACCCAGTAACTAACGATTAGCATGGCCTTTTAAAGACTTTTTTCGCCTTACTAAATACAATCGCTATTCATTTGTTAATATCTGACAATCTACCACAATCCGTTCCTATATTTTAATCCTAATACTTCAGTAGTATCGGATCACCAAAAGTTAACTTCTACTTCGAAACACATTTGTGTTCTTGAATTGACTCACTTTTCAATTGTAAATGGCGGACTAATTAACAAAATACCCTTATTTACTTTGATACGTCAGTTCCTAATAATGAAGATACTGAAGAGAACAACTTTTCAATTGTAATCAGCTAACAATGTACGATAACTGCGTTATATCATTTTATTCTTAAACATGTAGACAAAAATGATCAGCAAGAGTTTGCATCTCCTTTCGCCATACATATTGACTAATTTTTCACTTGTAAATTTTACACTATTTACGATAAATGGCTTTTCTTTATTTTATGCTTCAATATTTCAATAACTAAATAATAGCCGGAGTCCGTTTCCTCTCCTAAATTCCATTTTCACTCTACTTAATACCCTCGCTTTTCAGTTATAAATATCAAATGACAATCCCGTTTTCAATATCATCCCTAAATCTGTCAGCCACACGGATCACTAAGAGTCTGCTTGGTCTACCAAATACTCATTTCACCCTACCACTTTTCAATTTAAATATCTCACTATTTATCACAATTTCATTATTTCATTTATTCTGAAATATGCTTCAGATTCCACACTCCTTTCGCCCTCTTTCGTGGACACACTTTTTAACTCTAAATATCTGAAAACTTGCGAAAAATCCGTTGTTTCATTTAAAATATGTCTCTAATAAACGATTAGCAGTAGTGAGCTACATTTTCCAAACACTAGTTTTCCTTACTGAATGAACTCAATTTTTAAATGTAAATATTAGTAAGGTTACGAGAATTAAGTTCTATCATTATATTCCCAAATATGTCATCAACTAGCAATCAGCTAGAGTCTGCTTCACATTCCAAACACTCCTATCCCATTATTAATGCACTACCTTTTTATTTGCATTCGACAATTCTGCTGTTTCGTTTTATTCTTAAATATCTATTTAAATAATGAACAATTACTCTGTTTAGCTTCCAAACTCTCCTGTTGACCTACTTAATAGACTACTTTTCGATTGTAAATATGCACTAACTATTCAATGCACTAACTTTTGAATTGCATTTGACAATTGTGTTCTTTCATATTATTCTTAGTTATCTTGTTAACCAATGAACTCTCTTAAACTTCAAACTCTCCTTTCGCCCTATTTAATAGACACACTTTTCGATTGTAAATATTAGACAAATTACGAAAGTTCCGTTGTTTCATTTTATTCTTCAATACGTCGGTAGCTAACGATCATGACAGCTTATAAACTCTTCTTTCGCTTTATTTGATATGCTCTCTTTTCAATTGTAAAAGTCACACATATCGCTACAATTTTGTTCCTTCATTTTATTCATAAATATATTTTCTTCCAACGGTCAGCAACAATCTGCTTCACCTTTCTTTTTTTTTATTAAATAGGACTTCAACTAACTATCAGCAAAAGTCTACTTTCGGTTGCAAACAGTCTTTTCGCCGTACTGTATAGACTACCTTTTCAATTCCAATTGACGGTCAATTTACGACATTTCAATTCTTTCACTATTTACTTAAATATCGGTCATGAACTTCTACTAATGAAAACAACTTTTAAATTCTAAATATCTGACAATTTACGAGAATTCCGTTGTTTGACGTTAATATGTCAGTAACTAACGATCAGCAACAGTCTGCTACATCTTACAAAGACCCCTTCCCCTTACTGAATGAACTCACTTGTCAATAGTAGATATTTTACTGCTTACGACAATTAACGTTCTTTCATTATATTCTAAAATATGTATTCGACTAGCGTACAGGAAGATTCTGCTATACCTTCCAAACTATCTTCTCCCCGCATGAATGCACAGATTTTTTAATTGTAAATAACTCACAATTTACTACAAATACGCTCTATAATTTAGTAAGGATATCAGTAACTGAGAATCAAATAGAGCCTGCTACCTCTCCCTAAGACTACTTTGGGCCTACTGGGGAATGGATTTAAATTGAAAATAGCAGTGAATTTTCAATCATCCTGTTCTTTTATTTTAGTCCCCACGCACCAGAGGAAGAGGTCGACCATTGAGTCACCGTGCCCCACAGCAAGAACAAGAAAATTGGAAGTAACTAGGAAACATTTTTAGAAGAAATATCTTTCAAAAGGAAAGACCACTGCCCGATGATCGGCTTTTAATAACTCCACGAATAGAAAAGACTCATGTACCTCTTTTATAGGGACTTTTTAAAACCATATACGTTATCCGGATATTTTCTTTTATTCCTCATCCGGAAGTAATGATTTATCCGAATATTCTATTATTCGGATATATCAGTTATCTTAATTTTATATAGTATCCGGATAAATCCGTTATCCGGATCTTATTAGTAATCCGTTATCTGGATGTTATCCTTTATCCGTCATCCGTTTTGTTATCCGTTATCAGGATATTGCAAATCCCGATAAGTTTCTATCCGATATCAGAATAAAAATTTATCTAGATGTGGCCACCCCTAATCAGCATCGTCAGCAGCAGACACGAACTAAATGTTTTCAAACGTCTGCTACACAAGAACAGGGGCGGATTCAGTGAGCGATGAAGGCGATTGACCCCCCACAAAGGGATTCTTTCCTATTTTATATTCCAGAGTTCCTATTATTTAAATGAAACCCATTCCAGAGTTTTCAGCTCTTAATAGTAACTCTATGTAAGAGTATTACAAACCACCGATACCCCAAAAATCCATCGTAGATCCCCCTCTGGACAAGAGTATGGAAAACACATTATGCACAATCAGATTGCACATCTCGACAAATAAACAATATATTCATTCACTTCCAACTACTACTGCATTCTAGTGAACTGCATCGATTTTTAATGATTAAAAATTATTATTCATTTTTCAATAATTGTAAATGGTAATAAGTTCAGTGAATAATTCACCACGAATAGAGTCAACTAGAAGTGTTTTAGTAACGAAGAAATAACAACATGAACTGTGAAATATCTTTTCACAAACTGTCGAAGGTTGAGAGTCGACAAACTTTACTCTTTCGTTTACCGATTACCTCGAACCTGACAATTTTCGTCATTTCATTCTCTCATTTTCTTCCTAAATATGTAATTATCTAACAAGAAGAAAGAATCTTATTAACCTTCCAAACACTCCTTTGGTTCTACTGAATGGATTAACTTTTCAATTTATAATGTCTGAGAATTCACGACTTTTGTGTTATTTCACTTTATTATTAAATATGTCAGTAACTAACGAATAAGAAGTGAAAGCTTCATAAATAAATATCTGTCCAAATACGACCATTCTGTTATTTTATTTTATTCATAAATCTACCGGTAACTAACCATCAAGAAGAATGTACTACAACATCGAAATACTGCTTTTGCCTTGCTGAATACTCCTTTTTAATTTAAGTATCCGACAATTCACAATTCTATTGACTTATTTTAATCTTATAATTGTAAGTAACTAACGATCTCCAAGAGTTTGATACAGCTTCCACGCCGCTTTCGCCATGTGGAATGGAATCACTTTTCATTAAATATTTGATAATTTACGACAATCCCGTTCTTTCATTTGTATGATAAATATTCCGGCAAATAACGCTCAGCAATACTTTATTTCACCATGAGGAAACTCTATGCTGCTGAAAAGACTCGCTTTTCAATTGTGAATATCAGTGATTTTAGGAGAATTCCATTATTTCATAATATTCTAAAATAGTTCAGTAACTAACGATCATCAAGAGTGTTCTTTATATATAAAAACACACTTTTCGCTCTACTCAATCGTCTAATTTCCAATTGTTAACATCTGACTATTTCAATAAATGAGAATTTACCATAATTACGTTATTTCATTTTATTCTTAAATATTTCACCATCTAGCGATCTAGAAGTGCGAACTTGATGTCCCATTCAATTCGCCTTACTGAATGGACTCACTTAAAAATTGTAAATATCTGAAAAAAATGCAATTCCGTTCTTCTGTTACATTCTAAAATAAGACAACTACGTATCAGCAACAGTCTATTTCAGATACCAACACCCCTTTCGCCTTACTGAAGAGCATCACATTTTAATTGTAAATATCTGAAATTTCACGACAATACCATTTTCTCATAATATCCTAAAATACTTTAGTCACTATCGATCGTCAAGAGGGTGCTTTTTAATCCAATACACACCATTATCATCACCCAAATGGCTCACGTTTCAGTTGTAAATATCTGACAATTCACAAGATTTGTTGTTAGATATTTAAGTAGTTAATCAATCATACAAGAGAGTCTAATTACTTTTGCCTTTATTTTTGTCAGTCTTGAATTTTAGATATCTGACAAATTACAATAATATCGTTTATTCATTTTATTCTTAAATATGTCTTGAACTTAGGATCAGCAAGAGTCTGCTTCAGCTTCAAAACGCTCCCTACGCCCTACAGTATAGACGCTTTTTCATTTTAAATATTCGCCTAAAATTTTAACAATGAAATGAAAGAACGGGATTGTCGCAATATCAAATATTTAGAATTGAAAAGTTAGTACACACAGAATGGCGAACGCAGTTTGCAAGCTCTAGCAGAATTGTAATTCATTAGGTACTGACAATTCTAAGAATAAAGTGAAACAATAGAATTGTCGTAAATTGCCGGATATTTACAATTTGAAAGGGAGTCAATTCAGTAAGCCGAAAGGAGTATATTGAATATGTAGCAGAGCCTTGTTGATCGTTAATTACTGGCATTTTTAAGATGATTCTTGCTATTCGTTAGTTACTGGTCTATTTAAGAATAAAATGCAAAACGGAACAAAAGTAAATTGTGAGATATTTCAAATTGATAAGTTAGTCAACGGACCAATCCGAAAGGCTGACAATTGATCATAGTTTGTTACTGATTCACCCTTTAAAAAGAAATAATGGAATTTAGATAGATTGTCAGATATTTACATTTGAGAAGCGATTTTATTTATTAGGTTAAGGAGTGTTAGGAAACTGAAGTAGACACTTGCTGATCGGAAGTTCCCAACCTATTTAAAAATGAAATGAAAATAGGGATCTGTCGTAAATAGTCATATATTAACAATTGAAGATTGAAATTATTAAGTATGACAAAAGGAGCGTTTCAAAATGAAGCAGATTCTTGCTAATCGTTAGTTACTGACATATTTAACTATAAAATGAAAGAGCGGTATTCTCGTATATTGTCAGACATTTTCATGTAAATAGTAATTCCATTCAGTAGGGCCAAATAAGAGTTTGGAAGCTTTAGTAAAGTATGCTGATCGTTAGTTACTAACGTATATTGAATTAAATGACAGAACGGAAATGTGGAACGTAGTAAAATATTAACACTTTAACCCCTTCAGACCTGAATTTTTAAAGCTTGAAAAAATTATTTCTTGTGGTTTTTAAACACATTGGGGTCTTCTGATGCGATTTTGCTTGAAATTTTGTTATTGTTACCCATAGTTCTCAAGATATCTTATGTGCATAAATGTGTACTCTTATATAAATATTTTTAGTTTTTATATAGCATTAGTGTCCCGTTGTACACATTTGTGTACATTAAATATTTAGAAGGCTATCACCGATAGCCTTCTAAATATTTAATGTACACAAATGTGTACAACGGGACACTAATGCTTATATAAAACCTAAAAATATTTATTACTAAGAGTACATTCATTTTTATATGCACATAAGATATCTTGAGAATTGTGTAACAATAAACAAAATTTCAAGCAAAATCGCATCAGAAGACCCCAATGTGTTTAAAAACCACAAGAAATAATTTTTTCAAGTTTAAGAATCAGTTTCTGAATTGGGGAAGACAAAGATGCACTTTACATTTCTGTCACTGAATCCGTGAACGTCCTGTACATTTTGGAAACTTGCAGCGATTTGGATATCCATCATCATGCAGAGGTAAACGATCAACGGAATCATATTGTATCTCGTGAACAGGACGAAACTTTACTTTTCTTCTTTGTGTAACGTGTAAGTCTGAAGCGGGACTGTCATCCGAAAGACGTCCTCTCTTCCTTCGAGAAATGCTCAAATGATACAATATTAGTCCGTCTGCTATTCTGATACGAATTGCCACAAGGTCTAATAGCTTTTTCTTCGCAACACCGAGGCTGTCTGCGTCTTCTCTATATTCAAGCCAACTTTGAACAATAGCAAAATCAACAGCATGAAAAATCATACGCAGAGTCCATTTTCGAGATCTAATGAAAATTCGATAGTAACTAATCAGTTGGTCAAACAGGTCAACTCCTCCCATAGCATGGTTAAATCTTCTTACATGTTCAGGCCTTTCTATATTTGTGTACTTATTATCCTTCTTATCCCACCGTTGAACAAAATCAACTGAACCTTTACCAATAAAATTGGAACACAGAACGACTGGTCTATTTTCTACCCATTTACACATCGTAAAGTCATCTGGACTAGTTACTTCTTCACAAAATCCTCTGGGATTTCTCATTATTGTCTTATCATCTGAGAACGGAAGGTTTTAGCCATATCTGTTTAGCCGGACAGTACCTGCTGCAGAGATATTTTGCGCTTTCAACGTTTGAAAAAGATGATATGATGCAAAATAGTTGTCAAAATATAATTATGTCCTTTCTCGTTCCAGAGTTGTTTTGATCGTTCTAGGACAACACCAGGACTTAAAAGACATCTGGTAACATATATTGTCAAGTTCCGTGTATGCACACTGTATAAAAGAAAATCGTATACAAGTACAGACTTTCCACATAACATGAACATCTTGATACCCCATGGATTCGGTTTGCCTTTGACATATTGTTTTACAGAAAATTGTCCAGTAAAAGGGATCATACCTTCATCAACACAGACCTTTTCTTCTATTGGAAGTTTCTTGCATCGGTTGCGATTGCTGTGTAAATTGGTCTAACCATGTATAATATGTCTTTATTGTCAGGTGGTATTTACAGGTTGTCTACGAGATTTAAATTTGTTCGCAAATCGAAAAACCTATCACGTTTAATATTATCTAAAAACACGTTTATCTTCAGTGTTTTGTACCAATACATGTGTATTCTCGGAAATTTCAGAACCACACAAAACTTCTATTTCCTCAGGAATAGTCTGCCTAACGATGAATTCCCCTTGCTGTAAAGCATACATGTTAGTATACATAGCAATGTTTATAAATATCTGTTCAAGTACATATCTTTTGAAGTAATTAATCGGTGACAATAATTCACGCTCTTCTATATTTGAAAGGCTTGCGTGACCATGTAATGGATGGTTTCGGTGTCAACATAATGTTGTCATAAGTATAATCTATTATGCTGTTGCTATCGTTGTCCAAATCATTCGCTTCAGCATGCTCCACATTTTCGTCTTGAGGCACTTCGTCTTGAGGCACTTAGAATGTAGACTCTTGGTGATCCTTGGTTAAAGACGTATTTAGGAATAAAATGAAATAACGAAGTGGTCGTATATTCTTTGTCATTCGCAACTTAAAAGTAATTAAATTTGGTTGATTACAGAGGAGTTTCGGAGATGTAGCAATCTGCCGAAGATCACTAGTTGTCGACATATTAGAGAAAATAATGAATTAACGGAAATGTCGTAAATTGTCAGATATTTACAATTAGAAATCGCGTGATGCGATAGAGCAAAAAGAGTGACTTGAAGCTCAAACAGCTTCTTGCTGATCATTAGTTCGACTTAGTTAATTAAGAATAAACTGAATAAACGAATTTTTCGTAATTTAACAGATTTTTAATATTGAAGAAAGATTTCAATATTGTCGGCGACAGGAGTTATGGAAGCCGTAGTAATTAGACTCATTGATCACTAGTTACTAATATATTTTAGAATAAAATTAAAGAACACAGTAAGTAAGAATAGTCAAGAATGGTATTCAAATTGCAAACACTAACGTCGCCTACCGAAAAACCTCGCTTTTCAATTGTTAATATTTGACAATATATGACAATTCCCTACTTTCATTATATTCCTAAATATGTCAGTAACTTACAATCTGTAAGAGTCTGCTTGAGCTTCCACACTCTTTCTCCCTGCTGAGTGAACTTATTTTTCAATTATAAATATCAGAGATTTTGACTCACCTTTCTTTTATTTTTAAATATGGGAGTAACTAATGATTACCAAGTGTCTGCTGCATCTAAAGTCTTGCTTTTGCCATACTTTATAAAATCACTTCTCAATTTTTAATATCTGAAAATTTACTACAATTATTTTCCTACATTTTAATCTTAAATACGTCAGTAACGAAAGGTCAAAAAGAGTCAGCTTCTACCTCGAAACACTCCTTTCTGCTACTGAGTTGACTCACTTCTCAAATGTAAATGATAGACTAATTCCTACAATAACTTACTTTCATATTTATCATGAAACGTCAGTACCTAATGATAATAATGGTCCATTCTATCTTCCCAACTCTTCTTTCGCCTTACTGAATAGAACAACTTTTCAATTGCAAATAGCTAAAAATTGACAATAATTCTATTATATCATTTTATCCTTAAACATGTGCCACACAATTATCAGCAAGAGTTTGCTTCATCTTGCAAACCCTTCTCGCCATATACAATTGAGTAATTTTACACCTGTAAACTCCAGACTGTTTACAATTCCCTTCTTCCCTTTCATGCTTTAATACGACAATAACTAAAATCAGCAAACGTCTGCTTTGTCGTCGAAAATCTCTTTTCACTCTACAGAATATTCACGCTTTTCAATTATAAATATGATATATATTAAGACAATCCCGCTTTTTAAATTTCATTCTTAATCTGTCAAACACAAAGGATAATCCAGAGTCTGCTTCATCTTCCAACCACTCCTTTCACCCTACTATGTACACTCAATATTCAATTTAAATATCTGACAATTTATAATATTTTCATTAACTCATTTATTCTTAAATATGCACAGCTTCCATGCTCCTTTCGTACTCCAGAGTGGACTCACTTTTGAATTGTAAATATATTAAAAGTATTAAGAGTCCGTTGTTCTATTTTTAAATAAGTCTTTAACTAACGATTAGCAGCAGTGTCCTACATCTTTCAAACACTCCTTTACATTACTGAATTAACTCACTTTTTAAATGTACTTACTTGTCGGTGGCGAGAAAAATTCTATCTTTATATTCCCAAATATGTTGTCAACTAGCAATCAGCTACAGTCTGCTTCACATTCCAAACACTCGTCTCCCACTATTAATACACTTTTTAATTGCATTCGACTACTCTATCTCTTTTTTTTAAATATCCTTGTAACTTACGAACAATAACTCTATTCAATTTCAAAGCTCTCCTTTCACCCTACTTAATAGAGAAGCTTTTTGATTGTAAATATCATACTATTTACGTACAATGACGTACATAGCTAAAAACAATATTATGTTACTAATATGAGGTTAATGGTGTGGAAATAGAGAAGAACAGACATTATGATAGATCTTTGAGTCACATTTGGTAGGAAGTTAAAAGTTTGTCAACATAGAAAGGTATCATGGAAAAAGCAATAAAGGACAATAGACTTAATTCATTTATTTTTTTATTATATCAGAACGATAGAATATGTATTTATATAAACAGATCGTAAGAACTAAGGTTCTGTAATTTGAAACAGTATATCTAAGACTTTGAATAACAGATATACTGTTTCAAACTCTTGGATAAACTGTATCCAAAACTTTTGCTTTATTGATTACATTGATTACACTCTCTTTACAAATGAAAATATCTGACAATTTACAATTTCTTTGTTTAATTTTTTAATATATCACTATCTACGAATTACCAAGATTATGCTGCAACTTCTTAACATTACCTTCAAGTCGTAATGCATCGATTCAAATTTCAATAGTTAATATCAGAAAATATAACACAAATCCGTATTTTGTACTTTTTCATAATCCTTTAACTAACAATCAGCAGGAGCTTGCTTCATCCTCCTACCATCTTTCGCCCTACATAATGGATTCACTTTTCAGTTGTAAGTATCTTACACTTCGCTACAATATCTTTCTTTCCCTTCATTCTTCAATATGTGAGTAAGTAATGATAATGAGGGTCTAGTTAAACTTGCAAAATCTTTTGCTTCTTCAATTCTAAATAATTGAAAATTTACCAGAATTCGTTCATTAATTATATTCATAATTATGCCAAAAACACGTTCAAGAGAAAGCTACTATAACTTAGAAAAACTCTTTTTACTTTACTGAGGGGACTCAGATTTTAATTGTAAGTATCTGACGATTTAAAACAATTCCGTTCTACCATATTTTCTTTAAAATGTCAGTCTCCTACCATATGCATGAGTCTCCTTCAACCAGCACACTCCCTTCGTCTTGCTGAGTGGACTTACTTTTTTAATGTATATATCTGACAATTTTCAAAAATTTAGTTGTTAATTTTATACTTCAGTATGCCTTCTACTACCGATCGCTTACAATCTGCATCACTTTAGAAACACTGCACTCACTCTGGTTAATGAGCTCACTTTTCACTTATAAATATTTTAATGTATACGACAATTAAGTTGTTACATTATATGCTCAAATATGTCTTCAACTAGAAATTAGCAAAAGTCTTCTTCCCCTTGCAGTCATTCCTGTACTGCTATGAACACTAACTAGTGCACTTTTTATTTGTTATTAACTGACACTACATGACACCCACTTTTTCATTCTAATTATCTGAGAATTTACATTTCAAATTTTCATTATAAATTAACACATTGGTAACTAACGATCCACAAGACTCTGTTACATATTCCAAACACAATTCTCGCCCTGCTGAAAGGTCTCACTTTCTTTTGAAAATTTCATATAAGGTTACAATTCCGCTCGGTTTTTTTTTTTTTCATTTTTAAATAACTAGGTAATTATTGATCTGCTAGTCTGCTGCATCTTTGTAACTGTCATTTCGCGATACTGAATGCACTCATTTTTCAATTTTAATATCTGACAATTTATGACAACTTCATTACTTCATTTTATTCTAAAATAGTTCAGTATCTAGCGATCAGCAAGAGTCTGCTTTATGTACGAATGACACGTTTCAGCCTTATCAATGGACTTCGTTTTCAACGTAAACATGTGGTAATTTACGACTGTACCGTTCACGCATCTTATTCCCAGTTATGTCAGTAACTAATATTCAACAAGAGCATCCTTCTTCTTCCAGGCACTCCTTTCGCCTTACAGAATGAACTCACTTACCAATTGTAAATGCCTGAAAAAGGCGGTAATTGAATTTTTTCATTTCATTCTTAAATACGTAGGTAAGTACTGATTACCAACAGTTTACTAGAGCTACTAAACTCTCCTTTCCCCCTACTGAATACATTCGCTACTCAATTCTAGATATTTGACAATTTACATTTCCACTATTTTATCCTAAATGGTGCACTAACGAACGATCATCAAGATTCTGCTTTATATACCAAAACACTCCTTTACCAAACGTACTCAAACGACTTACATTTCGATAGTAAATATGTGACAATTTACGAGTGTTTCGTTCCTTAATTTTATTTAAAATATATTAGTAACTAGCGATCAATGAGTCTAATTACTACGGCTTCCATAACTCCTGTAGCCGTCAATATTGAAATCATTCTTCAGTTTTAAAAATCCGTCAAATTACGACAAATTTGTTTATTCAGTTTATTCTTAATTAACTAAGTCTTGAACTAACGATCAGCAAGCATCTGCTTGAGCCTCAAGTCACTCTTTTTGCTCTATCGCATCACGCGATTTCTAAATTGTAAATATCTGACAATTTACGACATTTCCGTTATTTCATCATTTTCTCTAATATGTCGACAATTATACTCGCCGCAACCTTATCCTGATAGCCGAGATACGCAACTTCAATTCGGGCGACTCCGCGCATGTTACATAGTTCTTCACGTTACACACGTAAAACATTACTTAGGAGATCAATTCAAAGAGCTAATTGAGTTCAAGTATATAAAAATGTTAATACAGAAAGATTATTCAAAATAAAAGGTACTAGATTTATTAGTAACAGCTTATGAAAATGACGTCACGACTCAGAATCGGAAAGAGAGAAGGAAAGAAAAGAGTGAAAAGCCGGTAGCTAAGATGCGAGTCTCTTGCAAGTGTTGCAAGATTATAAACTTGAAAAATCTTATATCAAAAACAGAAGACCAGTAAAATTAGTTAATTGATCAATGTTAGAAATCGTGCACAATGCATAGGAAATGGCTTAATATTTTTATATGATATATAAATTAAATAGAATTGCTACCCTGTAAGAAACTTCTATGCCTGCTGATAAATGAAACAAAAGAAAGAACGGGACTCACATGTAACTTCTGCCATTTTTGTGCAGAGAGTAACAGTGCTCTGCCAAATATCGTCTTCGCGCGTGTGTTAGTGTAGGTACGTGGGTGTAGTGAAACTGAAACCATGGAGAGTGTTAAGCGCGAAATTGAAATCATGAATGAATCCGAATTATCTTCTCAGTATTATCGCAAACACGAGGAAGGGAAACCTCTTTAAAGTCAAGCAAAGTAAATTGTCAACAATGTGTACTCTCGACTGAGAAAAATATGCAGACAAAACTGTTGAAGAGATTGTCGATATGATTGTTGCCTGTTTGCAGCTGGTTTACTTGTTCTAACGTAGAGTTGCTGTGCTTTGAGAAAAAAAATCGTATTTTTAATTTATTATGTGTGAGGGTGGCTGATTGTGTGTTTCTGTTTATGATTGACCTTTTCCAGGTAGATATATGAGAGTAACTTCATTTCTTATCCTTTCTTACCTTAATCAATTGAAATGAATAATCAAAATAGTTTTCATGCTCTCGAGTTTTAATTGTGAGTATTGCAAATACATCACGTGCGAATTTCCAATACATTTATTACTATTGTCGTGATGTCTTCATGAATTATTAAAAACAAATAAACCAAGAAACATTATTCGTAGCGGCAGGGAAAGAACGAGAAATCAACGCTCCGCGCATATCAGCTGAGACCCAGAGCAGCGCTAGTTGAAACCCTGGCGAATGAGAACCCAACCAAAACACACACACACACATACAAAGGCTTCCCAGCGAAAAGGTTCGCGCGCCAACATGTACTAATGCACTTGTGATTCGGCTCTCAAGTTAACATTGCGTTTAGTATAGTGATCTTCGGCAGCTTGCTAAATCTCCCAAACTCTTCTTTTATCAACCAAATTTAATTACTTTTAAGTTGAGAATGACAAAGAATATACGACCACTCCGTTCTTTCATTTTATTTCTAAATACGTCTTTAACCAAGGATCACCAAGAGTCTACATTCTAAGCTACCAAACACTCCTTAGGCCCTATATTTTGCATTCTTTTTTTAAGTGAAGATATCTGAAAAAATACAATAATTGTATTTTATTTTAATGATAAATAAATCAGTAACTAATAATGAATAAGAGTTTGCTTCAGCTACTAAACATTTTTAATGCCCTGTAGAGTGGAATACACTGACTCATGAATTCTAAGTATATGACTATTTTTTATAATTTTGTTCTTAATTTCATACTTAATTTTATTCTTAAATATATTTTCAACAAGAAATGGGCAGCTATCTGCACTCCGTTCTTCCAAGCACTCTTTCACGTATTGAATCCACTCACCTTTCAATTCTAAATATATGAAAGTTAACGACAATTCATTCTTTCATTTCAGTCCTAAATATGTCGGATATACCATCAGCGAGAATATATTTCAGCTTCCAAAACTCATTTCACCCAACTCGATTTTTAATTCTCGAATAGACTCGATTTATAATTCTAAGTATTTTACAAATTACAATAATTCCGTTCTTTCTTTTCTTTTCATTTTCACAGCTTCCAAAGACCTCTTTTCGCCCAACTGAATAGACTCAGTTTTCAAATGTAAATATCTCACAAGCTGCCACAATTCTCATTCTAACAGATTATTCTTAAACACGTCGCTAAGTAATTAACACCAAGAGCCTGGTTCATCTTCGCAACACACCTTTCGTACTACTCAGTGGACTCACTCTTCAATTGTAAGTGACAGACAAATTACGATAGTTCCATTGTTGACTTGTAATTAAATACATAGTAACTAACGATAATGGTAGTCTTTTTCTTCATCCGAACTCTCCTTTGCAGCTACTGAATAGAACTACTTTTCCGTTGTAATAGCGAAGAATGTACGTCAAACAAGTTATTTTATATTATCAAAAAGTGTCAGTATCTATCGATCTGCAAGTTGATCTTTGCAACACCGTAAGCTTTAAAAAATTAAAAAAGATAACGCTAAAAATGAATGAGAAACT